>NC_056002.1:14960511-15567006 GCF_018446385.1 Zingiber officinale
GATTGAACATACATGAATCGATCTACTGATCGGTAAAGAAAGCTTCTGTTCACTCGTTCATCCATTCCAATCGATCTACTGATCGATTGACAGATGTCAATCGATTCGTCAATCAATTCATAAACCTTCTGTAGACAACCCAACAAACTCCAATCGATCAGTCGATCGATCCAGAAGTTCTCTGTTGGCTTCTCACGATTTTCAATCGATTGGTAACCCCAATAAATCAGCCGATCTATCCAGAAACTCTCTGTTCGATTCTTACGAACTTTAATCGATTGACTGATCGGTTGGTGAGCCTCAATCAATCAATTGATCGATTCAGGAACTTTCTGTTTGATTCTTGCAACCTTCAATCGATTGACTGATCGATTGGTGACATCAATTGATCGACCGATCGATCCAGAAGCTTTCCTTCATATTCTTGTCGTGATCAACAGTCTGAATCGATTGATTCCTCATGCTGATCGATTAGTAAACACTAATCAATCAGTTGATCGATTTCAAACCCTTCTGTTCGCAAACTTGAGCATCTAAATCGATCAAGCCTTACACCAATCGATTGGTAAGTACTAATCGATCAGCTGATCAATTCGAGAAACTTCTGTTCGTGAATCCGTGACTCTTAATCGATTGGAAATCTTCCTAATCGATTGATATAAGAAAACATCCAATTCTGAACGCGATTTTCTACCCTAAAATCACACCGTCAATCTCATTCTTTGCAAATAATGCAAAAAACTCAATTCAAAGGTTAAATCTTAATCTATCCAAGCTACATTCAACGAATATACATTAATTTCGCCCATTCATATGGAATCAAATGCAAAAATTGATATATTTGTGCCAAAACATTGAAAATTTATTCTTACGCCTTAAAAACTGATAATAAGCCAATCCTAAGCTCTGATACAAATTTTTAGACTTGCAATACATCATGTATAAACCAAAAGATGTATCTACAACAGAATCATATTTCTATCAATCTTTAAAGCATAATAAAAAATGAGATAATAGCTCATAAATTGTTGACCTGAATCCATCGCTTTGCTATGACCTCTTACTTGTCGCCAAAGTATCCAGCGAGCGCAATGGATGTCTTCCACATGATTGAACCGACGAACCCCACGTTTCTTCTCAAATGGGGGAGAAGAAGGTAAAAGAGGAGAGCAAGATTCAACATGTCCTAATAAACCTTATCTCTTCTCTTTTATATTTGTCCAACCTATGAAAACTATCCACCATAAAAGCTCATGTGTCATTAACAACCCATCAATGTTAATGAACCGAATTATTGAATCT
This sequence comes from Zingiber officinale, assembly GCF_018446385.1. Taxonomy (NCBI): domain Eukaryota; kingdom Viridiplantae; phylum Streptophyta; class Magnoliopsida; order Zingiberales; family Zingiberaceae; genus Zingiber; species Zingiber officinale. The sequence continues at coordinate 14,961,814 of NC_056002.1, forward strand.
ACACATTAAATCCATATCTAATTTAATCCAAACTCTCTTTATATAATTGAAACATTAGATCACTTAATTAAATTTAATTACTTTAATGACAATTAATTACGTGTATGTTAACCAAATATGAGTCCAACCTTGTAAAGATTAAATCCACCCATGTCAACTCAATTGGATCTAATCCACCCGTATGGACTTAATCGAACAGTTGGTGTTTACTTTTGTTGGCTTTATTCTACCTGGAGAACTGAAACACCACAAAGCAACAAACCAAGAAGTTGCAATATATGATAATTAGTTTCATCCACTGGAAAGAAAGGCGAGTGGAATAAGTTAACACGTTAGTTTAACAAAAAGCCAGAAAGTGTGTATAGACATCGCAAATGAGCTGACAAACACATATCTAAGCAATTTTTTTTGTTGTTTTCAAATTTTAGAAACCATAAGAAAAGAATCATTCCATCACCTGGATACATGATCTCACCCATTCAGAGTGGTGGAAGAAGATACAGAAAGTATTGAAAGTGGATGTTCACCAATACTCGTTTGCGCATAGAATTACGTTAACACTAACACAGGAATGGAGTGGCCCTTAAGAAGTTCTACTGTTTCACAACCCACTCTGCAGTTTGCTCCATTTAGCAGGCATCTGTATACAAGTTTATCGAAAATTTTTACTGAACTATAGAACTATACTTCACCAGCTTTTGTGCACCCATCTCGGTTACAAATGGTGAATGATGTGGGAATGAAATGAAACAAGTGGAACAAAGAAACACTAGCGTCATTCCAAGCGTGGTCGCTCAACAATCCAATTTAGTAAATAAATTCTCTTCCGACATTGAGAAAGACATGTAAATAACAGCTACCATGCTGTTCAAATCCAGCAACAGGTTTCTCTGGTGTACGATCTCATTATGTTGCAATTTGCAAACATAGGTGTCTGTAGAAGCCATTGCTTACCTAGGATGTGCTCATTATAATTCCCATCTTGTTTGTCAATCTGTTGAAATATGTGTCTGGGTTTCACAAGTAGATGTAGCCCATGTCTTTGTTGAAGAAATTAGAGTAGTACTCGTTGTAGTTGAGATGATCCCAAAAACGACAAAGGCTGAAGTCAACGTGTTTTGGCGACTTGCAATACAAGAAATACAGATCCTTAAGATTTTTCTCGAATGCTGTCTTGATTGCAAAAGCCTGAAGCAGGACATGAGAATGTATGAAAAACAAGTTTATGAAATGCATAAAATTTACCCTTTTTGGCATAATGATGTTTATTTTATCAAAACCATTAAATCAAGTCTATAATTTATCATACGCATGAGATGTTCAGCGTAGAAACCAACCAGAGAGATCCACCAACAAAACACAATTCCAAGTAAATGAAGTGATTACCTCAGAAAGGTTTATGTGAGATTGCAATTCTAGTGTTTCTGAACTGTCATCTAGCACAGATAACTGGCCACCAGTGAGACACAGCCCATAGTCTAGAACACATTGCAAAATATTCTTTATGATAGCAGCTACCGGCTTGCTATCGTTGGACAAGAAGCATCTGAAAGGAGAAAATGAAGGTTTTCTACAATGAAACATACTTCCAAGCAGATATAAGATTATAGGATTAAAAGACCATCTATGGTTGAAAGTGTTCTTGAAGCAATTGTTATTTGAAAGGATCAAACACAAAAAAAGAAGATATGTGAAAAAGGTAAATGTTCTTTTCATTTTGATTTATTTTAATCTTTAATTTTCTCCTGCTTGTTCAGCATCAACTAACGTAAATGCACACACTTCTTCATTGACAACAAATCTAAAAGGACGTCAGACAAACAATCACATTTTTTTTTCTAATCAGTCATAATTGAAAACTAAGTTGTTTAGTCTAGAAGACTGATGTTGTTTGAGAAATTGTTAGAAAATCTGAAGCTGGTTCTTGTAAATACATGGGATTAGATTCATTGTTAAATCAAGGCTCTAGATTCAAGTTTAAAATTTTCGTACCAGTACTAATTTCCGCCTCCAGTTGGGATGGAACCTATGATGATATCACTGTTGACCAGCTAATATATTTACCTACCAAGATTTGATGCATCCCTTATTTTTCAGGAGCAATAATATAAAAAAATTCCTATGAACTGCATATTAATCACCTAGTAACCTAGCTAGTGACATCATGCATGTCATTTATCTTTTCAGTTACATACGTGTTGCAATTGGGAAGTCAAGTACACCATTTTTGTGTTTTCTTAATGTAATTTTATCTAATAGCCAGATCATCTTTGGGTAATTCAATTAGCCATCTTACTATGTCCCAAACTTTATTCAGACAAATGTGTGTGAAGAAATTTAGTCTGCAATGGAACAGGAAGTCTTGGCTTCAATTTTTGTGCTGGTTGTTCACTTACATGTGCAAAGCTTCAGCAAGATAGGACATGTGCAGAGATTCCAAATCCAGCATGTCTTTAGCCTGCACAAACAATATATATCAAAATAAAATCAACAACAATAAGATAACTATCCAAGCAACCATGGATAGATAGCTAGCTACATAGTGTCTCTCTACTGTAATTCTCTTATTTTCGTACAATGTTACTGTAATTTGCAGCTGCTTCCCATCTTTAGCACTCAGCATTTCTTTCTAATTTGAATATGCAATGGCCTTAAATCCTTCAAAGGAGCTCAGGAATTACTCTGTTCACAACGTAAACCCTAATTAAGTATTACTAGCATTACATGTTTTCTGCCACAACAATAATCAGATTAAATTGACTTAAATCGAGTATGTCCATGTGGTATTTCAGTATAATTCTGCCATCTTTTTAATTGACATTTGGAATTTACAGCTCTGCCCAAATGTACAAGAGACAGAAGACAATTAGCTTAGCACATTAACTGCAACAAATGATGTTGCTTGTAAGAGCAATTAATATTGGCCCAACTATGACCCTGGCATTCTGAGATAATCCAAACTTCCAGTATCATTCTAGCCAAGCAATTGCATTAAATAAAGTTGTTATAAGTCGGCAAAAGGCGACTGCACTCACCCCCGCCCCCGCCAACCCGTCCCAGGTCAACACGGAGGAGGTAAATCACGGGTGGCTGCAAGCCCTTGGAATAGTGACTAGCGCATGAGGGAATAAAGTTGTTACAAGCTTCTAGGCTTCATGCACTCAACTATTCATGTCAAGCACAACCACTGGACATGCAGAAAAGAATATGCATAATTTGTCTCTCCAGAATCAATTGTAGAAAATATTTGGTATTGGCAGCTCTTTAGACTATAAGGTTACATTCTATGGATATCTATACCTGATTTTTAAGGGAGTGTTGAAAACGACACCAGGAGACATTTGATAATTGTGAATGCAGATATTGTTGCAAAGAAGACAAAAAGTGACTCATTTGTTGCCTGAAAAAAAAAAAGTGAGATTAAACAATGAAACAGTTAACGTTTTAACTTCTTATGAGATAGCACACTTTATGATCAATAAAATGACCCGGTTTCAAATATCTTAAGCACGAAAAAACATTGAGATACATAAAAGAAAAAAAAAAGAAATGCCGACATCATGTAGATATAAATTATACAGCAATAGGTATAACTAACATCATCCAGAGTCAAAATTTCAAGCAGCAAACCTGCCATAGTCCATAATAGGTTGCAGTGCTGCTTTAGGAATTTTGTATTTTATAATTTTTTTAGTCAGTAAGACTACATAGTTGGAACTTGGAAATTTCACTTTGATTATCCATTATATTCTACATCCAGCTGTCAAGCAATACAGATGAAAAATGAAGCCATAGCTATCAGTGAAAGTTCATGAAAGTTCTCAAAGGGACATTAGATGTAAGCACAAATCAATTCAGAGGGATGGGAATAATCATGGAGGATATATCTGCAATATAGGACATCCCTGTATGATCCTAGCCTAAACTCCTTTGTTCAGCATCAAACTGACGCAAACATTATAACCATGCCAAAAAAAATCTTGTTCTTGTGGATGTTGACAGCACGGTGTTTCTAACATAACAAATGTAAAAGACATGCCCTGAACAACCAAGAGAATCTTTGTGATATGAAAGATAAGTAAATATTAACCATCTAAAGATGGCTATGTTGATTGCTACCTTTGAATCTAGGATATATTTGAGTTTCATTTAAACATTAAAATTATTGGAAAAAGGAGGAAAATGGGCATTTAGTAATCTTTTCTTACATGTGCATGAAGAGGCAATAGTATTTAGTACCTTAATTTCATCAAGATGTTTAGATCTGCTTCTTGGTACTTTGAATCATGGCCATGTAATATTGAATGCATCAGTGCCTGTTTAATGATAAATCGACCAATCAAGATACGAGTCAATTCATCATATTACCATCTGCCATAAAGAATGACAGAAACAAATAGGTGGTAGAAGTGGGCCACGTGCCACAGAATTTATCAAGTGCAGAGATCAAAAGACTAATAAAATTATAGATTGCGTCATGTTTTGCCAGTTTTCTTTACATCATCCTTCGGTTACAAGAATCAAACTGATAACCATGACTACTTAATAAATCACCAAATATTACAAAACATATGCAGTACCATCCCTAAACATAAAGTAAAATTTGATGTTATAGGAAGGAAGACAATAAGTCTAATACTAAATCCCTTCACGATGTCAGTTTCCTTGTATCCATTCTACCCTCTTCCCCCTCATCCTATCTTCTCCTCCCTTCTAAGCTAGGTTTCATCCATTCCTCTCCATATTCAAGTCAAAGTGTATGAACTATTCTTTTTTCCAAATAGTTTTGTTCATTAAGCAATAGCTTGTCAAATCTATGACTAGAGATTTCATTACAAAATAATACCTTTAAATGGTACCAAACTCCAGCCAAGGAAGAAGTAGCAAGCTTCACTTGAAAAAGATGACGAAAAATCTCAGCATATATCTGAAGAGCAGCAGGTGTCACAATGATTTTGATGGGCCAGTCAACTCTATAACCTAACAGCATGAAATCAAAAACATCCACACCTGCAAATTGGACTGCGAAACTTCAGCACATACACAAAATTATAAGTAGTTCTGAAAATGAATTTTCACTGGCAACTGTAGGCACCAGAAGAATGCATACCTGCTGACGAAGTTGACAGGGTAGCATTGCTTTGTTGGTTCATGTACACATATAACCTCTCTTTATATTTATCAATCTCACATGAAGATCTTTGCAATGCCAGCTCAAGGAGGCCTTGAATCTCTGCTAATTTCTTCTCTGGATCAATAACAGACCATTTCTGTGCAGAACACCATAATCTTACTAACAACTATATGAACAAGACATAAAGAGATGCATATACTTAAGGATATGAACATGAATGCTTTCTCAATTGTTTTCAACGTTAACAAAAAGGTTAGACTACAATAAAGTACCTGTTTACAAACAGAGATAACAAATGTGTCTGCCCAATCTGCCATTTCCATGAAATGGTAGCGCCTCAAAGCCAATAAATGTTCATGCAGGTCAAAACCTTCCTCAAGCAACTTAATAGTGAAATTGCTGACATACTGATATCTAGTGTCGTTAAGAACTAATATGCCAAATTTTGTAATGACTCGGTAGAAACGACACTAGGCTGGGTGAAAAAAGCAAATGAAAGAAGAGCATAAAGCACCAATGCAAACACATGCAGAGAGTATATGCTTTAGCATATTCTAAGCAATCATAAGTAAATCACAGCATTTGCACAAGGCAATAAAAAATATTCAGATTAATTTATAGAAAATTGCTAGAAAATCCTCAAGAAAATTTCTCACACAAACTTATTCTCATGAATCTGACACGAGGATCAGCTAGTGTGTCCATGAAAGAATTATGCCTGCATCTTTGTGCTGCTACGTATTAAGTGCTCATCTACCCTATGGTTAGAATTGTGATCATTATCATTATGTAAACGGAGTTTAAAGATGAGTCATACTACATAATTTATCTATATTATCACAAGTTGATAAGTTTTAGCTCCGGGTAAGAAAGCATAGTGGCAACGAGTTGGAACCACAGCACACAATGCTTCCATCAAGAGTACCTTTTTTGCAGATTAAATGGATATTTCAAAGGTCCAGAGCATTGTATATTAAAGGTTAAAACAACACAGACAAAGTACTCCACCCATTTTATTTTAAGAACTATAACATTAATTCCTCAAAATAACCAATGAGCAACTCTGACCAATAAACAAGCATATCAGATACACATCACAAGGCAAAAAAGAATGTAATAAAATTCCTAAACAAGCACAGACTTGTTGCTATAAATTTTCTTTCTTAAAAAAACGAGTCAAAAGACAATCCAGGATTGTAGCATATGATAACATAGTTTATAATGAAAATATAAGGTGCTGGAGAAAGATAGATCTAAGATATACTAGAACATTCAACTTTACCATGAAGCAGCTAACACAAATACATCATGACAGAGAAAGATTCTCATGGTAAAGCATGACGATGAAATGCATAAATCAGCTAGTACAAAGAGCAATTCTAAAAACATGTGAAACAGAGAAAAACAAAAGAGTTCCACACAGAAGAGTTAAGTACTGTCCTTGTAAGAAGAATATTAACACCACACTTGTATTTCATATAAAGTGAATATTGAAACTTAAAAGGGGGCACAAGGATACTGAAGTAAAGTTTCTTGTGCTATGCATTTGTCAATTATGACATCAAGAGGCATCTCAGAAATTGTTGATAAATTGTATGATTTGTCTTCAGTGCAAATGTTAATATCATCACGGGAGTATTTTAATGAACCCACCCAGGTTGCACCCCCAAATACGTTTGCAGCGATATTGTGAGATGTGGGGTGTGCCTCCCTTGATGCGCGTGATGAACAAGTTGGATAAGAATGTGATTGTTCTTCAATTCTGTGTTGATTATAGTCATCAATAGTTCTACCTTTGCCATTAGAGGAATCAAAATTGACAAGCCGAGAAGATTCATTTTGCAACTGATGATCAGGGATGGGTATCATACTTCCGAAATAATAACAAGGATCAACCATCTTTGCGAAGTCAAAATATGGAAAGTGTGAATATCTTTTATTGTTAATTGTATCCCTTGATTTTTCAATATTGTTAAAGCATGGCAATTTTGTTGAATTGGGATTGGCACTAAGATCATAGTGGTCACTGCTATTCAATGATGTAAAGATATCCAAAGAGTGAGGTTGATTTATGGCACTCATGAATTCAGATCCTTTAAGAATACCTACACTTGAGAAAGGGGGGACAACTTTATCATAATTTAATTCTGTATTCTCCAGTGCATGTGTTTTCCCATTTGACATCGGTATAAAGTTCTTGGCTATACATGGTTCTTTTAAACCACTGCTGTTCAGCATATCATAAGAACTAGTTGGAAGCCAGCACTGATCTGAATTGTGTCCATCCATAGGCACAGGAGTTGTGCTTGATTTTTCATCGCCACCAAAATTGAAGACTGAACTTTCACTCATGTTTTCATCCTTACAAGAAACAGTTGGAGGAGTCTCAGGGCCCTGACGTTTGACACTATTATCATAATAAACCTGAGAGGAGCAGAGCCTTCCAGCTGTAATGGAGTTTTGGAGGAGATTTTTTTTCTCATGACTTGAAAATGAATTTGAAAATAGAAAATAATCTGCCAGTGATGCATCACTATGTGGAACGAGAGAACTCTCAGATTCAATTTCTTCTTCAGAACTATAAGAAGATGAAGTCTCTGCATTCAATAAAGGTTCCAGAGCATGTGAAGAGTCATCAGATGTATAAGATGCATCAGTATTCTTTTGACTTCTATCTCTGAAACCAGAAAATAACTGGTGATAGGATGTCAATTTTTATGATAAACACTGGAAGCTACACTCAAAAGTCATTGAAACATGTATTTGCTCATTAGAGTAAGGAAATTTTAAAGATGTTGATGCAAATCAGACTGAAGAAGTCCTTACATTTTGGTAGCTTCTAATTCATCAGAACTTGTAGAGAAGATGAAGCTTCCATTTGGAAGAAAAAGCATAGGGATGCGAGGACTTCTTTCACCAAACATGTTAGAGGCATTACCAGATGTCATAACCTGCACCAGAAATTATTTTAAATATATGCAAGGTAGTGATACTTGTAAATATCTAAGTGAAAGTTAAAAACGTATAAATAAGTAGTATCTTAGTTCCTTGGACAAGGATGGGGCTGGAACTTAACATTTATTATCACAACCATAAAGAGATTACAACTAGGTCTATATAAATCTCAAGCCCAAAATATAATGTCAGATAATGATGTGGAACTAAACATTCGAATATTTCCCACTCAAACTGGGGGATAAATATCGATAATGTATTGTTGTCACACAAAAACATGATTGAGTTACAATGTCTTAGCAAAATTATCAGCAAACCTATTCTTTGAAAGAGAAGTATTGTGTGTTAATTTACTTAGACATAATAACATCTTGAATGAAGCAAGAGACAACAACAACAAATTTAGCATGTTCATAAAATATTGGATTACTTGCAATGTGAATCCATGCCATGTCCCAGGCTTGAGTCAAATCACTTAGCATGGGTGAGAATCCATGTCGAAGTATAGTAACAAAATTGCTGATCATTTACAATTCAAATTACTAATTTTTCATGTCTACATTTCAGTTGGTTATCTTCAAAAATAGTATTTGCATGTAGAAGTTGGTTGAGCTCCCAAATTTACAGGACTACATATTTCAAGTCTCATGCATTTCAGGATTTGCTTTGATCACAGCACATATGAATGTAACAAAACCTCCAAGAGTATTAAATGAGAATACACAAGATGAATGCAAAAAGTAGAGAAAAATAAACTAGGAAATACCTACACATGATAAGTTTGCATAGCCAATTAAGTATTTAAATGACTCTTACCATGTGATCCATGCTCCGGTATCGAATATCAAACTTTGAGAAAAAAATGACAAGTTTTTCAAGCATCATTTGATAAATATTTTGCCTCTGGTAAATCAAGGCATCAATTCTCTGTTTGCAGAATGTTAATGAATTTGAAAGGAATACTGAATCAGTTGGCATGCCAGACCAACAAGGAAGAATCTCCTTGATATTGACCAAATTGTAATGGGTATTAGGTCTTTCTCCAACAACAAGATCAAATAAGCTCAGAAATTTGACAAGAACTTGAAGCTGTAATCCAGCTCGGATAAGGGGACCGTGAATATCGTTAAGAAAGCAAGGGACCAAGATTTCAACTTGTTCCTACATTACAAATGAGTAAAAAAATCAGATAATAATTGCAGAAAGCAAATGTTGGTATGAAAGATTTGACCGATGTATATCCAAGAAAAATATTTAAATGGGGCTATAGAGCTGAGGCAGATAAGGGATAGGAGAACAGAGGGGAATAGGAAGTACCTTTATCTCTGACATAAAATAGTCATTAACAGATTCACTTGTCCCATACGACTCCAATGATTTGTGCAAAAGAAACTCTTTGTAAGGATCATCTATGTTTGCACGAAATATCCATTGTTTGATGAAATTACAGTAGGGTTCACATGCACGGACAAAGAGAAGCTTGAGAAGTGGCTGATGAACTGGATCAGCATCCTTTTGCAATGACAAAGAGAACCTTTTGTCAGCCTAGACAATTAATTATATTATTTAAACTTAGATTAGTTTTACAAACAATTAACATACTACCTTATTAAGTTGACTAGCAAATACTGTCTGAAATTATTTTCTTAATATGCCATCCATGAAACTTTATCTAGCAATTCAACTAGAAAATTGCGGCCAATAAAACAAGTTATAGTTGATTATAGAACTGGTAGATTGCAAGTACATGACAGAGAAAGGCAATATACTTGGTGACTCTTGATCTTTAGGAACAGACAAAGTCCCTTTGCTATAAAAATCATAATAGATTGAACTGGATGTTGATTAATTAACAACAGATAAGATAAACAAGAACATATTCAGAAATTGCAAAATGGCTAGCAGAAGAAACTGAGACAGTTTTAATAGACTTACACGGAGTTGAACATACAAATATGAGAGTAAATCCACTCCTCTTGGGAAATTATTAAACTCTAAGTTGGTTTCACTTGTCAAAGCCTCTCTAGATAATGCAAGATTAGCAAACCTAGGAAAGCAGATGTTTCCAAGGGTTTCAATTTGTGTTCTCAATTCATTGGTGTGTAGAAAGACCTCTAAGATAGTAATTCCAGAGTGAGAAAATCTTGAGAGACCACAGGAAGAATCAGGAAGAATAGAAGATTTCTGTTGACCCATTCCTGAGCGCCTCAGTCTAACTGATGCCTGCAAAGTATTCAAGGAACCAAAGTATCCTTGAATAATTTTTTTGACAGCTACAGCAAATGCCTGGTTAACCAAACTATAAGGCGGGTATGTCCATATTCCTCCAGTAGTGTTAACTTCCTCATTCGCTGACAATTTGGGATCTGGAAATTTGATATCTTCTTGGCTGTTACTCCTGCATCCTTTTTGCAAAACTGCTTTTATATCACGGCTTGGACACATAAAGAAGTCAACAAACTTCTGGAGCAAGTATACAACTAAACCTGCTTGGCTAACACATTTAAGCATCTTCCCCAAAGCACTAGTGCTTAATGATCGACACCATAAAGTAGGAACTCTGTGAGAAGTTCTGTCAGCTGGATAAGAAGAAAATATCTCTGATATCTTATCAATTTCCATTATCGATGTCTTTACACCTATCAATGCATTCAAAACTAAGTGAACCAACTTAGCTTCCTGCACAAAGAGTATAGCGGATAAAAAAATAAATGTTTTAAGAAAGTTGTACACTAAAACAAAGCAATATGGCGCAGTATCATCATTGATGGCAAAATAAATTTTGAAATGCAAATTCAAATAATAATTTCAAAGGAGAATAAAATAAAATTACTTCATAGAGGCTTCTTTAAACTTGAGAGGGATATAGAAACTAAACTATAAAATCAAAAACATGAATATGCATGGCAGGTCTGAATTTAAACTTTAAAATACAATCTTTCCTTTTCATTCACAAAACACCCTGAAGCTTCCACATTTCTATGCTTAATATTAGTTTTAGCTGCCCAAGTTAAGCATTTAACATTCATCAACACAACTATAAGCACTAGTCATAGTCACAGATCAAGTTGACTGGATTAGCCTATCCTATCAATTAGACAGACCTATCTAAACATTTATATTCTGAACCGTTAAATACCTCTTCCAGAGAGAGATTCACAATCAAAGTCCTCGGCGGCTTATTTATTGTTCAGGACATCTAAATGAAAAATATATATATATTCGAGAAAACAAGCTTGCTATGCCATCAACCCGTCGAATATCCGAAATATTACAGAATATGAGAGAAAACAGCAGGACAAAATTAGAGTAAAAGCTGGATTGACAGAGAATGAACGAATTGAAAAAATTAAGCAAGGGAATCATAATCAGCGAGTATGGGCTTACGGAAATCAACGTAGATCCATTTCTCGGGTCACAATATTCGCCGCAGGCGTCAGAGCATCGAACCACGCCGCTCTCGGACGGGATCGATTCCCATGTCTTGGGAGGGATCCATGGGTCGTCGACCTTTAGGCTCTGAAGCAGTGTGGAGAAGTTGGTATCAATCTCCATTTGACACACGAGGAGAGGGGACACCAGAGCTGCCAGGTTAGGTTTAGGGTTTATAACCACTATTATTCCCAAAAAGCAAGAGTCTTTTCTTGTCTCCACCGTTGCTCGGACCCCTTGATTCTTCCTATCTGAGACCGCATCTCGACCCCGACGTTCCTTTCTTTCTTCGCTCCGGAATATCGCCGAAGCCAAGCAAATCGGCAAAATATCTCAAGGAGAGGGAGGGGGATGCAAACCGGCGTCGAACAGGTGATAGCAAGCTCTTTCCGCAGGTTGGAAACCCTCTAGGGCGGGGCTGCGACCTCAGGCCGCCGGCAGGGAAGTAGCAGTTAAAGTGGAGGCGCTTCCCACCACTCTCGAGATGGGCAACTCCGAGATCTGTCAGCTGCGGCGGCGGCGGCGGCGGCGCCTCCAAACTCAGTGACAACGGCGACAGCGACGGCGAGCAGCACGGCTATGGAGAAGATCGCAAACAGTAGCCAAATGGTTTGCCGAGGAGGGGTTCGAATAAATACCAATTTAAAATAAAAATTGTTTGAATTTCATTTTTTTAAAAGAATAAAAAGAAATATATAATTAATGTTTTAACATTATTACATAATGAAGTTTCTTTTTTATTAGGGATTTATTAGGAGTGTTAATTCGTATGAATCCGATTCGACTGAGTCGGATTGAATTTTTTTTAAACTCCATCCAAACTCGATTCGAATTTAAATTCAATCTGAAACTCTTAAATTTTTATCTGACTTGAATAATCCAAAATTCGATTCAAAACAATTTTTTTTAAACTATTCTTTCAATAATTTTTATTTTTATTTTAATATTCCATCGTTATCCTACCACATTGATATTAATATAAAAAAAATCATCTTAATTTTTAAAATAAAATTTAATTTAATCTAAAAAAATCCACTAAATCTTATGTTTTGATCAACTCGATCAATTCAAACCTGACCCGATCCGAATTTGAAAATATCCAATTTGAACTTGATTTTTTTCGGATTGACTCGAAATGGATGATCGGATTTATTTTCTACTCCCCTAGGATTTATGTCATAATTTATATAAAATAATACAAAATTATTTCTCAAATTTTTTAAAACTAAATTAAAATATATAATATAATAACTTTTTATTCAAGTTGGGTTGCGTTATATTATTGTAAAATATTATCTCTATTGATTATATATTTTTAACTAAAATAAATATTATAAAAATAATGTAAAGAAGAAGTAAAAAAATGCAACTAAAATTTATTTTGAATGCAACTAAAATAGCTAACACTGCATTTTGAATGCAAATACAGTGATTGAATCCCGACAAAAATTTAGAGAGTGCTCAAAGAAAATATTAAAAAAATATTTCTTGTTATCAAATAAAGATATAGACAAAAAAATATATGCATATTAATAAAATAATTATTTTTTGATATTTGAACATAGGGCTATAATCAAGTCGAACTGAGCTCGAGCTCAAGCAGAACTCGAGCCTAACTTGAAAAATAAATTAAAAGTCTATTCAAATAAGGATTCAAATCGTAGACCTCAAATATATCAAATGACATGCTCTAGCCACAAACTCCTCCTTAACTTATTTTTCATTTTAAAAGTAATAATAATTTTAACTGTTAAAATATTAAATTAACCTGGCTCGACGAGCCCTCGAGCCCGTGTTAAATGAGCTCAAGCTCAGCTCAAATGTTAAACGAGTCGGCTCGAACTCGGCTCGAGTTCGATCAAATTCAAGCTCGAGTCGAGCTTTGACTAAGCCGCTCGCGAGCGGCTCGGCTCATTTACACCCCTACTTGAACCACCAGCATCAAATCTAGACATACAAACAAGAGAAGGCAACTGGATCCTACGAGTGTTCATCTGTTTAAAATGTTGTAGAATTTGTTTATTTTCAATTGTAGCAAACATATTCTTCTCGATGTATACTACCAAACTATCATTCATCCACTCATCCCCTATCCTATTACGCAAATTAGTCTTGATAACTTTCATCGCAGAAAAAACCCTTTCAACAGAAGCAGTTGCAATTGGTAAAACTAATGCTAACTCGATCAAACGATATACCAATGAAAAAATTATATTCTTGCCGGTTTCAACCATCTTTTTAGCAAGACTTCCCAAATCTTCAATCATAGAATATTCACCTTGTACATTTTTAATGTAAGTCTCAAGTTGGTCCTCAAGTATTACACGATCAATCAATGAAAAATCCTCCGGATAAAGTTCAGCAAGGTGGAGTAGCTTACCAATATCAAATTGAGAAAAAAAGTCCTTTGCATCTAAGCTAGCAATGCAAGTAAGTACCTCCGTACTTGATTCTGAAAACCGATTATTCATCTCTTGAATCATCATATCAAGAACCAATATTGTAACAATAAAAACATGAATAAAAACATTATTAGAAAATTAAAATTCAATAAAATATTTAAAAATAATACCTGACAAAAAATTTCAATACGAAAGTGATGAAAATTAGTAATCATTTGTCCATTACGTCTGCTGCGACCATGAGTTTTTATATTTTCTTCCATATTCGGTACTAGGATAATATGGTTACTACAAAATTTGTTGACGACGTCCACAAAATTCTCCCATCCTTCCTCTCTCAATTTTTGTAATCGAACTTTCATTGTCTTGATTAAACTGACAGCTAATACAATGTTTTGATCCTTTTGTTATAAGGTAAGTGACAATTCATTTGTAATTCCCAATAAAAATTTCATCAAATGCATTACAAACACAAATTCATAACTCTCCATCTTATCAATCAAACTGGTGGCGATACCACTATTATCATCATTAGTACCATCATTATACACATTTTCAAGCACTTGTAAAATAGAAGTCCACGTAGACATCAAACAGATAATGGTCATGTAATGTGAACCCCAACGAGTATCCCCTGGTTATTTTAAACTGATTTCCTGATTTTTTTTTCCTTTGCCACTAACAATATCTCCTTTCTCCAAACATTCTACAAGTTTATCATGTTCAAGTTGTCTAAACTTATAATTCCCTTTGCATGAAGCACCAGTAATATTCACAATTATAGTAACATATTGGAAGAAATCACTCACAATTTGATTGCTTTTAGCAACTGCAACAACAACTAGTTGAAGTTGGTGAGCAAAACAATGGACATACCTTGCAGATGAATTTTCCTTCAATATGAGAGCCTTCAATCCATTATACCCACCTCACATATTTGAAGCTCCATCGTATCCTTATCTTTCAATCTTGATAATCACAACTTATGTTTTGCAAACAATTCATCAATAGTCTTCTTCAAAGAAATAACAGAAGTATCAGACACATGTACAATAGCAAGAAATCTTCCAATAACATATCCGTGTTTATTCACGTATCTTAAAACAACTCTCATTTGTTCTTTGACTGAAATATCTCAATACTCATCAATCAAAGAGAAAATATATTATCTTTTATATCATTGAGAATGATATTTGTGACTTCAGCAGCACAAGCCCGTGTTAAATCCTTTTGAACTGTTGGATACTTCATTTGATTGTTCCAAGGACATTTTCATTCATGGTCTTGGCAACCTCATCATTTCATTAGGTATACCACTCAATCAATTCAAGAAAGTTACCTTTATTTGAGGAACTCAATGACTCGTCATGTCCACAGAAAGGCAAACCTTGTTTCAAAAGAAAGTGTGTAACATCTAAAGTTGTCGTTAATCGAGTGTGATATGCAACCTCCATTCCATGCCCCTGTGCTTGTAGCAAATGTGATACACTTTGTCGTTGATTTTGAAAAGCCTCAAGTTGTGTCTTGCATCATTGTGAGCACTAGCTACACCACCAACATGTGTATTAAATACTTCCATTGTTTTTCTCCAATTAATCATCCCTGAATTAATAAATGTCTCATCTCCAACTCGACATCCTCTATGAGAATTTTTAAAGAGAACACCAAAAACAAAAAACTACATCTTTTGATATGTTGTACTCTAACCATGAAAATTTTTTAAACCAAGCAACTTGGAAACTTCTATGCTCTTTACCCAATTGTCTTTGGGGATAACTATGACCAAATGGTTAACAAGGTCCTCTAATCAAATATTATCTTCGAATCTGATCTCTAATAGAAACATCAAATTCATTAATTGGTTTGCGTAGCCTTGGGTCACTAACAACATAATCTGGGTTGAATTCAGCACGAGAATATTTTTTCTTACTATTTTCTTCCATAGAATTCTTAGAAGACTCAATACTTCGTTTTAAAAATTTCTCCATAACCTATGTCGATTTCTCAAAATTATTAATTTATGCAATCAACATAACAATTAAAGTACTACCAAGTATAAATCATGAAATTATAAATTAAATGAAATAAGGAACAAGATTCACCTAAAATTGAAGAGATTTTGCTTGTTGTGGAGGATCAGTGGCGTCGACAATGGTAGCGGCGTCGACGGAATAGTCGAACCACGAACAATAGTGGCGTCACTGGTGTGAGGCGTCGACGAAGTGAAGAGGGCGACAAATATAAGGGCAACGGTTTGAGGAGACCGGAGAGGGGGAAACAATGAGATCTCTTAGCGCGATTAGGATTTTTTGGTTTGAAGAAGAAAGGGTTGGCTTAGAAAAAAGAATGTTCGGTTGCTGGAAAAAGTTACTGGAAAAATGATCGGAACGACAAAGAAAAGGAAAGCGGCTGGAAAAGGATCAGGAATGAGAAAGAAAAGGAAAGGTGTTTTTAATGACACTTTTGAGAAAAAATTAAATAAGTTTAAAAAATTATAATTATATCTTTTATTTTTTAATCATAATCATAATTATAATTTTGTTTATTTTTCTAGAAGCAAGGGAGTGCTTCCGCACCCTCTCACGCGCCCCGCCTCCGTCGATGAATAGAAGATGCATACTTGAGCTAATAACAAAAATAATAGATTTTAGTTCACAAATCAATCATTAAGCAAATAAGTTTTAGAATTCTCTTGCAACACAAGTAAACAACCTCTTGCCTAGCAAAAGAGTCAACTTAAGTCTAGAGAAGGAAAAAATGAAGCTTTACTTCACCTTTAGGCTAAATGAAATAATTTAGAATGTATATGTGTGTGTTCGCGTGCATGTGTATATGTACATGCTCGCAAGGTTAGATGACAAAGTATAGTTTCGGAAACCTTCTCTCGGAGAGCTAATGCCGCGGAGAAGAAAAAGATGTTGCAGTGTGTTGGATTATTTGTGAAGTACAAGGAAGGCAAAGAAATTCAGTTGATGTCTTCAGTTCAAAGCCCCTACACTTGAATTGAATGTATGCAATTAATTCTGCACTGAACCATAAAGCACTTTTTGTTTTCAGCCTGTTCACTTGCATTCATACAAAGTCGACGGCTCAAGTAAACAGAGCAAAGCAAGATGTACAAGGACATGTTTATTAATAACTATTAGTTCTGCAGGCAAAAATATCAATGCCACAACAAATTCAACGTTCATTTTCACAGAGATAGATCACTGAACATGCATCCCAACTGTCCATTAATCCGTTTATTCACCAACAAGGTCGAACACAACCAAAAAAATGTGAACATAAATAATAAATAATAAATAATAAATATTAATCCACATAAATCCAACGCACTGAAAATATAATCCAAAAAGATCTTCATGCACCGCATTAACTCACGGCGACCGCGCTTTTTGGCCAGACAGTAATAGCCCCTGCTATGCCATAAAATTACATGTCTGCCACCGACGCCTCTTCCCGGGCACGTGCTGACCGGTAACCGTGACCGTTGCGTGCAGTGGTACAACCGAGATTAACTGAACATACAGGGGGCTTTACTTGGTTCCGATCCGGGTGGCTTTTCGATTCGATTTCCGATCCCGTCCACGGCCTGACACAGGTTTGTCGCTTGTTCTGCACTACGAGATGGCTCCACGTGGCCCTGACTGTGTTTTCGGTGACGTGGCGCGCTCCTATTCCCTTTTTAAGATCCGTTTATTTCGATCATTTTCATCCACCGCACTTCTCTTTACTCTTTTTAACGGTCGGATTGTTTTAAAAATCTCATCTTGCGTTGTGTTCCTTATTCTACGCTCTGCTTCTTTAATTGAAGGAGGAAGTGTGGATCGATCGCCGGAAAGCTAAGATCTTTGGAGGAGATAATTGAAGTGATCGTTGGAGAGGATGACGGAGGGAGGCAGCCGGCGGCTGGTGGTGGAAGTGTGCAGCGCGCGGAACTTGATGCCTAAAGATGGTCAGGGGACCGCGAGCGCGTACGTGATGGTGGACTTCGACGGGCAGCGGCGGCGGACGAAGACGAGGACACGGGACCTCAATCCCCAGTGGGATGAGAAGCTGGAGTTCCTGGTGCATGATCCGGAGACGATGGCCAGCGAGACGCTCGAGCTCAACGTCTACAACGACAAGAAGGGCGGAAGGCGGAACACGTTTTTGGGGAAGGTGAGGATCTCCGGCCTCAGCTTCGCGAAGGCCGGGTCGGAGACTCTGGTTTACTATCCGTTGGAGAAGCGGAGTGTTTTCTCGCAGGTGAAGGGCGAGATCGGCGTCCGGGTGAGCTACGTCGACGAGGATCCTCCTCTGGTGCCGGAGGCTAAGACGGAGGGTGGGCCGGCGGCAGAGGAGGAAAAAACTACCGAAGAAGAGAAGAAACCGGAGGAGGAGAAGAAGACAGAGGAGGCAAATAAGCCCGAAGAGGCTAAACCAGAGGAGAAGGCCTCTGCTTCCAAAGACGAGAAGAAGAAACAACCAGAGAAACCCAAGGAGGCGACCAGTGAGGCCGCTAAAACCAAAGAGGAGACACCAAATCCGCCGCCTTCACCGGGGCCGACGCCGCCGCCCACCCCGGCGGCGACCAAGGAGCAGCATCCTTCCGGCCTCAGCGACCTCGAGATTCGCCCTTTCGCCGGCGAGCGGGCCTCCTCCAGCTCGTACGACCTCGTGGCCCGCGTTCCCTACCTCTTCGTCCGTGTCCTCAAAGTGAAGCACGACGGCGCAGCCGATAGGCCGGTCCACGCTCAGGTGGTCATCGGCAGCCACAGCGTGCGGACGCGGACCGCTAAATCGAAGGACTGGGACCAGGTCTTCGCCTTCCGTAAGGGGAGCCTCAACTCCATGGCCTTGGAGGTGTCCGTCTACGAGGAGAAGGCTAAAGAGGGCGACGACAAAACCGCCGGCGGCGAGGACGTCAACCTCGGCTCCGTGTCCTTTGACCTTATCGAGATCCCGAAGCGATCGCCACCGGATTCTCCGTTAGCGCCGCAGTGGTACACCCTCGAGGGTGAGCATGACGTCGACGTCATGCTCGCCGTGTGGATCGGCACCCAGGTGGACGAGGCGTTCCAAGAGGCGTGGCAGTCAGATTCCGGCGGCCTCAACGTGCACACTCGCTCCAAGGCCTACCTTTCGCCTAAGCTCTGGTACCTCCGGCTGACGGTGATCCAGACGCAAGATCTGCACTTCCCTCCGCCGGTGGATCCCAAGTCCCCTCGCCCCGGCGGCGCTGGCAGCACGGAACTCCTCGTCAAAGGGCAGCTCAGTGGGCAAATCTTCCGCACCGGGCGGGCGCCTCTCGTCACCAGCTCCAGCTCCGCCAATCCAACCTGGAATGAGGACCTCGTCTTCGTCGCTGCCGAGCCCTTCGAGCCATTCCTCACTGTCGTCCTCGAGGACTCGACTGCCGGCCAGGCGGTGGGCCAGGCCAAGGTCCCTCTTTCCTCCATCCACCGCCGGCTGGACGACCGCGCTGAACCACCCGCCCGGTGGCTGAACCTCGCCGGCGACGAGGGTCGCCCCTACGCCGGCCGGCTGCATGTAAAAATCTGCCTCGAGGGTGGGTACCACGTGCTGGACGAGGCGGCTCACGTGGCTAGCGATGTCCGCGCCGCCTCCAAGCAGCTCTCCAAACCCCCAATCGGCCTGCTGGAAGTAGGCGTCCTCGGGGCCACGAACCTAGTCCCTATGAAAACGTCCGGCGGCGCCGGTGGATCCACAGACGCCTACGTGGTGCTCAAATACGGGCCCAAATGGGCGCGGACGAGGACCATTATCGACCAGTTCAATCCGCAGTGGAACGAGCAGTACGCATGGGACGTGTTCGATCCCTGCACCGTCCTCACCATCGGCGTCTTCGATAACGGCCGCTTCAAAACAGGGGAGAACACGCCAGCACCGGCGAAAGACGCCCGCATCGGCAAGGTCCGCATCCGGCTATCGACGCTCGACACAGACAGGGTTTACATCAATTCCTATGCCTTAACGGCGGTTCAGCCGGCCGGGGCGAAGAAGATGGGCGAGATCGAGCTGGCTATCCGGTTCAGCTGCCCCTCGTGGCTCAGCCTCCTGGCGACATACGGCAGCCCGATGTTGCCGCGGATGCACTACGTCCGGCCGTTGGGACCGGCGCAGCAGGACGCACTCCGGCACACCGCGATGCGCCACGTGGCCGCGCGCCTCGCCCGGTCGGAGCCGCCGCTGGGCCCCGAGGTGGTGCACCACATGCTCGACACCGACGCGCACGCGTGGAGCGTCCGGCGAAGCCGCGCAAACTGGGTCCGCGTGGTGGGCTGTCTGACCAGCGTCGCGGCGGCGGCGCGGTGGGTGCGTGGGGTCCGCACGTGGACCCACTCGCCCACGACAGTCCTCGTCCATATCCTCCTCGTCGCCGCCGTGCTCTGCCCGCAGGTCATCTTGCCCACCGCCGCGCTCTACTTGTTCCTCGTGCTGACGTGGCGGTACCGGGCGCGGCCGCGGGGTCCGGCTGGAATGGACCCGCGGCTCTCGCAGGTGGATGCGGTGGGGTCGGACGAGCTCGACGAGGAGTTCGACGGGTTCCCGTCGTCGCGGCCGGCGGACGTGGTGAGGCTCAGGTACGACCGGCTGCGTGCTCTGGCGGGGCGGGCGCAGACCCTCCTAGGTGACGTAGCGGCGCAAGGGGAACGGCTGGAGGCGCTACTCGGCTGGCGCGACCCCCGCGCAACCGGAATCTTCGCCGGATTCTGCCTACTGTCGTCCATGGTGCTCTACTCCGTACCCTTCAAGGCCCTATTTCTGATGGCCGGATTCTACTACCTCCGACACCCGCGGTTCCGGGACGACATGCCGTCGGCCGGCTTCAACTTCTTCCGACGGTTGCCGCCGATGTCGGATCGTATCTTATAAAAGATCTGCTACTGTTATCTTTCAATATTACTAGCTCTTTGCTTAAACTAAATAAACACATTGGTTTGTCGATTTGGCAGTGTGATTAAATCAAAATAAATGTAGAACAATTGGTGTTCTCCTTCAGTTGTTGTAAGTTAATTGTTTGAATTATTTGTAAACAAATCTTAGAATATAATATTTATTAATAAAAAAATAAACCCTTGAATCATAAATTGTAATTTTTTCTAATTGACAAGCTTAAGTAGACTAATCTTGGGATCGACTAATTCTGAGATCATTGATCTCATCTCACGAAAGTTTTTTCTTAATCACAGAGTAAATCAAAAAGTGCTTAATGCTCACAGCGGATGATTTCTCAATTCAGTAGTTTTAGATCAATTGATTATTAGAGAAATTCACCTGTTAATTTATAAAATTTAAAAGACTGAAGAATTTGGTCGTTTTCACCATTGTCCGGCCTAAATTGTATCCTTGTATCTCATAACAAAGCACTCCTCACGTGCATTCTCTGGCTTTGGCAAGCAAATAGCAGCATTTTAATTGCTCCTCCACAGATCATTGATTAGAATATGAACGATCATAGTCCTTTCCTTCCACTTTGCTCAGATCGTGTCTAAGATACTCACATGCCTGAGACAGTGACTCTGCAAAAGTTTCCACCTTCAATATTTTTCCACAAAACTAAACTAAGGTTTGATTCAGTGGCACTGCAGTCTGCATGTCAATATCTAAACTAATGCTTGATGTGTTGTGATCTGAATCGTCTTTATGATTTCCTGTACCTTTTGTGATGATTTAAGTGAAAGAATGCACACCATTTGCCTGGTACAATGTCACAATTGCAGAACAATTCCCAATAGCGCAAAATGTGTACTTGATCTCTCCCACAGTGTTAGGGCAGATACCCCATAAGTTATCCTTTCAGACATAGTGGAACTGCTTCACCATTTACTCCAATGCCACAGTTGCATAATATTTATTTAAGTGCTCTATGTTAAGCATGTTATGTTTGATTTTATGCACCTACTTCAATTACTTTGCTTATTTGGATCTCAAGCTCAACCAAGCTGCAATAATTTGTTGTTTCAACTTAATTGTGTATATAATCAGATACAACTCAATACTACTGTATTGTGTCGATCAATGCTCCTAAGTAAGAAAATAAAAGTAATAGTGGTGATCAATTATGATAGTGTTAATCTAACATTCAAGAAATTATGCTACATGTTATACACACTTGCTTTCACTTGAATTCTGAATTCAAAAACTTAGGATAACTATCTTGACTTGTACATTTTCTTGGGGGAAACTCACATGTGCAGAAGGCATCATCATTGGATGAATTCAATCCGGTTCATCTTTTCTTTTTTGTAGATAATTTCCTTTCCATCAAAGGAATCCACAAAGTCTCAGTAATTCCTCAGAACTTCTGCATGTTCTTTCCGGAAAAAGTAACTAGATTTTGATTTCTTGGAAGGGTGATATTACTCGTTGGTGGTCTGTGCGCATGAAAGGAGATGGAACAGACTTTGGAACAAGTTCAAGGTAATCGCAGACTCTTTGAATATTATTGTTTGATCTAACAGTTATCATTAATAGAAGTAATATATTTCTTACATCTAGATGTGGCGGAGCATTCTTTATTCCTGAAATTTAAAGATCTTATAATCTGAGACAAAAATCCTTCAATTTGAACATTACTGAATGGTGTTGGAGCATTCTTTATTCTCCAATCTTACATATTTTGTTATCAAGAGTTAATTATCAGATCTTGTATTGCTATTTTAGGAGTAATTGTTCCTTAAATTCCCTTTCTTACAGTCATACATCAAAGTTTCAGATATTTCAGAAAGGAATGCACTTTTTATCGGCTACTTAATTCCCTTCCTACAATATTCAGATAATGCTTAGCAATTGGATATCAATGAAATAGTTCCTTTGTGATCAGGGAATTCTTCTATCATAACTGCACAATTAAAACTAGACAATCAAAGCTGCAATCTTACGGATAAAGTTCCCTTTGAGGTTGTGGAATTTCCTTGTTGACAAGAACATCTGTAGAAATTAGACGTTCATCTGCCGGTTTACCTTTTGATTCTCATGACGGTAAACTCATTAATGGTTGAGATATTTTTGTTTCATCCATTCAGATATCGACAAGTTGCGAAGAAGTTTGTGTCAAAGTTGTTGAATATTCTGCATCGATCACTCTCCAAGTTGGATAGCAGTTATCAGATCGTTTATCATTCGACCAAATCTAGTCTTCATCACTCGACCAAAATGAGAGGATTAAAGTCAGCAAAGAAAAGGGATGAATGCCCTGCAGAAGTGGCAAATAATTCTCCATTTCAAAGTCAATTCCCCAAATCCAGTGCAACCTGATCTCCTGCCATTAATATCCTTTCACCATGCATATTTATACGCGATCATCACATTCCAGTCATTCACTACAGTGCAATGGAGGTTGAGTCAGTGAAATGTGAGTGCTGTGGCCTGAGTGAGGACTGCACTGAAGGCTACATATGCAGGGTGAGGGCTGCCTTCGAGGGCAAGTGGCTGTGTGGGCTATGCTCCGAGGCGGTGAGAGATGAGGACTCGAGTAGCAGTAGCAGCAGGAGGAGGAGGAAGAGCACAAGCAATGGTGGTGGGGTGCAGGAAGCCATAAGGGAGCACATGTTCTTCTGCTCTAAATCTAATGCCAACCCTGCAGTCAGTGTGGCTGAGGGCATGAGGCAGATCCTGAGAAGGAGGTCCGCAGAGTTCTCGAATTCGAATCGAGCAGTTGCAGGGTTTCCAAAGGTCAAACATGGAGGCATGGAAATGGCATGAATCTGAATCTTCTCCATCTGTCGTGTTGTGTTATGTAGTTGAACTCTTTCATTACTGAAGCTGCCATCTTTATAATGGATATGAGTATCTTCCTCACTTTCACCAGTAACTAATGTCATTGTTCGACTTCATAGAATCTAAACTAGTAATCCGAAACTCCAAACATAGTTTCCACTTTAGATTTTATAACTATGCAATCAAACTAAACTCAAGAAAGAACAGCAGCAGAAATGTTTTTATTTCCTTTGTCGAAAAAAATTCATTTGTGCTGGTTTATTGCAAGAAAACTAAATATCTTCCCAAATATTTACAAATTACCACAGGAGTAGAAAAATTTGCTTTCCTAGAATCACCTCATCCTCTCTTTGCAAGTAATGAGATCTACGTAAATTCTAGTTCCTGTGGTGTTCTTCGAAGAAGGTTAGGATTTCCCTACAAGCTACCATTTCTGAACAAAGAAGTCATGCAGATAGCAGATGCCTCAAGTGAAGTAAATGTTCTTCGTTCGAGATATTTAGCGAGAGACGAAGATTTGTTAGAAGCGACTCCTGCTCCCAACTGAGAGGACCCGATGCATGAAAGGCTTGCACCGTGGACCGGTATGCGTGTAGCTCTAATTCGTGGACATTGGCAGCAAGTCCATCTCTGTACTCGGATTGAAACTCTTTCATGCGTTTCAATGAACATGATGACATGGCATCATCCCTACTAGTGAATTTGTTACCCTTCAAGTGTCCATTCTGATGAGAGTGCGCCAGGGCCTCTTTACCGCTACTACAACTTGCAACTGAACATTCATCATCTTCTTCTTCACTAACCATCAGAGGTATTGACAATGAGTTCATCGCATCTTCGCTCCTGTCTCCCATAGCATTTCTGGCAATTGTACCTCTGCTGAATACATGCCGAAAATGCCCAGAAATCATATCTTTAGGGAAAGAAAGGCCATCAACCTCTTTGGGAAGTACTCTTCTACTCCATTTCTGTTTCTTGTCAGTTATTCTATTCAGATCAGCAGAAGAAAACCTGCAGCAGGAGTCAAGATTCCTCTTCAAATTTCTAATAGAATTGCCGCCGACACGCTTGTGTTTTACTCTCAAACAACTTGTGTCTTGCTTTACAATGCCCCGATTTGTGCCAAAATCTTGTTTTCTTGCAGAATGGAATTCAAATGGTGTGTAATCGCATGCCACTTCCTTCTTCCTATTTGCCTAAATGGAAGAACCATTAATCAGACATCTGAAAACAAGTATCTGAAGATAGACCAATCTCCAGGTTCTGTTATACATTGAATGCAACCTTTAAAACAGTTTATGCAAAAAGAAAGATAAATGAAATATTTTATATGATTTCCACACTACATTTATCTTTATTACTAGATCGGAATTGAAAGGATAGATGCTTAAATTTAGTATTCGTCCATTTCTACAAGGTTAGGATGGAAATTAAGTAGTGGAATTCAATGACCTTAATACTCCTGCTTTCCTCCCTAGTAAATAAGAGAAGTTGATGATTCTATTTCTATTTCTCTATTTTTCATCCAATTTTCATTCACATAAACGCATAAGTCGGAGTATAGAAGAGCACTAACTTCTTTGGTGCCGTTTCTTGACATGCATCACACATGGACAAATAATCAGAAATAGACATAAAAAGAAAAATTAAATCACAAAAAACAATTTTTGAATGTCTTTTACCGTGTCAGCCAGATTCAGTTGGTTCTTCTGCCAAACTTGAGGAACTCTTAGATCAGACACAGAGTACTGTCGAAGTTGTATCGAGCCAAAGAGTTTGATCACCACACGATCACCCTTTAGAATTTTCACAATCTTCCCAACCCTCCAAGAGAATGCATCAAAAACCTCAACTATGTCTCTGGCAATCCATCTATCTTTGCAACTCGATAGTGCAACCGGCACGCAAGATCGTATATCCTCCTTATTGACAGTTTCTACCACAGGCTTCCCGTCAAATGTGAGAAATAGCTCATACTTTACAGTGCAAAAGTCTCCATCCACAGATGAAACCTTAGCAGTGAACCAAGAACCAAACTGCTCTCCTTTTCTTTGGCAAACCTCCACTCTATCGCCTTCTTTGAAATCCATATACTCAAACTTGATGGATCAAGGTTGATCAATCACAAAGTAGCAAACAACAAAATTAACTATTCCTTCAAAATCTTCAATCTTGCTCCACTATGTTTTGAAAAACATGTTTTTTTCTTTCTTTCTTAACCTGATGGAAAGTAAATATAATGTATCAGTTTTGTTCATTTCTACAAAGTGTAAGATTTATAAAAGAAAGAAAACTCTCTAAGCAACAGATCTGATAGTCAAATATTAACATCTTTACTCTCTAAGAAAAAAAAAAAACCCCTTGAGAGAGTTGAACAAAGGGAGTAAAAACCTATTTGAAGAACAAATAAGAGAACAAAGCAACAACATCAACAGCTATCGATCAAGGACCAAAAACCATTCACCTGGAACTCCACTAGAAATCGACAAGAGCAGGAGAAGGTTGTGTAACCTAGCACTCAACTACCATAAGAAACCGATAAACCGACCAAAGAAAACATTTTTTAGCAGCTGCGAGCATACTCTGCCGGAACAAAAGGGGCAAATAAATAAATACCCACAGCACTTTTTAATGAGAAACAGCATGGAATCACATTGCAGTGAGGAATTTTTAGCAGACAAACCTCGAAAGCCAGGATTTTGGGGGGAGAAACAAGATGAGCAGCCTGGTTCGCAGCGACGGAGACGAAAAGATTGGATCTTTTTGCGAGTTCCTGCGTCGCCAACCCAAAATAGATCGAGCGAAATGGAAGAGAGGAATCGGAACACAGATTGCAACGCTTAATTTTGGTGCCGGGGCCTCATTTCTTGGTAAAACAGCGTGCTGTTTTGCTGCAGAGCAAAGGCTGTTTCGTGTTGCAAATTACAAGCAAAAATAAAAACAATAAAAAAAACAAAATGCCCACAATGTTTTTATTTTATTATTAAAATACTCTTTCTAAGTAATTTAAAGTAATAATTTAAACAATAAAATACATATTTAGATGCTTATATAGAGTCATTTTGAGCATTGTTTATACAATTACTTTGAAAAAAAAAGTTCTTTTATTAGTCTTCATTTTCATAAACTTGATTTTCTAAATTTAAATATGATTGGAAAATACATATTTTTAATTAAAGTTTCTTTATTATTTATAAAGAAAATATAATTTTTTAATCTAATATTGATTTATTATTTTGTCATAAAGTGAGCAAAAGTTAGAGTGGTGGGGTTTTGGATGAGGGAGAGGTTTATTCTCATGTCATTTGATTTGACCCTTGAGATAAGCCACAACTAGTTGACATATAATGGAAAAGCCATTACTTTCAAAAACCAATTGTAAATAATTTAAGTGAAGAAAATGTCGTTGGAATTTATAATAAAATTCTTGTTTTTGTTTGGCTGAATTTATCATAAAAGCTATCCCTTTCACTTCTCTTTGCCAATCACACAAAGCATTTCCAAATGGAAAAAAATAGAATCAGATAAAGAAAAAAGGAGTTTGTGAATGTTGTTGACTAATGGTAAGGGTGTCTTTGTTGACATTAGAACTCATAAAGGACTATGTTGCAAAAGTTAGATTAAAGAACATCTAACTTTTGACATGCATAGACATTCAACTAGTGACTTTTAGAACACACACACACACACAAAAATGAAGAAAAAAAAGGAGCAATGAAACAAGTGTGTTAGGTACAAGCCATTCTACACACACAGTGGATAATTAATGCATTAATCTGAAGTTGTATGTCTCTCAGCCAATTTTCCTGTTGTCTGCAATCAGTAGCTTTCTCACTAGTGTTATTACTTATTACATCAAACTCAACCAGTAAGCTAAGTATCTATTTCCTTCTGCTTGTTCTTAAATCTTTCAATTTGATACAATTTGCTGGCTTGTTCGCCAGCCATGCAAATTGTAACAAAGAATATACTTACATGGGCTCACTTATTCTCGACACTGCATAATGCACAACAATGACAGATATATCAGCAAAGAGTTATCGAAATACATTAACGGAAACAGTGAAGTTGCTATGTTCTTGGTATTTCTTTCATATCCCAAAGTTGCCACTGATTATTTATTTACCAAAGATATTTTCGTAGGCTCTCCGCCTTCTGTTTCAGTGATTTGAAGAGTGAAATTTGAATCGACATAAACTTACATATTGAGATAATATTTATTACATGTACGTCAGTTATTCTTGGGAATGTTTTCTCCAGCCATCTCCTTGAGCTCCTCGAGTGATGGAGGACGATGAGCTTCTTGTGGATAATTCACGTAGGAATGCTGCACGAGTAAAGATAAGAGAGAAAGAAGTAACTAATGCATAGGCATATACATAAAATATAATCACAATCATAAAACCTCGGAAACAAATAATTATCGCATTCATCAAAATATAAAAACAAAAGTTTAATAATTTAAGGCAATCTAAGATAATCCTTGGGTTAATGATTAGATGATTCTGAGCAATTTCAGCCAATTCGCAGTTAATGAATAGATAATTGATAGTCTCAAGTATACGTTCGTGGAGGCTGCATCCATCAATCAGAAAATTTGACAAAATATTGTAGAGATAAAGCTGCAATATCACTAGATTTTCTCCTAATGCCAAACAAAAAAAAATAGACTATTTCCAAGAATGGAATCATCAAATCAGATCTTTGCTTACATTATGACATCTTGGGTTTGATAAACATAGTTAAGATAAATTCAACAGTAATTTATCTTGATAGTTCTGTTCTGTAGTATGAAAATCTTTGCAGAAGAACTCCAGCGTCAACTAAATAATTTGACTATTTCACTTTGTTTTGTTTAAAAATGTACCTTTTTCCTAGTAATTGAGTTTTTTTTTGGCACAATGCAAGAAGGTTACTATGTACCACACTGTTATGGTCCTAAGTGCCGGATCGAGTCACAGGTCGAGATTCGGATTCGTACTTGATCATGCAACACGTAAAGGGGAAGAGGGAAAGGCTCATCCTAGACAGAGTGCAATTACTCAATTTTTCTTCTTCCTCTTTATTAATAATAACACTCCTTATATAAGGAGTCAAACATGACACGATTCAGGAAAGACTAACCCATAAAGGAAATAAGGAGTCAAAATAGAAAAGCTAATTAGGCCTATTTGTTTCTACTATAGCAATAGTTAAATTAGACCATTATTTATTTTCTATTAATTAGGCAATAGCTAATAAATTTCTGCTATAATAGTAGCTAATTAGGCAATAACTAATTTGCTTCCAACTATAGCGGCGTCCAACAAAGGCATCCACCTTGGCGTCCACATCATCACTCCCCTCCTTGAGGCTGAGCTTGTCCTCAAGCTCGAAAGCGGGGTATAACGCCACTAATAGCATGGAGGGAAATTTCCGAATCCACTTCCCCCTCTTCCTCACCTTCCCTATCATCATTAGGCACTTCAATCCAAAACAAGCATTTACACTTGTGACCCGTGGAGTATGACTCATCACAGTTAAAACAGAGGCCCTTGGCTCTCCGTTCTACCATATCGGCGCGGGTCAGACGCTAGAAGAATGAAGCAGGTGGAGTCTCCTTGCTGATGTTCCCCGTTGTCTTGGTCTTCACCAAAGGAGGGCCTCTACTACTGGAGTTGAGCTTGGTTGTGATCCCGCCCCAATTCGTGCACAGTAGCCCCCCGCCTTGATGGAAGCACTGCTTCCGTTCTAATGCCCTGGCCATATTCATTGCAATGTCTAGATTTTTAGGCTTTTGCAGTTCGATGTTGACACAGAGATCTTCGACTAGCCCTATAGTGAACAAGTCAACCTGTTGTTGTGGTCGGATGTTCGAGGTCCGGGCGAGGTGGGACTGGAACTGTCGCTGGTAGTCTTCTACCGAGTCTGTCTATTTCAGATTTGCTAGTTCTTCCAGAGGGTTGTTGCTCATAGGCGGCTTAAAGCGGATATGACAATGGTTTTTGAATTACTTCCATATCTGGCTCTTCCTATTCCATCTGATTCAACCAAAGTTGGGCTTCTCTTACCAAGTGGAAGGCAACAAGGCTAACCTTGTCGATTTCTATGGTTCTTTGGTTGACAAAGGATTTTTTGCACCCATCTTTAAGTACCGCGGAGCAAGGGTGCCACTAATTGGTGGTTCAGGTCTGACCTCTGAGACTTTGGAAAGGCCACACTTCACGCTAGTAGGGCTGTTTGCGGTGGGCACCGGCTGTCGTCTTGTCTCTTGAATAGTACGGGATAATTCGGCCATCTGCTCCTCTAGTCCTCGTTGGCGGAAGGCGATCTACTCTATGAAAACTTGCTATTGCAAGATCAATCTTTCCATGAAGGCATAAGTTTGGATGTGATAGAATCCGTGTCACCCATAATCAGCTCTGATACCAAGTTGTTATGGTTCTGAGTGCAGGATCGAGTCATAGGTCAAGATCCGAATCCATACTTGGCCATGCAACACGTAAGGGGGAGGGAGGGGGAAAGACTCGCCCTAGACAGAATCCAATTACTCAATTTCTCTTGTTATGGTCCTGAGTGTAGGATCGAGTCACAGGTCGAGATCCAATACATAAGTCAAACAGGGGGAAAGACTCGCCCTAGACAGAGTCCAATTACTCAATTTTTCTTCTTCCTCTTTATTAATAATAACACTCCCTATATAAGGAGTCAAACATGACACGATTCAGGAAAGACCAACCCATAAAAGAAACAAGGAATTAAAATATAAAAGTTAATTAGGCCATTATTTGTTTCGACTATACCGATAGTTAAATTAGGTCATTATTTATTTTTTTTACTAATTAGGTAATAACTAATTTATTTCTACTATAACAGTAACTAATTAGGTGGTAACTAATTTGCTTCCAACTATAACGGCGGCCAACAAAGGCATCCACCTCGGCAGCCACATCACACTCTAAAGTACTTATTGTTCAAACTGAATCCTACTTTGGACTTTGCAATACTCTCTAACAAGTTCACCTATGGTTTCAGCAAGTTTTTTAAAAGAAGCAAATCCAGTCTTCCAAAATGGCTACTCACTAGCCACACCTGAGCATTGCCCTCTGTGCAGTTAAGGCAACAATCTCGAATATAGCAAGCTCTCATAGTGTGATGGATGGTGTTTTAAGGGCCTGGAATGTCAGAAACAACCAAAGGGGAATCCAGTTCATTCAATTGCTTGGCCATTTTGCAGTCAGTCTCAACCACAAGTGAAACTGTCCGAGTCACTCTTGTTGGGTTGTTTTATCAAACACAAATTTTCCAAACTATTTTTACTTGACTTTTGACAGATACTATTAACAGTTGCAAGGGTTTTATTGAATGAAGCATTCTCCCAACAAATTTAGGTGCACACTCCTTATTTTTATCATCCACAGTCACGCAAGAGAAATGAAATAACTCCTTTCAGTCTTTTGTTTTCTCCAATATTTTATATTGAATCAAAGTCTTGAACTGAATACACACATCGATTGTAAGGCTAATGAGGGCTTTAATGAGACCTTGGTGAGAGAACTACTGTTAATCAAGGACATAAGCATTTTGAGTTAGTGTTCCAATTCAACGGCGGTGGAGTGGAGCCCGTTTAATTGTAGGAGATACCCAACACCCTAGTTGAATCTCGAAGGTGTAGTTTCAAAGATATGCCAAGGTTCGGGCTGCTCACCTTCAATCTAGAATAATATGGTCACATCTCGTAACAAAAAACCATCCTATGTTTGTCCACTTAGAACAACAATGTGTGCAACAAACAATGGAACAATGTAAGCTCGAAAGAGAAGGAAGGGGTATTTATTGTTAATAAACTAATAATTGAAAATTTTCAACTATAGAAAGTAATGATAACGGTAATTTTATTCCCCTTTCCCCGTAATTCCAATCTTCAGCAAGATGCTGGCTTTTTTCCCCGTACCATTCGTTAATCCAGAGTCCCAGACGCAGGGAACAAAGGAGCTTTTAACCAGCTTCTGTAATTATGTCCAGAATCTTCATGTCCATATGCCTCTACCCCGTTGATTCCCATCCCCTTCTCTGTCGTCGATTCATGATTCTCAAAATCGTTTATTTTTCTGCTTTCCAAAATCAAAATTGCTCCTTTTTTCCCCTGATAAACCCTAGTTGAATCAAAACAAAACCCTAGAGTTTCAATTTTCTAATAAGGGCATCACCAAACTAGAGTTTCCTTAAATCCATCAAAAAGATTCATTGGTTTTTTTTTTCTTTTTAAAGGAACATAGTAACAATGGCGTAAGAGCAAGTTTGGTGCCAATTCACGATCATCATCTTGAATCGCTCATAAAAACGACAGAGAGAAGGCGAGAGAGCGTACTAAGCCCATTAGCTTGTGGAGGGTGGTGTTGGAGTCGAAGGCGATGGCGAAGGTGAAGGCGGCGGGAACGGCGAGGTAGGAGGCGAATTTGGCCATCTCCAGCGCTAACCCCGATCCCAGCGACGACATTTGCCTCTCTTTCAGAGAAGCATTTTTTTTTCATTTTATATCAGTGTAAAATAATTTATTAAATTAAACAAAAATATCTTTAATAATGAAAATACTAATCAATAGTGAAAGCAAGTTTAACCATAATTAAATGACAAATATACATTTTACAATAAGATGAAAAGGAAAAAAAAAAGACCTAAATAAAAAAGGGTAAATCTGGTTGATCAACTAGAATTCTCTATCGTCCAATCATAATATATACATGTACATATATATAATTAATATATACATATGATATTATTAAAATATTTTTATACATACATACATGAACTTTAGTTGGTCAGATTGTACATTCATGCATATCGACCATTTAGTAATATCAAAATATATATATATATATATATATATATATATATATATATATATATAAATAAAAGGTATCTTTGCCTCCTTTGCTGCAAGCCAAGAAAACTAGAAGGTGGCACGTCAACCTCAAGTTGGATTTAGTGGTGGGTCCAAGGCGCATCAACGTGCCCAACATCCGACCCCAAAGCAATCCCTACGTAACTGAAATTAACTATCATCACAAAAAATTCATGATTATCCGTGACATTGTAGATTTTCTTTAAAATAGAAAAACAAAGGAGCTTATCTTATTAATTGTTTTTTCCGTGATAAATCGAGAGAGTGTTTTTTTTATATATAATTACGAGTCGCCATCTTTAATTATAGAAAATATTGGAATTTTAGAAATATTTTAATAATTTGCACATGGTATAAATATTATTTCTTTAAATGGCAATTTTTATGTATTTTTAAGGATGGAACCTCCTCCACCTGGCTTCGGCAAGAGATAAGGTTTACAGTCGCTGTCCTCAGTAAGCCAGCGAATAGGATCTTCCTCAGCCGAATAGAACGAGAGCCCCACTTCTTTACGTTCAGAGGCCACCAGTCTTCCATGTTTTCATGTCCCCTGCCCGGGTCGATGCAGGCGAGCAAACAGAGTTTAAAGAATCCCTCTATCGGCCTGGGCAGGCTAGTTTTTAGTGAGCCACAGAAAGAGGCGACGAAGGTGGACTCTGAGCTACAGTCGGTTGCTCTTTCTTGCGGTCCTCGAGCTACATGAGTTGCTTTTCTATGTTTCCTGACGGGGATATTACACTCGATCATCCCTCCCGAAGCGCACGAGC
This sequence comes from Zingiber officinale, assembly GCF_018446385.1. NCBI lineage: Eukaryota > Viridiplantae > Streptophyta > Magnoliopsida > Zingiberales > Zingiberaceae > Zingiber > Zingiber officinale. The sequence continues at coordinate 14,995,114 of NC_056002.1, forward strand.
AAAGCAAGGCGCGGTTGCGCACCACCAAAACGCCGCAGTCTTATAATTAAAACGTTCTTCTGCTTCGTCTTCGCCGCCGATGCTTCCTCTTTGACCAGGGATCGAAGCGCAAACGAGTTTCCTCGGTCCCTCTCTCTCATAAATTTCCTATTTCTGTTCTTCTTTTCGTAGCGCGTGGTAGGAATCGTATGATTATAGGGCAGTGTTCATTTTTCAATTCGCCGAGCACGGAGATTTAATCGATATTGTGGAGTAGAGGTGGGAAAAATCTGGAGGCAATGGAGAGAATCTTCTCCGTGGAGGAAATCCCCGATCCACCCTGGCCCGGAGCGGGTCCCTCCGCCGCTACCGGTGGGATGAACCGGAGCGCATCGGAGTGGTGCTTCGAGAAATTCTTGGAGGAGGCCACCGCCACTTCAGGGGCTTCCGATCCTAAATTTCAACCTGGCACCGGCGCTTCCGGCATTGACTCGGGTGACGGGGCAAGAGAGGCCGAGAGCGAGGCGACTACCGCCGTAGATGGAGATGGAAATTCCGTTGCGCGACCGACTGGGGCGGATCCCGTGGAGTACGCTGCCTTGCTGAAGCAGAAGCTGGATATGTACTGCGCCGCCGTCGCCATGTCGCGGGTACAAGTCAAGCCCCTTCTTTTTAAGTTTTTCTGGCATTTAGCTTGTTGTTTATTTCCTGAAGGAGATCAAATGCTGTCTTTTTAATTTTTTTTTTATAGGCTGGGAATTGTAAGTTTGAGATTGGGTTTTTCACTGGTGGACTTGTCTCCTTCCTGTTCTCTTCTTGTTATGATCGAAAGTTACTTTTTGTTCACCATACGGCCCTCTATTTTCGCTGAAGGTTCCTTTTATTCTCTCTTCTTCTTGTTCCCATATGGGATTGGAAACGAGTATCGGTTACTCTCGACAAGAATTTGATTCATTTTATCATGTTAAATTTGATTGTTTGTTTGTTTTGGTTGCAATCCAGTTAAAGCGCTGTTCATGACACCATGGCCAGTAAATGTTTCCTGTACATTATTGCTATAACGAACGTATGCTCATGCGTACAGAAGTTATGTGAGTGTCCATCTTGGCTTTGGCCATCTCATTAGCTCCAAGCATGAACCGCTTATCACTCTCCCAATTGACAAGTGTGCCACTGAAGTATTTGTTAATAGTTTGTTGTTGAATTTAAGGAGGAAACAAGGTACTCTATGAAGAAAAGCTACGAGGAAAAAGACAGAGGTAATATTCAGAAAATTTACACCTCTAAAGACCAGCTGCACCTGTAGGCCAAAATTTTAGGAAGAACTAAAGTGTTTCCTTTCCTCAGGTACAAAGTCAGGGGAAGTCAGATCTTTCATCCGTTCTTTTCTTTCGTTAACTAGGACCCTTTCCAGTTTATTTCTCATTCATTCATCTACAAACCAGTCGTGCCATTTTGACGATCAATGTAAAACTCACACTATTTAGGTAATTCCTTGCTGAATCTATAAACCCAGAGTCAATTTTGTCAACAATTTGAAAATCATAAAAATGTTTCTTTCTCTTTAAACATTAGTTTCTCTAGACAGCACTAAAGCATAAGTTTTTAAGCGCAAGGAAATGCCCTTTTGGAGTTTGATTTGGAATAGCTTGAGCTACAAATTGTATTAAAGTCTTAGGAACGCACTTCATCTATTTTAACATGAAGTGAACTTGATTTCCATATAAGGTACAACTTATGTTACTCAAATTACAGTCAAGTTGTCTATGTAATTGAGCCAAGATGTGGTTGAGGTTGATAATCTTCTCTCAGAATCTGTTTTATTTCTTGTCCTGTCAGAATCTGTTTTTTAGTAAACTGTATTCGAATTTTTCACAAAATCACAATTAGTTTGTAGGAAACAATTCTTATATTCCATTTGATGAGTCACATTTATAGAAATTATATTGTTTCATTGCTACTGGTGGAACTGCTGGTAGTATTTTATCTTGATAGTGATTTTTGCTGTGTATCTTGTATCTAGTGAATGTTATATTTTGTTCCTAATAAAAATGCAGTAACACGTTTATATCTCGCTGACCATGAGTCTTCACATTCTACAGGCTTCTAGTGCAAATCCTGAGGATTGTGTTCCAACAGCTAGCAGTAACACCAGATCACCTACTTCAGATACTTCACTGCAGGGAAATCAAGCACCTGCAAAGTGTATGTCTAACCAAAACTGTCATTATCCCAGTATTTATATATTATAATTGTTAGAAGTGGTATAGTTGATAGCATATTCTATTTGTTCTATTGTTAGATTTGCTCTAGGAATTTGCTATTCTTCTTAGTTTACTATGCACTTCTACAGATGCCAATTAAATTATTCACGGTCGGACTAAACATCATAAATGAATAATGATTACTAATAGATGTTAGGACAATAGCTTCTTTGGTTTAGTCCAAAATATTTAAAACAAGCTGGTCATTTTAACAAACCATGTAATTGAATGAAAAGTAAGTCCTTGTAAACTTATAACTTCATTTATTTCGTGGAAGGAAATCTGAACAAGTCTGCTCTATAATGATGCATCAGATGCTAGACAAGTAAAATAAACCATGTTCCTTTAACATCAGTTTTGTAAGAGCAACTTTGTTCAGATTAGTGATATAACTTTCTTATTTTGGCATGATAAGACTACATATTTAGATATGCCAATTGTTTATATTCTGGAGTTTATAAAATATGCCAGACACTTAATTGTAAATTAAATGAGTTATTTGCAATTTTTGAATTGCACAATGACATGCATTAAAGTCTGTTATACCAATTTTTTGTTTCATCTGATTGGAGAACTTGTTGCTGTTTTAGCTTTTTTCTCATTTATTTGAAAAAATGATCCATTTTTTTTTCTGATTGAAAGCTTTTATTGTTTGAATATTAGGTGTATCATTGATCAAGGTTTACATTTTCTTTCGGGTGTCATATGTAACTCTGTTACATAATTGCATTAGCAGAGTAACAAATGGTTGGAAACTTATTTCAAGTTGGGTGAGCAAAATCTCTTAAATATTTGATCAATCTTGTGTGTATGTGTATCTAGAATTCTAGATAAATATATACAATCTTAGGTGGTGTTTGGTTCTCTACTAGGAATCGGAATGGGAATGGGTATCATAGTATAGTGGAATGAGAATGAGTATGAGCTTGGATATCATTCTTAAAAATAATGTTTAGTTCGTTGAATATTTTCAATCGGAATGAATCTAAATTTCTTTTTTTACCCTTAGAGGAAAATAAGAGAACAAATTAGATGGAAGAGAAAGTTGAATGTGAGAGAAACATATGATGAGAGAGAATGATGAGAGAGAAAGTGTGATGGGAAAAAAATAAAGAGAGACAAAGTGTTATGAGAGAAAATGAGGAGAGAGAGCGTGATAGGAGAGATCGAGAAGAGAAAAAGTATGATGAGAGAGTAAGTGTGCTGAGAGAGAATGAGAGATTGAGGAGAGAAAATGTGATGAGCGAGAAAGTGTGATGGGAAAAAATGAAGAGAGGGAAAGTGTGATGAGAGAAAATGAGGAGAGAGAGTGTGATGGAAGAGAATAAAGAGAGAGAAAGTGTGATGAGAGAAAATATGGAAAGAGAGTATGGTAAGAGAGAGAAAGTATGATGAGAGAGAAAGTATGATGAAAAAATAAGGAGAGAATGAAGAGAGAGAAAGTGTGATGAGAGGAAATATGGAGAGAGAGTATGGTAAGAGAGATTGAGGAGAGAGAAAATATGATGAGAGAGAAAGTATGATGAAAAAATGAGGAGAGAATGAAGAGAGAGAAAATAATGAGTGTGTGTGATGAGAGAGAATATAGAGAGAAAATGGTAGAAAATGTGTGATGAGAGAGAATGAGGAGAGAGAAAGTATGATGAGAGAGAATAAGAAGAGGGAGTGAAATGAAAGAAAAATTTAACAAATATACTACGGGTATTTTCGTCCAAACTTAATTCTTATTCTCATTCCATCAAAACCCAAGGGAGGGGGTGGGTTTCATCCGTACCCAAATTTTTGGGATTCATTCCAAAATTTTGATTTCATTCCCATGCATCAACCAAACACAAGGTTTGGGAATGAATCCATTCTCTCATTCCCAAACCTCTAACCCAAACGCCACCTTAGAAAACCTCAATGCTATGCTAGTCCTAAACACTATTCGTTTACAATGAATTTTGATAGATTAGGACTTGACATTGGGTAATTTCAAGAAGCACTGTTCTCACCATACTGTATGACCAATATTAAGTGCATTGTCATCTCTGAACACTTTAACTTAGATAATTTTCTATTTATATCTCCCTCTCTCTTATTTGTCGATGCATGATTAGGATTTAGGAATGCCCACACGGATCCCCAGTTGGATAGAGGGTGACAGACTTACTACAATGTGGCAAGAGATCAATTCTTGGCGGGCACATGCCCTCGGAGAAAAAAACCCCTCCCCTCCCAACTTGGCAGCTGGCTATAAGCTGACCTCGTTATTTACCTCCTTTCACATACCCTGGGGACGGGTTGTGAGGGACGCCTAGGGTGAGGGTAATCATTTTTTTTTTTTTTTGCTACAATGATTAGGATTTTGGAAATGCTTTCAAGATGTAACATAAGGTAAATGGTATACCCTAAGTGAATTTCTACTATACATATTATGCAAAATTCAGGTCTTTCTCCCTCTCGTTGTATGTACTGATGCACGATTAGGATTTAGGAAATGCATTCAAGATGCAAAATAAGGCAAATGGATCAAGTGGACTTCTAGCTTTACATATTTTGCAAAATTCAGGTGTCCAAGTTAAGCCAGCTACCAGTGGGTCCTCAAGAGAGCCCTCTGATGAGGATGAAGTTGAAGGTGAAACAGAAATAACAGAAAATACAGTTCCTGCTGATGCAAAACGGATAAGGAGGTAAACACAAAAGAATCACAGTAAAATTACTATTATTTTGTTGGTTATCCAATTCAATTGTAGGTGAGTGTTTTTGTTGCCATTATTCATGTTATTGCTATTGCCTTAGAAGAGATTTAGAAAAAAGAGAAATAATAGAAGAGCCAGCTTTTGACTAGCGAAAATTATTTTCCCTCCCTTCGAATTTCAAGAGCATTTCTAAGAGCTATTTAATTATCCAGTGTGTTTCCTCCCAATTTCTTAGGTCTTTGGGCTAGTTTAGGCTGTCTAAAACTCAACTTAGAGCTATAAACAAGTATCAACAATTGGAGAGTGTTGCAAGAATGTTTCCATACTTTTCCAGACAAGTTCAAGTATGTCCGAGCCCTTTACATGCACATGATGCCCCCTCCCAAATGGGTATTTTTAGATGGATTGTGCTACTCTAGGCCTCATCGAGTCACAACATATTATTTTACACTTGTAGTCTCCATTGCTTACTTGAACCTTGTATTTCCCACACTGTATCTCATGCTTCTATGTGTCACTGTTCCTGAAAATATATGGATGTACTTCACTTTTTGGTTCTCAAATCTTTTCATACTCAGCAGTTAAGGTGTCCATAACTTATATGTCCTAATCGTCTTTACAATTATATTGTTTGCTGAGAGGTGTATTTGAACCATACATTATTGTGGTGTCATGTGGAAAGATGATCTTTAGTTGTAGTATCTACTCTATCAAAACTGGTATGACCAGAACATTAGTAAACGACTAGATTGCTGAACTGTATGCTACAAATGTACCTTATGTTTGGCTGTTGGCCTTTCCTTTTATCAATTTGTCATCTCATTCTCAGAATGATCTCTAACCGAGAATCAGCGAAGCGCTCAAGACGAAGGAAGCAAGCACACTTAAGTGAGCTTGAAGCACAGGTTGTTTTCTGCTCATTAGTTGGTTGTCCTTTAACTTCATTGGTGAAGGAGCACTTAAAATACTTGAACTGAACCTCGCAACAGGTTTCACAGTTAAGAGTTGAGAATTCTGCCCTGCTGAAGCGACTTGCCGACATCAATCAAAAGTACAATGAAGCTGCTGTCGACAATAGGATACTCAAAGCGAATGTGGAGACTTTAAGAGCTAAGGCAATAAGTTATCTCAGATTCACATTTGTATTGCCTCTGAATTGTTGGTTTTGATCTATGCGCAATGCAAGTTTCTAATCTTATTGTTGTTTTCAGGTGAAGATGGCAAAGGACAACGTAAAGCGGTTAACCGGGATGACTCTGTCCTACTCAACCATCTCAGACATGTCCTCTTCCAGTGTACCCTTCTCCGAGAGACCATCGGACTTATCCAATGCTGCTGTGACCGTTCATGATGACAAAAACCAAATCTTCCAGACGCAGACACGGGACTTAGATATCAATCCCCGTCTCCCTGAGATTGTGTCTGCCAGTTCGGTTAATGATATAGTTCATGGTGGTGTAGCTGGGGGAAGGATGCACAGAACTGCCACGATGCAACGAGTAGCCAGCCTCGAGCACCTGCAGAAGCGGATCTATGGAGGGGGAGAAAACTCTTGCACATTGGCTGTCAATAACAGAACTGCCGATAACTAAAACACTTTCTCTTGTGTTCGATGGCTTGCCTTTGTATTTCAATTCGATGGATCGATCGAAATTTCTCCAGCAGTTATCGGTGACCATGAAGAAACTTCACATGAACATTGCTCCTCTTTCAAATCTTGTCGATGCCAAATTATGTTAATCCCAACAATTTTGAGTCAGTTAAGATTTTATATCACTCCTTGAATGCAAGAATCTTACTAACTAAACACTTTTCTCCTTCTAGATCTAATCATAATTGTGTTCATTAATTAATCCCGACACTAATCTACGTGATATTGTCTCCAAACCTATAATGTATGCCTTGCAACTATATTAACATTTCTCAAAAGCTGCATTTAATTAATTATAGTTCACGTAACCCTAGAAGGTGAGGAATAATAGCATAAAAGAAAAAATAAAAAAAATAACAGAGTAATATCCCATTTGGGACAACTAGCTCTAGCTCGGTCTTATGAACGGTTCTTCTTATTGTTAGGATAAATCAAAAAATATTTATGGTGGACGGTCCATAAGCCTAGTATCTCATGATTACACATTCCATTTAGAAAAAAATATATATAAATACATCATAATTGGAGATCAAACCATCAATACTTAGACGACAACTTAACGCTTTTTCACTGCAGCAAAATTCTAACGAGAATAATAGCACAAAGACCACAATGTTAAATGTTAGGATATCTTTAATCGTTTCTTAGTCCTTAATTATCCAGCTAATCCATTAATTGGTTCGGTTTTGAATTGGTTGAGGCGCGACACGGGTTTACATGGGCTGAGTTCGACCTAACACCTCCACGTTGGTGCCCCGTGAAATCTCCGCACATGCTACCCGCGACCTTATTTGCCCAATAAAAGATTGCTTCCTACGTGAGAGCCGGCACGACACCCCACCCTTGGTATCTCCCATGGGGCCAAGGAGTTTACCTCATCGAGTGCGTCGAGCGGACTCCCTATTTACTTTACGCTCCCAGTGTGCACAGACTCGCGTTGTCGATGTTGTGCTTATGGCGGGTCCTGTTAAGATTTAAAATATTTTATTTACTGAAAGTTTTAGCCATTGTCCAAGTCTTTAGTTGTTAGCTATTTTTAATTTATCCGAGTCTTTTGATTCTTATCTATTGATCCTACTTTATAGGAGATAGAGTTTGAAAAATTCCTATGTAAAGCCTATTTATAGGCTCCATTTCTTCATCAACAAGCAGTGCATTTCCATTCCAATACATCTCTTTTATTTTTCCGTGCCAATACATCTCTTTTTCTTCTTCTTCGCCATTGTATCAGTGGTATCAGAGCCACAAAGAAGCAACAACTTTCATTTTGTAGCAGCAAGACTCAATGGCGTCTGACAACAATTTTGTGCAACTTGCGATTCCACGTTTTGATGGTCACTATGACCATTGGTGTATGGTAATGGAGAATTTTCTAAGATCAAAAGAGTATTAGCCAATCATTGAATTTGGAATTCAAGCACCAGCAACAGATGCAGTCTTGACTGATGTCCAGAAAATAACTTTGGAAGAAAGAAAGCTCAAAGACTTGAAGACAAAAAATTACCTTTTCAAGGCAATTGATCATCCCATTTTGGAAACAATTTTTAGCAAAGAAACTTCCAAAGATATTTGGGATTTCATGAAGAAAAATTATCAAGGCTCTGCTAGAGTGAAGCGTACACAACTTCAAGCTTTGAGAAGAGATTTTGAAACTCTGCAAATGAAGGATGGAGAATTCATCACCAGTTACTGTGCCAAGACTATGGAGATCAACAATAAAATGTGATTTCATGGTGAGAAGATGGGAGATGTCACCATTGTGGAGAAGATATTGCGTTCCTTGACACCAAAGTTTGATTATGTTGTCTGTTCCATTGAAGAATCCAAAGACATAGATGCATTTTCTCTTGATGAACTACAACGCTCCTTGTTGGTCCATGAACAGAAGATGAACCTAAGTTCAACTTTAGAGGAGCAAGCTTTAAAGACTTCTATCTCTACTCATTTCTCAAACTCTAGAGGAAGGGGTAGAGGTAGAGGAAGGGGAGATTGAGGTAACAGTAGCTGTTTTGAAGCCAATAATGGTCATTTTCGACGAGATCAACATTTCGACAAATCAAAGGTAGAGTGTTTTAGATGTCATAAATTTGTACATTTTCATTCTGAATGTTATATTAAGCTACCTGAAGACAAAGAAAGGGAAGCACAATCGAATTTTGCCAAAAAGCAAGAAGTGGAAACTTTGTTAATGGCTGTTCAAGCTAATCAGAAACCTGAGTCTGATATTTGGTATGTGGATACGGGCTGCAGTAACCACATGTGTGGAAGTAAGTCTTCTTTTTCTTATTTAAATGAAGGCTTTCATTCTACAGTAAGTTTTAGTGACTCTTCCACTATGAAAGTGATGAGAAAAGGTAATATAAAGATAAGAACTAAGAATGGTTCTATAGAAATAATTTCTAATATTCTTTACGTTCCTAACTTGAAAAGTAATCTGTTAAGTGCTGGTCAATTACAAGAAAAGGGTTATGTAATCACTATTCAAAAGGATATTTGTGAGATTTATGATCCCACTAGAGGAACCATTGCTGTTGTACTAATGAACTCAAACAGGTTGTTTCCATTGAAGATTACAAGTGTACAATCTTGTTTGGTGGCTGAAGTAAAAGACCCTCCTTGGTGGTGGCATTTTCGTTATGGCCACTTGAGTTTTGGTGGATTGAAGATCCTCCAGCAGAAAAATATAGTGGCAGGTCTTCCTCAAATTAGTATTCCTTCCCAAGTTTGTGAAGAATGTATTGTTGGCAAACAACATCGTTCTCAATTTTCTCAAGGGAAGTCATGGCGAGCAAAAGATGTTTTAGAGCTAATTCATTCTGATATATGTGGCCCGATAACACCATGTTCTAATGGAGGTAAAAGATATTTAATTACCTTCATTGATGATTATACTCGAAAAACTTGGGTTTATTTTTTACAAGAAAAATCAGAAGCATTTTGTGCATTTCAAAGCTTCAAGGCTCATGTAGAAAATGAAACAGGAAAAACCATTAAGACCAGATCGTGGTAGAGAATATTGCTCAACAAATTTGAAGCTTTTTGTGAAGTTCATGGCATTCGAAGAGAGTTGACAACTGCTTTTACACCCTAACAAAATCGTATATCAAAGAGGAAAAACAGAACTATCCTCAATATGGTGAGAAGCTTATTGACAAAAGGAAGAATTCCAAAAACATTTTGGCCTGAAGCAGTAAATTGGAGTATTCACATCTTGAACAGAAGTCCTACACTTGATGTTCCAAATATGACATTAGAGGAAGCTTGGAGTGGAAGGAAACCAGCCGTAGATCATTTTAAAATTTTTGGCTACATTGCTTATGCACATATCCCTGATGAGAAAAGGAAGAAACTTGATGATAAGGGGGAAAAATGTGTCTTTCTTGGTGTTAGTGAAGTATCCAAAGCATATAAATTATTCAATCCACAAACCAAGAAGATTGTGATCAACCGAGATATTGTCTTTGATGAGGAAAACTATTGGGATTGGAATATGCAGCAACCTACTCAAGCTCTTTTTGACAATGATTCTGAAAGAAAGCCAGCATCAGCAGTCTCTACGCCTAAAAATTTATTAGAAGATAGTTCAACAGTTGCTAAAATTTTGCCAACAGCTGCTGAAATTTTGCCAATATCAGCAGAAGCTACTAATACAACAGTTCAATCTCTTCGTCGTATTCGAAGAAGGCCTGCATGGATGGAAGACTATGAGGTAACAGAAATTGAAGATCTAATCACTCATTTTGCCTTATTTTCATGTTGTGATCCTACAACTTTTGAAAATGCCGTCAAAGATGCAAAATGTCGTAAGGCGATGGATGATGAAATTGAAGCCATTGAAAGAAATGATACTTGGGAGTTGACTGATCTTCCGAAAGGGCACAAAACCATTGGTGTAAAGTGAGTCTTCAAAACAAAGCTAAAAGAAAATGGTGAAGTTGACAAGTATAAGGCGCGTTTAGTAGCTAAGGAATATAAGCAAGAATATGGAGTCGATTATACAGAAGTTTTTGCTCTCATTGCAAGACATGACACAATCAGATTGGTGATCGCATTGGTGGCACAGAACTCATGGTCTATTTACCAGCTAGATGTCAAATCGACGTTCTTTCATGGAAACTTGGAGGAATAGGTATTTGTTGAACACCCCCTTGGTCATATTAAGATCGGAAATGAGCATAAAGTATATAGGTTAAAGAAAGCCCTTTATGAATTAAAACAAGCTCCACGAGCTTGGTATAGTCGCATTGAGGCATATTTTCTTAAAGAAGGCTTTCACAAATCTCTATATGAACACACACTTTTTGTTAAAATTGGAGAACAGGGGAAACTACTCATTATCTGCTTATATGTAGATGATCTTATATTTATTGGAACTGATGATGCCATGTTTAAAGAATTCAAGAAATCTATGATGGTTGAATTTGAAATGTCTGATCTTGGTATGATGCATTACTTCCTTGGCATAGAAGTAGTATAATCAACTAATGGAATTTTTATTTCTCAAAAGAAATATGCGCAAGAAATTTTAAACAAGTTTCAAATGAAGGATTACAGTCCTGTAAGCACTCCAACTGAGTTTGGCTTGAAGCTAAACAAAGATCATAAAGGGAAGAAGGTCGACAGTACAATTTACAAACAAATTATTGGTAATTTAATGTATTTAACTGCGACAAGGCCAGACATAATGTATTATGTGAGTTTAATAAGCAGATACATGGAAAATCCAACAGAAATACATTTGTTAGCTGCCAAGACAATCCTTCGTTACTTACAAGGAACTAAAGATTTTGGGCTATTCTTCAGGAAGGGTGAAAAGTTAGAGTTATTCAGGTTTACTAACAGTGATTATGCAAGAGATCAAGATGATAGAAGAAGCACTTCAGACTATGTTTTTATGTTGGGCACAGGGACCGTATCATGGTCTTCTAAGAAGCAACCAATTGTCTTCCTGTCAACTACAGAAGCTAAATTTATTGCTGTAACAACTTGTGCTTGTCAAGCTATCTGGTTGAGAAGAATTCTTGAAGAGTTTCAGTTCAAACAAGTTGAAGCTACTACAGTTTTTTGTGACAACAACTCATCAATCAAACTCTCTAAGAATCCTGTGCTATACGACAGAAGCAAACATATCGATGTGAAGTATTATTTTTTAAGAGATCTCAACAATGACGGAACAATCAAACTGGTTTATTGTTAAAGTGAAGATCAAGTTGCAGATATACAGACCAAGCCGCTCAAGTCAGCTACATTCGTAAGGTTGCGTGGTCTACTTGGAGTTTGTTCACACACTGCTACTTTTCTTTTAAACCGATTTCTTCAGATTTCAGTTTAAGAGAGAGTGTTAAGATTTAAAATATCTTATTTATTGAAAGTTTTAGCCATTGTCCAAGTCTTTAGGTGTTAGTCATTTTTAATTTGTTCGAGTCTTTTGATTCTTATCTATTGATTCTACTTTATAGGAGATAGAGTTTGAAAAGTTCCCATGTAAAGTTTATTTATAGGCTCCATTTCTTCATCAACAAGCAATGCATTTCCATTCCAATACATCTCTTTTACTTTTCCGTGCCAATACATCTCTTTTTCTTCTTCCTCGCCATTGTATCAGGTCCTACATATTTCTAACAATGATTGTGAGGGTGAGTCCATTTATTTGTTCTAGAGTTTTTTAAGTAAAAAAAATGCTCGAGATCCAAGCTTCTATAGTTCTATTCTTATATTGGCATGCGAGAGTAGTGATCGAAGCTAAAGCAGCAAATTTGAGAGTAGAAGAAGAGGTTTTCGAGATTTGAGATCACGGTGGAGTGATCATAGGCAGAATGGAGAGTGGATTGGGGTTGGAGGAGACGGAGTTGCGCTTGGGATTGGAGTTGCCCAGCGGAGGGGAAGGCGAGGGCGCGAATAAGAGGGGATTCGAGGAAACCATTGATCTAAAGCTTCAGATGCCATCTGACGTGGGGGAATCGGAGGTCGCCTTGGAATCTTTCGACAATATAGTGAAGAAGACGCCGAACCCAATGAACATTGCCTCGTGGGGCAGCGACGGCGACGTCCACCCGGAAAAGCCATCTGCGCCCAAGTACGCTTGATTTTATGCCGATTAGATCAAATGTTTAAATCTTGCTTGTGTTACTATAATTTGTGATACAATTCATGCTTTTTGCATGATTTATCTCATCTTTGTGTATATAACCTATGCTTCGTGCTTCGGGGAATATGATCGGCTACATTTTTTAAGCTTTAATTATAATTATTTAGGGGGTGTTTGGTTTAGGGGAATAGGAGTAGAGAATGAGAATGAGAATCATTAATTGTCATTGTTAATATTTGGATTATAGGAATAGGAATACAAATAAGGGAATGAATCCTTGAAATTGGATAATAACTCATTCCCATGTACCTCCCCTTCAATAAGCTATTACCTTATTTTCATCAATCAAAATATTTCCTTATTCCAAAAATACCCTTGACCTAAAACTAAAATTTTCTCCCTTAATATCAAATATCAAAATATATTTATTTATTTTTTCTTTTATATCACTTCTCTCTCCTTGTTCTCTCTCATCATATTTTCTCTCATCATTTTATCATACACTTTTTCTCTCCTTAATCTCTCTTATCACACTCTCTTTCCTCTTTTTTTCTCATTGTACTTTCTCTTTTATCATACTTTATCTCTCCTTAATCTCATCCATCACACTCTCTTTCTTCTTTTTTTCTCATCATACTTTCTCTCTCCTTAATCTCTCCCATCACACTTTCTTTTCTCTTTTTTTTCTCATCACACTTTCACTCTCATCACACTTTCTCTCTCCTCAATCTCTCTTGTCACACTCCCTCCTTTTTTCCCTCAACACACTTTGTCTCTCATCATACTTTCTCCCTCATCATACTTTCTCTCTCCTCAATATCTCCCATCACACTCACTATTCTCTTTTTTTTCATCACACTTTTTCTCTCACCATACTTTCTCTCTCCTCAATCTCTCTCATCACACACTCTCTCCTCATTTTTTCTCATTATATTTTCTCTCTCTTCATCCTCTCTCATCATACTTTCTCTCTCATCTTCTCTCATCATGCTTTCTCCTATCACACTTTCTCTCTCTTCATTCTTTCTCATCACACTTTCTCTTTCATCATATTTTTCTCTCACATTCATCTTTCTTTCACATCTAATTTTTTCTCTTATTTTCCTTTAAGGGTAAAAAAGGAAATTTTGATTTATTCCGATAAAAAATATGTAACTAACCAAACATTACTTTTAAAAGTGATATCCATACTCATACCCATTCTCATTCCACAATACAATGATTCCTATTCCGATTCCTATTCCTATGGAAGAACCAAACACCTCCTTAATCTTTTATTAATTATGAGCATGAAATTTGTCCTATTCTCTTTCAACCCATATAGAAATTTGTTAGCATTTTTTTTTTTCATCTTTTGAATAAATGAAGTTTCCTTTTCTTTTAGGCGGCCTTACACCTTAATTCACTAACAACAACATTTAGTTCTAAATTCACACAGAATTAGCCAGTTAAGAGATTTTTTTATTCACACATTCAGTTGAAATAGAAAGTTGGTGAACTTAACATTTGAAACAAAAGTTGTACTTCAGCTATAAACAAAGAGGGTGTATTCAATGTTGGACTTTTAATTATTTTGAATGATTTTTATGGATTTTAAAAGTCTAGGTGTATTCAATCTAGATTTTTATAAACTCTATAGAAATCTAATGGTATCCAAATTAGATTTTTGTAGATTTTTAAAAGTCATGTGGTATTCAAACTTGACTTTTTAAAATTCTATGAAAATTTTTTAGTATCCAATGTTTTAATAGATTTTCATGGATTCTTTTAGAATTTCTTGAATACAAATTTTAATCAATAAGAACTCTCCAAAACACATGGTACAGCTTAAAAAATAAAATAAAAAATCTTCTCCTCGCCTTGAGACTTCTATAAAGCACATGATGATATCAAATATTTTCCTGAGAAAGCATTGCAGAAAAAAAAACCAACAAGGAAACAACAACTACAATGGCGGTAGTAACAATACAGGGCACACTATTGTGCAAGCAACATCAAAGGTCAAAAGCTTCGGCATGCACCATGAAAAATGGACATAAGATTCTAGTCCAATGGACCAAACTTTGAACAATTTATTAAGTAATCGTCAATTGTTGAGGATGGATATTTGCATGCAACGGAGAAGCCTGGCTACAGAGTACTTCCAATAACGTCTCCATGGTGACAAAAGATAAATATGTTTGTCCTTGCACCCCGTTAATTCATCCCAGGGTCAACATGGAAGAGGTAAATCACGGACGGTTACTAGCCTTTGGAATAGTGACTATCACATAAGGGAGGTATTTACCTCAGCTTTGCTGAGATTCGAACCCCAGACCTCATGGTGACAACATCTCATGCGCTAGTCACTAGACTCATCCGAGGGGACTACAATAACGCCTCCATGGAGCTTGAGAGACTGGTGTAAATTTTTGCCGGCTGTCAGTGTAGTTTCGTAGAAGAACGCTTTGACTTTATTTAGAACTGAATGAGCGCATGCTTTTGATGAACAAAAACTGTGGCAAGTTCTTCAATGGTCTCCAGAATAACTACGTCGACCATTTTTATCGACAAACCAAGCCAAAAAGATCGTTTTTATCTTTTTGTCTTTTTAGCCAAACGAAGCCAAAGTGTAAAAAGTTAAAAAATAAAAATTATCGACAAGTATACTATTTATATTTTATTAAAAAAATTAATTTAATTAGGTATTTTAAATTTTATTCGAAGATAAATATCGCGCGATATCATGATCGCCTATGCTTTTCCAATATTGAATACACCACCTTAACCCTACACGTCTCTCTTTTCTTCTCTCACAAGACGAGACGTTCTTTGCTCTCCAAGAAACTAGACAATTGAGGGTTTTCACTGTTAAATTTTAAAGGTATGTTTTTAATGATTTTTTTTTGAATCATTCTTTTTCCTTTTCTGCTGCGACGCTGACTATTTTACCTTTTCGTAGCCGTGGATTTATCCTTAAACAGAAAGAGGATCCCTAACGTTTTACCTTTTGGCTCCATTTCAAGGTGTCTAATATCATCTCCAGGAATTCACTGGCCAAGGTCGTCAACCTAGGAAATGAGAAAGAGTTGTTTAATCTTTGTTATGCCTCCTTGAAAAATGTCATTGAGAGGGTATTTAAAATATTTAAATCATGATTTAAAATATTCAAAACAATTTCTCAATTTTCATATACTACACAAGTTGAGCTTATTTTGGATTGCCCCGAATTGCATAATTTTCTTCGCAAGGAGTATCATTCTGATGAATTTCTAGTTGAATCAGATAATGAAGCTTCATCATCCTTGCTAGAACAAGTTCTTGGTGTTGATTGCTTTGATCAATTATTTGATACTCAAGAATAACAATGAGCAAATGCTAATGCATAGAGAGATATAATAGCGAATCGAATGTGGAGCGATGTTTATAATATTGGCAGTAATGAAATTTAGAATTTTGCTTTCATGTAAATCCATAAGTTTTCATGAAAAAGTTTATAAATGTCCGTAGAAATCTTGCAAAAAAAAAGTCTATATAACTCCATGAAATTTTTTTCGCAACTATGTCAGATTCTATAAAAAATAAAAAGTTATTAATTTTACAAAAGTCTATCGTTAAAAAAAAGAGTTAGTGAAAGTCATTCAATCTCTTTGTTGAATACACCCCTGAAAATTTCCTATTCTCGGAGTTATTTTGATTTGTATGATCACCAAAGTTTCACTTCAGTTATGCTCTAACACTATTAGAATGCAATTATCAGGGCACAGGCTGTGGGTTGGCTGCCAGTGAGATCCTTCAGGAAGAACATCCTCTCTGTTCACTCTGAGAAGCATGTCGGCGACAACATGGACACCAGCGGTAACTCGCCGGCTGCCTTTGTGAAGGTGAGCATGGATGGTGCACCGTACCTGCGCAAGGTGGGACGGACCTGAAGATGTACAGGAGCTACCAAGAGCTCTCCATGGCCCTGCAGAAGATGTTCAGCTCCTTCACCACCAGCACTGGTATGCGTGCATACAGTAGGGTACCCCTTAATTATCTTAATTGAGCAATCACCATCAATGGATTTTAACTTGGGACATGCCATGGGAGAGGAAGTGCAAATTGTTCCCCACATGAGATTGTCCAGGAATCTGTTTAATTTGTGGCTAATTCTGTAGCCATATCAGTGTACACAATGTAGGCCGACCTATGAAGACAAGGATGGAGATTGGATGCTTGTTGGTGATCCATGGGAGTAAGCTTCTCTCATCAACTTTCAGAAATTTAAACTACCATTATGATTTCTTAAATCTGTATCATCATTTACTTTGTATCAAAACAATTATAATCCAAGATGTTTGTTGACTCGTGCAAACGCTTGCGTAGTAAGCTTCTCTCATCAACTTTCACATTCAGAAATTTAAACTACCATTATGATTTCTTAAATCCGTATCATCATTTACTTTGTATCAAAACAATTAAAATCCAGGATGTTTGTTGACTCGTGCAAACGTTTGCGTACCATGAAGGGATCCGAAGCCATTGGGATTGGTTTGTATCTTTGTTATGAATCTCCGAACCAATCAACTCCTAATTCTATGCCTGCTTCTATTAAAAACATTCAATATATCAGAGAAATTTAATCTTGTTCTCTTCTGATACGGATATTGGGAGGAGGGCATAGGAGAAATTAAGATGAAAGGGAGGGGCGTTTTGGTCTTTTGAGAGGTGAGGGGATTTTAGGGTCTTAAGGGTTGCTGTAGCATAGGGGGAAGAGGAGAGGGGGAAGGTTTGGGTTCCTGGTCTGGCGCCGCCAACAGCGAAGAGAGAAAGGGGTTTTCCTCCCTCTCCTGCTTCTAGCCGGCCGCCGGCCTTCACCTTTGCTCCTCTTCTTCTCCTCACCGTCGGCTACCCTCTCTCCTCCTCCTCTTTCCCGCGACCCATACCGCCGCCGGTCGTCGGTCCTCCTTGCGGCGCCGCCATCGGACCAACACGCCGACGCCCCCTCTCCTTCTCTTCTTCTCGCTGGAAGTGCCTCACAATGCTGCCATCCTTCTTCTCCCCTTCTTCGGTGCCACCACAGCTCGTGAGAGACGTCACTGCCACCCTCCTTTGACGCTGCCTCGCCGGAGGGTCTCGCCGTCGCCACCATGCAATATCTCCCTCTTCTCCTCGCAACGTCGCTACTGGATTAGCGCCGCTGCCATTGCCCTCCTCACGCAGCACCATCTCCGCCGCCGGAGAAACTTGCGACTGCCCTTCTTCTCCTCGCCAACGCCGATGATGGCAACCGCCTTTTCTCCTCTCCTCCTTCCTCTCTGGCCGACCGCGATTTCCAGCCGCCGTCTCCTCTTTTCTCCCTGTGCGCACCATGACCCCCATCATGAGCGCCGGTAGCCTTTTCTCCTTCTCCGTGTCGACGTCGCAGTGTTCGGAGCCGTTGCCGGCATTACTGTTCACCCCCATAGTCTAGGCCTCCACGTTGCAATCGCTGCCCCTCCGCGCTATGGCTAGTTGTCGCCGTCTTTCAGACTCCGACGCTTATACGGGGCAGTTTCCTCGTCGTCGTATGCCTTTGAGCTGTGTGCCATGTTTGTGTGCCCGGTCTGTATGCTGTTATTGTGTTCTGACCTTGCGCCGACCTTGCTCGTGTACTGTATTCCACCCTAGCGCGGCTCCTATATATGTGTCGGGTTCCGGCCTGTGTGCCGACCCAGCGTCCCGGCCTGCGTGCCGACCCAGCGTCCCGGCCTGCGTGCCGACCCAGCGTCCCGGCCTGCGTGCCGACCCAGCGTCCCGGCCTGCGTGCCGACCCAGCGTCCCGGCCTGCGTGCCGACCCAGCGTCCCGGCCTGCGTGCCGACCCAGCGTCCCGGCCTGCGTGCCGATCCAGCGTCCCGGCCTGCGTGCCGATCCAGCGTCCCGGCCTGCGTGCTGACCCAACGTCCCGGCCTGCGTGCCGATCTCATGTGCCAGCCTGCGTGCCGATCTCGTGTGCCGGCCTGCATGTCGATCTATTGTTTCGGTCTGTGCGCCGATCTCATGTCTCGGCCTGTGTGCCGATCTCGGGTCCCGGCCTGCGTGCTGGTGTCGTATCCCGGCCTGCGTACCGGTGCTTGTTCCGGCCTGCGTGTCGTTATTATCTCCCGATCTGCAGCTCATCTTTCGGCTCTGCACCTCGTTCGGCTCTTCACCGTCAGATCCAGCCTGATCAGAATCATCTATTCTTTCGGGTCGCGACAACTCAAGCCGCGTCCTATCCGAGGGCGCCCCCCTGGGCCAGGGTACGTTCCTCGTTCATGTTTCATATGCATTTTCATTATTTCATGGCTTAGTCTTGTACTCATATATTCGTCGGATCTGCCTCGAGTATCGGGGTACCGAGGGCCGGGTCAACCCGGTCGTTGGCTGTAGGTAGCGTTGACTAGAGGACTTCTGAAGACTTGGTCAACACGGGAGTCATCTCAGCACACCCCCCTCCGGAACGTCGCGACTTCGTCAACATTCTTGACACCTCACCTGACGGTCCATCCGACTCAGCTTCTGGACCGGATCAAATTTGGCGTCGTCTGTGGGAACACAACAGCCTGTTCTGGAACGTGAAGATGGACGACGTCGGGAGGTTCTCTGCTATTATCACAATCCCGGAGGATCTCGATACACATATTATTTTCTACCCTCACTCCACCGGGATTCGGGAGTCGAGGGATCGAGTGAAGCTTCAGCTGGCTGACAGGTTAGTTTTTCCGTTATGTTTTTTCCTGACTCCACGGGTATTTGGGAGTTAAGGGATCGAGACAAATCCTTAGCCGGTTGGTCTGGCTGACAGATCAGGTACGCTACAAGCTCTGCTTCATTTTTACGATTATAGGAACTGATATATTTCCCTGATAAAAGAGTTAGAGCCTAGTTCCTTGATCAAAGACTAGAGCCTTCAATTTCTGATCGGACACTAAGGGCCCAGCTCCCCGCTCATACACTTGGGACACAGCTCCCCGCTCATGCTCTAGGGGCACAGCTCCCCACTCATACACTTGGGACACAGCTCCCCGAGCATAGACGTGCAGTATCACCTCCCGATCAGGACCTAGGGGTCTCGCGCTTTGATTACAGACTAGGGACCTTACTCTTCGATCAGGGACCAAGGGTCTAACTCCCCGATCATGTGTGTTATAGGCTCTGCACCCTTCGCCATGGGGCTCTGCATCCTCTTACTGTCATAGGCGTTTCACCTTATTTCTATGATATGCTCTGTATTCTCCACCTGTTCTGCATCTTCTTATGTCTACAGGCTCTGTTTCCTTCACCCACGGTGCTATGCTTGCCTCTACTTTTATGAACTCTACTCCCCTATATTACCATATATTTCATTCTCTTTGACGGTCAAGGCTCATGACGGTCAAGGCTCGTATTATCATCTTCTCCCCTCGCTCCACGGGTATTCGGGAGCTGAGGGATCGAGACAGATCCACAGTCGGTTGGCATCACACCGCTGTCAGGTATGACATAAGCTTTATTTCCTCATGCTGCTCAAGGCTTCGCTTTTACTAGCTTCAAAGCTTATCCTTCCTCGTTCGGGGTTGAGTGGTTTTCACTGGTCTCAGACCAGCTTATTGGATTTCATATTTCCCCCGTTCGGGGTTGAGCGATAGTCACTGGTCTCAGACCAGCTTATTGGATTTCATATTTCCCCCGTTTGGGGTTGAGCGATAGTCACTGGTCTCAGACCAGCTTATTGGATTTCTTATCTCCCCCGTTCGGGGTCGAGTTATCGCCACCGGTCTCGAACCGGAGTATTATTATTGGTCTCGGACCAGCGCCATCGGCACCGGTCTCGGACCGGAGTATCATTATTGGTCTTGGACCAGCGCCATCGTCACCGGTCTCGGACCGGAGTATTATTACTGGTCTCGGACCAGCGCCATCGCCACCGGTCTCGGACCGGAGTATTATTACTGGTCTCGGACCAGCGCCATCGCCACCGGTCTCGGACCGGAGTATTATTACTGGTCTCGGACCAGCGCCATCGCCACCGGTCTCGGACCGGAGTATCCTAGACTCTCGCCTCAGTGCGAGTTATAAGTGAGCTTTGCTCTCACGCCCAACGACCTTTCAGGTCGGCTCCCATGCGAGAATTAAAAGTGAGCTCTGTTCTCACGCCCAACGACCTTGCAGGTCGGTAGCCCAGAACTCTCGCCTCGGTCACGAGTTATAAGTGAGCTCTGCTCTCACGACCTTCTCGCCCCAGTGCAAATTAAAAGTGAGCTCTGTTCTCACGCCCAGCGACCTTCGGTCGGTGCCCCAGACTCTCGCCTCGGTCACGAGTTATAAGTGAGCTCTGCTCTCACGCCCAACGACCTTTCAGGTCGGCTCCCATGCGAGAATTAAAAGTGAGCTCTGTTCTCACGCCCAACGACCTTTCAGGTCGGTAGCCCCAGACTCTCGCCTCAGTGCGAGTTATAAGTGAGCTCTGCTCTCACGCCCAACGACCTTTCAGGTCGGCTCCCATGCGAGAATTAAAAGTGAGCTCTGTTCTCACGCCCAACGACCTTTTAGGTCGGTAGCCCCAGACTCTCGCCTCAGTGCGAGTTATAAGTGGGCTCTGCTCTCACGCCCAACGACCTTTCAGGTCGGCTCCCATGCGAGAATTAAAAGTGAGCTCTGTTCTCACGCCCAACGACCTTTCAGGTCGGTAGTCCCAGACTTTTGACGGTCAGGGCTCAGATTATTCTCTTCTCCCCTTGCTCCACGGGTATTCGGGAGTTGAGGGACCGAGACGGATCCTCAGTCGGTTGGCATCACTTTGTCATAAGGTATGATAAAGATTCTATCCCTTTATATTGCTACAGGTTTCGCTTCTATGGGCTTCAAGGCTTATCCTCCCCCGTTCGGGGTTGGGCTATTACCACTGGTCTCGGACCAGAGTATTACCCCTGGTCTCGGATCGGAGTATCACTAATGATATCTCGGTCAGGCGGTCAGACCAATGCCCATTCGGTCTTCCAGAGACCAAGTCCTGGCCATACCTTCAGATCAATTCCTGGTCAGACCTCCAGATTGCTTCTTTGTCGGGCCTTCAGATTGTTTCTGGGTTAGACCTTCATATCAAGGCTGGGTCAGATCTCCAGGTTGCTTCCTTGTCAGGCCCTCAGATTGTTTCTGGGTCAAGTCTCCAGATCGAGTACTGGTCAGGCCTCCAGAGCACCTCCCGGTCGGGGTCCCTGACTCTCGCCCCGGTGCGAGTTATAAGTGAACTATGCTCTCACACCTCCAGACTCTCGCCCCAGTGCGAGTTATAAGTGAGTTCTGCTCTCACGCCCAACGACCTTTCGGTCGGCACTCATCGCTCTGCTCGCAGCTTTGCCTGACACTCACCGCACTCGCTCTGCTCACTTGCCGCTCTGCCCGGCACCCATTATACTCACTCTGCTCACTGCTCTGCACGACACTCGGCTCCCACGTTCCGCTCATCGCTGTTGCTCAGTCGGCACTCATCACTCCACTCACTTGCTGCTCTGCCCGACACCCATCCCACTTGCTCCACTGGCCGCTTTGCCCGGCACCCATCCCACTTACTTTACTCGCCGCTCTGCTCGGCACTTATCATTCGCGTTTCACTGTTGCCCGGTCAACGTTCACCGCCCCCCTCGCCGTTCTGCTCAACACTCATCGTGCACGCTTCGTCGCTCTGCTCGACACTCATCGTGCACGCTTCGCCCACCGCGGTTGCTAGGTCGGCATGCACCTCTCACTCGCCATTCTGCCAGGCACCCATCCCACGTGATTCACTCGTCGCTCTGCTCGGCACTTTTCGTTCACGTCTAGCTCATCGCTGTTGTTTGGCCGTTGGCTCGACTACTCACTGGTATCGCTCGGCTACTCGGTTTACGTTGATCTACCTATCACTTAAGGGCTTCCTCGGTTATGCACTTGACTTCGCTCGCCCTCGCTCGCCCATTCTTAGCTTGCTCACTCGATACTCGCTCGGTAGGCACCCGCTCAGTCGATACTCGCTCGGTCGTACGCTTGCTCGGTCGGCACTCACGCGGTCGCGCTCACGACTTTGAGCGTCCATCATTATCTTAATTGCCCGGTCACGATTTACGCTCGCTCGGTCGTACGTTTGTCTATTCGCTCGGCATTCTCTCGACCGCACTTGCTGCTTTGCTCGTCGATCCTTCTCCCTAGAGCCCGGTCGTAATTTATCGGTGCTAAGTCGATATTTTTTCGCTCCATTTGTCCGGTCATGATTTCTTGTCGCTCGCTTGAATTTATTGGAGTCGCTTGCTCGGCATTGCCTCAGCTACTCGTTCGATGTAACAGGACGAGCTCAGTGATCTGATTTCGCGTTCGGTAGCGATTCGGTTTTGGGCTTGGTCTAGTCAATCGGACTTGCGCCTCCTTCGACTAGACTTGAAGGGGAGGCTTGTGATACGGATATTGGGAGGAGGGCATAGGAGAAATTAAGATGAAAGGGAGGGGCGTTTTGGTCTTTTGAGAGGTGAGGGGTTTTTGGGGTCTTAAGGGTTTCTGTAGCATAGGGGGAAGAGGAGAGGGGGAAGGTTTGGGTTCGTGGTCTGGCGCTGCCAACAGCGAAGAGAGAAAGGGGTTTTCCTCCCTCTCCTGCTTCTAGCCGGCGCTGACGCCGGCCGCCGACCTTCACCTCTGCTCCTCTTCTTCTCCTCACCGCCGGCTACCCTCTCTCCTCCTCCTCTTTCCCGCGACCCATACTGCCGCCGGTCGTCGGTCCTCCTTGTGGCGCCGCCATCGGACCAACACGCCGACGCCCCCTCTCCTTCTCTTCTTCTCGCTGGAAGTGCCTCACAATGCTGCCATCCTTCTTCTCCCCTTCTTCGGTGCCACCATAGCTCGTGAGAGACGTCACTGCCACCCTCCTTTGACGCTGCCTCGCCGGAGGGTCTCGCCGTCGCCACCATGCAATATCTCCCTCTTCTCCTCGCAACGTCGCTACTGGATTAGCGCCGCTGCCATTGCCCTCCTCACGCAGCACCATCTCCGCCATCGGAGAAACTTGCGACTGCCCTTCTTCTCCTCGCCAGCGCCGATGATGGCAACCGCCTTTTCTCCTCTCCTCCTTCCTCTCTGGCCGATCGCGATTTCCAGCCGCCGTCTCCTCTTTTCTCCCTGTGCGCACCATGACCCCCATCACGAGCGCCGACAGCCCTTTCTCCTTCTTCGTGTCGACGTCGCAGTGTTCGGAGCCATTGCCGGCACTACTGTTCACCCCCACAGTCTAGGCCTCTACGTTGCAATCGCTGCCCCCTCCGCGCTATGGCTAGTTGTCGCCGTCTTTCAGACTCCGACGCTTATACGGGGCAAATTCCTCGTCGTCGTATGCCTTTGAGCTGTGTGCAATGTTTGTGTGCCCGGTCTGTATGCTGTTATTGTGTTCTGACCTTGCGTCGATCTTGCTCGTGTACTGTATTCCACCCTAGCGCAGCTCCTATATATGTGTCGGGTTCCGGCCTGCGTGCCGACCCAGCGTCCCGGCCTGCGTGCCGACCCAGCGTCCTGGCCTGCGTGCCGACCTAGCGTCCCGGCCTGCGTGCTGACCCAACGTCCCGGCCTGCGTGTCGATCTCGTGTGCCGGCCTGCGTGCCGATCTCGTATGCCGGCTTGCGTGTCGATCTATTGTTTCGGTCTGTGCGTCGATCTCATGTCTCGGCCTGTGTGCCGATCTCGGGTCCCGGCCTGCGTGCTGGTGTCGTATCCCGGCCTGCGTACCGGTGCTTGTTCCCGGCCTGCGTGTCGTTATTATCTCCCGATCTGCAGCTCATCTTTTGGCTCTGCACCTCGTTCGACTCTTCACCGTCAGATCCAGCCTGATCAGAATCATCTACTCTTTCGGGTCGCGACAACTCAAGCCGCGTCCTATCCGAGGGCGCCCCCCTGGGCCAGGGTGTTGGTGCAACCTTAGGTCAAGGTTGACCTGGTTGACCCGACTCAAGTTGACTTGACTCGAGTTGTATTTTGATGTTTGACTTGGGAAGATTGTTGATGCAACTTTAGGTCAAGGTTGACCTAGTTGAGTTGCATGTTGATGTTTGACACTCGTGAGGGAGTTCTATTCTTGATATGGGACAAGAATAGATGTTTGGGAGATTATTGGTGTAGTTGGCAGTTGACTTGGTTGACTGAAAAGTCCAAGTATGGAGACTTGGCATGGAAAGGTCCAAGCAGGGAGCTGGCACTGAAAAGTCAAGTATGGAGACTTGGCGGGAAAAGTCAAGTATGGAGACTTGGCACGAAAATCTATGGAGAGAGAAGTCAGCAGGAGGCTTGGCAGGAAAAGTCACAGTGAGTGAAGCCGGGCGGTGGGAGTCTGGCAGGATGTTAGGCGGTGTGGAAAGTCACGGTGAGTGAAGCCGAGCGGTGAGTATCTGGTGAGTGAAGCCAGGCGGTGGAAAGTCTACTGGGATGTTAGGCGGTGTGGAAAGTCACGGTGAGTGAAGCCGAGCGGTCGGAGAAGTCACAGTGAGTGAAGCGAGGCGATCGGAAAGTCAGTGAGTGAAGCAGGCGGTCGGAGAAGTCACGGTGAGTGAAGCCGGGCAAGAAATGAGTGAAGCGCGGTGAAAATCCTAGTGAGTGAAGCTAGGTGAAAGTGGAAGTCTGGTGAGTGAAGCCGGGCATTGGGAAAGTCACAGTGAGTGAAGCCGGGCGTTGGAAATCCTGGTGAGTGAAGCGAGGCGGTTAAATCCTGGTGAGTGAAGCCGGTGAAAACCCTAGTGAGTGAAGCTAGGTGAAAGTCACAGTGAGTGAAGCCGGGCGAGGAAAATCCAGATGGATCGAGGGTGATCGGACATCCGGTGTTGGGAAGTCCAAGTAGATCGAGGGGTGATCGGATACAAGAGGAAGTCCAAGTGGGTCGTGGAGGATCGGACACTTGGTGGAGAGTCTTAGCGGTCGAGGGTGGCGGGATGCTAAGCATGATGTACCAACAGTCAAGACCGGATGTTGGTTTGAACTTGGTTTGAGCGGGCCTGGATCGATCGGTGATCGATCCGGTGATCTGAATATTCGATCGGTGCGGTGGCCGTCGTGCTATCGATAGCATCTTGTATGATAGCGTAGGTCGGTGGCCGTCGAGTCGATCGGCGAGCGAGGCGGCGAGGGGCGATCGGTCGGGGACCGATCGGCCTGGCTGATCGGTCCCAGGCCGTCGAGATTCTGATCGGTCATGGACCGATCGGGAGGTTCCCTGATCGGTCCATGGACCGATCGAGGGCCAAACAAGCTTCTTCACGATCGGTCCCGACCGTCGGGAAGTTCTGATCGATGCATGGACGATCGGGGCGAAGCAAGGCCTCTTCACGATCGGTCCACGGGCCGTCGAGGGTTCTAACGTTGACGCAGCTAGTTTCTTCATCTTCTTCGCGAGTTATAAAAGAGGTTGAGAAGCTACTGTTGAACTTCTTCTTCTTCTTCTCTTTGCCCCTGCTTCTTGCTGTGCTTGAGCTTTGCTGAGCTCTCTACTTCGTGAAGCTTCGTGTGAGCTTCCCCGGCTGGTCAGCTGCTGCTATCGTTCCGTGAAGTTGCTGCTTCGTCAACGGAAACCAGTCGAAGGCAAGATAGTGTGTGTTTTTACATTCTTATTGTTCTTGCTTCTTGTTGTATTTCTTGTACACTTATCTTGCTGTTGCAAGAGACTTTGTGGCGAGGTTTCTCCACCCAGAAGGAGTGTTTGATTTAGCCGGTTTTCCGGGGACTCATCCACCGACGGATTGATAGGGCTCGTCCACCTTACGGACACGCCGAGGAGTAGGAGTTTCATCTCCGAACCTCGTTACATCGATGCGTTGAGGTTTGATCTCTTTCTTTGTCGTTTCTACATTGTATTTTCCGCTGCGCTAACCCTAATCGTAGGAAGAAACGCGAGAATTTGGGGCGGCTATTCACACCCCCCTCTCTAGCCGAGTACGAAGAGATCCTAACACAGGGTACGTTCCTCGTTCATGTTTCATATGCATTTTCATTATTTCATGGCTTACTCTTGTACTCATATATTCGTCGGATCTGCCTCGAGTATCGGGGTACCGGGGGCCGGGTCAACCCGGTCGCTGGCTGCAGGTAGCGTTGACTAGAGGACTTCTGAAGACTTGGTCAACACGGGAGTCATCTCAGCACACCTCCCTCCGGAACATCACGACTTCGTCAACATTCTCGACACCTCACCCGACGATCCATCCGACTCAGTTTTCGGACCGAATCATCTTCTATATATTTTAGCACCAAGAGCCATGGAGAAGTGCAAGAACAGAAGTTGAAGACTTGCTCCACCAAGTAAAATGGCATAAAGCAAATTCACCTCTGGATTTGGATCAAGGCATGCATCTGCATGTGTGCTTACATATTTCTCGAGTTTATTTAAGTTTGTTCATTATGTTTTTTTTATTAGAATAGCTTGTTTATCACCTTTATGTATGGACAGTGAGAAATGCTACTTCAAGACTGCCGCTTCTGCGTGGCCTTCTAGTTGATGGTGCTGACTTGTTTAATTAATAAACTGTTCTGTTTATTATTAGACGATCACTACACTGTTTGTTGCTAGATAATTACTAAAAATATCATGAGATTCTCAGTGCTTGGTCCTGTTTTAATATTGTAAGGCCAACCGGAATTGGGGACAAAGTTATGCGCATAGTTATGGAGTATCTGATTTAGGTATTTTTATGCTAATATTTTAGCCCTTAATATAGTGCCCCCTACGACTGTCTTACATTATTGGAAAGGTGTAAAATCGTAAAACCAAAACAAGTCATTACATGAGAAGATATTTTGACCGACTGTTGAAATTGGTAAGTATTTTGGTAGAGTTCTTGAGGAGAAATAGATAGTTTTTCTTGATTCTTAAACTTTTGATTTCAAAGCCTTTATATAGACTTGAAAGAAACTTAGGGGGCAAGTAACCTACCAACTTAGGGGGCAAGTAACCTTAGAAACTTAGGGGGCAAGTAACCTTAGTGATGAGTAAACTTAAGTGATAACACATTAACTTTAACACTCCCCCTTAATGTGTTGTCGGATTCCAAGTTTGTCTCGGAGCTGTTGAAATCTTTCTCTCGGAAGTGCTTTTGTGAAGATGTCAGATAATTGTTCCTCAGATCGACAGAACTCAAGTTGAATTTCTTTATCTTCAATTGCCTGTCGAATGAAATGATGCTTGAGTGCTATATGTCGAGTTCGGTTGTGGTGAACTGGGTTCTTAGCCATAGCGATTGCAGATTTGTTGTCGCAGTGTAGCACGGTTCCTTCAATCTGATGGTGACCGAGATCAGCCAAGATTTTTCGAAGCCAAATTGCTTGTGAAGTGGCTACTGATGCTGAGATGTACTCGGCTTCCGCAGACGATTGTGCAACACTTTGTTGTTTCTTGGATACCCATGAGAATATTGCTGAACCAAAGGAGAAACAGTACCCCGAAGTGCTTTTCATGTCATCTAAGGATCCACCAAAATCACTGTCACAATATCCGACAAGATTAAGTGCGTGATTCTTCTGAAAGCTTAGACCGAGGTCAGTTGTCCCTTGAACATATCGTAAGACCCGCTTTGCTGCACCGAGATGAAAATGGCTCGGACTCTGCATAAATCTTGAAAGTAGACTTGCAGCATACATGAGATCAGGTCTAGTTGCTGTGAGATATAACAAATTACCAATGAGGCTACGGTAATAAGTGACATCCGCTGCTTTTCCTCCATCTTCCTTTTTCAATTTCTCCCCCATAATGAGTGGTGTAGAGACAGGATTGCATCCCAGCATGTTGAATTTCTTCAGAATCTTTTCTGCATATATCTTTTGGCAGATAAAGATTGTCTCTTCTTCTTGGTAGATCTCCATGCCCAAGAAATGTCGAAGTAGACCCATATCGCTCATTTCATACTTTTGAGCCATGTCATCTTTGAACTCTTCGATCATCTTCTCGTTGCTTCCAGTGAAAATTAGGTCATCAACATAAAGAGTGACTATAAGAACATCATTACCTTGCTGCTTGACATACAAAGTTGGTTCACTCTTGCTCTTTTCGAATTTTGTTCGGTTGAAATAGTTGTCGATCTCACTGTACCAAGCGCGAGGAGATTGTTTAAGTCCATATAGCGCTTTCTTAAGTTTGTAGACTTTCTCTTCTTTTCCTTTGAGGATGAAACCCTGAGGTTGATCTACATACACTTCTTCCTTCAATTCACCATTGAGAAATGCTGACTTGACATCAAGCTGATAAAGTTTCCACCCTTTGCTGGCGGCGAATGCAATTATAGTTCGGATTGTGTCTAGCCGAGCTACTGGGGCAAACATCTCCCCGTAGTCAATTCCAGGCTGTTGAGAATATCCTTTGGCCACAAGTCTTGCTTTGTGTTTTTGAATGGATCCGTCTGGGTTGTGCTTTACTTTGTAGATCCATTTAACACCTATAACTTCTTTGTCTCTTGGTTTATCGACGAGCTGCCATGTCTGGTTTTTTTCAATTACACGAACTTCCTCCTCCATCGCTTTTTTCCATGGTTCTTCTTTGATTGCTTCAGCAAAGTTCTCAGGCTCAATTGAGCAATAATTGCATGTAGCATATATATCGCTCAATGATCTGTACCTTTTTGGAGTTGCGCTTGGGGATGAGGAGTTTGATGAAGTTGGATCAGTTGAGCTTGAATCTGGTGTGCTTGGCTCAATTTCATCTTCTTTGTCAGTACTGATCAGAATGTCTTTCTTTTCAACTTTGTTTTCTTCCCAATTCCATAAAGCATTTTCATCAACTTGAACATCTCGGCTAATAATAACTTGACCCAGCTGTAGGTTAAATAGTCTATAACCTTTGCTCATGGTGCTGTAGCCGACAAAAATACATCTTTCGCTAGATTCGTCAAGTTTGCTTCGTTTCTGTTTTGGAATTTGAGAATAGCAAATGCTTCCGAATACCTTGAGATGGTTCACCGATGGTCTTCTACCACTCCATGCTTCAAACGGAGTCTTGTTTGGTATGGCTGTGGTTGGGCATCGATTAGATAAATAAACGGCTGTGTAGACTGCTTCAGCCCAGAAGATTTTGGGTAAACCTTTCTCGTGCATCATTGATTTTGCCATTTCAACGATTGTCTGGTTTTTCCTCTCGGTAACACCATTTTGTTGAGGGGTGTACCTTACCGTTAGTTGCCTTTCTACTCCTTCATCTTCACAAAAATTGTGAAATTCTTTAGAAGTGTATTCTTTGCCTCTGTCACTTCTTAAGGTTTTGATGAAGCATCCACTCTGTTTTTCGACGAGATTCTTAAACTTCTTGAATATCATGAATACTTCGGACTTCTGCCTCATGAAATAGACCCAAGTCATACGAGTGTGATCGTCGATGAAAAGAATGAAATACCTATTCTGAGCATGAGAAAGGGTGTCCATCGGCCCGCAGACGTCGGTGTGGATAAGTTCCAACTTTTCTTTAGCTCTCCATGATACTCCTTTTGGGAAAGGTAATCGATGTTGCTTTCCAAACGCGCATCCTTCGCATACATGTTGCTTTCCTTCTATGTGAGGAAGTCCTTGCACCATACTCTTGCCAGATAACTCTTTGAGGCTTTGTAAATTGAGATGACCGAGTCGTCGATGCCATAAGGTTGATGTCAGGTAGTCCGAGGTAGAAGCTTGATGAGCTTTTAGGTCGGCATAATTGATGTTGAGAGCGAAGCTTCGATTGACCATTTTGATCTTTGTGAACACCTTTGACTTATCTCTCCTGTCAAATATAACACATTCATTGTTATCGAAGCAGAGCTTGTACCCATTTTCCACCAATTGTCCGAGGCTGAGTAAATTTTGACTCAAGCTCGGCACACACAAGACATTGTTGATGCAACTCGGTCCTTCCTTCGTCTCGATGGCGATTTTCCCAAGTCCTTTTGACTTTGTTTGCTCTCCGTTTCCAAACTGAACAGGAGCATTGATGCTAATGTCGAGTTCAGAGAAAATTTCTGAGATCGGCGTCATATGGTTGCTACATCCGCTGTCCAGCAACCATTTTCCTTGCTCCTTGTTGGTGGCCGTGTGACATACATAGAATGTTCCATGTGTCTCCTCAGCTGTTTGATTTTCTCCAACTTGATTTGCCTGATAAGTGTTCCTATTTCGGCAATCTTTGGCGAGGTGACCAAATCGATTGCATATTTTGCATCTCGATTGACCTTTGAACCAACAGTCCTTCTCGGAGTGATTTGGCTTATTGCAATTGCTGCAATTCGATGAGTTGTCTTTTCCTTTTCCTTTTGAGATACGTCCACCTCGTCCTCTTGATTTCCATCCAAATCGTGATTGGCCTTCTCGTTCGTTGTTACCAATTTTGAGCTTTGATTGGAATGCACCCTCTATTGGCTTCTCAGAATGTCTGGACAATCTTTGCTCGAACGATTTTAGGGACGCCATCACTTCTTGAACGGTGAGTGTTGTTAGGTCCTTTGTTTCTTCAATGACGGCAATAATGGGATCATATTTCTCAGGAAGACAGATGAGAATTTTGCGTACCAGCCTTTGATCTGTAATATCTTCACCATGAGATTTCATTATATTGACCAGATCAAAGATTCTGGTTGAGAATTCCATGAGTGTTTCTTTCTCCTGCATCTTGGCATTTTCGAAATCCTTGAGTAGTGATTGGAGCTTAATCGCTCTTACTTTCACATCTCCTTGAAATTCGCTCTGCAAGATCTCCCACGCATCTTTAGCCGTGTTGGCTCGCATGATTCTGGGAAATATAGCCTTAGTGACTGCTCTTTGAAGGATTGAGAGAGCACTTGCGTCGGCTTGTCGAGACTTCTCTAATTTCTTCAGACCGGCCTCATTGAGGGCAATGGCTTCCTCGGGCTCTTGTACTCCATTCTCCACAATCTCCCATTGGTTAAGAGATCGAAAGATGGTCTTCATCTTCACGTACCAGAAATCATAGTCTTCGCCATTAAACTCTGGAATGAGATGGTTGATGTTTGTTAAACTCGAGCTGGCCATGGATTTGGATTGGTAGAACCTGGACGCTCTGATACCAACTGTTGAAATTGGTAAGTATTTTGGTAGAGCTCTTGAGGAGAAATAGATAATTTTTCTTGATTCTTAAACTTTTGATTACAAAGCCTTTATATAGACTTGAAAGAAACTTAGAGGGCAAGTAACCTAGCAACTTAGGGGGCAAGTAACCTTAGAAACTTAGGGGGCAAGTAACCTTAGTGATGAGTAAACTTAAGTGATAACACATTAACTTTAACACCGACTTTATCTGGAATTGATCCTTGTTCCATTCTATAAACCTGTCATGTGATCACTAGATAGTGTATCATTACATAAGGTTCATCTTTATGAATTTCTAAAAATAAATACAAGAAAATAACTTAGCATCATAGGAAGTAAACAAACCAAGTTTCACTATAGTCATTCCATCGCTTATTTAATTGCAACGAATTCAACTCAAGAAACCATATAACTCTTCTAGGTTCTCATTCTCTCATTGACTTTATTAGTGTGTATTTGGAAATAGATTAATTGATTAAAGATCTTTTCCTTAATTAACATGAGTGTATATATATAGAAATCCTCTCGAATGGGTCTAGTAGTTAGCGCATAAGATGTTATCATCATGAGGTCTGAGGTTCGAATCTGCTAGTAGCCGTCCGTAATTTACCTTCTCCGTGTTGGCTCGGGGATGAATTGACGGGGACGTTGGGGGCGAGCGTATTCGTTTTTTACCATCATGAGTCTATATATAGAAATAAATTAAGATTGTAATCAATTATAATTAATTAAGGATCTCTTCCATAAATAACATGTGCAAATGTGTATAAATGAAGTATTTCTCTTATCCTCTCTAATTCTTTTACATGAAATCAGAGCAAGCAAGGAATCCCACCGCACAAGTAACGAATCTGTTGTGATCAAGAGGCTCGTCATTATTGTTGCCTTCGGATGTTACCAATCTTATTTGCAATGTCAAGGACATCCTAGTCAGACCCTTGATTTTCTTCTTGTCCACTCTAAGGTTAACAATGAAGACAAGAGTTGTTTTCTTCCATTTTCTTCGTAGCAGATTCAGTGGTCAAGGATACTTGAGAATTTGATAGTGGTCCAACTTATTTTTTATTGGTAGATCACTAATTCTAGGGTATTTTGGGTTTCTGGGCTTTATAAGGTTTTTGGCCGATGAAAAGTCATAGAGGTCCGAATTTTCATGGTCTTCTTCAGATTTGATCTCATCTTCACTGCCTTCGCAATTTTCTTAGCCTATGCTTTATCACCAGGTTTCTTCAAGCAGGTCAACATCCTCTCTTCCTGCTCCAGCAATCATTTATCTCACAAAATCTGCTTTTTCTGAGGGTTTCTTTCTCACGCCATGCGCAGTCAGATTTGCGTTTTTCTTCTTTTTCAGCTGCTGCCAGCCGTCCATAGCAACAACAATAGATCTCTGTGGAGACAGCAACTCCCTTCCATATTTATTATCAACAGTCACGATTCAAATTAAGTTTGTCATCAACTTTGTTTTAAAATAGTGGACTGATTACTTCAATGATAACTTCAATATTTTCTCAATACACCCCCCATCTTATAAATATTATCTTTGATGGAACAAACTACAATTTGTGAGCTGAAGAGTTTTTTAACTTTTTTAAAGGAAGACTTATTTGGCGCATGTTACCGGTGCAATACATAAACCCACACGAAAGTCAAAAGAAGCAGAAGATACAAAACGTCTGATCACTTGGGATGGATGACACGAACCATCAAAATTTGATATGGTTTTGAAATACTTATGTTAAGGGAATTAAGCTTGACTTTCGACGTTTTGATACTGTTTAAGAGGTATGGAATATCTTAAAGAAGCGTTATTCTGTTTTTGATTATGTCAACCAGTTTCAGACTCCATCGAATACAATAATAACTAGAACAAACAATTCATAACTATGTCTCACAATTACAAGAAATCTGGGATCATATTGTACTTGATGATCCTATATGGCAAGTGCTAATGCAATTATCATCTATACTAATCTCCATGATCGTTAATATATCTGACACTTGTTAATGACTTTTCAAGATGATTTTGAGTCTATTAGAAGTTATCTTTTTCAGCAAAAATCCTTCCCAAACCTCATTGGGAGTGATCATTAGAAAAAGAGAAGCCTTGCGAGGAAGAAGAAGAGCAATTGGTGGATCAGGAGATGCGGCACCGATACGAACTGGTTGGCGACTGGATTCTCCCGCAGAAGTTGAGGCTGGAGAGGGCGCTGCGGAAGAATGGGGTCAGCCTGGATCACGTCAGGTCGCGGGACCGGGCCCGGCACGCCGACCGGTCACTTCTGGGGTCATCCGCCGTCGGGGTGGTGGATTTCTCCGTTTGGGGCGCCGCCAATCCTTTTGCCATCGGGTATCCTTCCCTCTTGCTTGTTGTTGGTTGCAGATTTTTTTAAAACCTATTTCCACTAAGAAAACAGGTGAGAGTTAAAAAAAAAACTTTTTCCATTATTTTGCCAATACATCGATCGATGTAGCTTTCACTTTGCAAATTTCAGTTTGCTTCTCATATTTATATACTTTTTTATTTTGCCCTTACAAACGTACAAACATGTGAAGAATGAAGGTTTTTCTAGATCTCTCACTCAGAAATCATCGCGATATTATCTGAGAAGATCTTTCATTTAGAAAGCACACTGAAATCCTGAATGGGTAAATACAGATTACAATCGTGATTTTACCCTTTTGAATCTTGCCCAACTATGTCACGAGCAATGCAAGTAGATGAACAACACCTCTTTCATTAGTGTTAACCATATTTTGAATTACAGATGACAGAGTAGAGAAAGTGACAAATATGAAGTTTTATGTTTTATCAATGCACTTACAAATTTCTGATTCTTACTTTGTAATGACAGACTTTATTATACTAGTGTGACATTGGGGAACCCCTCAAGGGAGTTGTATGTTCAGATCAATACAGACAGCGATATTTTGTGGGTGGCATGCAATCCTTGCAATGATGGCCAACATCCAGCGGGTTGAAAGTAAAACCCCTTCTCTTTTCTAAATTTTCAACACCCCAATCAGTAAGATGGATCAATACATGTATGTCTGTCTTCTCAAATTGTACTTATTTGATTGATGGTATTATATGATATTTAGGGTGTGTTTGGTTCAAATTATTATATATAATTTCAGTTATATGATTATCAGGTAATCACACAATTAAGATTATAAGGAATAAAATATAATTAAATGTTGTTTGGTTCAACTTAAGTAATGCAACAAAAATTTATTTGTTTGAAAGTTTTAATGAATAACATATCTTAATTTTTATTGTATTATTCTCAGTTACAAAATTGATTATACATATTATTATTATTATTATTATTATTATTTACACTTTACGTTTCTCTTTTTTTTTTTTAATGTTTTTTTACTTTTTATTTTTCACCTTTTTTTCTTTATTTTTTTTGTATTTTTTTCCTTTTTTTTTTACATTTTTAAAGTTTTTTTAAAAATTTTTTATATATTTTAAATTTTTTTTAAAGTTTTTCTATTTTTTATGTTTTTTCTATTTTAAAATTTTTTCCATTTTTTTAAATTTTTTATGTTTTTTATTTTATTTTTATTTTTATATATTTTTACATTTTCTATTTTTTAAATTTTTTACGTTTTTTTATTTTTTTACATTTTTTTATTTTTTATGTTTTTTCTATTTTTAAATGTTTTTCCATTTTTTTAATTTTTTTTTCTATTTTTAATTTTTTTTACGTTTTTCTCTTATCGGAGGGTATTTTTGATAAAAAGAATTCGTTAACCCCGAAATCAAGAAAAACCTCAGTTTTCCGAGGTTTTTTGATTCCGGGTTGGATGCCCATTTTGCTGACATGTCAGGCATGAAATATTACTTGAGAATCATCAATTACCTATATCAAATAGAGTTTTTATTGATAACCTTGGATGGATAACCAATGTTATCAAGGATAACCTTCAACCAAACACACTCTTAAAGGCATTTCCTTTGAAACCTTCTGATCCTGTCTGAAATCTACGAAGACGTGCGAGGACTCCGGTGAACGAAGATCCTTGATGAAGATAGCCTCCGGGAGACCTTAAAGAACTTCTCCGCGATTCTACGCACAGTGAGACAAACCAACAAAGCGTTAGTGACCTAAGACTGGGGTGAGGATCTCTGGCTAGACCCTCCGATCCTCAAGTCAGTTTCTCTCTCAAAGGTGGAAGGCAGAAGACTAAGAAGAACAGTAATTGAAGTATTTGGAAACATAGTTTAGATGCTAGAACTTACGTACCTTGCTAATGGAGAGGATCCCCCTTTTATACTACCTTATGTGACCTCTGTAGTCGTGAAGTAGTCTCCAGTTCGTTAGAGTTTGTTTGGAGATGAAGTCATCGTCTATACTTCATACAATAATCCTTTAAGAAATTTTTTTTGTACACCAGATGCACCCATTTTGTCGTTTATGACTTATATTTATGATGAGGACACGTCATTATAACTGAAGAAGCTTCTAAAAGATATTTCCCGTCAAATATTCTATTGGGCATGTCTTGGCGAGTCATTGCATCTTTAAATATAATTTCAATAATTTTTTAGAACTTGATGTCTTGCAGTTCTTCAAATAATCACACATATATATATATATATATATATATATATATATATATATATATATATATATATATATATATATATATATATATATATATATATATATTGAGAATGTCTCCTGCTAAGCATGTTTCGGGTGAATGTTTATGAACTTTAGACTAGTGCCCTTACGCTTGGTCAGACTTTACTCGGACGAGTGCATTTTGACCATAAGCTGCCGACCGATAATATACCATAAGCTGCTATAAAGTTAAGTACTTTTACGCTTGGGCGGGCTTTGCCCGTCCGAGCGTATATGAGCACATGGATGCTCGCTCGACTTTCGGTCGACCGGTAATATGCTGAGAATCTTATATAAGGCTAAATACCTTTATGCTGGGGCGAGCTTTGCCCGACCGAGCGTATATGAGCACATGTGTGCTCGCTCGGTCTTCGATCAGTCGATAACATGCTGAGAATCTTATATAAGGCTAAATGCCTTTACGCTCGGGCGGTCTTTGCCCATTCGAGCGTATATGAGCACATGGGTGCTCGCTCAACCTTCGATCTGCCGGTAACATGCTGAAATCTTATATAAGGCTAAATGCCTTTACGCTCGGGTGGACTTTGCCTGTCTAAGCGTATATGAGCACATGAGTGCTCGTTCGGCCTTCGTTCGGCCGGTAACATGCTGAGAATCTTACATAAAGCTAAATGCCTTTACGGTCGGGCGGACTTTGCCCGTCCGAGTGTACATGAGCACATGGGTGCTCGCTCGGCCTTCTGTTGGCCGGTAACATGCTGAGAATCTTATATAAGGCTAAATGCCTTTTCGCTCGGGCGGACTTTGCCCGTCCGAGCGTATATGAGCACATGGGTTCTCGGTCGGCTTTTGGTTGACCAGTAACATGCTGAGAATTTTATATAAGGCTAAATATCTTTACGCCCGAGTGGACTTTGTCCATCCGAGCGTATATGAGCACATGGATGCTTGCTCGGCCTTCAGTCGCCCGGTAACATGTTGAGAATCTTATATAAGGTTAAATGTCTTTACATTTGGGCGGACTTTGTCCGTTCGAGCGTATATGAACACGTGGGTGCTCGCTCGGCGTTCGGTCGGCCGGTAATATGCTAAGAATCTTATATAATGCTAAATGCCTTTACGCTTGGACGGGCTTTGCCCGTCCGAGCGTATATGAGCACGTGAATGTTCGTTCGACCTTCGGTCAGCCGGTAACATGCTAAGAATCTTATATAAGACTAAATGTCTTTATGCTCGAGCAGACTTTGCCCGTCCGAGCGTATATGAACACGTGGATGCTCGCTCGTCCTTTACTCGACCGACTTTATATCTTTCCTATATTTCTCTACCTTGACCCCTCTTTCACTCGTCAGACCATCTTATCATAATCCGTATCACCTTCAATGAAGTCTAATTTCATAAGCTGTCATTTGCTTATAGTAGATCCAGTTTGAGTTCTTCAATCTTGAAACTTGTTTTACATCATAGCGAATCAGTTGCTCCGATGATAGGTGCACTTCAGCCCTTCAAAATGGGGAAGTGTTGTGTTCTACTTCTAGTTCTTCAAACTCCCCTTTCAGTTACTCTTTCCAGTATGATGATGGGAGTGGCATTTCTAGGTATTATATTTTGAAACAGTAAGGGAAACCAACAGAGTGAATTCCTCAGCTACCTTTGTGTTTGGGTAACATTGGCTCTTAAGATTTGATTTTTTATAATTCATAATTGCCCAAAAAATTTCCTATTTTTGTACGAACTTGGTATTAAAAAATTGTAATGAGTATTTTCTCCTTTTTTTTTTTTTCCTCTCTTGTGGAGTCTTTTGGGTAAAACCAACATTAGGTTGTTGCCTCAAATAGTTAAAATATAAATAACAATAGACACCATAGGTTAGTCTATTGTTCTTTGATGCAGACAAGTTTAAGACACTATATTCTTGTTTTTTATCTGCATGTTTGTGAAATTCATTAGTGTCCTATTGTTCTTGTACATCTTCTACACCATAATGTTTACCAAGTCTCTTGTAAACACGCAATAAAGATTTAGTTAATGCAAAAAGTTTAAGACGCTACATTCTTGTTCTTTATCTGCTTGTTTGCTGACAGTCATGAGTGTCCTATTGTTCTTGCACAGCTTCTGCGCCCTAATATTTACCAAGTTTCTAATGTACTTGAAAGCTGAAAAAATGTTGATTCAATGTTGATAGATTCTTAAATTTGAGATTTTTTTTGGCTCAGATGCAGCAGCTCTCAGACTGGGGGCTTGACCAAGCCAGACAAGGCAGTTGATGGGATTTTTGGATTTGGGCAGCATCAATTATCGGTCATCTCGTAGCTGTCCTCTATAGGTGTGACACCTAGAGTCTTTTCTCATTGCTTGAAGGGATCTGATAATGGCAGAAGCATATTGGTTCTCGGAGAGATTATCGAACCGGGTATTGTCTATACCCCTCTTGTTCCATCACAGTAAGTCCCTTTGATGCAAATTCTATGGAGCCAATGAACAAGTATATTGTAGGCAAAATGCTGCTTGTGATTTCTGAACTTGCTATTTTTTAGAACTATGCCTTTTCTAATAATTCCCCACATGGTTTCAAATTTCTTTTATGATCAGAAGTCATAGATTCAATTGTTGTTTTAATAAACTTCCATCAGAATTTGCTTCTTTTCCCTCAAAAAAATGAACTGATATTAGGTTTTTTGGATTTATGGAGTCACTGCCTTGGTTTGGATTTGAGGTCTCATTACAACTTACATCTAGAGAGTATTGCTGTCAATGGACAAATACTATCAATTAGCTAGTCCGTGATTGAAGCATCAAACACACACGGAACCATCATCGATTGAGCACCACCTTGGCTTACCTTGCAGAGCAAGCTTATGATCATTTTGGTAATGCAGTAAGTTGATCTTGTTACTGCAAACTCTAGTCATTCTTGTATTTGTGCTAATAATACTTCTCCTATATGCAGATAATAGCTCCGTTTTCACCATCAGTCCATTTGATCCCTCGAAAAGGAAACAAGCGTTTCATCACAACCGGCAGGTAGTCGAGCAACTTCAACTACAACATACCACATCAGTCTGTCTAAATCTGCCGTGTCGATGAATCATTTCCTTCCATAACATTGAATTTCAATGGCGGCGCATCCATGCCATTGAAGCCTGAAAACTCTTCTTCAACAAGGTTATGTTGTAAGTCACTAGGAGCATCTTCTCCAACAGTTAGGAAATGACAACATGAAACAAATACTTCAAAAGTCTCTTATATCGTGCAGGATAATATGGTCATGTGGTGCGTTGGCTAGTAGAAGTATCGGGGTTTAGGAATTACGTTACTCGTAGGTTTGCAGCCTACGCCTCGGTTTCTGCTGGGTTCTTATCTCATCTACACAGAAATGTGCTAATATATCTTCTTGTGATTTTGTTGGAAACTTGATTTTGAACCGATTAGTGTGTGAACAAGAAATCACATAGATTGGTGACATGACTTATCTGGATTGTCGGATTAAGGACATTATCCAAATGATAAGACATAAGTGTCTCCTCGGATGACTCAATCTCAACCATTAACCGTTGGTTTCAAATGGAAGACATCCAAATAAAAAGATATTGTGTTCCTTGGAAGGGATGAGATATAAATCATCTAATTCAAGTTGGATGAGTAAGATCTAATTGACGAAGAGGTTCTTCCATTTGTTATAAATAACATCCTTCATCTCTCATTTCATTCATTCCATTTAAAGGCAAAACAAGCATTGCATTTCATACTTATATTTAGAGAGTTCAAGAAGCTTCTTTGATTAGGATGTTTTGCGATTTGCAGTGCTGCTATCATGAGATAAAGTTATTGTATATTAGGAGACCATTGATGTGTTCTGTGAGCACCGTGTGCGAGACAAATTCGTCTTAAAGAGATAGAGTCTACTTTTAGTCTGGACTTCACCAAAGCGATGTTATACTGTCATTTTGCCCGTGCTCAAATTGCACCACCAACTCTAACAATTTTAAAATAAATTTCCGTGCAATCTTGATGGATTCATCATCGACTTCTGTTCCATCGTCGTATGGCCAGAAATCGAAGAAATTTACATGTATTGATTTCAAGAGGTGACAACAAAATATATTATTTTATCTAACCACATTGAACCTTGTGAGGTTCTTATGTAAAAATGTTGTTTTATTTCAAAATAATTGATTTTAAAATCGAAATGACTCAAGTTCAAGAGTTGCAGTTGATCCTACATAATTTGTATGTCAAGGGTATGACAATGAATGAGTCCTTTCAAGTTGCTACGATAATCTAGAAACTCACACATTCATGGAGGGAATTCAAAAATTATCTAAAACACAAACAAAAGCGGATGAGGCTTGAGGATGTGATTATAAGACTACGGATTGAAGAAAATCACAAGTAATCAGAATCAACAAAAACGTCTATATTTGCAAAGGCAAATTTGATGGAACCAAACACGGGCAAGAAGAGAAAGTATCCCGGCAAAGGACAGAACCAAGGGATAGTCAAGAAGTTCTAAGGAACATGCCACAACTGTGACAAATCAAATCACAAGGCCAAAGACCGCTGACGTCCAAAGAAAATCACTCAAGTGTATATGACAAAGATAAGTCAGTGTTAATAGAGATGTCAGAATTAAACCTGATTGTCGTCATATTTGAAGCCAACTTGGTGGACAATCCAAGGGAGTGGTGGGTCGATATTGGTGCTACACGACACATTTGCTTTGACAATATCTAGTTTTTAACTTATATCTCTATTAATGGAAGAAAACTAATCATGAGAAATTCTGCAACTTCCAACATTGTTAGTCTTGGCAAGGTGACATTAAAGATGATGTCAGACAAAGAAGTGACACTAATTGATGTGCTTCACGTTCCCGATATCTGGAAGAATTTAGTGTAAAGGTCGACTCTTGTCAAAGTTGATTTTAGGCTAGTGTTTGAGTAGAATAAATATGTATTGATAGAAAATGGTCAATTCATAGACAGAGGGTTCATGGGAAACGATATATTCAAAATGAATGTAATGGTTGGACGCTGTAATTTCAATGGTAATAAAATTATAAATTCTTATTTGGTCAAGTGTTCTAATTTATAACATGTTAGACTTGGACATATAAATTATAGAGAAATGATATATGTCTCGAACCCTCATCTCGAATTCCTATCTCGACCCATGTGGCTTCCTGCGTGGACATTTCCACATCAGTACATTTCTCATCAAATTTTCTCTCCGCCACATTTCTCTCCGCCTCTTCTCCTTCTCGAACTCCCATTTCTCTCCGCCTCCCTAAACCCTAAGAGCTCTCTCCGCTCTCCGGCCCATCGTGTCTCTCCGCTCTCCGCCCCCATCCAACGCCCTCTCGTCGCTCTTCGCGCTTCGCCCCATCCAACGCAATCTCGTCACTCTTCGCGCTTCGATCTCCGCTCTCCCCATCTCAAACGCTCGGCCCCAAGGCAACCTAGATTCTTCCCCTCGCCCCACCCTGCCCTAAATCTGTCCTGAGTCCAGGTATGAGGTATTACTTAGCCGATTTTATGATTTTTGTGATTTCTTTTTGTCCAAATCAACTTTCTTCGATTTTGATCTTCATTTTCCTCGATGTTCTTTTGTTTAGTTGCTCGGCTCACCCCAGGATAACTGCTGGGTTCGACTCTCCTTGCAAACAAGACTAGACTGTGGCACAATACGCTGCACCTTCCAAAGCAGGTAACTCTAATTGACTTGTGCCTGTGCTATCCACCTGTTTGTTTTCAGTTTCCACATCTTTACGTGGGATATGGTCGTGGTCAGTGGTTTGATTATATCGCGGTCAGTGGTTCTTTTTTATAATCGGTCAATGGGATCACCAGGCACTTAGCAAATTTTTTAGACTTTTTTTTGAGTATTGTGAGATTAGTTACTTCAATCTGCTCATTTGCTCAAGGATGAGATTTAGTGATTCATGTTCAATTAATTACATCACACGATAAAGGGGAAGACTTTCATTTTACAGTCACTGTCACTTTACAGATAAACTAGAAGATCTAGGATTGAGTTGTCGGGGTTCTCCTATGAATAAGACTCTTTTCCTTATTTGATTTCAACTCCCTCCTTTATTTTATGGAAGAAAATTCCTTGCTAATTTCACTGGATACTTCACTTTTTGAATCTGTTTTCTATTTTTTTTTTCTAAAAAAATGTAGGTGAATACTTACCTGTCTTCTATTTTGAATAAATGTAGGTAAAAAATAGTCATGGAACAAGGAAAAAGTGATTCAAATGAGGTAAATGATAACAACGAGAATGTGCATCAAGACCTATGTCTGTCTAGTTTAAATGAAGTCATGATTCCTAAGTTTGGAATGACTTTTTTATCTGAAGATGAAGTTCGTAATTTTTATAAATCCTATGCTCAGAATGTTGGTTTCGGTATTTCCAAATTAGGTGGAAAGAAGGGAGATGATGGAAAGCAAAAATATTTTTATTTTGGATGTGCCAAAAGTGGTAAAACAATATCTCAAGCAAAAAATGCTTTATACCCTAGACCTTCTACTAAGACGAATTGCAAAGCTAAGATTAATGTTGTTATTCGGAATGATGATAACTTTGTGATAAGTAGTGTATCTCTTGAACATAATCATGTCTTGAGCCTGGGAAAGTCACGACATTTTAGATGTAATAAATTATTGGATTCAACTACAAAGAGGAAACTTGAATTAAATGATCAA
Source organism: Zingiber officinale (assembly GCF_018446385.1). Lineage (NCBI taxonomy): Eukaryota > Viridiplantae > Streptophyta > Magnoliopsida > Zingiberales > Zingiberaceae > Zingiber > Zingiber officinale. Next base: position 15,038,095 of record NC_056002.1, read on the forward strand.
GCAGGAATAACTTTAAGTAAAAGTTTTCATTCATTGGTAGTTGAGGCTGAAGGCTATGAGAATTTGTCATTTGATGAGAGAAAGTGTAGGAATTTTATTTTAGAAGCTAGAAGGTTGAGGTTAGGGGATGGAGATACTGAAGCCTTGAGTAATTATTTTTGCCGCATGCAAAGTCGAAACTCAAACTTCTGTTATGTGCTTGATTTAGATGAAGAATCTCGAATAAGAAATGTTTTTTGGGCAGATGCAAGATGTAGGGCTGCATATGATTACTTTTCTGATGTCGTGACTTTTGATACAACTTATTTAACTAATAGTTATGACATGCCATTTGCTCCTTTTGTTGGGGTAAATCATCATGGTCAATCCATTTTGCTTGGATGTGGATTATTATCAAGCGAAGATTCAGAAACATTCATATGGTTGTTCAAATCTTGGCTGACGTGTATGCTTGGACGTGCTCCAAGGGCCATAATCACAGACCAATGTCGCGCCATGGCAATTGCTATTGAAGAGATATTTCTGAATTCTCATCATCGTTTGTGTCTTTGGCATATAATGAAAAAACTACCAGCAAAGTTAGGTGGTTATGCTCAATATAAAATGATAAAGAAACAATTGAAGAATATTGTTTACAACTCGCTTATTGTTGATGAATGTGATGAGAGATGGATGACAATGATTGAGGATTTTAATTTGGAGAACAATGACTGGTTGAAATCTACGGAATAAATGGATACCTGTGTACGTCAAAGATAAGTTTTGGGCAGATATGTCCACATCTCAAAGGAGTGAAAGTATGAATGCTTTTTTTGATGAATATGTTCATTCCAAAACTTCTTTGAAGCAATTTGTTGAATAGTATGATAATGCTCTGAAAAAGAAGATTGAAAAAGAAAAACATTTGGATTTTGGTTCATTTAATTCAATGATACCAGTAATTACTGGTTATCCTATTGAAAGACAATTTCAAAGTTTCTACACTAACAACTTATTTAAGTTGTTCCAAAATGAGATAAGAGGGTTGATGTTTTGCAATACCTCACTAGTGAGGCAAGAAGGGGTTGCTTTTATATTTGAAGTGGTAGAAATTTTGTTAGGAAAAAATGGAGACCCTATAAGAGATGCTTCCTTCAGGGTACACTATACTGAGTTAGATTGTCAAGTTAAGTGTCTATGCCATCTTTTTGAGTTTCGTGGAATTTTATGTAGGCATGTGATCTCTGTATTGATACGAATGAAGGTGATTGAGGTTCCTATGAATTATATTATGGATCAATGGCGCAAAGATATTAAACGTGGTTATCAAAGTATCACTAATATTTATGATGAATATGTTTGTGATGAAGAAAGACATCGGTATAATATTCTCACTCCATTGATACAAGAGGTTCAACAACTTGGAGCAAATAATGATGACAGTTGTTCTATTTTGGTTAAAATCTTAAAAGATGTGAAGGAAAAATTGATTGCTATTCAGACAGATCATTCAAGGGCGGACCAACTGAAAGAAGCATCTACATCCAGTTCAAAAATAATACACTCTCCATTAAAAGTACGATCTCGAGGTCGTCCACCCACAAAGAGGAAACAATCTAAGATTGAACAAATTGTGAAAAAATCAGTTGCAAAGGCCAGAAAAAAGGTATGATTTATTATGTTTTAAGCGATAGAGGATTATTGTTCGGTACCTATGAGATAACTTTTGCTTGATATACTTTGTTGTAGTCAAATATCTCTATTTACTATTTATATACAATTTCAGGTGATTAATTCTGTGACGACCAGCCAATGAACATCAAAATATGCTTTTCTTAAAATATGATGTCAAAGCAAAGGTTAGTCCCTATAATTTGTCCAAATTGTTAATAGCGTTTGTACAATATTAAGTAGTGTGATTCACTTCATCTGCCATCAGTAAATTAGGTTATTTTCTTGAGATGTTGCCAGTACACTGCTATGTTGTCACAGATATTATTGAAAGTTAATAGGAGGATTCTCTGGATCATTTTTTGTGCTATTCCTTTTTGCCATTTTGGTTTACATGAAAGGCATTCCATCCCTAGTGAGTTTATGATGGAATCTATTTTCAATGTTTGGCACCCAAAATAAACTCAAAATATCACATGGATGGATATTAATATCATGGATCTTCTTCATATCAATTACTTCTGTTATCATGAATCTTATTCACTAAGACGAAATTTCACTAGAATGCAGACAAAGATTGTTTCCCATGTTGGCACACAGACTTTTCCAGCCATCTTCTTTTGCATGTTGGCACACAGAATTTTCAGCTACGAAGAATGGTTGTTTCTCTTTTAGCTTGGGCATTCCTCTCAATTGGATATCCTCTAACTAGTAACAAAATTCTCCGGATAACAAATTAACTGGATCAATTGAAACTGATGAAGAAATGATAAAGTCATGCGTCACGCTTGGACATTGCAAAGATAAAACTACAACTAAAACAGTCAAAACTATCAAGTTGGTGGTTCCCACCTTTTCTTAGTTAATTTCTCTATAATTATTTGATGATCCATCATGCTAAGCTGATTTGGTTTTCACTGATTTGCTTGCAGGTCATCGAGGGCCCAACGGTGAGTGTAGAAGAGCTCAACAACATGGAAAATGGCAAGCATGATTCCCTTGTACATTCTGATGGTGAAAAAAGATTTGAAGACTGATCTGGAGACTAAGCAGAAGCTCTGAGAGACTATACTTTCTGCTTACATTCTCTCTTAGTTTGTTTCTGATGGACCCACCTTTTTTTGCTGGTTACTGGAGACCAAGTTTTTTTTGAGAAATATGATTTGAACTTTTGTTTTGATTGAGCAGATTTGTTGTGATAATTGATGCTTATTCTCTAAAGTTTATAAGGCCATGTAATGCGAGTTCAATACTTTGTATTCTTCCTATTTCCATATAGTGCTCAAAGCATAGCAAGGATTGAAGAACTACTCCTAGAGGACCAAAATGTGAAGCGTCGATGAGAGAAATTCCAAAAGCAGCAAGCTCTACTTTCAAAGATTACACGCCAGCTAAGCGCTCATGATAACCGACCATCAGCAGCTAGCTGGTCTAATGGTGACACTGAAATAGGTATACTATTTGTTGGTGATCATACTCTAGTTCTGTCAATTTAATGTGTGAAATTCCCCTCACTTATACTTCCGGCCTTACCTTAAAGAGGGGCTTTGATAATTCTTTTTTGCACGACATTGATTGCTTAGACCTGTGAAGATCTTATATTTTGAAGACATTGATTACATTAAACCAGGATTTATTTATTTATTTATTTTTTGTAAACAGGAAAGCCTGATTAATATTCTGCTATTTGAAATTTACTTTTGGTAACCTGTGAAGATTATCCATGATGAACAACTTACCAAAACCTTTTTCTCTTGCTGTGCATAAAGCAACCCAAGGAGAAATGCTGCTTCAGGCGATGATTGGAGATCTGCCTTTGACGCCGACACAAAAGGACCAGTCAATGACTCTTTCAAGGGGTCACCCATATCAAAAAGTGCCGATAGCCGTGGTAGTTCTCGATACAGTGACCCGACCCAGAATGGTGAGACCAGTTTGAATTCTGATAGTCGACGGACACCAAACAGATTACCTCCACAACCACCACACTAAGATTCTCTACTAGGCCGCTAAGTTGCGACACGAAAACACAACCTTCTCTTGTCTCTCTTGCATTTGCATTATTTGGTTCAAGTAAGAGTAGCAAAACTGATGGATCTTTCTACCCAATCTTAAATAAATAAATCACGAAAACTTCATGACCTTTGATATGAGGGGTCAAATGATCTGCAATGCATTTCGTACACAAATCGATCTCATGACCTATTAAAACGATACACATACAAATACCAACAGTCAACCCTGGGACCTTTCAGCCAACATAATGATTATACCTTTGATTAATAATTCATTGATGCAATGCCAATTTATAAATAATTGAACGCTTACGTGACATCCAATATATGAGGAATTCTTCGTTCTCGCTGATCGTTATGACAAAATTAATACCCTCAACCTACACTACTCCCTTTCTCATCACCTTGGCCCCTTCTCATCACCTTGGCCTAATCCACAAATAATCTCAAGGAACCGATTTAATCCTTCCAAGGATCATCCTCTGTCCTCACTTCTGATGGTTCGACCACCTCTGCCTCTGCTGTCTCAAAGCTGCCCTCAGAGCTTGTTGCCTCGGCATCAGCTTCTTCTGCTGCTCCCAGTGAGTCTGTTCTTCCCCACCTTCCACCAAGTGCAATGGCCATCATCTCATAGATTTTGTTTCCCACTTCAACAGGATTGTCAGGCTGAGGAATAAACAAAACTTGGTTATTGACGAAATTGGAGATTTTCTTTCTTAAACAAAAATTATTATATTTGATTAACCTAAAAGTCTAGATAGAGAATATCGGTATATCCACAGAAAAAAATACAGGTGATATGACTTGATGAACAGATGTGAATGAAAGAGGTCGAGCTGTGACTCACAGTATAACCACTGGATATTAGTGCTGTGTCATATAGTAAATCCACGACCCTCTTTGCTTCTGCACTGCTTGAATCATTCTTGTAGCCATGTTCTAGAACAAGCAATTTCTATCTGCCATATAGAAATAACTATTTTTGCTTCTTGCAGGCATGTTTTGGAGGGAGATATAACTATTTTTGCTTGGATTTAACATAACACGTAATACTGTCATATAATTTCACATTCTTGCTTGGCTAAACAAGTATCAGAGATGAGAACTAAGTCCCGAAAGACAAACAACGCTAAATAAATCATTACAAAATGTTCAAACCATTATATAACATGTTCTGCATCACCCATCTTAACTAAAAACTAATTATCCTATCACATTACAACACCAACATTAGTCAACACTAATTAACCACCTAAACTAATAAACCAATTAGTCTTTAGCTGGTTCTTACAAACATTTAATCTGTCATATTACAACAACAACATTACTCAAAACTAATTAACAAGACCGAACTAACAGAGTAATAAGGTATACGGCCAAAAGAGTCAATTCACTATAACTAATATCCAGACCACTGATGGTACATTCCAATTTCCTAGAATATGTCAACGAGAAGTAATGTGTTCACTTTCTAACCTTCTACGACGTCTTTCACTGCTATCTTCATCAGAAAAGTATCGGCTACCACCCATTTTTGCCAACCATGTTGGCCACATCTATAATACCTCCTTCCGGGATTTTTGATCGATCTAGAAACACATACCAATGTTCTTCGTCCGCAGACTCTGCATGGTACATGTTCAAACTTCGTATTGTCGATGGAGCTGTAACTTGATGATGACATGAAATACCACCCTATTAAGCAAACGAGAATTACTTAGATTCAAATGTTTTTTAATGGTCATAGATTGTCTACTAAATCAATTCAAAAATAGAAAATAAGCGATTTTTGCATTACTGTATAAATCAGAGAAAGAACATCTCTTGAAATATTTTTGCATCTCTTGAAATACAAGAACGAGGGTTCACTTCATGGAAAGAAAAAAACTGATAGAGAAAGAACATAGAAAAAATATATCAAAAAAACATAGACTTAGAAATGAAGTTCACTAATAGTGATGAGTAGACCATAGTTTAATTAAGGGAAGCAAAAGGGAATGGTGTTGCTAAGAGATGCCTATTAGTGCAGTACTGTCCTCTATCAAAATGACTTTTGTTTCGGTTGACTCTGCTCCAAATAAATTCTATTGATCTGATTCATAAACTTTTTAGATTACGTCTCAGTTTATTAAGCTTAAACATAAACAAACTTTGCTCTTAACTCAGTTTAATTAAGTCATTTTTGAGGTTGAATGTCCTGTGGACTGTAAAATGAAAGTCTTCTCCTTTATCGTGTTAGGCACATGCGATACAGCAGCCCCCTGATGTAATTAATTGAACATGAATCACTAAATCTCATCCGTGAGCAAATGAGCAGATTTAAGTAACTCATCTCACAATACTCAAAAAAAGTCTAAAAAATTTGCTAAGTGCCGGGTGATCCCATTGACCGATTCTAAAAAAGAACCACTGACCGTGATAGAATCAAACCACTGACCGCGACCATATCCCACGTAAAGATGTGGAAACTAAAAACAAACAGGTGGATAGCACAGGCACAAGTCAATTAGAGTTACCTACTTTGGAAGGTGCAGCGTTTTGTGCCACAGTCTAGTCTTGTTTGCAAGGAGAGTCGAACCCAGCAGTTATCCTTGGGTGAGCTGAGCAACTAAACAAAAGAACATCGAGGAAAATGAAGATCAAAATCGAAGAAAGTTGATTTGGACAAAAAGAAACCACAAAAATCGTAAAATCGTATAAGTAATACCTCATACCTGGACTCAGGACAGATTTAGGGCAGGGCGGGGGTGAGGGGAAGAATCTAGGTTGCCTTGGGGCCGAGCATTCAAGATGGGGAGAGCGGAGATTGAAGCGCGAAGAGCGACGAGATCGTGTTGGATGGGGCGAAGCGCGAAGAGCGACGAGAGGGCGTTGGATGGGGGCGAAGAGCGGAGAGACACGATGGGGCGGAGAGCGGAGAGAGCTCTTAGGGTTTAGGGAGGCGGAGAGAAATGGGAGTTCGAGATGGAGAAGAGGCGGAGAGAAAATTTGATGAGAAATGTGCTGATGTGGAAATGTCCACGCAGGAAGCCACATGGGTCGAGATAGGAATTCGAGATGAGGGTTCGAGATATATATTATTTCTCTAAATTATAATATTTTACGACAACTTGTGAATTTAAATTTATTGTTACAATCTAATGTTGATCTAACATATAAATATAAAATATATGTTGAAGTTAAAATGACAAAGTTATCTTTCCATTTAGTGAATGAAGCACGACTCCTATAGAATTAATTCACAGTGACATGTGATTTAAAATTCGTACAAACTAGAGGAGACAAAAAGTACTTTGTTACTTTCATTGATGGTTGCACTAGATACTGTTATGTGTTAGTACCCCAAGGTAGTTTTCATATAATCAACCAAATCAGGTTAGGTCCTGTTGGTTTTTAATCCTGTGCCTAAGTGTACAGGAACTTAGGAGCTCAGGAAGTCGAGCAAAAGACGTAGCTAGAGAGAAGGAGGACACGGGAGAGAGCCGACGGGCTCGGTGTGTCCGAGGGATGAGATGCCGTGGAAGAGTACGCGGGCGGATGAGAAGGGAGTGTGAGGTGTTTCTAAGGGATAAGAGGCCAGAGTGGAAGATTGCTCGAGGAGACGAGCAAAAGATGCAGCTAGCGAGAAAGATGACACATGAGAGAGTCGATGGGCTTGGTGTGTCTGAGGGACGAGGCGCTGCGGAAGAGTATGCCAGCAGATAAGAAGGAAGCGCGCCACGATTCCAAGGGACGAGAAGCTGGAGCGGAAGATTGCTCGAAGGTCGGAAGTTGGGTTCGGGTGAGCCCTATTCTGGATGGCTGAGATCACCCAAAAGAGCAGAGCCGGAGAGGAAGACTCGGACTAAGGCGAGCGGAACCGGAACAGAAGACCAGGACCAAAAGTCAACAGGATGTTGTCTTTCTTGGTCCGGGCGCCCTGACCTAGTCCGGACGCCCGGACTCGCCGGACTCCGGGCGCCCGGACTCGCCGGACTCCGGGCGCCCGGAACCCTTCTAAGTGCCTGGACCAAGATTTTTATCCAGATCGTATCAAACGCGATCTGTTGCGATGCGGATAAATTTTTATCTCACTCCAGGTGCCTAAAACCCTTCAAGCGCCCTGACTAGGGCTATAAATACAACCCTGATCCTAGAAGCCAAGACAGTGTTAGAGTGTATACTAAAAGCCTAGCTTTTTGTAAACAATTATTTTGAAATAAAGAATCACATTGGTCAAATGTCTATATTTGTATGCTAAGTGTAGTTGTTCAATTAATTTATATTGTAGATAACATGGTGTGTGGTGTCACACACAGAAGATCATGTTATCAATTCATTATAAATTATATACAGTGGCTCACGACTAAGATGGAAAGGAACAAACCATTGGAATAGTCGTAGTGTAATTTGGTATTAGTTTATCTTAACTATAAAATTACACTAGTACACTCTGAGTGTATTGAGCAGGATCAATTAAGGTAAGTTCTTTTTATACTGACTGAATAAAAGAACAAGACCTTTGTTATTATGGAAGTGTGTGCTCTTAATCCTGATATAATAATAAGCACATATATCTAGTATTTATGTCTTTGACTTATCAATGGGTGAGATTTAGTTCGATAAATCAAGAGACCTGATAAGTTGGGAAATGATATTATTTATAGTGTGTGTTGTTGATTATAGAAGGAAACTGTGTCCTAGTAATTTAGGTTGAAAATGTCCCCAAGAGGAGCTCATAAGGATTGTCATGTAAACCCTGCAGGTGGACTTAGTCCGACATGATGATAAGGTTGAGTGGTACTACTCTTGGAGCTAAATATTAATTAAGTGAGTTGTTAGTAACTCATTTAATTAGTGGACATTCAATATCTTAAACACAAGGAGATTAACACACTCATGATAAAGAGGAGCCCATATAGTAATATGGGATTGGTGTGGTAGTTCAATGATAACTCTTTAGTGGAATGAGATATTATTGATGAACTCGAGTTGAGTGTTCGGGGCGAACATGGGAAGCTCAAGTTCATCGGGAGACCAAAACCAATTTCTCCTCTCGGTCCCTGTCGTAGCCTCTTATTTATAAAGTGTTATACTCACTCATACCCACATTCTTACCCACCTTAAGGTGGCCGGCCAAGCCTAGCTTGGAGCCCAAGCTAGGGCCGGCCAAACCAAGGTGAGTTGGTGGCCGGCCCTAGCTTGAACCCAAGCTTAATTGGCCAACCACAATAAAATAAAAGGATTTTATTTTTTTAAAATCTTTTCTTATGTGGAAGCCATGATTTTAAAAGAGAGTTTAAAATTTAAATCTTTCCTTTTATAGTTTTCTACAAAAGAAAAAGAGAAAGGTTTGATATCTTTCCTTATTTGTAGTTTAAAGGAAGATTTTAATTTTTTGATAAAACTTTCCTTTTTTTAACCATCCTTATGATTTTAGAAAGAGAGTTTTAAAATTAAATCTTTCCTTTTATAGTTTCTACAAAAGATTAAGAGAAAAGATTTGATATCTTTCCTTATTTGTAGATTGAAAGGAAGATTTTAATTTTGAGAAAACTTTCTTTTTTGTAATCATCCACATGTTTTAATAGAGAGATTTTAATTTATAAAAATGTCCTTTTATAACCAACCATGAAGTGAATTTTTAAAAGAGAAATTTTTATTTAAAAATTTCTGGAAACAAATTAGGAAGTTTTAATTTTGTGTTTAAAACTTTCCTTCCTTGGAGGATTAGATATGGTCGGCCACATTAATAGAGAAAATGATTTTTAATTAGTTAAATTTTCCTTTTCAATGACAAGGAAAATAAGGAAGTTTTTATTAAAACTTTTCTTATTTGCCAAGACCAAAGAATATAAAAGAGAGGGTAGAGGTGTTTCACCTCACAACAATACTTCTATTATTCCTCTCCTCCTTGGTGGTGGCCGACCCTCATCCTTCTTCATCTCCTTTTCTTCTTCTTTGGTGGCCGGCGGCATCAACTCTGGGGAAGTCCTTGGTGGCCGGATTTTTCTTGGAGAAGAAGTAGAAAAAGGAGGCTTTGTTTCTAGGGATTGAGCTTAGTGGTGGTGGCCGAACCTCATCTTCTCTTGGAGTTCTTGTGGTGGCTGAAACTTGCTTGGAGAAGAAGGAAGCTTGGGTGGATTCTCGTCTCGGTAGATCGTCGCCCACACGACGTCCGAGATAAGAAGAGGAATACGACAGAAGATCGTGAGGTCTATAAGCTATAAAAGGTATAACTAGTTATTAGTTTCCGCATCATAACTAGTTCATCCTTTTATTTAGATCTTGAAATACCAAACACAAGAAGCTAATGAATCTAGGTAATTGAATTTATGTTTTCGATTTTGTGTTATTTTGTTTTTCAAATTTGTGATTTGATTGTTCTTTTTGGTTAAACCTAGGGTTACTATAAGGAAATTAAATATTAAATTTCGTTGAAAGGCTTTGTCTAGGAAGTGGTGGATGCTCCCATACCCAAGAAGGCCTAGTGCCTCGCCATGTTTATCCTGGAAGCCAATCTCTGAAATTAATATTTAATTGAATTTGTAACATGGGTGGATTTAGATCAATAATGTTAAGCATCGTTTGCGATCCAAATCCAAACCACTAAGAACAGATAAGTTGAATTTGGAATCAATAATGTTAAGTTCCGTTTGCGATTCCAAATTTAATTTTTAAAGAACACAATAGGTTGTTAGGAATGATTCAGGACTTGTACAAAATTTTTGTACAGGGAAACCAGTACGATATTCCCAGTAGCAACCAACAGACAAAATACTTGAGAATACTTGTAAATAATTTCTTTTGTCTAGCTTTGTATTTTTATTATTTCAATTGCTGTAAAGAGGCTTCTCAGCCTGAAAGATAAATTAGTGCACTTTCCACTTACTTGGATTAACAACCTCCCCGGTTGTAACCAAGTAAAATTGTTGTGCCTCTTCTTTTTAGTTTCTTAATTTTTTATTTATGCAAGTGTTAATTCTTATTAAGCCATAAAAGTTCGAAGAAGGTTTTGTAACGACCAAAATTTCCTCATTTTGAGCTCCAAAAATAATTCAAAAATATTTTGAAATGCTATAGAAAAATTCTAGAGATTTTTAGAAATTTTTAGAGTATTTTTACACAATTTTTGGAGTTCGTTTGGTATTTTTACTAAAAGGAAGAAGTAAAAAAAAAAATAATAATATATATTGAAGCCGGGTTTTGAACCCAAGATCAAGGACCGAACCCGAGTCTTAACGAACTCAGCCCAACCATCTGATCTACGAATGTTTTGTTAGTCATATATGGAGCGATATATATTTAACTAGTAGTTAGGAACAGTAAATAAATTGGAAATAAAAGTGCGCGGCTGAGGAATGAAGCCGAGATCTCTGACTTGGTTAAAACCTGGCTAACCAAGTGTGCTGCGGGCGGTTTTGTTTAAGAATAGATAGTAAAATTATTTAAGGTATAGTTGATAATGAAACCCTAGTTTTAAAAACGAATTGTTTTATTTTCCCGAACGCTAAAAATCTTTTCCTCCTCTCTCGCTCCCGACGCCGCGATTTCCTCTTCTCGGGCGGAAACAGAGAAAAGGCTAGGGCACGTCTCCAGCGCCGGCGAGTGGCTAACTTCGGGGATCTCCTTCACCTTCATGATCCCCTCGTCGAGAAGAGCAAGTGGGCGCAAGGAGAGGTCGAGAGCCTGAGTTCTCCCGAAGCCCTAGCTGCCTAATTCGGATTGTAAGTCCAAGAAACGAAGTGTAAGTGCTTCTCACCTGCGGTAAGAGTAGCTATCGGATTCTGTTTTCTTCTTGTTTGGCCGAAGTATGCAGTAGGAGTGTCGTTCTTGAGGTTTGCTGCCGTGAATCTCAATTTTAGATTTGTTTAGGTTTGGAAAATGAACAAATTGATCAGATGAGCATGTAGTTTAGCATTTCAGCTTGTAGAGATTCTGGAATGGATTTCTTTTGTTATTAGTTTTTAAGCATACAGTGTTTGATCCATTGGTTGTGTAGTATAGTTTTTAATTCCAGAATTTCTTTTGTTAAATCTGAGCACGAGGAATGGTATTTGTTTTGTTTTCCAGTAGCAAACCCTTTACTTGTTGCAATGGTTTCCTTGCCGGGGTATTGAACAGGGGATTAGTAGAGGTTTCGGCTTGTTTCTATTTGATACTTGCTGTTATGAAACTTAATGCAGATTTGTTTAGATTCGGAAGAAATGTTAAGTTGTTGCCATAAGTTTCAAAGAAAAATAAAAGAAAATAATTAAATGGAATAGATGAAGCCCTTGTAATTAGCATTGCAATTACATTCCAGTTACTTGAGTATGAGATTCAGATAGTAAAGTTAAGCGATAGAAGAGGATTGTTAGTTGGAATGTTATGGGGTTGATGAGTTTTATTAAACTGCGATTTGAGGATTCGAGTTGTATTGTTCATGTTGGAAAGTCATGATTGTTTAAGTAGTTGTGCTCTAAGAAAGGCTAAGTAGAAGTATTGTTGGGATTTAGTCCTCTTCCTTGCTTTCAGAACATGCTGTACAGATTAATGGGGTTACTAGAGGTTTTGGCTGTGCTATTTCTGGACAGAATTGTAGTGTTCTAAATGAGTTATCCTTGTGTGTTTTTCCTCATGCTTTGGCTGCTGTAAAGAATTGTTTAGATGGGCAAGAATAGTTATAATTCCGGGATTTTAGAAAGGTTTGGATGAAATTGGTTTGATGTAAGTTTGGGTTCTATATTTAGGAAGATAATTCCTGTACCGATTATTGAGGTTAGTTTAGTCTAAAGGTGAGAAATATGTGGGTGATTTAGTTATGCAAGTAATAAGTTCAGAATAGAAGTTTAGTTTAGAAGATGAGAAAAGAGATTTACATGTTGATCAATGTAGATTTTATAAAGTATTAAGATGCAGATTTTTGATAAGCTTAGTATGCAGATTTCTGTTAAGCTATTATGCAGATTTTATTTAAGCTAGTATGCAGATTTCTGTTAAGCATTAGTGCGGATTTTTGATAAGTATAGTATGCGCAGATTTCTTTTGTATTCTATGCATGATTATGTGTTACATAGTTAGTTTCATTCATAGATGCATAAGAAAGATAAAGAAAAGTATAAGAAAGACAAAGAAAAGAAAGAAAAGGCCGAGGCCTTAAGTAGATCCCAAAGTCAAGACTTTAGGGATTTTTGGCACACAAAGTGCCTATTAAAATGCCAAGGCATTTAAAGAAGAAGTAATTAAGATTATAAGTATTTTACTTTTAAGAAGAGGCTAGTACCCGACTTCCGAGGTTGTCGTTAAACAAATCCAGGTGTCCAATTCCGAGGTCTTGGCCCTGGTAGACCGAGGTATGCTCTTTTAGGATTGGTGGCTCACTACCCCAACCTATTAGGGAACGCGCATAAGATGGTACTACGCCTGGGCCCAAGAAGAAGTTGATTATTATTTTGAAGTATTATAAGTATAAGTTTTTGAACAAGTAAAACGAGTTTTACATAAACATAAAGTATTAAAGATTAAGTTTAGAACAAATGAAATAAGTTTCATATAGTTCTAAGAATCAGTAAGTTTAGTTCTTTATTCTACCATGTTTATCTAGTAGATGGGTAGTTTTTCATATTTACCTATTAGATGAGCAGCATGATTAGCTATTAGAATTATATGAGTAGATTCCTTAGCTTTTCTTTGCTATTAGTTTGATATGAGCAGATATATTTATGCTTTACTTTCTTTTAGAACATATAGTTTCTAGTCCTTTCTGTAAACATGCATATTCGTGTTTTTGTGAGTTAGATAGCGCTTACTAAGCAAATTTTGCTTATAGATTGCACTTCCTCTTACTGCAGATAAAGAAAAGGAAAAGATATAGAAAGGAAGGCGACAATGAGGTGTTCGAAGGATGTGTGATACCAGGACTATGGAAGCCTTGGGACTAGGAAAGAAGTTTTATTTTAGTTTCCATTGTCTTTTGCTATGTTAGGAGTATTTGAGATAGTATTTGTTATTTTGATATGATTAGGATATAGTAGAAGAATTGTAATCTTGTGTGATGATTTCTGGTGTTGTTCTCTTTTGTTTTGGATTTATTAAACTGCGTGAGAGTCTGTTACATGTTCCAGCCGCCTGTGGCTGTGTATATTATGTATATATGTCAGTTTAAGGTCACCGGTACAGGGGAGACTCTGCCGAAATTTTTCGGTAGGGTTTCCTTGTGATTTTAATCATACCGGTTAAGTAGAGTTAGTAGTTAAGTAACGGTCATCCTTAGAGAGTAGTATAGTATAGCAAGAAGGGTGGTCGTTACAGGTTTTTCATTTGTCGTTGCAGGGCTATTCACTTCCCTCAAGCCGGCCTAAGGGTCCTAACAAATGGTATCAAAGTCAGGACGTCTCAGAAGGATTAACCACCGACTGAAGCAACGAGATGATGGCCAGTGCAAGCATTCATCCATCAAAGTTCGAGGGAGACTTCGCACAATGGAAACGTTGGATGGAGGTATTTTTTAAGACGGATTTTGAGATTCTGTTAATCATGAAATATGGTTTTATAGCTCCCAAGGACCAACATGGAGCTGGAAAGAAAGAGTATTTATGGACGAAGAAAGAACAAGCCAATTTTGCGGTGAATGGTAAAGCAGAGTTCCATCTGCTAAGCGTCCTTCCGACCCAGGAGGTTAATCGAATCGGCAACTACGACTCCTCCAAAGAGCTTTGGGAGAAGTTCCTGAAACTCCATGAAGGCACTTCGGAAGTAAAGTTAGTAAGGTGACACATCCTCCGAACCTAACTAACAAACTTACGGATGAACAATGGAGAAAATGTAGTGCAACTCCAATCACAGATCAAAGAACTCATCACTCAGCTCAACAATCTCAGAGAATCTGTAACGAATCGAGATTCAATCCGGTATGTGCTCAACGCCTTCCCGAGAACTCCAGAATGGTGATCCTTAGTAGATGCATACTACATCCCTAAAGATTTTGGGGTAAGTACACTAGAGAATTTATTTTCTACTTTTGAACTTCATGAAACTCGATGTGTAGATTCTAAAGAAATCAAAAAGTTGAACAACAATCATACCTTAAATGCCAAGAAGGAAGATCCTGACTCCGAAGCGTCGATCGACGAAGATGAAGCGACGCTACTAGTAAGAAAGTTTAATAAATTTATTAAAATTAATAAATTTAAATCGCAGTCGAAAAAGCATTATCGGAACAAAAGGAAGGTCTGATGTTACAACTGTAATGAAGAAGGGTACATCAAGGATAACTGCCCAAAATTGAAGAACAAAGACAAGGAAAAGAACAAGAAGCCGGCTAGGCCCAAGCATAATTTAAAAACCACATGGGATGAATCGTCATCCTCCGAATCCGAAATCGAAGCCTATGCCGGACTATCCCTAATGGCAGACCATCAAAAGGAAAACGAAACTAGCTCAAAGATAAGCATCGATGAAGGGGGAGGATCATCAGAGGAAAGCTACGATGAAGAGGAAGCATCAGAATACAAGGTAAGTCAGGTAAGTGCCTTATCTCCTAAAAAGTTGTTTAAATTTATTAAGATTTTTTCCAAGAATTTAATAAAATTAGAATAAAAAAATATAGACTTGAAAAGACAATTAGCTAATGCATGCCCTTAGATTTGTTTGATAATTTAAAATTAAAAAATAATAAATTAAAAATACAAATTGAAAGTTTGAAAAATGAACATACATGTTTGAAACTAAACAACTTTCAAAAACTAAAATTTAAAAAGTATAGAAGGTTAAACTGATACATTAGAAAACACCAGGGATAAATTAGAAAAGTCCCCAGAAGTTATGTGCCTTCTAAATTTTTAATGAATTCGGTAGGTAGGAACCTGTACTGGGTTCCAAAATCATATTTAGGTTAACTACTTTTCTGGACTTAGGGTTTTTCAGAAAGAAGATTAAATGTTTAAATTCTTTAAGAGACTTTGTCTAGACGTGGTTAATGATCCAATAACCAAGAAGGTCTAGTACTTCGCTACAGCCTGGAAACCAATTACTAAATTAAATATTTAATTGACTTACTGTGAAGCATTCAACTAATGCTTCAAATTTTTTTGTTGTTAGAAAAATTTAATTATTAAAATTTGTTTAAGTTTTTTAACGTTCTTTTGAAATTTTTATGAACTAGTGATCAAAATGTAATTTTTTTAAAAAAAATTTGCTAATTTTTTTTTCCTTAGACTTTTTTTTAGACCTTTCAAGTTATATGTTTAACGTATCCGACTTTTAATATGATCAAAAGGGGAGTAGTAAAGATTAAGTCTAGGGGGAGGGTAGTAGAATTTTAAATTTTATACTTAATTTTAGTACTTGCAATTTTTTGCAAAAATTATAACTGAATAATTTTAAATTTGGTACTTAATTTCTGTACTTGTAATTTTTTGCAAAAATTATAACTGCTATTTGTTTATGGTTTACCCTAACTTAACTTGAGTTTGATTATATCAAAAAAAGGGAAATTGTTAGTACCTAAGGTAGTTTAGATATGATCATCCAAGCCAGGTTAGGTCATGTTGGTTTTTAACCCTGTGTCTAAGTATGCAGGAACTTAAGAGTACAAGAAGTCGAGCAAAAGATGCAGCCAGCGAGAAGGACGACATGGGAGAGAGCCGACGGGCTTGGTGTGTCTAAGGGACGAGATGCTGCAGAAGAGTACGTGGGTGGATGAAAAGGAAGCGTGTGATATTTCTGAGGGACGAGAAGTCCAAGTGGAAAATTGCTCGAGGAGACGAGCAAAAGACGCAGCTAGCGAGAAGGACGTCACGGGAGAGAGCCAACAGACTCGGTGCCTCCGAGGGACGAGGCACTATGGAAGAGTACATCAACGGACGAGAGGGAAGCATGCGACGATTCTGAGGGACGAGAAGCCAGAGCGGAAGATTGTTCGAAGGTCGGAAGTTGGGTTTGGGTGAGCCCTATTCCGGATGGCTGAGATCACCCAAGCGAGCAGAGCCGGAGCGAAAGATTCGGACAAAGGAGAGCGGAACCGAAGCGGAAGACCAGGACCGAAAGTCAACATAATGTTGACTTTCTTGGTCCACGCACCCAGACCCAATCTGGGCGCCCGACTCACCGAACTCTGGGCGCCCGGACTAGGATTTTTCTCCAGATTGCGTCAAACGTGATTCGTTAGGACGAGGATAAAGTTTTATCCCCCTCCAGGCGCTTGGAACCCCTCTAGGCATTCCGACCAGGGATATAAATACAACCCTAGTCCCAGAATCTAAGACAGAACACTTGAGAACACTTGTAAATGATTTCTTTTGTCTAGTTTCGTATTTTTAGTACTTCAACTGCTGTAAAGAGACTTCTCTGCATGAAGGAGAAATTAGTGGGCTTTCCACTTCCTTGGACTAACAACCTCTTCGGTTGTAACCAAGTAAAACCGTTGTGCCTCTCCTTTTTAGTTTCTTAATTTTTTGTTTATGCAAGTGCTAATTCTTATTAAGCTATAAAAGTTCGAGGAAGATTTTTCGTTTATTTTTGCAGGGCTATTCACCTCCCTCAAACCGACCGTCCAAGGGTCCTAACATTATGTGTATCTATTAAAAGACAAAGATGAAACCTTAGAAACATTCAAAAATTATAAGAATAAAGAGTATCAAATTGGTCAACCAATTAAAAGAATTCGAAGTGATCGAAAAGCAGAATATGATGACCCATTTGATGAATTTTGTGTAGAATTTGACATTATTCATCAGACGGTAGCTCCTTATTCTCTTCAATCAAATGGAATTGTCGAGCATAAGAACTGAACTCCTAAAAAAATGATGAATGTTATATTAATAAATTCAGTCTTACTCCAGAATTTGGTTGGGAGAGCTATTTTATCTATAAACCACATTCTTAATAAAATTCCTCACAAAAAGAAAGATAAATTCTTTATGAATTATGGAAGGTTCATAAGTCTTTTTATAAATATATGAAAGTATGAGGGTCTTTGACAAAGGCGGAAGTGCCTAAGCCAAAGCAGAGCGAGATAGGACCAAAGATAATAGAATGCTTTTTTTTATCGGATGTGTTAATAATAGTAGTGCATATTGATTTTTTATGCACAAATCAACAATTCTTGATGTACTTGTTGAATGACACTAGGGAGCCGTTAGAGCATCCACATCAGTTTTTCTATCACTATATCTAAAATTTAGGGTAAATAGTTCACTTTATTAAATTTAGACAATCACTTTTTACTATACACTATATCAACTATCCTAAAATTTTCATTATCTTTAATTTTTTATTATTTTCTTCTCTTTCTTCTATTTTTTATTATTATATTTATAGAATGAGGGGAAGGAGAGAGAATGAGTGGAAGGAGAGAGATTGAAAAGAAATATTATTATACATTTAGGGTAGAGATTTGATTCCCTAAATTTAGAGAAAATCACTATTCATCAAATCTAAATTTAGGGAATAGATAGGGTAGCTGATATAAAGATTTTTTAACTACCCTATCCAAAATTTAGGATAAAATATTTAAATAGGGTAATTGATGTGGATGCTCTTAAGGTAGCAGATCTACTTTTAATGTACATGTTAAAATAATAATAGAATCAAGGAATGTTGTATTTTGAATATCTTTCTTTGCAAAAATAGGAAAAAAGAAAGTTCAAAAAATAGAATTTATAAAACTATGAATATGGATAATCTTGGAAATAATGAAGAACCAAGATGCAATAAGAAGTCTAAAATAGAAAACTCATTTGGTCTTGATTTCATAGCTTATATGTTGGAAAATGAATCAAGGATAATAAGTGAAGATTTATCAAGAAAATGAGACTCCTTTTTGGAAAGAAGCATCAATAGTAAAATAAATTGGATCATGCAAAATTATACTTGGGAATTGGTGGATATTCCACTTGGAATCAAGCCTTTAAGATGCGAATGGATCCTAAACAAGAAATATAAGGCTAATAGAACTATTGACAAGTTCAAGGCAAGACTAGTGACAAAGGGATTCAAACAAAAGGAAT
Organism: Zingiber officinale; assembly: GCF_018446385.1. NCBI lineage: Eukaryota > Viridiplantae > Streptophyta > Magnoliopsida > Zingiberales > Zingiberaceae > Zingiber > Zingiber officinale. The sequence goes on from NC_056002.1 coordinate 15,056,729, forward strand.
GTCTTGACTTCTTTGATACCTATTCACCAGTAACTAGGATCACATTTATTCGAGTACTCATTGTTATTCCTGCAATACATAACCTTGAGACACATCAAATGAATGTGAAAATAATATTTTTAAATGGTGAATTAGAGGAAGAAATATATATGGAGCAACTTGAAGGGTTTATGACTCCAGGACAAGAGAATAAGGCATGCAGACTCGTGAAGTCACTATATAAGCTAAAACAAGCACTAAAACATTAGCATGAGAAATTTGACAAAACTATGATGTCAAATGAATTTAAAATTAAGAAGTGCGACAAATGCATATATATCAAAGACACACTTGACTCGTTTGTCATTATTTGTCTATATGTAAATGATATGCTCATCATCAATAATAATTATGATATAATCATAACTACTAAGAAGATGTTGACCAAGAACTTTGATATGAAAGATATAAGTATAGCGAACATTATATTCGAGATTAAAATCGATAAGACATTAGATGAAATTATCCTTTTATAGTCTCTTTATATTGAGATAGTATTAAGGAAATTTAATATATATGATTTCCCTTGTAAAAATATCGATGGACTTAAAGCTTGGATTTGACTAAGAACCATGGTGAACCCATATCACAATTGGAATATTCGAGAATAATTGACAGTTTGATATATGTTACTAACTGCACACGCTCGGATATTGCCTATGCGGTCAACAAATTAGGTAAATTTACAAGTAATTCAAATGATGACCATTAGAAGGCATTAATAAGGGTTCTTAAATATTTAAGATACACCTTAGAGTATGAATTACATTATACAATATATTCAGTGGTACTAGAAGGCTATTGTGATGCAAATTGAATATCAATACAAAAGACTCAAAATCAATTAATGGATATGTATATATCATTGGTGGTGGAAAGTTGTCATGAAAATTCATAAAACATAGCTTGATCAACTATAGAATATGATTTTATAGCCTTAGATAAAGCCGCAGAAGACGTTAAATGATTTCGTAACTTCTCACTTTTCAAAGGATATCCCATGTTGTCCAAAGCTAGTGCCTGCTATGATGATACATTATGATAATCATTTGACAATTGCAAGGGCACAAAATAATATATACAATGGTAAGTCATGACATATTTGTCGATGACACAATACCATTAGGCAGTTTATCTCTAATAGAGTTTTCTCTATCGATTATGTTAAATCAAAAGATAACTTGGCGGATTCGTTACAAAAGGTTTGAATAGAGATAAAAAATATTGTACATCAAGAGGATTAAGTTTAAAAATATACAAATAAGAACATTCATAGTGATAACCAACCTTGTTGATTGGAGATCCCAAGATCTTGGTTCAATGGGACAACGAAATAATTATGAAAATTCATGTGAACACTTGGGCTTGCTCCCCTCTCCTTCCTAGGATGGAAAAGTGTTGCCTACGATTTGTAGTGAGATTAAGTTATAAACTTTTAATATCTTTTATACTTAAAAAAGCAGACTTACTCTTTATAGGAGGTCACTTATATAAGTGTGAAGACGATCCACTTTAATGAAATATTTATGAATCCAAGATGTTCATGGCCAAAACGGGCATAATCGTAAGAACTATAAAAAAGTGAGAAATGTTATTATGTAGATATCATTGTATTGGTTTACATGAACGACTGAGTGGTTCAAAATATCGCGTTCACTAAATAACCTAGTAAATTCGATGGTACTCTACTACGGAAGGTTCAAAGTCATAAGCTACCTCTCCTGATACAATAATCTTTTGATTGAATTCTACTTTTGTGTTAACATATATGCATGCATTAATTTTCATTCATGTGAGGGGTTGTTGGAAATTGATTTTGAACCAATTAGTGTGTGAATGAAAAATCACATGGATTGGTGACATGACTTAATCTGGATCGTCAGATTAAGATGGACAAATCAGATTCATCTAAATGAGACTCAATCTCAACTATTGATTTCAAATGGAAGACATCCAAATGAAGAGACATTGTATTCCTTGGGAAGAGATACAATCTAGATCATCTAATTCAAGTTGGATGGATAAGATCTAATTGAATTAAGAGGTTCTTCTACCCCTTCATTTGGTATAAATAAGATCCCTCATTACTCATTTTATTCATTCCATTTAAAAGTAAAATAATCATTGCATTCCATATTTACAGGATGTCTTATGATTTGTAATGCTGCTATTGTAAGATAAAATCATTATATTTTGGGAAACGATTGTCGGATTCCATAAGAATCGTGTGTGAAGCAAATTTATTTTAAAGAGAAATTCCTACTTAGCGTTGATTTTGTCAAAACGATGTTATACTGTCATTTTACACATGGTGAGATTGCCACCAGATCCAACGGCTTCAGCATTTTGAGATTCTTTCTGCAGCTAACTAGAACAAGTGCTTCTTTACAGAAATCATTCTGAAGGACAAGATGTTTGTTTACCGTATCGCGAATCAGCGAATGGGTTGGACTATGACTGTAAGATCCATTGCTTCCCGCAGAGTGGCCATGTGGTTTGATGCCATCTCTTTCGGAATGATGCTGAGCTTGGATTTGGTGCAGGTGAGACCTGTCAACGTTCGCGTATCATCGAGTAAAAAGAATCAGTACCTGAATGCCGGGCAGTTCGATCTTAGTGAGTTGTCGCGCATGGCGTTCGCCGAAACCGCTGTGGCTCAGCATGGTGCTTGTACTTTTACTAGCTTCTGGGAGTTCGCAGCGATAGAGAAGAAAAACGAACAGTAACTTTTTCTTTGTTTATGCAATGATAATGAACCTTGCAGTAGCGTTTAACATCGATCATTTTCCTCCCTAATTACTTAAAATTCACATGACGTGTGTATATATATATATATTTCTTACCGCACCTTTATCTGCAGAGCAAAAGTAGAGAAGAATACATCTAGAGGCTCGCCCAAAAGAAGCCGAGAAGAATGCATCTCCATCAAGAGGCTCACTCAGAATTAGCCAAGAAGAATGCAACACAGTCGGCACACGGGCCTACAGCAAGCACACAACAAACATGAATTGAGGAGCCCCTAAAAGTACACACACCATCACCTTGATGTTCAACAGATTACTGCAGATCATTGGGTTCCACTGATGGATGGCGATCGAGTACCTTTAGGCGATCCTGTCACGAATGCCAACATATACAAATCTCACATAGTTACAAAATAGTAATAGTAACAACATTCATAATTCAAATTCCATAGCTGAGCCACTGAATAGAGTAAAGAGAAGACAGGCAATCCCGACACAGAACATAGCTAGGAGATAGGCAACAATGCATAACATCAAAACACCACGAAGCAACAACAACCACAAACAGTTATATTTAGTAGTCTTCAGGCTCTTCGTCCTCTGGTCCCTCAGCTCCAACCTCCTCGTAGTCCTTCTCAAGGGCAGCCAGGTCCTCGCGAGCCTCTGAGAACTCGCCTTCTTCCATCCCTTCACCAACGTACCAGTGCACGAAAGCCCGCTTTGCATACATTAGGTCGAACTTAAGATCAATCCGACTGAATACCTCTGCGACAGCAGTGTTGTTGCTGATCATGCATACTGCACGCTGCACCTTGGCCAAGTCACCTCCGGGGACGACAGATGGCGGCTGGTAGTTTATACCGCACTTGAAACCAGTAGGGCACCTGGAAGAAATGCAAATTTTGGTCAGCTCCAAGAAGGTGAGAGCAAATACATCATCTTGATAATGGAATGGAAGATTACCAGTCGACAAACTGCACAGTTCTCTTGGTTTTAATAGTAGCGACAGCAGCATTGACATCCTTGGGTACGACATCACCTCGGTACATCAGACAACAAGCCATGTATTTCCCATGCCTTGGGTCACATTTTGCCATCATGCTTGATGGCTCAAATACTGCATTTGTGATTTCAGGGACAGAGAGTTGTTCGTGGTAAGCTTTCTCAGCAGAAATAACAGGTGCATATGAGGAGAGCATGAAATGGATTCTAGGATACGGCACAAGGTTGGTCTGGAACTCCGTAATATCCACGTTGATAGCTCCATCAAACCTCAGGGATGTGGTTAAAGACGATATGATCTGAGATATCAACCGGTTCAGGTTGGTATAAGTGGGCCTTTCAATGTCGAGAGACCGCCTACAAATATCGTAAATGGCCTCATTGTCCAAAAGAACTGCAACATCTGTGTGCTCCAGCAATGAATGAGTGGAAAGAACACTATTGTATGGCTCCACAACTGCAGTAGAAACCTACAATATGGAACATAGGTGACCAATTCAACAACTATAAAGACTGTAAATTGAAAAAATACAAGTCAATCTCAATGAAAGCAAAACATATCCATGTGAACTTTTGTGCAAGGTTCCAATACATAATAAGCTAAAGCCACATCATGACATGCAAATAGGATCATTTGGACATAGTAGCATACAATCATTTATTTTTTAAAGAAAAAAAATCATCTTCTATTTTAGGTTCTTATCTAAGATAAGAATCTGCATTATCAAATAAGGATAAAATAGTTCCTGAAAGATTCAAGCTTATATTGATAATCCCAGAAAACAAGAATCCTTCAAGATCAATACAATTCACAGCATAAGCAACTGAGAAAAGCAACATATTAATCTGCAACCAAGCAATTCACTGGAAACTAGAAGGCAAATTAGTTACACAGCTTGTGGTACCTGAGGAGAAGGATATATAGTGAAGCCAAGCTTTGACTTCTTCCCATAATCCACAGACAAACGTTCTAGGAGCAAGGAACCCAGCCCAGATCCAGTGCCACCACCAACAGCATTAAAAACCAAGAAACCTTGCAGGCCGGTGCAGTTGTCTGCTAGTTTCCTAACTCGATCGAGACAAAGATCAACAATCTCCTTGCCAACTGCCGCACAGGAGCACAAACAAAGATTGTAATCCAAACTTAAACCAGAACAAAAAAACCATCACTAATAGGAAATCCAAATTTTACCCGTGTAGTGACCACGAGCAAAGTTGTTTGCTGCATCCTCCTTCCCGGAGATTAGCTGCTCCGGGTGGAAGAGCTGACGGTAGGCGCCGATTCTCACTTCATCTATGACAGTGGGCTCGAGATCCACAAAGATGGCCCTTGGGACATGCTTGCCGGCACTGGTCTCACTGAAGAAGGTGTTGAAAGCATCTTGTGCAACTCCCACCGAAGTATCACTACGGAAATAGATCTCGAGTCAGTGAGACTATAAGCATATCATAGATCACAACAGTGAGATCAAAGACCATGTAGAATTAACCATTGAAGCTAGATCCCAAATTTACAAGGCCGTGCTCATTGAATTAACGATGATAAACCCTAAATCCAGAGATCTATGAACCATAATCTCAATGTCTGATCACTCAATGAAAGACCAGAATCAACTCAGTTCTTAAATTCACTCGAAAAAACACTGTTTACAGCATCGATATTACCAATCTCGGAAAATTCATCCTTTTAATTTTCTCCGTTGCCATAAACGAACACCATAAGCAAATCCAAGCCGAACAATCAACAAGTCATGACGAAATTACGAGAAAAACTTTGTTTTCATTTGATGACGCCAGAAGCAGTGCTGGGAAAAAAAAGTTTCCAAACAAGAAATCAAGGAAAATAGCAAAAGGAGCGAACTGCCAATCATTATCTTCAACACAGTTGCAAATCAAAATAACTAAGAAAAAGCGAATCATGAAGGTTGAAGAATTGCAACGACAGATAACTTTTAAAAAATAAACAATAGGGGAACAGTAAAAGAGGAACATGCTGCTAGGGTTCCCGTCCTCCCGATCGGAAGCAATATGCGAAACAAGGGATGGAACACGAACCTGGGCATGATGCCATCGGGCTTGATGCCGTGTTCGAGGCAGTAGAGTTCCCAGCAAGCGTTGCCGACCTGGATCCCAGCCTGCCCGATGTGAATGCTTATGATCTCCCTCATCTTCTTCCTCCTCTCTGATCTACACGATACAACCAGGTCGCTCGCTTGCAAAGGCGGAGCTTTTCCCGTTGGATTGGGGAGGAAGGAGACGAGATAAATAATAAAGCGGGAGAGAGGATGAGACGGCGATGTCTGCTGCTCTGGCACGCACTGGCCGGCGAAGCGGGTCCCATCGTTTGGACGGTTGTCAGTATCCGAAGGAGACTTGCCACCCAATCTGCTGTTTACTTGGAAGGATAGATTAGTACAGATTTATTATACGGGAGTAAATATATTTTTAATTATTTATTAGATTTGAAATTAATGAAAGAATAATTTATAATTCAGTAAATTTAATATCTCTCATAAATATTATTTAGTGTGTTAAATTTAGAATGTTTAATAAAATAAAATATACACCCAGATCGCAGTTACCTCTCCTCCTAAAACGGTCCACCCTGAAAACACACTGTCGAATGTGGTGGCGTTAAAAGTCAATGAACATGGGCCACCTTGCTGAGTTGTCTGGGGGATGTTTGGTGGGGCCAGTCGATCAGCTGTTCATCTCAAACAAGATAGAGATGATGTTCCATCGGCACCTGCCACAATGATTGCAAGTATTACTTGTTTTTTTCAGAAAATTTTTATAACTGATCTTTTAAAATATCTAAATTTTAACATCATTAAAATGACAATTTATTTATTTATTTATTAAATAAATGAATATATTCTTTTTATTTACATTTTACTCATTCTGGTTTTTATTTCTTTTTCATCCATCTTTTCTCATTTACTCATTCTTATTTATTAGAGATGCAATGACATATTTAGGTGACTTTTAATTAAATGATAAAAATAATCATAGGTATGATTTTGATACAAAGATAGAATAGAAATGAGAATAAAAATTAGAATGAAATTCATCTATTTATATAAGCGTGGATGATTCTCATAAATCTAAAAATTATTTTTAAATTATCATTTTCAAATTCACAATCTAAACATTATCTTTTATTATTATTTCATTCCTTTATTCCTAAACTCATCAACTAAACACTCCCTTAAATCTATATTCAAATTCTTCGTGTTACTGATTGGTTCCCGTAAAGGAATAAAACTAGAAATAGAAATAGAAATGATAGAAGCAGTGAATAGAAATAGAAGGATTTTATTTTTCCTATTTTACTAAGTAATGACCTATTTTTTTATTGGGGGATTGAATCTATGGAATTTCTTTGGTCTCTTGTGGTCGACAAGAGGATGATGAATTGTCTGAAATTAAAAATAAACCTTCTCAACTTTTCAAACTAAATTAAGACACACTTGTTTAATAATAAACTAATTAACAAAAAAGGAAGAGGCAGATCTTTTTTACTTGGTTTACAATCAGAGAATTGTTAATTCAAGACAAATGAAACTCATTAAAATCTCCTTTGAACGGAATAACCTCTTACAACATTAACAGCTCACAAACAAAGTAGTAGAACAGAAAGAGAATTCGTTTACAAGTGTTGTTGTGAAATACTGAGACCAGAGCTATAATTTTAGCCCTGCTTCAGGCGCCTAGAAGGTTTTCGGGCGCCTGAGTGTGGATAAAATTTTATACACATCACAACGGATCGCAACAGCTCGATCTGGATAAAACCTCTCTAATCCAGGCGCTTGGAATAGCTCCAGGCACTCAAACCCTTGTTGACTTTTATACGTAGTGTCGTTGAGTCGAGACGCCCCCGGACTACCCCGAGGGTTTGAGCGCCTAGACCATGTCTAGGCACTCGAACCGTCAAGTATAATTTTTCAATTAAAAAAATATACAAAAATCAAGATGTACCCTCCCCTTAAACTTAACTTATAATTCTTCCCCCTTGATCATATTAAAAGTAGGGGTATGCTATGAAAATAACTTGAAGTCAGTGACTATCATCTAGAAAAATCATGAACTTTCAATTTCAAAAATCTAAATTTTTATAATTTATAAACCATTTTAGAAAATAATTTAAAAAAATATTTTTAATCATGGGAAAATTCTGAAAATTTTTTATAACAGTTAAATAGACATATCCAAAGGAGCGATAAAATTTTCACAAAAAATTGAAATTAATTTAAATAGTAATAAATTCTTTTCTACATAAAGACATATTTTCTTAAAAAATACTTAAAATAGTTTCTTAACTAAAAAAATAGTGAATTTTTTTTGATAATGTAGTAAAGCAAGTATTTTCATAAAAAAAAAATGAATGTTTAAAAATTCAATCTTCCAGAATTTTTAATATTAAAAATTAGTATTTGAATAAATAATTCATAGAAAATTCAATAACAGTTAAAAAAATAAAAAAAAACTTTTTTTTGGATATAGAATATAATAAAATTTGATAGAAAAATAAATTTTACAAAAAAATAGTATTGTAAAATATTTTTAAATTAAAAAATATAATTTTTATTAAAAAATTCATAAGAATTAATATAGCGATCAAAAAATGTTGAAATCTTTCCTACAGTTAAGAAATGAAATTCTATTTTTCAAAAAAATTAATATCTAATTAATTTTGAATATAAATTATATGGAAAAAATATTTAGATAATTCTAAGCAAACAACAAAAATTAAATCAATTTAAAAGTACGATATGTATAAAAATTTAATTTAAGCCCGATTTTGAAACCCAATATAGGTTCCTTCCTACTGGGTTAGTCAAAAAATTTATAGGAATATATTTACGTGATAATTTTCTAATTTATCCTAATGATATCTAAAATGTCAATTTAGTCCATTATAATTTCTAACTTGTTAAACATGTGAGCATGCAAAATTCTTTAATTTTTTATTTCGACTTTCAATTTTTTATTTTATTTTTTATTTTTATTTTGTCGAGATATTCTAATCGATAAGATGTTGCTAAGGTTAATTTTAACTTCTCATTTTCTTTTTAAAATTTTTCATTTTCTATTTTTAATTTTCAAGCATTTCTATACAACATTTTTATAAATTTGTATAACTGGTCGGAGGTAGGGACTACACCTGATTTACCTTATTGATTTCATTATCTGAAGTTCCCCCTGTAGTGCTGCTTCCTTCTTATGTTGCTCCTCCTTTATCAATTCTCTCAATACTCATTTCGGATGAGCTTGCTTCGTTTTCTTATTCTTGGTGACTTACCATCAGCGCAAGTCCGGTGTGGGCTTCGATCTCTAACTCTAATGACATTTCGTCCCACATCGCCTTTAGATTTCTGTGTTTTGTCGGAGTCAACTTCTTGTCCTTCTCCTTGTTCTTTAATTTTGGATAGTTGTCTTTGACGTGCCCTTTTTCATTGCATTGATAACATCTTACTTTTCTTCGCCTACACTTGATTGAAATTATTAGCTTTAAAATTTTTTTTGAACTTCCTTACCAGAAATGTCATTTTGTCATCGTCAAGGGATGTCTCAGAATCTAGTTTGTCCATTTTTACCTTTAAGGCAATGTTGTACTTTGACTCATTTAGATCTGCATATCTTGACTTATGAATTTCAAAAGTAGAGAACAATTCTTCTAAATTGCTTACCTCTAAGTCCCTAGAGATGAAATATGCATCTATTAGGGTTGTCCATTCAGGAGTCCTAGGAAAAGCGTTAAGCGCGTACCTTAGCGAATCTCTGTTGGTAACCTTTTCTCCAAGATTCGTGAGTCTGATGATGAGTTCTTTGATTCTCGAGTAGAGGTGTGTGATGGTTTCACCTTCTTCTAACCAGAGGTTACTGATCTAGTTCTGGAATAGGTCTTGTCTCGTAAGTTTTGCCTCTAAGGTCCCTTCATGTAGTTCCAGGAATTTATCCCAGAGCTATTTGACTGACTCATAGGCTCTGATCTAGTTGACTTCTTATAGTGGTAAAATGCTCAGCAGATGGAATTCTGCCTTACCATTTGCCATGAAGTCGGCTTACTCTTTTTTCATCCATTGATGTTCTTCTTTGTCGTTCCCTTACTGATCCTTCAGTGCTACAAAACCATATTTCATTATTATTAATAATTCAAAGTCAGTTTTGAAGAATACCTTTATCTTCTTTTTCCAAATTGCTAACTCCCCCTTGAACTTAGGCGAATAGATGTTTGGTCCGACCATCTTCTTCTATGCTTTGATCGGCGGTTAGTCCTTCTAAAGCGGTTGGGCTCTGATACCACTTGTTAGTCCCTTACGACTGACAAGAAGGGGGTGAATTGCCTGAAATTAAAAATAAACCTTTCTCCACTTTTTAAACTAAATTAAGGCACACTTGTTTAATAATAAAATAATTAACAAGAAAGGAAGAGACAGATCTTTTTACTTGGTTTACAATCAAAGGATTGCTAATCCAAAGTGTTAGACGTTGAGGAAATGAAGGGAAGGTGTTTCCCCTTCATCTCCCTCCTTGCTGCATAACGGCAAGGAGACGAAGGGGTGCCTTTTCTTCTTCGTCTTCCTTAACCTTCTTATAAAAGGTGCGTCCAAGCCATGAGAAGGGAATGAATAAGAAAGAACACAGTAGAAGGTTTGGTGGTGATCAGAGAAGCAAAGCAGAATATCTGGGATTTGGCTCGTGAATTTTGAAGGACTTTCCGGTTACCCGTGATTGTGCTTCCGATAGCGGCAGCATCTTCGTCGACCGACGTCTTCTTCTGCGATTTCTTCGAGAGATTACTGTGAGTGATTATAGTTTATTTCGTTTCTATTTCATGCTCTCAAATATGCAACAATGGTATCAGAGTGAGTTTTGAAAACATGTAAATCCCTGCGACTGAGAAATCGCGATCGCTCATGGAGAAATCGTGAAGTTATGATTTCTAAGATATGCTAGATCCTGTTTCTGTGATTTCCACTCAGAATAGCGTAGTCCCCGGCGACATAGAGTCGTGACAGAGGAGTGCCGACAACCGTGTTTTAGTACCGGTGAAAATCACCGTGAGAACATCTCATTTTTTTCTATCGCGAAGAAGATGAACAGTGAGCACTATTCATTCATCAAATTAATTCAATTTAATCGATTAATCAATCGATTCAAAATCGTGCACAGTTCTTCAATCGATTCATGAATCGATTGAAGAGAAAAAAAGGATGAACAATGCTTTATTTTGACGAAGCACAATGAAAAAAAGGGGGGGAAAATGTGTATAAAACAGTGCATGCATGTTTGTTTCTTCACGTATATAAATAGTGGATGTTTAAATTTTAATTAAATATATTAATTAATTAATTAAATTCATATAGAAATATATTATTAATTAATAAATAGATATTTAATTAATTTATGATTCAATTAACTGAAAATTGAACTAGACTAACTTGTCCAATCAAACTCAGGTCTGGTTTAAATTATTAATTGATTTAAGCAGATCGGTTTAATTTAATGATACCTAGATTTGGTTCAAATTATTTGTTGGTTTAACCAGTTCGGTTTATTATTAAATTAATTGGGGTGATCTTGATTACAGAAGTTGGGATGATCAAATATGACCAGATTAGTTCAGTTGTGTCAGAATTGATCAAAAAGATTAGATTTGTTCTAATGGGTCAAATTTAATCCACTGAGCAATTGGACGAATCAAACGGACCTAAATTTGATCAATAAGTCTGAGATTGACTCAAATGAGCTTAAATAATAACAGAACATAGGTCAAAAATTCCTATCCAATTAGATTAGTTCTAATAAGGACAATAGACTAAGCTTAAGATCCAGATTCCTGATCGATCAATCCAATGTGTTAGTCACATGAGACTCCCCAAGATAAGGAAATTTGTTTTTCTTAATTGCTTGTGTATTATGTATATTTTGTTCTATATGTGGGAATTGAATTTGACCGATTTTTGTTACTGGTCTGTCGGTTTTGTACTGACATCATGATTTTCAATTCCAGAATAATATACACGATGAATGGTCGCTATGAACGACAACATGAGCTATGAGAGGAGATCAAGAAGCTGGAATATGACCCGGATCACAGAGTCGGTAGGCTTATTGGATGGCTTGATTGACTGTTCTGGAATCTAGAGCAAGAAGGGTATCTAGTCCAGGACAAAGAAAGAAGATGGGCTCTGGTTTATTCATTGTCAGAACATCTTAGGCAGATAGCATTCCAACTTTGAGATGATTCTAAAGGGCACATCTCATATTCAGAGATGTGCAGACAATTACTTCATTTAGAATGGGGTCCTGAAGAATCTGAAGAGGATGAAGATCCTGAAGAAATGGACCTCGAAGAATCTGATGAGGATCCGAAAATGGATCCTCAAGATTTTGAGGAGGATCCAAATCCCGCAGAATCTGAGGAGGATCCAGAAATGGATCCTGAAGACTTTGAGGAGGATCTAGAGATGGATCCCGAGGAGGATGTAGAGATGGATCCCAAAGAATCAGAGGAGGATCCTTAAGAGTGTGTAGAAGATCCAAAAATGGATATGATGGATACGTCTGAGGCTGATCCACCCATCATAGAGTCCAGGATAAACGGGATACAATTGCTCACTGCTCTAGCATTTATCCTAGTGGGAGTAGTGCTGGCCTATCTTGTTTATTAGTGTTCTGTTTACTGTCATTATGTACGAACAGTGTTAGCTCATTTAATTTTGAGTCATGTAATAATTTCTGTCGTTATGTATGAACAGAATTATATAATGAAAAGTTATGTTATATGTTAACTAACTTGCTCATGATTAGTTCATGTGAATATGATTAGTTCATATATCCATATGATTAGTTCATATGAAAAATGATTACTTCATTTTAATAATGATTCGTTCATTAGATGGGATATGTGTAATATGATTGATCAATGTTGATTAGATTAGAACATATAAATGATGAGTGAAAATAATGTTATCACTTGATTTTGTAAACTAATTCTAATTTATACTGAAACAATAATTAATTGCACATATATGAATTACACTGAAATAATAAATAATGTATTTATTTATGTAGATCATGACAACTAAAAATATCATAGCTGAACTCAATAAGGGTGAGAAATTATATGAGGTGTTAGGATGTATACTATAAACATAGCTTTTGTATGAACATATGTTTTGAAATATTTTAAAATGAGAATCACCTTGGTCAAATGTCTGCATTTTATATTTCTATATATGTCAATGTAGTTGTCTATTTAATTTATATTGTAGATAACATAGTGTGTTGTGCTACATAGAAGATCATGTTATTGGTTCCTTATAAATTATAAATAGTAGCTCACAACCAAGATGGATTATGACAAACCATTAGAACGGTTGTAGTGTAATTTGATATTAGTCTGTCTTGGCTATAAAATTACATTAGTATACTATGCGTGTATTGAGCAGGACCATTTGAGGTTGTTCGATTTATATTGACTACATAAAAGAACAGAACCTCTATTATTATGGATGTGTCCTCTTAATTCCTATATAATAATAAACACATATACTTAGTATTTATTTTTTTAACTTATCAATGGGTGAGATTTATTCGTTAAATCAATAGGCCCGATGAGTTGAGAGATAGTATTATTTATATGGTGTATTGTTGATTATAGAAGAAAACTGTGTCTTAATTATTTAGGTTGATGATGCCCCCTTGAGGAGGTCATAAGGATTATCATGTAAACCCTGCAGGCAGGCTTAGTCCGGTATGATAATAAAGTTGAGTGGTACTACTCTTGAAATCAGATGTTAATTAATTGAGTTGTCAGTAACTCATTTAATTAACATGCATACGATATCTTAAACATAGGGAGTTTAATGCACTCATAATAAGAAGGAGCCCATATTGTAATATGGGATTGGTGTGGTAGTTCAATAATAACCCTTTAGTGGTATGAGTTATTATTGATGTACTTGGGTTGGGTGTTCGGGCCGAACACAGGAAGCCCAAGCCCATCAGGAGGCCTAAACCAATTCCTCCTCTAGGTCCCTGTTGTAACCTCTATATAAAGCCTCGCATCCACCCATCCATAACTTAGTTTAGTTTAACTTGATTTGGTTTAATTTGATTTGGTTTAACTTGGCTTGGTTTAACTTGGCTTGGTTTAACTTGGCTTGGTTTAACTTGGTTATAGAAAGGGAGATTTTTTCTAAACAGAATTCTGTTATTTTTCTTTCTTTGTAACCGACAGCAAGCCTATAAAAAAGGAGTAGGTGGTGACTCCTAAAATATAATTTTCTCTCTTCTCCTCCTTGTGGCCGACAACCCTCTCTTTCCTCCTCACCTAGGGCCAGCGCCCCTCCCCTCCTCTTTGCTTAGGGTCGGCACCCCTCCCCTTCTCCCTTGCTAAGAGCCAACGACCCCTCTCCTTGCTAGGGCCGGCAACCCCCTCCTTGCTAAGGTCGGCGCCCCCCTCTTCTACTCCTTGGTGGGCGGCGACTTGGAGAAGAGGAAGAAGAGGAAGAAGAAGAGAAGATGCCCCATCCTAAGAGCTCCTTTTATAGCCGACGGTTTGGAAACCAAGAAGAGAAGGAGGGTGGTGTTGTCTTGGTAGATCATCGCCCACACGACGCCCAAGAAGAGGAGAGGAATACGGTAGAAGATCAAGAGGCCTTTAGCTACAAAGAAAAGGTACAACTAGTTCTTAATTCCGCTGCGTAATTAGTTAGTTTTCTTTGTATCATTTTTTGGAATACCAACACAAGAGGCTAGCGATATTGTACTTCAATCAAGATGTGCTTTGATCCATCAAGAACTTGCTTGATTGATCAAACACATAATTGATCGAACATGCGGGTTGCTAAGAAAAGTTCTGTTCTTATACAATTTTTGTACAAGGAAATTGAAACAGAACGGAATTCTAGCACCTTCAAGTGGTATCAGAGCAAGTTTTCTAGTTTTGTGTGATTGGCTTTCTGTTAAATTATGCACTGTTCGTACATAAGTTTAGGCCGAATAATAGTAGGATGTGCAAGAAAGATTAACTCTGTGGTTGCAAGCATCCTAGATCCAACTATTATGGCTCTTTGTGTGTTTGTGTGTGATTTGAACCCTCAGGCATGTCGAGGTTGTTTGTGTGTGCATGATTGTAATAATTAAATACGGTCGATTGTCGTATTATTATTTACATTTTGTTCGATCTAGATTACATGTAAATTCCTTTGTGGAATATAGGATCGATAAATATAAATTTTTATTTCTTTTGTTGCGACTTGTATCCTTGCTATGCATGATGCTATTTTGAGGACAGGAGGCGCGGTGGAGAAGGAAGCGAGATAGACGCGACGATTTGATCCATTGATGGCATATTAGAGGACAGCGTTGGACGAGGCCATAATAGTTAGAAATTTTATTTTCATATTTATTGCCTTTATATGATGTTTTTAGTGTGCTTTGATGTGCGTGCTGTGATGTGTGTGCATATTAAAATTCCTCAATTTAAATAACTAAGTAGGAGAAAGATTATTTAAATAAATCTCATGGTCTCCATTACTGGTTTGTAAGTGATGTATTCAAATTTGCGCGTTGACTTTAAGTGTCTTCCTCCATATCGGATGAATTTATTTACGGATCACTAGATCAAACTTCCTCTATGGATGATTATATCCTCAAGACGATGAGTCATTTAAATGAGATGGAAGTCCTTGGAGCGGAAATCGATGGCGAAACCCAGGTCGATATCATTCTCCAAACACTGCCTAAAAGTTTTGAGCAGTTCCGCCTGAATTACAACATGAACAAAAGGGTATATTTGTTGGCAGAACTTCTAACAAAACTCCAAGCGATAGAAGGGCTATTTCGTCAAAGTTCTCAAGTTCACATTGCTAAAAATGTTTCTGCCTCTAAGCCGAAAGGAGAAAAGAAGAAGAAGAAACAAGTTGGTTCGGTAAAGAAAGTGATTCGACCTTAAGGGACTGGGCCTCATGTAGGTGTGAAGAAGCCGAAAGGCAAGTGCTTCATATACAAGCAGTCTGGACATTGGAAGGTGGACTGTCCTCGCAAAAAGGAAAACAATAAAGGTATATCTTATTCATTAGTTGTTGAAACATGTTTAGCGGTGTTATCTATCGGTACCTGGTGTGTAGATACGAGAGCCACTGATCATGTCTGTAATTCATTGTAGGGGTTCTAGGAAATCAAACAACTACATGAAGGGGAGATTACCGTCTACATAGGCAATGCTACGAAAGTGGCGGCTGTTGCAATGAGAGATGTTTATTTATCCTTTGATAGGTAAAACTTTGATTTTGAAAAATTATCTTTACGTACCATCTTTTATAAAAAACTTGATTTCAGTTTCTAAATTATTTATGAATGGATATTCTGTTTCTTTTGATGACTAAGTGGTTGTCAAGAAAAATAGGGTGGTTATCTGTTCTAGTGTGTTGGTTGGCAATTTATATACTCTTAATCCAATAACTCCCACGATGCAACAAATGGAAATTAATAACACATCTTCTAATTCTAATAAGAGAAAGCAACCTTCAGAAATGAACCAAACATATCTTTGGCATCTAAGGTTGGGTCATATTAACTTGAGTAGGATTCAAAAGTTAATAGCCGATGGACCTTTTGGTTCATTGGTAGTGGAAAACTTTTCGACCTACGAGTCTTGCTTGGAAAGAAAAATGACCAAGAGACCTTTTAAGGAAAAGGGGTATATAGTCAAAGAAGTGTTAGAATTGGTTCATTCTTATTTGTGTAGGCCTATGACTATCCAGGCAAGAGGTGGTTTCGAATATTTTATCTCTTTTATAGATGACTATTCGAGATATGGGTACATTTACTTGCTGCGCCGTAAGTCTGAGTGCTTTGATAAGTTCAAAGAGTACAAGGCTGATGTGGAGAAGTGTCATGGTAAAAGTTTCAAGACACTACGGTCTGATCGTGGTGGAGAGTACCTTTTAGGAGAGTTTAGGAGTTACTTATCAGAGGTCGGGATTCAATCCCAATTGTTTGCACCTGGTACACCACAACAGAATGGTGTGGCGGAACGAAGGAATATGACTCTTATGGAAATAGTTAGATCAATGATGAGTTATTCAGAATTACCAAATTTATTTTGGGGATATGCTCTGGAAACGACGGCGTACATTCTGAACTTGGTACCTTCTAAGTCAGTACCCTCTACTCCCACAGAATTGTGGAATGAACGTAAGCCTAGTTTGAAACACATTCAGATTTGGGGTAGTCCAGCATATGTGCTGAAGGGAGACACTAATAAGTTAGAATCACATACAGAAGTTCGCTTGTTCGTGGGATATCCTAGAGGAACGAAAGATGGTTTGTTTTATAGTCCCAAAGATTAGAAGGTCATTGTTAGCACCAATGCCCGATTTTTAGAAGAGGACTATGTAATGAACCACAAGCCCATGAGTAAAATCGTTCTTAATAAGAGAGGACACTTCTACTTTAGTACCAACAGTACAAGATGAGATACCACAAGTAACTGCAACACGTGTCATAAATGATGCACAATTACAGGTAGTGTCTCGTCGTAGTGGGAGGGTAGTTAGGCAACCTGATAGATTCATATTTTTGGGAGAGTCTTCAGGCTTGATCCCTGGTGAACATGAAGCTGATCCCTGGACATATGATGAAGCACTCCAAGATAAAGATGCAGCATCTTGGCAAAGTACAATGAACTCTGAAATAGAATCTATGCATTCTAATCAGGTCTGGGAGCTTGTAGAATCACTAAATGGTGTAAAAGCCAATGGATGTAAATGGGTCTACAAAAGGAAAAGAGGAACATACGGGAAGGTGGAAACCTTTAAAGCGAGGCTTATTGTGAAGGGGTATATTCAGAAAGAGGGAATCAATTATGAGGAAACTTTTTCGCCAGTAGCCATGCTTAAGTCTATCCAGATTCTTTTATCTATTGCTGCTCATATGGATTATGAGGTTTGACAAATGGATGTCAAGATAGCTTTCCTTAACGGAAGTCTTGAAGAAAACATCTATATGAAGCAACCAGAGGGATTCATTGCGAAGGGCAAAGAAGATCTTGTATGTAAGCTCAATCGGTCCATTTATGGACTAAAGCAAGCTTCGAGATCTTGGAACATATGGTTTGATGAAATAATCCAGTTTTATGGATTCATTCAGTGTCCGGATGAGTTTTGTGTATACAAGAAAAGTGATGAAAACGTGGTGGTATTTCTTATACCATACGTAGATGACATTTTGCTCATTGGCAACAATGTCAAAGTGTTGTCAGACATAAAGGTATGGATCTTCAAGCAGTTTGATATGAAGGACTTAGGAGAATGTGGACATATTCTTGGGATCAAAGTAATAAGGGATCACAAGAAAGGGATGTTGTACTTATCCCAAGCTTCATACATCGATACTATCCTAGCTTGTTTTAGCATGCAAAACTCCAAGAAAAGTTTTCTACCTTTTCGGCATGGAGTACCTTTATCTAAAGAGATGTGTCCTAAGACATCAAAGGAGATAGAGGAGATGAAGGAAATTCCTTATGCTTCGGCTATAGGAAGCCTAATGTATATGATGCTATGTACGAGACCGGATATCTATTTTGTCGTAGGCATGGTTAGCAGATATCAAAGTAACCCAGGACAAGGACATTGGACTGTCGTAAAGCATATATTAAAGTACTTGAAAAGGACTAGAGATTATATGCTGGTTTACCAGGTAGATGATTTGCTCCCTGTGCGTTACACGGATTCGGACTTCCAATCGAATAGGGACAGTAGTAAATCAACCTCGGGGTATGTGTTTACTTTGGGAGGTGGAGTCATAGCATCGAGGAGTGTTAAGCAGAAATGTGTTTCAGATTCCACTATGGAAGCTGAGTATGTGGCAGCTTCTGAGGTAGTCAAAGAAGCTGAATGACTTAGAAACTTCTTGATAGACTTAGATGTGATTCCTGGTTTGCCTAAAGTTATCACAATTTATTATGACAACAGTGGTGCAGTAGCAAACCCGAAGGAACCATGAGCCCATAAGGCAAGTAAACACATTGAGCGTAAGTACCACCTGATACGAGACATTGTAAAACGAGGAGAGGTTGTTGTCGCCAAGATTACATCAGAAGATAACCTGACAGATCCTTTCACCATGGTCCTTCCAGTGAGAGCTTTTGATAGGCATGTTGTGGGGATGAGAATTAGATGTATGGTAGCATTTATGGCAGCATAGTCTTTTAGTATAAGTGGGAGATTGTTGGAATGTATACTATAAGCCTAGTTTTTGTATGAACATCTATTTTGGAATGTTTTGAAATGAGAATCACTTTGGTCAAATGTCTGTATTTTATATTTATATATATGTCAATGCAGTTGTCCATTTAATTTATATTGTAGATAACATGATGTGTGGTATCACACAGAAGATCATGTTATCGATTCATTATAAATTATAAATAGTGGCTCACAACCAAGATGGATTGGGACAAACCATTGGAACAGTTGTAGTATAATTTGGTATTAGTCTGTCTTGACTATAAAATTATACTAGTACACTTTGTGTGTATTGAGCAGGACCGTTTGAGGTTGTTCAATTTGTACTAACTGCATAAAAGAACAGAACCTCTTTTATTATGGATGTGCACCCTCTTAATCCCTATATAATAACAAGCATATATACTTAGTATTTATTTTTTTAACTTATCAATGGGAGAGATTTATTCGTTAAATCAATAGGCCCGATGAGTTAGGAGATAGTACTATTTATATGGTGTGTTGTTGATTATAGAAGGAATCTGTGCGCTAATTATTTAGGTTGATGATGCCCCATTGAGGAGCTTATAAGGATTATCATGTAAACCCTGCAGGTGGACTTAGTTCGACATGATAATAAAGTTGAGTGGTACTACTCTTGGAATCAGATGTTAATTAATTGGGTTGTCAGTAACTCAATTAATTATTGGACATACGATATCTTAAACACGGGGAGATTAACGCACTCATAATAAGAAGGAGCCCATATTATAATATAGGATTAGTGCGGTAGTTCAATTATAACCATTTAGTGGTATGAGTTATTATTGATGGACTTGGGTTGGGTGTTCAGGCCGAACACAAGAAGCCCAAGCCCATCAGGAGGCCTAAACCAATTCCTCCTTTAGGTCCCTGTTGTAGCCTCTATATAAAGCCTTGCATCCACCCATCCATAACTTGGTTTGGTTTAACTGGGTTTTGTTTAACTTAGTTTAATTTAACTTAATTTGGTTTGGTTTAACTTGATTATAGAAAGAAAGATTTTTTCTAAATAGAATTCAGTTATAGAAAGAGAGATTTTTTCTAAACAGAATTCTGTTATTTTTCTTTCCTTTGTAACCGACGGCAAACCTATAAAAAGGAGTAGATGGTGGCTCCTAAAACCTAATTTTCTAATTCTCCACAATCCTCTTCTCTCCTTATGGTCGGCGCCCCTCCTCACCTTGCTAGGGCCGATCCTCCTCACCTTGTTAGGGCCGCCCCTTCCTCACCTTGCAAAGGCCGCCCCCTCCTCTCCTTGCTTTGGGTTGGCACCCCCCTTCCTCTCCTAGCTAGGGATGGCTCCCCCCTTCCTCTCCTAGCTAAGGCCGACACCCCTTCCTAGCAATCCATTGGTGGCCGGCGGCTTGAAGAAGAGGAAGAAGATTAGAAGGTGCCCCATCCTAGAGCCTCCTTTTGTAGACGGTGGTTTGGAAACCGAGAAGATAAGAAGGGTGGTGTTGTCTTGGTAGATCGTCGCTCACATGACATCCAAAAAGAGGAGAGGAATACGGCAGAAGATCAAGAGGTCTTTAGCTACAAAGAAAAGGTACAACTAGTTCTTAATTCCGCTGCATAATTAGTTAGCTTTCTTTATATCATTTTTTTGGAATACCAACACAAGAGGCCAGTGATCTTGTACTTCAATCAAGCTGTTCTTTGATCCGTCAAGAACTTGCTTGATTGATCAAACACATGTCTGATCGAACATGCGGGTTGCTAGGAATAGTTCTGTACTTGTACACTTTTTGTACAAGGAAATTTAAATAGAATGGAATTCAAACATGGTATTTGAGTATGAGCCATTACCATCAGCTCATGCTGTCTGGGTAGCCCTTAGAGAAAAGTACAGTGGAGTTAGTCTCAGTAAGCTCCGTCAGCTAACAATTAAGTTAGATAGCTATAAAAACACTCGAATGTTACCATGACCCAACATCTCAGGAAGATGGGTAACATGATTCGAGAGCTTAAGACTGCTGGTCATGTGTTGACCGATGAACAACAGGTTCAAGTAGTTATCCGTTCCCTTCCTGATTCTTAGGAAATGATGAAACAGAATTTGACCCACAGTGAGAGTATCAAGACTTTCATCGATGTCTCACGCCATGTTAAACTTGAGGTGGAGAGGATTGAATCTGCAAGGATTTTTGGTCAAGCTTTTGTAGCTGAAGGTTCTGGTTCCAAGAATAAGAAAAGATGGTTTAAGAAAGGAAAGGGAAAAGGAAAGGAGGCTAGTGTTGTTGCTGTTAAAAATCAAATCGAGAAGAAAGGAAAGAGATATGGGCAAAGACCTATGAGCAAGTTGACCTGCTTCAACTGTGGCAAGAAGGGTCATTTTGCTCGGGATTGTACTGAGCCTAAAAAGGTAGATCTATTTTTATCTTCTTTCCACGAGCAATATGTTGTAAGTATAGTGTTGTTAGCTGATTCGTATCCTTTGTGGATTGTAGATTTAGGAGCAACGAACCACATAGCACGTGATCAAACTATATATGTGGAGTACCATCGAGTACCAGCTGGCAACAAATGGATATATGTAGGAAACAATGCAAGAATTGAAGTCAAAGGAATTGGTACTTGCAAGCTCAAACTACGTGGTGGGCGTACCTTGTTTCTACATGATGTCCTGTATGCTCCTGAGATTCGTCGGAATCTGGTTTCCATCATTTGTCTTCTTGATTTAGGTTATAATGTAAATTTTTATAGTCGTTGTGTGGAACTTCAAATTAACTCTGTATTAATTGGGTATGATTATGTAACAAATGGTTTTATGATTCTTGATGTAGAACCAAATAATAATGATGGTTGTTTTTTCAAATATTGCTCTTACTAGTAATGTTGATGTTAATGATGAAATTTGGCATGCTAGGCTAGGATATATAGGACAAGAACAAATGAATAGATTAGCTAAGGAGGGTCTTTTGGGCACTCATGGTAAGATTAACTTACCTATATGTGAGCATTGTCTTGCTGAAAAGATGACTAGAAAACCATTTGGTAAGGCTATTAGGGATGAATATACATTACAATTAATTCATTCGGATATTTGTGGTCCAATGAATATGAAGGCTAGAAATGAGAGTTCTTATTTCATTACATTTATTGATGACTTCACACGTTTTTTATGTGTATTTGATTTCTCACAAATCTGAAGCATTAGATTGCTTTATTCGTTACTTGAACGAAGTTGAGAATCAATTGGAATGTAAGGTTAAAACCTTGCGCACTAACCGTGGAGGTGAATATTTGTCTGATCAGTTTAAGATAATATGTAATGAGAAAGGGATTATTAGACAGCTAACTATCCCTGGAACTCCACAGCAAAATGGGCTTGCTGAAAGAAGAAATATGACTCTTCTTGAAATGGTTAGGTCTATGATGGCACAAGCTAATTTGCCAATCTCCTATTGGGGAGATGTATTATTAGTTGCGACCTATATACTTAATAAAGTGCCTTCAAAGTCAGTTCCATCTACCCCACATGAACGTTGGACAGGCAGAAAGCCGGATTTAAGTAATCTGAGACCTTGAGGGTCAACTGCCTACGTTCATGATAAGACTTACGAACACGGAAAATTAGGACCCAGAGATAAGAAGTGTATCTTTATAATGTATTCTGAGACTTCTAAGGATTATGTTTTTATTGGTGAACGACAAGATGGAATCATTTCTGAAATAGAGTCAAGAGATGGTACTTTTCTTGAAACTGAGTTTCCAACATGATGTGAAGTTGATAAGACAATTCCTCTATATGAGATAGAGGAGGATAATGTTCCTTTATCAACAAATCAGGAGATGCCTGAGTCTAGTCAACCTAGTGGGAGTAATTTACCACTGAATGAGTTAGTTTCTCAATAGTCTAATCTTTGAAGAAGTAGTCATCAGATTATTCCTCAGAGAAGGTTTGATATTGAGAATGAGACATTGATGATTCTCCCGTGATGATGAGGAACTTCGAACAGTTGAGGAAGCTTTGAGATGCTCAATTAGAAAAGAATGGAAAGTTGTAATGGATGAAAAAATAGAGTTAATGAGAAAGAATCAAGTTTGGGATTTAGTCAATCTTCCTCCGAGCCGAAGGGCTATTGGGAATAAGTGGATTCTCAAAGTAAAGAGGAAATCAGATGGATCGATTAATTGATACAAAGCTCGATTAGTTGCAAAAGGATATACCTAAATGGAGGGTATTGACTTTGAAGAGACATTCTCTCCAGTTGTGAAGTTTGTGTCAATACGTGTCATCCTAGCTATAGTAGCACAATATGACATGGAATTACATCAGATGAATGTAAAAACAGCTTTTCTTAATGACAATCTTAACGAAGAAATCTATATGGTACAATCAGAAGGTTATATTGCTGAAGGCCAAGAGAAAAGAGTATGTAGACTTAGGAAGTCTATATATGGGCTAAAGCAAGTGTCAAGACAATAAAACATAAGATTTAATGAAGTCATTTTGTCTTATGGTTTCGAAATGATCAATGAGGATCATTGTGTTTACCTAAGAAAGGAAAAAAGGAAAGTTTGTCATTTTATCATTATATGTTGATGATATGCTAATAGCTGAAAGCAACATAAAGTGTGTGATAGAAGTCAAATCCTGGCTCCCATCACAATTTGATATAATAGATATGGGAGAAGCAGAGTACATCTTAGGAGTGAAGATCGTTAGAGATCGATCAAAAAGGTTTTTGGATTTGTCTCAAGAAGCTTATATCACTAAGATGCTACAACACTTCAATATGTCAGATTGCAACATTGAACAGATGCCTATAGCAAGAGGTACTGTTTTGAGCAAAAGTATATATCCCAAGACTCCTGAGAAATAGCCGAAATAAAGAAAAAATCATATGCCAGTGCTATTGGTAGTTTGATGTACACTATGTTGTGTACTCATCGTGATATAAGTTACGTTGTTGGCTTAGTTAGTCGTTTCCAGTCAAACCCAGGATCAAGATACTGGAAAGCGGTGAAGAGGATATTCAGATATCTCAAAGGAACAACAGATTATTGCCTCTGTTTCCAAGGATCAGAAATGAGCCTAAGTGGCTACACAGATGCAGATTGGGCAGGGGACCTTGATGACAGAAAATCCACATTTGACTATGTCTTCTTGCTGAATGGTGGCGTCATCTCATGGAACAACAAGAAGCAAACTTGTGTAGCCTTGTCGACAATGGAAGCTGAGTATGTGACTTGTGCAGTGGTTATGCAAGATGCTGTCTGGCTAAGAAGATTCTTGAAGCATCTGAAGATTGCTGAGGATAGTGGGAGTTCTGTTACAGTGTACTATGACAATCAAACTGCAATAGCTTTTTCCAAGGATCCCAAATATCACAGCAAATACAAGCATATAGAAATTAAGTATAATTTTATAAGGGATATTGTTGACAAGAAAAAGATAATTCTTGAGTATATCCCTACACGAAATATGCTTGTTGATCCTTTTACTAAGCCATTAACTAAAGAGTCATTTTATGGACATGTGAAGTCTTTGGAACTTTGAAAAATGTAACTTATTGTAAAGACATATTGATAAATGAAAAATATCATGATCTATTCAGTGTATATGTCTTTGTTACATTCGAATAAAAGTCTCGAAAAGCATGTTGGCGGGTTGAGATTGGTCTACTCACATGGACAATCATCTCTATTTATTGAGTATAAATAGAGGTAAGACTATTACTTATGGGACAACTTATGTAACTGTGAATAGAGACATACCTATAAGTTAAGGTCGCCTTGATAATTATGTCAAGATGAGATCATTTATGTAATGATCAAAGTAAATAAATCCACCATTTACTAAACCTGTTGAAAGTCATATTAGAATTCATATGTTGAATTCAAGATTAGACATTAGGTATGTCTAGATCAAAATCTGTACGATGTTAAATTTTGAGAAAAACATGCGCTATGACGACAAGAAAGGTAGTAGGAGAATAGATCCTTGCTTCTGTACTATGTGAGACCCTTGAGATTATAAGTTAATCTCAATCTTACCCTATGTGACTGCTACTTTAATTTATCTGTCTACTTGAAGTTCTGATCAGTGTCTGCTACTTTAACATGTTTCCTATTGACCATGGATGATTCAGTCTATGGAGCATAAATAAGAAAGTGACTAATTAAAATGAATAGATTCTAGCTAAAAAGGAAGATTAAGATTGATTTACATCTGTGACATTTATTCACTAGTACCAGTTACATTTTTAATTCAGTACATAAAATGTAATTGTGAATAATTTGTTTGATTGGAGATGTTGAACATGCTCTTAACATAGTCAATACGAGAGATTAGAGATGTTCATAATGATGTAAATAATTTAATCTGGGGTAAAGGCAAGTCATTTATGTCTTTGATTCATTCAATGGAGTAGCTAAGTAAGGTGTGACAATCTTCTTAGCAATTGAATGCTCACTGTGCTTGCTGTCGCATGAACTATTTGTTGGATCAAGATGCGCTAGAGGGGGGGGGGGGTGAATAGCGTTCGTGGCTTTCACACGATTCAGATTCGGAAATTGTTCGAGTAAATGCAGTGGAAATAGAAAGAAAAACAACACACGAACACAAGCTATTTACTTGGTTCGGAGCCTAAGGCGACTCCTACTCCAAGGCCCGCAATCGTTGATCGCTTTTTGTGGGCAACAACTATATCACACAAATTCAGTTACAAAAGTATTACAGTTTAATAGTATTAAACATTGTACCGACAACTAAAATTGAATACTTGAAGCTCTGGGTCGTCGGGCACTTGTAGCAGCACATCTAGGTCGTCTTGTTCGCAGCACACAGGAGAAGATTGCTTTTGAATCATTGTGTCAACCTGCTACTCGAATACCCCTTTTAACAGTGCTGGAGGCACCTCAAAGCCCTTCCGAGGCGCCTCAAAGCAGCCGAGTCAGGCGCGTGGATCAACGCTGAAATCTTCTCCTCTAATCCACTTGAAGGCGCCTCCAAGCTGGTCCAAGGCGCCTCCAAGCTGCGGTCCAAGGCGCCTTCAGCTCAGTCCAAGGCGCCTCCAGCTCTGCCGTGCAGACTTCATCTCCTTTGCACCCGAGGCACCTCCAAGCTCCATGAAGGTGTTAGAATGTATACTAAAAGCCTAGCTTTTGGTATAAACATTTATCTAGAAATAAGAATCACATTGGTCAAATGTCTACATTTATGATAAATGTAGTTGTTCAATTAATTTATATTGTAGATAACATGGTGTGTGGTGTCACACACAGAAGATCATGTTATCAGTACCTTATAAATTATAAACAGTAGCTCACGACCAAAATGGAAAGGAACAAACCATTGGAAGGTCGTAGTGTAATTAGGAATTAGTTTATCTTAACTATATAATTACACTAGTACACTTAGAGTATATTGAGTAGGACCATTAGAGGTAGTTTCTTTTATACTGACTTTATAAAGAAACAAAGACCTCAGTTATTATGGAAGTGTGTGCTCTTAATCCTAATATAATAACAAGCACATGTATTTGATATTTATTTCTTTAATTTATCAAAGGGTGAGATTTAGTTCGATGAATCAATAAGCCCGATAAGTTGGGAAATGATATCACTTATAGTGTGTGTTGTTGATTATAGAAGGAAGCTGTGTCCTAGAGATACTAGGTTGATAATGTCCCCAAGAGGAGCTCATAAGGATTGTCATGTTAAACCCTGCAGGTGGACTTAGTCCGACATGATGATAAGGTTGAGTGGTACTACTCTTGGACTAAGACATTAATTAAATGAGTTGTCAGTAACTCACTTAATTAGTGGGCATTCGATATCTTAAACACAGGGAGACTAACACACTCATAATAAGAAGGAGCCCAAAAATGTAATTTGGAATTGGTGCGGTAGTTCAATAATAGTTCTCTAGTGGAATGAATTATTATTGATAAAATTAAGTTGTGTGTTCGGGGTGAACACGGGATGCTTAATTTTATTGGGAGACCAAAACCAATTCCTCCTCTCGGTCCCTATCGTAGCCTCTTATTTATAGAGTACTATACCCACCTATACCCACCTTCATACCCATGATAAGGGGGCCGGCCAAGCTAGCTTGTGGTTCAAGCTAGGGCCGACCAAGCCTTGATTCATGGGTGGCCGGCCCTAGCTTGAACCCAAGTTTAGGTGGCCGACCCCCATTAAATTAAAAAAAATTTTAATTTTTAATTTTTATTATATGGAAGATATAATTTATTAAAGAGAATTAAAATTAAAATATCTCTCTTAAAAGGATCTACAAAAGATTAAAGAAAGAGATTAGATCTCTTTCCTTATTTGTAGATTGGAAAGATATTTTATTTTTTTTCTTTGAAAATTATTCACATGTTGAAAAATTAAAATTACAGAAATTTCTTTTTATCAACCATGAAGGGATTTTAAAGGGAAATTTTATTTTTAAAATTTCCAAAAACAAATAAGGAAGTTTTAATTGTTGATTAAAAATTATCTTATTTGCTCTACATGAGGTGGCCGACCACATACAATTAATTAGGAAATTTTATTTAATTTTTCTTAATTAATTGTTGTCAAGGAAAGTTAAGGAAATTTTATTATAAATAAATTTTCTTATTTGCTAAAGCCAAGGAATATAAAAGAAGGGGTTGGGGTGCCTTCATGGGTTACAACTTCTATTATTTTCTCCCTCTTTTCCTTGGTGTTGTGGCCGGCCATCCTCCCTCCCTCTCTTCCTCTTTGTGGTGGCCGAAACCTATCTCTTGCTTGGAGCTCTTGTGGTGGCCGGATACTACTTGGAGAAGAAGAAGAAGAAGGAGAGAAAGCTTGCATCCCTTGGAGCTTGGTTGATGTTATTCTTCATCCTTGGTGAAGCTTTTGTTTTGGCCGAACCTAGCAAGGAGGAGAAGAAGGTGCTTAGGTGGTTTCTCATCTTGGAAGATCGTTGCCCACACAACATCCGAGGTTAGAAGAGGAATACGGTAGAAGATCAAGAGGTCTTTCTAAAAAGTATAACTAGTAATTTTTCTTTCCGCATCATACTAGTTATTTTTGGAAATAATACCAAATACAAGAGGCTTACGATTCTAGTATTTCGAATTTATTTTTGATGTAGTGTTCTTATGTTTTCTTCTTTTCCTTGTGATTTGATTGTTCCTTTCGGTTAACCTAAAGTTATTTTAGGAAATTAAATATTAGCTTTCCTTAAAAGGTTTTGTCTAGTCGGTGGTGGTTGTTCCCATATCCAAGAAGGCCATGTGCCACGCCACGTCAGTACTGGGAACCAATTATGGAAATTAATATTTAATGGAATTAATAACTTAGGTGATTTGGATCGAACGTGTTAAGTTCCGCAGGAGATCCAAGTCTAAACCTAAAAGAACAAATAGATTAAGTTTTGGATCAAACGTGTTAAGTTCTGCAGGCGATCCAAAATTTAATTTAAAAGAACACATGGTAGCTAGGAAAAGGTTCAGACCTTTGTACAAAATTTTTATACAGTGGAACCTCTAGGTTTTCCGAGTAGCAACCATCAATTGGTATCAGAGCTAGGGTTTTGCCTCTGTGTATTTGGTATTAGTTTAATTATGCACATGTCATACATAATTTAGGCAGGTTAATAGTAGGATGTGCTAACTTTGTGGATGCAGGATCCAACTATTATGGCTTATAGTTTTATGTGTGTAATTGGACCCATGGACATGTCAAGGGCATTTATATGTGTGTGCATGATTGTATTATAAAATACAGCAGGAGCTGTATTTAGTTTTATTAGGATTTTATTTTTGATCTAGATACATGTACATTCCTTTTATGGAATATAGGATCAAAATGTAAAATTCTATTTATGTCGCGGATCGAATCTTGCAAAGCGTGGAACCTTCTAAGGACCAGAGGCGCAGCGGAACAAGGAGCAAGATGGATGCGACAACTAGACCCGGTGGCGGTGGCCAAAGATAGCAGCAGCTAGGGTTGGCGACACACGGAGGACAGCAATAGATAAAAGCCATAATAGTTGAAAATTAGTTTTTCTATTTATTGCTTTTTATGCTGTGTTGTGTGTGCTTGTTAGTATGCATGTTAAGTAAGCTAGCATAGTAAAAATTCCTCACTTTAAATAACTAAGTGGGAGAGGAATTTATTTTTAAATAAATTCCACGGTCTCCATTACTGGTTTATAAGTGATGCAACAAGCTTACGCGTTGGCTCTGAGTGCCTTCCTCCATATCGGATGAGCTTGTTTGCGGATCACTAGATTAAACTTCCATTTTGGATGACTATAGGAAGTTAATTAAGAGCGTGTGATCTTCCCCATCGGAAGGGGCATAATCTTATTAATGGACTAAGTGTCAAGTAATTGTATACACTTAGGCACGTCTAATAGTATCCTCCCCATCAGAGTCACTGCTATTATTTGTGTGACCGAAGAAAACCAACTATTAATTTGTCAAAAAGATAAGTTGACAGAATAATAAAATTAAAACCCTCTCTTACAAATGATGAGTTTTTGTATACGTCCACACTATCGTGGCATACAAAAATTCACGGTGTATGAGGTAATTTTATTTGTCAGGTTGACGAGAAAATAAAATTAATGGGAAAAACTCCTCTTACAAATGTTCAATTTTGTATACGTCCACACTATCGTGGCATACAAAATTTACGGTATTTGAGGTAAATTTATTTGTCATAAAGATTTATTGACAAGATAATTAATGGGTAAACCCCTCCTCTTGCAAATGTTTAATTTTGTATACGTCCACACTATCGTGGCATGTAAAATTCACGATGTTTGAGGTGTTGGTGAATTTAAATAATATTGTTTAAGGAATCAATGTTATTTAAAATTCAAAAGTTTTGGCCAGATATTTGATCAACGACAGATCAATTATTAATTTTATTCGTCATAAAGTAAAGTTGACGAGATAATAAAATTAATGAATAAAATCTTCTCTTTGATTTTGTATACGTCCACACTATCGTGACATATAAAATTCATGGGGATTCTAAGGAGTTGATCTTGACCAAATATTTTTGTGATTCTTAGGATTTAAAATGTTTGTCAATTCCCTAGTTGTTATACTATAGAAAAGACTTAGTAGTCCCAATTGAAATGATTGGAAATAGGACTTGGACATTAAGGTAGACTGTCCTCTTAGAATTAAGAACAAGATAGGTGTATTTTATTCATTAGTTGATACATGTTTAGTGGTATTATCTACCGGTACCTGGTGTGTAGATACAGGAGCCACTGATCATATCTGCAATTCATTGCAGGGGTTCCAGGAAACCCGATAACTATATGAAAGGTAAATCACCGTCCACATAGGCACTACTGTAAAAGTGGTAGCTGTTGCAGTGGGAGATGTTTATCCTTTGATAAGAATAAAATATGGATTTTAAGTAATTATCTTTACGTACCAAGTTTAGAAAGAACTAGTTTTCAGTTTCTAAACTATTCAAAGAACTTGATATTCTGCCTCTTTTAATAATAAAGTTGTTATTAAGAAAAAGAGGGAAGTTATCTGTTCTGGTATGTTGGTTGGCAATTTATAAATCCAATAATTTCCACGATGCAACAAATGGAAATTAGTAACACATCTTCTAACTTTAAGAGAAAGGAACCTTCGAAAATGAACAAATTATATCTTTGGCATCTAAGGCTAGGTTATATTAACTTGAGTAGGATTCATTGGTAGCTGATGAACTTTTGGGTTCATTAGTAGTGGAAATCTTTCCAACCTGCGAGTCTTACTTGGAAGGAAAAATAACCAAGAAGCTTTTAAGACTAAGGGGTATGGAGCCAAAGATATGTTGGAATTGGTTCATTCTGATTTGTGTCATCCTATGACTATCCAGACAAGAGGTAGTATCGAATATTTCATCTATTTTATAGACAACTATTCAAGATACAAATACATTTACTTAATGTACCGCAAGACTAAGTGCTTTGATTAGTTCAAAGAGTACAAGGCTGATGCGGAAAAATGTTAAAGTAAAAAGTCACTATGGAAGATCGTAGTGGCAAGTACCTCTTGGGAGATTTTAGGAGTCGCTTATTAGAAGTTGGGATTCAATCCCAACTAACTGCACCTGGTACACCCCAATAGAATGATGTAGTAGAAAGAAGGTATAGGACTCTTATGGAAATAAGTAGATTGATGATGAGTTATTACCAAATTCATTTTAAGGATATACTCTGGAAATGGAAGTGAACATAGTACCTTCCAAAATCAGAACTCTCCACTCATATAGAATTGCTGAATAGACGTAAGCCTATTTTAAAGCATATTCGGATTCGGGTAGTCCAGCACATATGCTGAAGAGAGATAATGATAATTTAGACAGGAATTCACTTGTTTGTGGGTTATCCTAGAGAAATGAAAGTAGGTTTATAGTCTTAAAAATCAGAAGGTCATTGTTAGCATCAATGATCGATTTTTAGAAAAGGACTATGTAATAAACCACATGCCCATAAGTAAATTTGTTCTTACGGAAATAATAAAAGACATGTCTAATCTAGTACCAATTATACAAGATGAGATACCACAAGGATACTGCAACACGTATCACAAATGATACACAATTGCAGAAAGTGCCTCGTCGTAGTGGGAGGGTTGTTAGACAACCTAAAAAGATTCATGTTTTGGGAGAGTTTTTGGACTCGATCCCTGGAGGACATGAACTTGATCCCCGTGTTGGTTGCTACTCGGAAAGCCTAGAGGTTCCACTGTACAAAAATTTTGTACAAAGGTCTGAACCTTTTCCTAGCTACCATGTGTTCTTTTAAATTAAATTTTGGATCGCCTGCGGAACTTAACACGTTTGATCCAAAACTTAATCTATTTGTTCTTTTAGGTTTTGACTTGGATCTCCAGCGGAACTTAACACGTTCGACCCAAGTCACCTTAAGTTATTAATTCCATTAAATATTAATTTCCATAATCGGTTCCCAGTACTGACGTGGCGAGGCACATGGCCTTCTTGGATATGGGAGCAACCACCACCGACTAGACAAAACCTTTTATAGAAAGCTAATATTTAATTTCCTAAAATAACTTTAGGTTAACCGAAAAGAACAATCAAATCACAAGGAAAAGAAAAACAAAAGAACACTATATCGAAAACAAATTCGAAACTCTAGAATCATATGCCTCTTGTATTTAGTATTATTTTCAAAAATAACTAGTATGATGCGGAAAGAAAAATTACTAGTTATACCTTTAAGAAAAACCTCTTGATCTTCTACCGTATTCCTCTTCTAACCTCGGACGTTGTGTGGGCAACGATCTTCCGAGATGAGAAACCACCAACCACCTTCTTCTTCTCCTAGCTAGGTTCGGCCACAAAAGAAAAAGCTTCACCAAGGAAGAAAATCAAAACACTAACCAAGCTCCAAGAGATGCTCGCTTCCTCTCCTTCTTCTTCTTCTTCTCCAAGTAGTATCCGGCCACCACAAGAGCTCCAAGGAAAGAGAAGGGTTCAGCCACCACAAGAAGAAGAGAGGGAAAGGATGGCCGGCCACACCAAGGAACCAAAAGAGGGAGAGAAAATAATAGAGGTTATTCCTTGTGAAGGCACCCTCACCCCTTCTTTTATATTCCTTGGCCTAGGCAAATTAGGAAATTTAATTACAATAAAATTTCCTTAATTCCCTTGACATGATTTAATTGAGAAAAATAAAATAATATTTCCCCAATTAATCTCTAATGGCCGGCCACATCAAGAGGAAATAAATTAGACAAGTTTTAATCAACAAATTAAAACTTCCTAATTTGTTTCCAGAAATTTTAAAAAATAAAATTTCTCTTTAAAAATCTCTTCATGATTGATAAAAGGAAATTTCTATAATTTTAATTTTATCAACATGTGGATAATTTTAAAGAGAAAATAAAATATCTCACCAATCTACAAATTAGGAAAGAGATTTAATCTCTTTCTTTAATCTTTTGTAGATCTTTTACAAGAGAGATATTTTAATTTTAATTCTCTTTAATAAATTATTTCTTACACATAATAAAAATTAAAATTAAAATTAAAATCCCTTTTTAATTTAATTTGGCCGGCCCCCACTAGCTTGGGTTCAAGCTAGGGCCGGCCACCCAATTTTATACCTAGGCCGGCCCTAGCTTGGTTCCCAAGCTAGCTTGGCCGACCCCTTATTGGTGGGTATAGAAGGTGGGTATAGGTGGGTATAGAACTCTATAAATAAGAGGCTACGATAGGGACCGAGAGGAGGAATTGGTTTTGGTCTCCCGA
Source organism: Zingiber officinale (assembly GCF_018446385.1). Lineage (NCBI taxonomy): Eukaryota > Viridiplantae > Streptophyta > Magnoliopsida > Zingiberales > Zingiberaceae > Zingiber > Zingiber officinale. The sequence goes on from NC_056002.1 coordinate 15,090,015, forward strand.
TAAAATTAAGCATCCCATGTTCGCCCCGAACACACAACTTAATTTTATCAATAATAATTCATTCCACTAGAGAATTATTATTGAACTACCGCACCAATCCCAAATTACATTTTTGGGCCCCTTCTTATTATGAGTGTGTTAGTCTCCCTGTGTTTAAGATAACAAATGTCCACTAATTAAGTAAGTTACTGACAACTCACTTAATTAATATCTAGCTCCAAGAGTAGTACCACTCAACTTCATCGTCATGTCGGACTAAGTCCACCTGCAGGGTTTAACATGACAATCCTTATGAGCTCCTCTTGAGGACATTCTCAACCTAGTATCTCTAGGACACAGTTTCCTTCTATAATCAACAACACACACTATAAGTGATACCATTTCCCAACTTATCGGGCTTATTGATTCATCGAACTAAATCTCACCCATTGATAAATTAAAGAAATAAATATCAAATATATGTGCTTGTTATTATATCAGGATTAAGAGCACACACTTCCATAATAACCGAGGTCTTTGTTTCTTTATAAAATCAGTATAAAAGAAACGACCTCAAATGGTCCTATTCAATACACTCTAAGTGTACTAGTGTAATTATACAGTCAAGATAAACTGATACCTAATTACACTACGACCTTCTAATGGTTTGTTCCTTTCCATTTTGGTCGTAAGCTACTGTTTATAATTTATAGGGTACTGATAACATGATCCTCTGTGTGTGACACCACACACCATGTTATCTACAATATAAATTAATTGAACAACTACATTTATCACAAATGTAGACATTTGACCAATGTGATTCTTATTTCTAGATAAATGTTTATACCAAAAGCTAGGCTTTTAGTATACACTCTAACAATCTCCCACTTATACTAAAAGACTAAGCTGCCATATCTGCTGCCATACATCTGATTCCCATCCCTTCAACATGCCCATCAAAAGCTCCTGCCTTAAGGACCTTAGTGAAAGGATCTATAGGTCATCACCTGATGCAATCTAGGCGGCAACAACTTCTCCTCGTTTATACGATTCCTTGTATTGGGTGGTACTTGCGCTCTATTGTGTTTACTTGCCTTATAGACTTATGGTTTCTTCGAGTTTGCTACTGCACCAACATTATTACAATAAATTGTAATAATTTTTGGACAAACCAGAAATCATATCTAAGTCTATCTTGAGGTTATTGAGTCATTCAGCTTTTATGGCTACCTCAGAGGCTTGCCATATCTAAGCTTCTATGGTGGAGTTCAGAAAAACACCTATGCTTATCACTCTTCCATAGTTATGACTTTACCTCCTAAAGTAAACACAAAACCCCGAGGTTGACTTATTATTGTCCCTATCCGATTGGAAGTCAAAATCCATGCAACCCACAAGGACTAAATTAACTGCCTTGTAAGCTAGCATATAATCTCTAGTGCCTCTAAGGTACTACAATATATGCTTTACTGCAGTCCACTGTCCTTGTCCAGGCTTACTTTGATATCTGCTAACTATGCCCTTGGCAAAACATATTTCTAATCTCGTGCATAGCATACATTAGGCTTCCAACAGCCGTAGCATAAAGAACTGCCTTTATTTCCTTTATCTCCTTTGATGTCTACAGAGACATGTCTTTAGATAAAGTTACTCCATCCTGAAAAGGTAAGAAACCTTTCTTGGAGTTTTGTATGCTTAAAACGAGCAAGGATTTTTCCGATGTATGAAGCTTGGGATAAGTAAAATATTCTTTTCTTGCGATCCCTTATTACTTTGATCTCAAGAATATATACATTCTCCCAAGTCCTTTATATCGAATTGTTTGGACAACCATACTCTTCTGACAACATTTTGATATTGTTTCCAACTACCAAAAATGTTATCTAAGTATAGTACAAGAAATACCACCACGTTTCCATCACATCTTTTGTATACACAAGACTTATCCGGTTACTAAATCCATAGATCTGGATTACTTTGATAAACCGGATGTTCCAAGACCTTGAAGCTTTGCCTCAGTCTATAGACTGATTGAGCTTATACACAAGATGCTCTTAGCCCTTTGCAATGAACCCTTCTGGTTGCTTTATATGGATGTTTTCTTCAAAACTTCCATTAAGGAATGCTGTCTTAACATCCACTTGCCAAATAGATAAAAGAATCCGGATAGACTTAAGCATGACTACCAGTGAAAAAATTTCCTTTTTCATCTAGCCTTGCTATGAGAGTTTCTACCTTCCTGTCTATCCCTCTTTTCCTAATATAGACATTTTTACACCCAAAGGCTTTTATACCATTTGGTGGTTCTATAAATTTCCAGATTTTATTAGAATGCATATATTCTAATTCTGTTATTCATTACTCTTTGCCAAGATATTGCATCTTTATCTTGGAGTGCTTCGTCATATGTCCGGAGATCAGATTCATGTCCTTCAGGGATCGAGTCCAAAAAACTCTCCCAAAACATAAATCTTCTTAGGTTGCCTAACAACCCTTCCACTACGATGAGGCACTTTCTTCAATTGTGTATCATTTGTGATACGTGTTGCAGTTTCCTTGTGGTATCTCATCTTGTACAGTTTGTACTAGATTAGACATGTCTTTTATTATTTCCTTAAGAACAAATTTTCTTATGAGCATGAGGTTTATTACATAGTTCTTTTCTAAAAATCGATCATTGATGCTAATAATGACCTTCTGATTTTTAAGACTATAAACCTACTTTCATTTCTCTAGGATAACCCACAAACAAGTGAATTCCTGTCCAACTTATCATTGTCTCTCTTCAGCATATGTGCTGGACTACCCGAATCCGAATATGCTTCAAAATAGGCTTACACCTATTCAGCAATTCTATATGAGTAGAGAGTTCTGACTTTGGAAGGTACTATGTTCACTTCCATTTCCAGAGTATATCCTTAAAATGAATTTGGTAATTTTCTAAATAACTCATCATCAATCTACTTATTTTCATAAGAGTCCTATACCTTCCTTTTTCTACACCATTCTGTTGGGATATACCTAGGTGTAGTTAGTTGGGATTGAATCCCTACTTCTGATAAGTGACTCCTAAATTCTCCCAAGAGGTACTTGCCACTACGATCTCACCGTAGTGTTTTGATACTTTTACCTTGACATTTCTCCACATCAGCCTCATACTCTTTGAACTAATCAAAGCACTTAGACTTGTGGCACATCAAGTAAATGTATCCGTATATCAAATAGTTGTCTATAAAATAGATGAAATATTTGAAACAACCTCTTGCTTGGATAGTCATAGGATCACACAAATCAGAATGAACCAATTTCAACATATCTTTGACTCCATACCCCTTAGACTTGAAAGCTTCTTGGTTATTTTTCCTTCCAAGTAAGACTCGCAGGTTGGAAAGATTTCCACTACTAATGAACCCAAAAGTTCATCAGCTACCAATGAATCATACTCAAGTTAATATTACCTAGCCTTAGATGCCAAAAATATAATTGGTTCATTTCTGAAGGTTACTTTCTCTTAAAGTTAGAAGATGTGTTACTAATTTCCATTTGTTGCATCGTGAGAGTTATTGGATTTTAAATTTTCAACCAACATACCAGAATAGATAACTTCCCTATTTTTCTTGATAACAACTTTGTTATCAAAATAGACACAATATCTATTCTATAATAGTTTAGAAACTGAAATCAGGTTCTTTCTAAACTTAGTATGTAAAGATAATTTCTAATAATCCATATTTTATTCCTATTAGAGAATAAACCTCTCCCACTGCAACAGCTGCTACTTTTGCAGTAGTGCCCATGTGGACGGTGTTTTTATTTTCATTTAGTTGTCGGGTTTCCTGGAACCCTGCAATGAATTGCAGACATGATTAATGACATCTGTATCTACACTCCAGGTTCTGGTAGATAACACCACTAGACATGTTTCAACTAATGAATTAAATACACCTAAATTGTTCTTAGTTCTAAGAGGACAGTCTACCTTAATGTCCAAATCCTATTTCCAATCAATTATTATTGGGACCACTAAGTCTATCCTAAAGTATATCAGCTAGGGATTGACCATCATCCTAAGAATCACAAAAATATTTGGTTAAGACCAACTCCTTAAAAATCCCCATGAATTTTGTATGCCACGTATACAAATTCAAAGAGGAAATTTTATCATTTAATTTTATTATCTCGTCAACCTTACTTTATGACGAATAAAATTAATAGTTGGTCTATCTTTAATCAAATATTTGATCAAGACTTCTAAATTTAAAATAATATTGATTCCTCTAACAATACTATTTAAATTTACCAACACCTCAAAACACCGTGAATTTTGCATGCCACGTTAGTGTGGACGTATACAAAATCAACATTTGTAAGAGGAGGGTTTTACCCATTAACTATCTTGTCAACGTAACTTTATGACAAATAAAATTATCTCAAATACCGTTAATTTTGTATGCCACGTTAGTGTGGACGTATACAAAATCAATCATTTGTAAGAGGGGTTTTAACCCTTTAATTTTATTATCTTGTCAACCTAGTTTTTTGACAAATTAATAGTTGGTTTCATTTGGTCACACAAATAATAACAGTGACTCCGATGGGGAGGATACTATTAGATGTGTCTAAGTGTATACCATTACTTGACACTAAGTCCATTAATAAGATTATGCCCCTTCCGTTGGGGAAGATCACACGCTCTTAATTAACTTCCTATAGTCATCCAAAAATGGAAGTCTGTTCTAGTGATTTGCAAACTAGCTCATCCGTTATGGAGGAAGGCACTCAGAGCCAACGCGCAAGCTTGTTTGCATCACTTACAAACCAGTAATGGAGACCATGAGATTTATTTAAAAATCCCTCTCCCACTTAGTTATTTATAAACGAGGAATTTTAACTATGCTAGCCTACTAGTCATGTATACTAACATGCACACACAGCACAATATAAAAGCAATAAATAGAAAATCTAATTTTCAACTATTATGGCTTTTATCTCTAGTTGTCCTCCGTGTGTTGTCATCCCAAGCAGCTGCCATATTTGGCCACCGCCACCGGGTCTAGCTGTTGCATCCATCTTGCTCCTTGTTCCGCTGCGCCTCTGGTCCTTAGAAGGTTCCACGCTTTGCAAGATTCGATCCGCGACATAAATAGAATTTTACAATTTTGATCCTATATTCCATAAAAGGAATGTACATGTATCTAGATCAAAAATAAAATCCTAATAAAACTAAATACAGCTCCTTCTGTATTTTATAATACAATCATGCACACACATATAAATGCCCTTGACATGTCCAAGGGTCCAATCACACACATAAAACTATAAGCCATAATAGTTGGATCCTGCATCCACAAAGTTAGCACATCCTACTATTATCCTGCCTAAATTATGTATGACATGTGCATAATTAAACTAATACCAAATACACAGAGGCAAAACCCTATCTCTAATACCAATTTCTGGTTGCTACTCGGAAAGCCTAGAGGTTCCACTGTACAAAAATTTTGTACAAAGGTCTGAACCTTTTCCTAGCTACCATGTGTTCTTTTAAATTAAATTTTGGATCGCCTACGGAACATAACACGTTTGATCCAAAACTTAATCTATTTGTTCTTTTAGGTTTTGACTTGGATCTCCAGCGGAACTTAACACGTTCGACCCAAGTCACCTTAAGTTATTAATTCCATTAAATATTAATTTCCATAATCGGTTCCCAGTACTGACGTGGCGAGGCACATGGCCTTCTTGGATATGGGAGCAACCACCACCGACTAGACAAAACCTTTTATAGAAAGCTAATATTTAATTTCCTAAAATAACTTTAGGTTAACCGAAAAGAACAATCAAATCACAAGGAAAAGAAAAACAAAAGAACACTATATCGAAAACAAATTCGAAACTCTAGAATCATATGCCTCTTGTATTTAGTATTATTTCCAAAAATAACTAGTATGATGCGGAAAGAAAAATTACTAGTTATACCTTTAAGAAAAACCTCTTGATCTTCTACCGTATTCCTCTTCTAACCTCGGACGTTGTGTGGGCAACGATCTTCCGAGATGAGAAACCACCAACCACCTTCTTCTCCTCCTAGCTAGGTTCGGCCACAAAAGAAAAAGCTTCACCAAGGAAGAAAATCAAAACACTAACCAAGCTCCAAGAGATGCTCGCTTCCTCTCCTTCTTCTTCTTCTTCTCCAAGTAGTATCCGGCCACCACAAGAGCTCCAAGGAAAGAGAAGGGTTCGGCCACCACAAGAAGAAGAGAGGGAAAGGATGGCCGGCCACACCAAGGAACCAAAAGAGGGAGAGAAAATAATAAAGGTTATTCCTTGTGAAGGCACCCTCACCCCTTCTTTTATATTCCTTGGCCTAGGCAAATTAGGAAATTTAATTACAATAAAATTTCCTTAATTCCCTTGACATGATTTAATTGAGAAAAATAAAATAATATTTCCCCAATTAATCTCTAATGGCCGGCCACATCAAGAGGAAATAAATTAGACAAGTTTTAATCAACAAATTAAAACTTCCTAATTTGTTTCCGGAAATTTTAAAAAATAAAATTTCTCTTTAAAAATCTCTTCATGGTTGATAAAAGGAAATTTCTATAATTTTAATTTTATCAACATGTGGATAATTTTAAAGAGAAAATAAAATATCTCACCAATATACAAATAAGGAAAGAGATTTAATCTCTTTCTTTAATCTTTTGTAGATCTTTTACAAGAGAGATATTTTAATTTTAATTCTCTTTAATAAATTATTTCTTCCACATAATAAAAATTAAAATTAAAATCCCTTTTTAATTTAATTTGGCCGGCCCCCACTAGCTTGGGTTCATGCTAGGGCCGGCCACCCAATCTTACCCTAGCTTGGTTCCCAAGCTAGCTTGGCCGGCCCCTATTGGTGGGTATAGAAGGTGGGTATAGGTGGGTATAGAACTCTATAAATAAGAGGCTACGATAGGGACCGAGAGGAGGAATTGGTTTTGGTCTCCCGATAAAATTAAGCATCCTGTGTTCGCCCCGAACACACAACTTAATTTTATCAATAATAATTCATTCCACTAGAGAATTATTATTGAACTACCGCACCAATCCCAAATTTCATTTTTGGGCTCCTTCTTATTATGAGTGTGTTAGTCTCCCTGTGTTTAAGATAACAAATGTCCACTAATTAAGTAAGTTACTGACAACTCACTTAATTAATATCTAGCTCCAAGAGTAGTACCACTCAACTTCATCGTCATGTCGGACTAAGTCCACCTGCAGGGTTTAACATGACAATCCTTATGAGCTCCTCTTGGGGACATTCTCAACCTAGTATCTCTAGGACACAGTTTCCTTCTATAATCAACAACACACACTATAAGTGATACCATTTCCCAACTTATCGGGCTTATTGATTCATCGAACTAAATCTCACCCATTGATAAATTAAAGAAATAAATATCAAATATATGTGCTTGTTATTATATCAGGGTTAAGAGCACACACTTCCATAATAACCGAGGTCTTTGTTTCTTTATAAAATCAGTATAAAAGAAACGACCTCAAATGGTCCTACTCAATACACTCTAAGTGTACTAGTGTAATTATACAGTCAAGATAAACTGATACCTAATTACACTACGACCTTCTAATGGTTTGTTCCTTTCCATTTTGGTCGTGAGCTACTGTTTATAATTTATAAGGTACTGATAACATGATCCTCTGTGTGTGACACCACACACCATGTTATCTACAATATAAATTAATTGAACAACTACATTTATCACAAATGTAGACATTTGACCAATGTGATTCTTATTTCTAGATAAATGTTTATACCAAAAGCTAGGCTTTTAGTATACACTCTAACACCGCGGACATATGACGAAGCACTCCAAGATAAAGATGCAGCATCTTGGCAAAGAGTAATGAATAATAGAATTAGAATATATGTATTCTAATAAAATCTGGAAGCTTGTAGAACCACCAAATCGTGTAAAAGCCTTTGGGTGTAAAAAGGTCTATAATAGGAAAAGAGGGATAGACAGGAAGGTAGAAACTTTCAAAGCAAGGCTTGATGAAAAAGGAAACTTTTTCACTGGTAGCCATGCTTAAGTCTATCTGGATTCATTTATCTATTTGGCAAGTGGATGTCAAGACAGCATTTCTTAATGGAAGTCTTGAAGAAAGCATCCATATAAAGCAACCAGAAGGGTTCATTGCAAAGGACTAAGAGCATCTTGTGTGCAAGCTCAATCAGTCTATGGACTGAGGCAAAGCTTCAAGGTCTTGGAACATCCGGTTTATCAAAGTAATCCAGAACTATGGATTTATTTAGTAACCGGATAAGTCTTGTGTATACAAAAGGTGTGATGGAAACGTGGTGGTATTTCTTGTACTATACGTAGATAACATTTTTGGTAGTTGGAAATAATATCAAAATGTTGTCAGAAGTAAGGGTATGGTTATCCAAACAATTCGATATAAAGGACTTGAGAGAATGTATATATTCTTGAGATCAAAGTAATGAGGGATCGCAAGAAAAGAATATTTTACTTATCCCAAGCTTCATATATCGGAAAAAATCCTTGCATGCAGAACTCTAAGAAAGGTTTCTTACCTTTTAGGCATGGAGTAGCTTTATCTAAAGAGATGTCTCCGAAGACATTAAAGGAGATAAAGTGTTAGGACCTTCGAATGGCTAGATAGGGGGGGTGTGAATAGCCTCCATTAAAAACTCAATCAATTTCCTCACAAAACTTTGTTAGCACAGCGGAAATAAACAAAACAAAAACTGATGCAAGGAAAGTAAACCAACCCACAGCTTACACAAGTATATACGAGGTTCGGGGATAACTTGCCCCTACTTCTCGACGTGTCCGTAAGGTGGACGATCCCTTGATCTTTCGGTAGATCACACCCCGGACAAATTCCGGCTAAGTATTTCTCCTTCTCGGTGGAGTAACCTCTCCACAAAAGTCACAGAATAGATTTGAAAATAAATCACAATGAGTTACAGAGTTCAGTGGCTAAAGGATTGAGCAAATGAACTTACAGCCACGAAGTGAAAAATGCAAAGACAGAAGGAAGCTTCAGCCAAGAGCTCAACAACACAACCTCTTGCTTGATCGACAGAGAGTTTTTTCAGAACCTCAGCAAACCTCTCTTCTTCCTTCTTCTTATTCTACTTTCTCACTGTCTTCAGCCAGAGCCGAATCGCTGTCACCTGTATCGAATCACTGCAACCAATTCAGGCGTCGCCAATCACTCTTCCTCCTCATCTGGTTCTCTGAACTCACACCAATACCATCCATGGTCTTCACTGGTGTCTCTGAGCTCGAACCAATGAGCAAGAGTCAAGCTGTAGCCACTGATCGCCGCCGGTGAACGTTGATGCTCCAAATGCACCATTCGCAGCAGAACACAGCAGAAAGATCACTTGATCTTATTCTTCTAATGGAGCTTAATTTGAAATCAACCATTGGCACGACACCTGCAACCTGTAACTTAAAAATCTCACAGCAGATGATTTGATCAGGTGAATCAGAAGTGAATCAGAAATATCAGAGAAGCAGCAGAAACGAACGACATTGTGATGGATCGGTCATCAGACCGATCCATATCCTTTCGGACCGATCAGGACACACCCTGATCGGTCTGGAATGATGCTGATCGGTCTGTGGACCGATCAGCCTATGGGTGGATCGGTCCACAGACCGATCCCCCCCTTCGCTTTGAGTCCCAGCGCATATCCCTTCTCTTCTTATTGATCGGTCTGTAGACAGATCAGATAACCCATAGAATACTTCTGTGTGGTTACTGATCGGTCACGAGACCGATCAGTTCACTTAAGGTATCACTGGATCGGTCTGTTGACCGATCCAGTCAACTAAAGTATCACTGGATCGGTCAACAGACCGATCCAATGTCCCTGTGTTAGTTTTAGAGCCTCCCATCCCTAAACCCTAACGTCTTCCTGGTCTAGAGAACGAGCTACCAAGCCCTCTCTGACCTAGTCCGGAGAACGAGCTACCGAGCCCTCTCCGACTTTGTCCGGTCAAGAGAACGAGCTACCGAGCCCTCTCTGACCTAGTCCGGAGAACGAGCTACCGAGCCCTCTTCGACTTCGTCCGGTCAAGTGAACGAGCTACCGAGCCCTCTCTGACCTAGTTCGGAGAACGAGCTACAGAGCCCTCTCCGACTTCGTGGGTCCGGAGGAGCACCGAGCCCTCTCGACCTAGTCCGGAGAACGAGCACCGAGCCCTCTCCGACTGTCCGTCCAAGAGGAGAGCTCAGAGCCCTCTCTGACTCGATCCAGTCCTAGCGAGCCCTCTCCGACTTCGTCCGATCCAGAGAATGAGCTACCGAGCCCTCTCTGACCTAGTCCTGAGAACGAGCTACCGAGCCCTCTCCGACTTCGTCCGGTCAAGTGAACGAGCTACCGAGCCTTCTCTGACCTAGTCCGGAGAACGAGCTACCGAGCCCTCTCCGACTTCGTCCGATCCAGAGAACGAGCTACCGAGCCCTCTCCGACTTCGTCCGTTCCAGAGAACGAGCTACCGAGCCCTCTCTGACCTAGTCCGGAGAACGAGCTACCGAGCCCTCTCCAACTTTACGTGCCAGGTATCCGTACTTGGACTTTTCTTCTCCACATGATCAACCTTGATCATTAATCAGTCTAAGTTTAATTAATATCTGATACAAACTTAAATCAGTGTCAATATCAAAACAACAGCCAGGTCAGACTGTATCAACATAAAGGACATGAAGGCAGTTCCTTATGCTTCGGCTATGGGAAGCCTAATGTATGCAATGCTTGTGTACGAGACAGAAAATCTGTTTTGCCAAGGGCATAGTTAACAGATATCAAAGTAACCCTAGACAAGGACATTGGACTGCAGTAAAGCATATATTAAAGTACCTTAGAGGCACTAGAGATTATATGCTAACTTACAAGGCAGTTAATTTGGTCCCTGTGGGTTGCACGAATTTTGACTTCCAATCAGATAGGGACAATAATAAGTCAACCTCGGGGTTTTGTGTTTATTTTAGGAGGAAAAGTCATAACTATGGAAGAGTGATAAGCATAGGTATTTTTCTGGACTCCACCATAGAAGCTGAGTATATGACAAGCCTCTGAGGTAGCCATAAAAGCTAAATGACTCAATAACCTCAAGATGGACTTAGATATGATTTCTGGTTTGTCCAAAGGTTATTACAATTCATTGTAATAATAGTGGTGCAGTAGCAAACTCGAAGAAACCATAAGTCTATAAGGCAAGTAAACGCAATAGAGCACAAGTACCACCCAATACGAGAAATCGTATAAACGAGAAGAAGATGTTGCTGCCGAGATTGCATCTAGTGATAACCTAGAAGATCCTTTCACTAAAGCCCTTAAGGCAAGAGCTTTTGATAGGCATGTTGAAGGTTTGGGAATCAGATGTATGGTAGCAGTTATGGCAGCTTAGTCTTTTAGTATAAGTGGGAGATTGTTAGAATGTATACTAAAAGCCTAGCTTTTGGTATAAACATTTATCTAGAAATAAGAATCACATTGGTCAAATATCTACATTTATGATAAATGTAGTTGTTCAATTAATTTATATTGTAGATAACATGGTGTGTGGTGTCACACACAGAAGATCATGTTATCAGTACCTTATAAATTATAAACAGTAGCTCACGACCAAAATGGAAAGGAACAAATCATTAGAAGGTCGTAGTATAATTAGGAATTAGTTTATCTTAACTATATAATTACACTAGTACACTTAGAGTGTATTGAGTAGGACCATTAGAGGTAGTTTCTTTTATACTGACTTTATAAAGAAACAAAGACCTCAGTTATTATGGAAGTGTGTGCTCTTAATCCTAATATAATAACAAGCACATGTATTTGATATTTATTTCTTTAATTTATCAAAGGGTGAGATTTAGTTCGATGAATCAATAAGCCCGATAAGTTGGGAAATGATATCACTTATAGTGTGTGTTGTTGATTATAGAAGGAAGCTGTGTCCTAGAGATACTAGGTTGATAATGTCCCCAAGAGGAGCTCATAAGGATTGTCATGTTAAACCCTGCGGGTGGACTTAGTCCAACATGATGATAAGGTTGAGTGGTACTACTCTTGGACTAAGACATTAATTAAATGAGTTGTCAGTAACTCACTTAATTAGTGGACATTCGATATCTTAAACACAGGGAGACTAACACACTCATAATAAGAAGGAGTCCAAAATTGTAATTTGGGATTGATGCGGTAGTTCAATAATAGTTCTCTAGTGGAATGAATTATTATTGATAAAATTAAGTTGTGTGTTCGGGGCGAACACGGGATGTTTAATTTTATCGGGAGACCAAAACCAATTCCTCCTCTCGGTCCCTATTGTAGCCTCTTATTTATAGAGTACTATACCCACCTATACCCACCTTCATACCCATGATAAGGGGGTCGGCCAAGCTAGCTTGTGGTTCAAGCTAGGGCCGGCCAAGCCTTGATTCATGGGTGGCCGGCCCTAGCTTGAACCCAAGCTTAGGTGGCCCCATAATTAATTAAAAATAATTTTAATTTTTAATTTTTATTATGTGGAAGATATAATTTATTAAAGAGAATTAAAATTAAAATATCTCTCTTAAAAGGATCTACAAAAGATTAAAGAAAGAGATTAGATCTCTTTCCTTATTTGTAGATTGGAAAGATATTTTATTTTTTTCTTTGAAAATTATTCACATGTTGAAAAATTAAAATTATAGAAATTTCTTTTTATCAACCATGAAAGGATTTTAAAGGGAAATTTTATTTTTAAAATTTCCAAAGACAAATAAGGAAGTTTTAATTGTTGATTAAAAATTATCTTATTTGCTCTACATGAGGTGGCCGGCCACATACAATTAATTAGGAAATTTTATTTAATTTTTCTTAATTAATTGTTGTCAAGGAAAGTTAAGGAAATTTTATTATAAATAAATTTTCTTATTTGCCAAAGCCAAGGAATATAAAAGAAGGGGTTGGGGTGCCTTCATGGGTTACAACTTCTATTATTTTCTCCCTCTTTTCCTTGGTGTTGTGGCCTGCCATCCTCCCTCCCTCTCTTCCTCTTTGTGGTGGTCGAAACCTATCTCTTGCTTGGAGCTCTTGTGGTGGCCGGATACTACTTGGAGAAGAAGAAGAAGAAGGAGAGAAAGCTTGCATCCCTTGGAGCTTGGTTGGTGTTATTCTTCATCCTTGGTGAAGCTTTTGTTTTGGCCGAACCTAGCAAGGAGGAGAAGAAGGTGCTTAGGTGGTTTCTCATCTTGGAAGATCGTTGCCCACACAACGTCCGAGGTTAGAAGAGGAATACGGTAGAAGATCAAGAGGTCTTTCTAAAAGGTATAACTAGTAATTTTTCTTTTCGCATCATACTAGTTATTTTTGGAAATAATACCAAATACAAGAGGTTTACGATTCTAGTATTTCAAATTTATTTTCGATGTAGTGTTCTTATGTTTTCTTCCTTTCCTTGTGATTTGATTGTTCCTTTCGGTTAACCTAAAGTTATTTTAGGAAATTAAATATTAGCTTTCCTTAAAAGGTTTTGTCTAGTCGGTGGTGGTTGTTCCTATATCCAAGAAGGCAATGTGCCTCGCCACGTCAGTACTGGGAACCAATTATGGAAATTAATATTTAATGGAATTAATAACTTAGGTGATTTGGATCGAACGTGTTAAGTTCCGCAGGAGATCCAAGTCTAAACCTAAAAGAACAAATAGATTAAGTTTTGGATCAAACGTGTTAAGTTCCGCAGGCGATCCAAAATTTAATTTAAAAGAACACATGGTAGCTAGGAAAAGGTTCAGACATTTGTACAAAATTTTTGTATAGTGGAACCTCTAGGTTTTCCGAGTAGCAACCATCAGAAGGCGCCTCGAACACTGTTCATCCGAGGCTGGCCTTGGTCATTTGTCCCTTTAAAGCATGTTAGTTCACAAAACACACACATACCCTGCAAGACAAAGTTAGCACACATGAAATATAGCAAAAGCTGTATTTGATTGTCGTCGGACTGTCCGGGTCTGACTTCGGATCTTAGACCGAAAACACTAGGTCGACACGACGCCTACTGTTCCCTCTACGCGGAACGCGTCCTCACCTATTCCCCTCAGGAGAGATTACCTGATGCCAGTCTGGTCCTCCAGACTGACTGGACTTTCTGCCTAGGGTTACCACCCCCTAGGACCTAGGGTTACCGTCCCCTAGGGTTTTTCTCCACCTAGGTTACCACCCCCTTGGACCTAAGGTTACCCCCTTAGGATTTTCCTCCACCTAGGGTTACCACCCCCTAGAACCTAAGGTTGCCGCCCCTTAGGGTTTTCCTCCACCTATGGTTACCATCCCCTAGGACCTAAGGTTGCCGCCCCTTAGGGTTTTCACCTGCCTAACCGCAGTTAGGACTTTCCTGAAACACTTATTCAAGTACATTAGACCGACTGGACTGTCTGCCTAGGGTTACCACCCCCTAGGACCTAGGGTTACCGCCCCCTAGGGTTTTTTTCCACCTAAGGTTGCCACCCCCTAGGACCTAAGGTTACCCCCCTTAGGATTTTCCTCCACCTAGGGTTACTCCCCCCCCAAGACCTAAGGTTGCCACTCCTTAGGGTTTTCCTCCACCTAGGGTTACCGCCCCCTAGGACCTAAGGTTGCCGCCCCTTAGGGTTTTCCTCCACCTAGGGTTACCGCCCCCTAGGACCTAAGGTTACCACCCCTTAGGATTTTCACCTGCCTAACCGCAGTTAGGACTTTCCTGAAACACTTATTCAAGTACGTTAGACAATAATTAATCTTAACTTTGAACCATTTTCCATTATCAAAACTCGGGTTCGATCGTCGGATGCTTCCTACACCAACAATCTCCCCCTTTTTGATTATGGCAATCGAAATTCAAAATTAACTAAAAAAAATACAATAATGATCTTCAAAGTCTAAGTAAGACGCATAAACAGACTTAAGTAAATAAATGAAACAGACTTAAGCCTTTAACGATGTAAGGCTCCCCCTTAATAAGAGCCCTTTAATTTGAATAATTTGAATTTTAAGTTCTGCTTTGAATTTTTCTACTCTTCCCCTTTGTCATACATCAAAATAAATAAGGGGGTAACAGGGAATTTGTGATTAATGGCCTTAGCTTTGACTTTTCAAAAAATATTTAGAAAAGATAACGACCTTAATATCAATAGAGGGATAAAGACTTAGCTTTTTGAAATTAATAGTCTTGTAAAACGTTTAGTTAAGTAAATGTTTAAGGATTCACAAGAGATCTTTTAAGATAGCTTTAAAAGATTAAGTTTGAAAATAACTTTAGCTAAGGAAAATAACTTAGCAGCATTCGAAAAAGTACGTAGATAACTTTTAAGAAGCCTTTTTTGAGACAACTTAGCTAGATTTGAAAACTTAGATCTTGTAGATTCAAAGTACTTAGGTAAATGATTTTGAAAAGAGTTTAGCTAAACTTGAGAAACTTTTTTGAAAAATGCTTAATTCCATTTGAGATAGGACTTTTCTCAAAATTGGCTAAGTTTGAAGGCATTTTCTAAAAAGTACTTAATTCAATTCGAAAAAGAATTTTGAGAAAAAAAATTTAGCTTAGCTAATTTTGGAAATAGCTATAGAAGTCACTTAGCTAAAATATTAGCAAGCTTTTTGAAAAACACTTAAGTGAAAACATTGAATTTTGAAATATCCTTTAAAAGATAGTTCAAATTCGAAAAGATGCTTTAACAAAGGTTGAAATAACTTTGAAAATATTATTGGAAAATATAGCTAAAGTTGAAAAGTACTTAGCTTTGATTTTGAACTGAAAAAAAATACTGAATTTAAAAAAGTTCTTTAAGAAGAGATAAATTTGTAAAGTTGTAACTAAGGTCATGTTCACATCATTTCAAGAAGCCCTAAAGTCCAAGCATGAGTAACTTAAAAATATTAAAATTAAACACTTAATTTTTTTGCCCACATGTCTAACCAGTTAGCTACTAGCTGATTACTTAGAGAGCAACAACTTTCACTTGGTTAGTCAAGTTAAGTCAGTTGATCCAGTTTGATTTGACTAGATCTGGATGACTTAATTTGATTAATGTATTGTTGGGTTTTAACACCTAGACTTACTGCGATGCAGAGAAATAAGCATTCTAAAGTCTAGGCTGTACCCTATGCATCTCACGCCGTTCTAAGTTTCTTTCGAACACAAGCAAGTTAAGCCTAGTGTGCTTGTGAGATGCTCTGGCTGAAATTTAGGGGAACATGATATCTAGGGGGAAATTCCTAGGCTAAGTCCGAATTTGAAAGTCTAGTAAAATTGGGATTTTGAACACATTATTTTTCCTAAGATTTTGAATGATACAAGAACCAAGCTGATTAAAGATAAGGAACATAAGGTCTATTCTACAAAGCACATTCTTATTTGTCTTCTAAGTGCACTGAACTCAAGTTCAGGTAAGGGCTTTATGAATATGTCAGCTAGGTTTGATTTGGACTCAACATAGTTAAGTACAATATCACCCCTAGCTACGTGATCCCTTACAAAATGGTGTTTTACTTCTATATGTTTAATTCTTGAGTGATGAATTGGGTTTTTGGTTAGATTAATTGAACTTATATTGTCAATTGAAATTTTAGTGTTTTGATATTTTAATTGGTAGTCTTTTAGGGTATACATCATCCATAATAGTTGAGATGCACATTCTCCTAAGGCTATGTACTTAGCTTCAGTGGTTAATAGAGCAACACAATGTTGCTTTCTACTTGACCAACTTACTAGACACTGACCTAGAAATTGACAGCTACCACTTGTGCTTTTTCTGTCTAGCTTGCATCCGGCATAGTCTGAGTCAGAATAGCCAGTTAGATCAAGAGTGCAGGTCCTAGGGTACCATAGTCCTACATTTAGGGTTCCCTTAATATATCTAAGGATTCTTTTAACATGAGTTAGGTGTGACTCTTTCGCACAAGATTGATATCTTGCGCACATACCTACTACAAAAAGAATGTTCGGTCGACTTGCAGTTAGGTACAGTAGACTTCCTATCGCACTTCGATAGTACTTCAAGTCTACTGATTTTCCTTCTAAGTCTGAGTCAATTTTAATATTGGGGGGGCATTGGTGTGTTAATATTCTTCGAATTTTCCATTCCAAATTTTTTAATTAACTCCTTAGCATATTTAGTTTGAAAAATATATATTCCATCTTTAGTTTGTTTAATTTGTAAACCTAGGAAGAAGTCCAGTTCACCTGCCATACTCATTTCAAATTCATTTTCCATTAATTTGGTAAATTCTTTTAAAAATCTTGAGTTGGTTGATCCAAAGATTATGTCGTCTACATAAATCTGAGCAATTAAAATATCATTTTCTAGGGTTTTTACAAACAGGGTTGAATTTATCTGACCTTGGTTGAATCCTTTTGATATTAGATAGTTAGACAACCGTTCATACCAAGTCTTAGGTGCTTGTTTTAGTCCATATAGGGCCTTCTTTAGTTTAAGGACATGGTTAGGATTTTCTAAGTCTTCAAATCCTGGGGGTTGACTAACATACACTTCTTCTTTAATAAATTCATTTAAAAATGTGGATTTTATATCCATTTGATAGAGCTTGAATCCTTTATGTGCTGCGTAGGCCAGCAACATCCTAATGGATTCAAATCTAGCTACAGGAGCATAGGTTTCATCATAGTCTAATCCTTCTACTTGATTGAAACCTTTAGCTACTAACCTCGCTTTGTTTCTAATTATTTCACCTTGATCATTTAATTTGTTCCTAAATACCCATTTAGTATCAATTATAGTTTTATCAGTGGGTTTAGGTACTAATTCCCAGACCTGGTTTCTTTCAAATTGGGCTAATTCTTCTTGCATTGCTAAGGTCCAGTCTGGATTGGGTAGGGCTTTGTCTACAGTTTTGGGTTCAATTTTGGAGATTAGGGTTATTTGGCTAAGGTTTCTGTAGGATGATCTAGTTCTAACTCCTAGAGTTGGATCACCTAAAATTTGGTCAGATGGGTGATTTGTGTTTGTTCTAGTTGGTCTTACATTTGGGTTAGCAATTGGTTCTTCAGATTCATTGGGTTTAGATTGAATTTCGTTATCATCTTTTGTATTTGTTGAGTTAGCATGTTCTGGATTATTATTTTCATTTATTATATTGGGTAGATTATTTTCTTCATCAAATATTATATTTATTATTTTTTTTAACCTTTAGGGTATTTTTGTTGTATACTCTATATGCCCTACTGGTTGTTGAGTATCCTAAAAATATTCCTGAGGTTGTTTTGATGAAAATTTTCCTAAGTAGTCTTTAGTGTTCAAAATGAATACTTTACATCCAAACACTTTTAGATAGTTTAAATTAGTGATTTTATTATAGTATATTTCATAGGGTATTTTATTTTTAAATTTGTTAATTAAAATTCTATTTTATATATAGCAGGCTGTATTAATTGCTTCAGCCCAGAATTGATTAGATCAATTGTATTCATTTAACATGGTCCTAGCGGCTTCTTGTAGGGTTCTATTTTTACGTTCTACTAGACCATTTTGTTGGGGGGTCCTAGGGTAGGAGTATTCATGTTTATACCCATTAATTTTACAAAATTCAGTAAAGTTATGATTTTCAAATTCTTCCCCATGATTGCTTCTGATTTTTTTAATTTGAGTGTCTTTTTCATTTTCTATTAATTTACAAAAGATTTAAATATTTCAAAAGTTTCATCTTTAGTTTTTATAAATTTTACCCAAGTAAATCTTGAGTAGTCATCGATTATTACTAAGCAATATTGGTTTTTGCTTAGTGACTTGGTTCCATGTGAATCAAACAAGTCTAGGTGAAGGAGCTCAAGTATTGAAGTTGTTCTATTTAGGTTGGTAAACTTATGGTTTGATTTGGTTTGTTTACCTTGTTGACAAGCATCACATGTTGAATTAATGAATTTTAATTTGGGTAGACCTCTAACTAGACCATTTTGACTCATTTTTGAAATGAGTCTAGTATGAGTGTGACCCAGTCTCCTGTGCCATTGCTCAGTTTCCTCGTGTTGTGTCAGGAGACACTCTGTTGAGGATGTTGGTAGGTTAATTGTGTATACATTATTTCTCCTAATGCCCTTAAGTATAATTTCAGGGTTATAAGCATTTTTAACTGTACACCCAGATTTGGTAAAGTTAACTAAGTAACCACTATCACATAATTGGCTGATGCTGAGTAAATTAAAGTTAAAATTTTCAACTAATAGAACTTTTCGAATAATAAAGTCTGAATTGAGTTCGATGTTACCTCTTCCGATTACCTTAAGTTTACCGTCGTTGTCGAATGCAATTGAGCCTAAATTCTTTAATTTGCGCTTTGTGAACTTCAATCTATCTCTAATCATATGTCTGGAGTATCCACTATCCAACATCCATTAATCCAATTGAGAGGGGTTTGGCCCTTCGGAAACGGATACGGATCTGTGGCTTCTCTCATACTCGACTTCCGATTCGTCGGTGTGGTCCCGGGCCGTCAATGCGAGAAAACTCGTCTGCTCGAGTTTTTCGTCGTCGTCGTCTTCCTCGGAAGAGGACTCATCCCATGTCGCCTTCAGGGCCTTCTTTCTCCTTGTTTTCTTCGGATCCTTCTGGTACGGGCAGTTTGCCTTGATGTGCCCCTTCTGATTGCACCCGTAGCACGTTACCTTGAATTTGACCTTTGAGCTTGGTTGGGCTTCTTTGGATCGGATGGCTTTTCTGACATCCTTTTTATTGAAGCCCTTCTTTTTGTAGAGTTTCTTCACCAGGTTAACTATTTCGATTGTGAGCTCATCGTCGTCATCGTCCGAATCTAGTTCTTCTTCTGTCTCTGGTTCGGTTCTACGTTTTGTTTTCGATTGGCATGCTCTTCCTGTACCTGCAACCAAAGCCAACCCTTTCTCGGCAGGGTGTGCATTAATTTGCTCATGCAACTCAAATTCGGAGAATAATTCGTCTAATTTAATACAAGAAAGTGTTGGAACCCCAAGGTTGTTTTGGTGTGATCAACAAGTTAAGTTAGGTTCTGCGTTGTTTTAACCTTGTGTCTAAGTGTGCAGGAGCTTAGGAGCACAGGTACTCGAGCGGAAGACACAGCTAGCGAGAAGGACGGCACGCGGTGCGTCTGAGGGACGAGGCGCTGCAGAAGAGTACCCCGGTGGATGAGAAGGAAGCGTGCGGTGGTTCCGAGGGACAAAAGCCGGAGCGGAAGATTGCTCGGGGAGCAAGAGACGCAGCTAGCGAGAAGGTCAACACACGGTGTGACCGAGGGACGAAGACTGCGGATGAGTACGCTGGTGGACGAGAAGGAAACACGCAGCGATTCCGAGGGACAAGAAGCCGGAGCGGAAGGCTGCTCGAGAAGACCGGAAGTTGGGTTCGGGTGAGCCCTTTTCCGGATGGCAGAGATCACCCAAGTGAGCGGATCCGGAGGAGAAGAACCAGACCGAGGCGGGACTGAACCAGAGAAGAAGTCCCGGACGAAAAAGTTAACAACTGTTGACTTTGGGCTCCGGGGCGCCCGGAGCAGTCCGGGGCGCCCTGAGCAGTAAAATTGACCAGATCGAGTTTTGACTCGATTTGAACGTTGGGGGATAAATTTTATCCCCCCAGGGCGCCCGGAACCCTTCCAGGCGTCCCGACCAAGGCTATAAATATAATCTTGGTCCAGAAGCTTTTTAATGAACTCACTGATTGTAAATCCAGTGCTTGCACGCTCTCTTTTAGTCTAAGCTTCTATTTTCTGCGCTTCAACATTGTAAGAGGCTTCTCCGCCTGAAGGAGTTTTATTGAGCTTAATCTTCCTTGGATTAACAACCACATCGGTTGTAACCAAGTAAATACTTTTGCCTCGCTTTTTCTTTATGCTTTTAATTTACTGCTTAGTTTATTTATGCAAGTGTTAGCTTAAAGAGTTCGAGGAGGGTTTGTTTTTCTCTTTGTGTTAGCAGGATATCCAACAACCCCCTCCTAGCTGGCCCAACGGTCCTACAAGTGGTATCAGAGCCGAGTACACCTCAGAAGGACTAACCGCCGTCTGAAGCAACAAAACAATGGCCGGAGCTAGCGACTACCCACCAGCATTCGAGGGGGAGCTTGCTTCTTGGAAGCAACAAATGACGGTATTTCTTAACTCTGATATTGGTATTTCTCTAATAATGAAAACAGGTTATGAAGCACCAAAGACAACGAATGGAGAAGAACTCGATCTACGCCTATGGAACAAGAAGCAACGTGACGAGTCAATGGCAAACGGTCGGGCAGAGTTTCACATTTTAACCGCAATACCAAACGAAGACTTTGATAGAGTTAGCGAATACAACAGCGCAAAAGAACTTTGGGAAAAGTTCTTAAAACTCTACGAAGAACCGATTGAAGACGCCCCCTCAATAGACATCGAGCCGTCATCAGAAGAATCCGAGATGGAAGAAATTACCGAGACAACCCCAACAGCCGAAGTACATCCCAAGATCGATGAAGGGGGAGAATCTTCAGAAGAAATTAATTCAACAGGGGGAGAACCAACGACCAACGAGGTAAGTAAGGTATGGTCTCTACCTTCTGAACAACCGGTTAATTCAATAGAAAAATTGCCTGAAGATTTTTGCGATTTAAAAATTGAATTACCGAAAAAGTTTTTTGAATTAGAAAATCAATTGTCAAATTTATCTTGCAAATTAGAAATATTATCAAAAGAAATTTGCAAATTTAAAAATATTTTGACAAAATAATTATGCAAATTGGAAGAATTTTTCGAATTACAAATCACTCTCTCGAAAGAATTTTGCAATTTAGAAATTGAGTCACCGAAAAGGTGTTTCGGATTAAGAAATCTATTGTTAATAGATTCCTGTAAATTAGAATTTTTGTTGTTAAATTTTTTTTGCAAATTACAAAATATTCTTTCGCACGAATTTTTCACATTGCCGAAAGAATTTTTTATATTGTCGAAAAATTTTATCAAGTTAGAATCTATGCTATTTGAATATTTTTGTGAAGTTGAAATTCAAAAAATAATAGAAATTAACATGATACAAATTATTGCATGTTTAATATCTGTGGCTTTAAATTTGAAAAAGTGTAATTTGAGAAGTTATGAAAAATTGAAATGGAAATTTAAAACTTGCTGATATAAGTATCAGTATAAAATAAATAAATAAATGCATAGAAATTTTTTTAATGCTATCAATTTTTTTAAATTTTCTTGCATAAATTTTTGGGCTTAGAAAGATTTATTTTTGGTGAAAACTTAGAAATTTTTCAAAATTCATTCTTTGACTTAGAAATTTTTTTAACTTGGAAATATTTTTCTCCGAAAAACATTGAAATAGATTTCTATAATTTTTTTGTGTCAAACCCTTAGATTGTTTTTCTTGAAACCCCATTTTTATTGTGATCAAAGGGGGAGAAGGGAAAGTATAAGTCTAGGGGGAGGTAGAAAATTGAAAATAAAAATTTGAAAATTTTGAAATTCAATTTTTTCTATCATGTTACATGTTATTGCAATAAATAGTTTTTATTCTATGTCTATTTGTAACCCTAGCTTAACTTGGGTTGATCACATCAAAAAGGGGGAGATTGTTGGAACCCCAAGGTTGTTTTGGTGTGATCAACAAGTTAAGTTAGGTCCTGCATTGTTTTAACCTTGTGTCTAAGTGTGCAGGAGCTTAGGAGCACAGGTACTCGAGTGGAAGACGCAGCTAGCGAGAAGGACGACACGCGGTGCGTCTGAGGGACAAGGCGCTGCGAAAGAGTACCCCGGTGGACGAGAAGGAAGCGTGCGGTGGTTCCGAGGGACGAAAGCCAGAGCGGAAGATTGCTCGGGGAGCAAGAGACGCAGCTAGCGAGAAGGTCGGCACGCGGTGCGACCGAGGGACGAAGACTGCGGATGAGTACGCTGGTGGACGAGAAGGAAACACGTAGAGATTCCGAGGGACGAGAAGCCGGAGTGGAAGGCTGCTCGAGAAGACCGGAAGTTGGGTTCGGGTGAGCCCTTTTCCGGATGGCAGAGATCACCCAAGCGAACAAATCCGGAGGAGAAGAACCGGACCAAGGCGGGACTGAACCAGAGAAGAAGTCCCGGACGAAAAAGTCAACAACTGTTGACTTTGGGCTCCGGGGCGCCCGGAGCAGTCCGGGGCGCCCGGAGCCCTCCGAGGTGCCCGAAGCCCTCCGGGGCGCCCGGAGCAGTAAAATTGACCAGATCGAGTTTTGACTCGATCTGAATGTTGGAGGATAAGTTTTATCCCCCCAAGGCGCCCGGAACCCTTCCAGGCGCCCCGACCAAGGCTATAAATATAGTCTTGGTCCAGAAGCTTTTTAATGAACTCACTGATTGTAAATCCAGTGCTTGCACGCTCTCTTTTAGTCTCAGCTTCTATTTTTTGCGCTTCAACATTGTAAGAGGCTTCTCCGCCTGAAGGAGTTTTATTGAGCTTAATCTTCCTTGGATTAACAACCACATCGGTTGTAACCAAGTAAATACTTTTGCCTCGCTTTTTCTTTATGCTTTTAATTTACTGCTTAGTTTATTTATGCAAGTGTTAGCTTAAAGAGTTCGAGGAGGGTTTGTTTTTCTCTTTGTGTTAGCAGGATATCCAACAACCCCCTCCTAGCCGGCCCAACGGACCTACAGAAAGATCCTTAGAAACCTTGTAAGCATCTACCATTGATGCCCACAAGGTGTTCCTCGGGAAAGCGTTCAGAGAGTACCTGATTATGTCCCGGTTCTCCACCTTTTGTCCGATCGCATGAAGACCGTTGAGTAGATCTTGTATCCGGGTGTGGAGTTGGGTAGCCGTCTCACCTTTCTGTAATTTAATATTGTATAATTTATTAAAAATTAAGCCCTCTTACTTACCTTGGTGTCAGAGGTCCCTTCGTGAAGCTCGATCAGCTTATCCCATAGCTCCTTGGCGCTCGAGAATGGGCCGACGCGGTTTAGCTCCTCCTTCGTCAATCCACACTGGAGGGTGCACGTTGCTCTGACATTTGCCTCCACCTTCTTGATTAATGTTGGTTCCCAGTCTTCGCAGGGTGTCGGTTTGTCATCTCTGTCAGTCGGTAGTTCAAACCCGGTCTTGATGATCATCCACATCTCGAACTGGATCTTCAGGGAAATTTCCATCCTGTCATTCCAGTAACCGAAGTCCTCTCCGGTGAAGAGTGGGGGATGGATAGTGCTGTAGCCTTCTTGTTGGGCCATTTAGATCTGACACAGAAAAATAACACAAGAATATCCCAGGACTTGATCCTGGATCAGCAGTGTAGTATGAAAGTAAGGCTAAATTACGTTCTCGAGTGGTGTTACACCAACCTCGAGAAAAGAATTCGATAACGAAAAGAACTTGATCAGAAAATAGCAATTATGCTAATTCCAATCGACTCCGAAAACTAGAAAACACCACGAAAGAAATGTGTGATTGGTGGTTGCACCAGATCAATGCTACCCCGCTCTGATATCAATTGTTGGATCAAGATGCGCTAGAGGGGGGGTGAATAGCGCTCGTGGCTTTCACACGATTCAGATTCGGAAATCGTTCAAGTAAATGCAGCAGAAATAGAAAGAAAAACAACATACGAACACAAGCTATTTACTTGGTTCGGAGCCTAGGGCGACTCCAACTCCAAGGCCCGCGATTGTTGATCGCTTTCTGTGGGCAACAACTATATCGCGCAAATTCAGTTACAAAAGTATTACAGTTTAACAGTATTAAACGTTGTACCGACAACTAAAATTGAATATTTGAAGCTCTGGGTCGTCGAGCACTTGTAGCAGCACATCTGGGTCATCTTGTTCGCAGCACACAGGAGAAGATTGCTTTTGAATTCATCGTGTCAACCTGCTACTCGAATACCCCTTTAACAGTGCTGGAGGTGCCTCAAAGCCCTTCCGAGGCGCCACAAAGCAGCCGAGTCAGCCGCGTGGATCAATGCTGAAATCTTCTCCTCTGATCCACTTGAAGGCGCCTCCAAGCTGGTCCAATGTGACTCCAAGCTGCGGTCCAAGGCGCCTCCAAGCTGGTCCAATGTGACTCCAAGCTACGGTTCAAGGTGCCTCCAGCTCAGTCCAAGGCGCCTCCAGCTCTGCCACGCAGACTTCAGCTCCTTTGCACCCGAGGCGCCTCCAAGCTCCATGGAGGCGCCTCAGACACTGTTCATCCGAGGCTGGCCTTGCTCATTTGTCCCTGCAAAGCATGTTAGTTCACAAAACACACACATACCCTGCAAGATAAAGTTAGCACACATAAAATATAGCAAAAGTAGTATTTGATAGTCGTCGGTGTTGGTTGCTACTCGGAAAACCTAATGGTTCCACTGTACAAAAATTTTGTACAAAGGTCTGAACCTTTTCCTAGCTACTATGTGTTCTTTTAAATTAAACTTGGATCGCCTGCGGAACTTAACACGTTTGATCCAAAGTTTAATTTATTTGTTCTTTTAGGTTTAGACTTGGATCTCCTGCGGAACTTAACATGTTCGATCTAAATCACCTAGGTTATTAATTCCATTAAATATTAATTTTCAAAATTGGCTTCCAGGACTGCATGGCGAGGCACATGACCTTCTTGGATATGAGAACAACCACCACCGCCTAGACAAAGCCTTTTAAGGAAAGCTAATATTTAATTTCCTTAAATAACTTTAGGTCAACAAAAAAGAACAATCAAATCACAAGGAAAAGAAAAATAAAAGAACACAATATCTAAAACTAATTCGAAATACTAGAATCGCATGCCTCTTGTATTTGGTATTTTTACAAAGAAATAAAACTAGTATGATGCGGAAATTAAATACTAGTATACCTTTTCTTTTGCATGCAAAAACCTCTAGGTCTTCTACCGTATTCCTCTTTTAACCTCGGACGTTGTGTGGGCAACGATCTTCCGAGATGAGAAACCACCAAAGCACCTTCTTCTCCTCCTTGCAAGGTTCGGCCACAACAAGAGCACCTCCAAGGATGAAGAGATTCAACCACCACCAATGCTCCAAGGGATGTAAGCTTTCTCTCCTTCTTCTCCAAGCTAGAATCCGACCACCACTTGATCTCCAAGAGAGAAGAGAGTTTCGGCCACAAGGATGGAGAGAAGAGAAAGGGAAGAGTCGGCCACACCAAGGAAGAAAATAGGGAGAAAAATAATAGAGGTTGTTCACCTTGAAGGCACCCAAAACCCTCTTTTATAATCCTTTAGCCTTGGCAAATAAGGAAAATTTAATAAAAACTTCCTTAACTCTATTGCCATTGAAAAGGAAAATTTTAATTAATTAAAATTAAAATCCTTTTCTTAGTGTATATGGTCGACCACACCATGGAGAGCAAACAAGGTAATTTTCAATCAACAATTAAAATTCCTTATTTGTCTTCGAAAATTTTTAAAAATAAAATTTCCCTTTAAAATTCCTTCATGGTTGATAAAAAGAAATTTTTATAATTTTAATTTTTCAACATGTGAATAATTTACAAAGAAGAAAAATAAAATATCCTTCCAATCTACAAATAAGGAAAGAGATTTAATCTCTTTCTTTAATCTTTTGTAGAGACTTATAAAAGAGATATTTTAATTTTTAATCTCTCCAATAAATTATATCTTCCACATAAGAAAAATTTAAAATTAAAATTCTTTTCTAATTTAATAGGGCCGGCCACCTAAGCTTGGGTTCAAGCTAGGGCCGGCCACCCATGGACCAAGGTTTGGCCGACCCTAGCTTGGTCCTCAAGCTAGCTTGGCCGGCCCCTACAACATGGGTATGAAGGTGGGTATAGGTGGGTATAGTACTCTATAAATAAGAGGCTACGATAGGGACCGAGAGGAGGAATTGGTTTTGGTCTCTCGATAAAATTAAGCATCCCGTGTTCGCCCCGAACACACAACTTAATTTTATCAATAATAATTCATTCCACTAGAGAACTATTATTGAACTACCACACCAATCCCAAATTACATTTTTGGGCTCCTTCTTATTATGAGTGTGTTAGTCTCCCTGTGTTTAAGATGTCGAATGCCCACTAATTAAGTGAGTTACTGACAACTCATTTAATTAATATCTTAGTCCAAGAATAGTACCACTCAACTTTATCGTCATGTCAGACTAAGTTCACCTGTAGGGTTTAACATGACAATCCTTATGTGCTCTTCTTGAGGACATTATCAACCTAGATCACTAGGACACAGTTTCCTTTTATAATCAACAACACACACTATAAGTGATATCATTTCCCTACTTATCGGGCTTATTGATTTATCGAACTAAATCTCACCCATTGATAAATTAAAGAAATAAATATCAAATATATGTACTTGTTATTATATTAGGATTAAGAGCACACACTTCCATAATAACTGAGGTCTTTGTTCCTTTATAAAGTCAGTATAAAAGAAACGACCTCTAATGGTCCTACTCAATACACTCTAAGTGTACTAGTGTAATTATATAGTTAAGATAAACTAATTCCTAATTACACTACGACCTTTCAATGGTTTGTTCCTTTCCATTTTGGTCGTGAGCTACTATTTATAATTTATAAGGTACTGATAACATTATCTTCTGTATGTGACACCACATACTATGTTATCTACAATATAAATTAATTGAACAACTACAAACAAATGTAGATAATTTGATCAAATGTGATTCTTTATTCAAAATAAATGTTTACAAAAGCTTAGTCTTTCAGTATACACTCTAACAGTCGGACTATCCGAGTCTGAATTCGGATCTCCGACCGAAAACCTTAGGTCGACCCGACGCCTACTGTTCCCTCTACGGGGAACGCGTCCTCACTTACTCCCCTCAGGAGAGATTACCTGATGCCAGTCCAGTCCTCCAGACTGACTGGACTTTTTGCCTAGGGTTACCACCCCCTAGGACCTAGGGTTATCGCCCCCTAGGGTTTCTCTCCACCTAGGGTTACCAACCCCTAGGACCTAAGGTTACCCCCCCTTAGGATTTTCCTCCACCTAGGGTTACCACCTCCTA
Organism: Zingiber officinale; assembly: GCF_018446385.1. NCBI lineage: Eukaryota > Viridiplantae > Streptophyta > Magnoliopsida > Zingiberales > Zingiberaceae > Zingiber > Zingiber officinale. The sequence goes on from NC_056002.1 coordinate 15,117,999, forward strand.
GGACCTAAGGTTGTCGCCCCTTAAGGTTTTCCTCCATCTAGGGTTACCATCCCCTAGGACCTAAGGTTGCCGCCCCTTAGGGTTTTCCTTCACCTAGGGTTACCGCCCCCCTAGGACCTAAGGTTACCATCCCTTAGGATTTTCACTTGCCTAACCGCAGTTAGGACTTTCCGTAAACACTTATTCAAGTACGTTAGACAACAATTAATCTTAACTTTGAACCCTTTGCCATTATCAAAAATCGAGTTCGATCGTCGGATGCTTCCTGCACTAACACTATTTTCCCTAATGTATGGAATGGATGTTCTTATATTAGTCTTTGTGACTAATTAATTTTGCTTTGGTTTTCGTGACATGATCACCTTAAAGTCTATGTGTCTGACATGGTCTTATGTGACCATATGGATTGACTTGGACGAGTGGGAGATGTTAGACGTTGAGGAAATGAAGGGGCGTCGTTTCCCCTTTATCTCCCTCCTTGGTGCATAACGTCAAGGAGACAAAGGGGTGTCTTTTCCTTTTCGTCTTCCTTAACCTTCTTATAAAAGGTGCATCCAAGCCATGAGAAGGGAATGAATAAGAGAGAACACAGCAGAAGGTTAGGTGGTAATCAGAGAAATAAAGCAGAACATCTGGGATTTGGCTCATGAATTTTGAAGGACTTTCCGGTGACCCGTGATTGTGCTTCCGACAACGGCAACATCTTCGTCGACCGACGTCTTCTTCTGCGATTTCTTCGGGTGATCACTGTGAGTGATTATAGTTTATTTCGTTTCTATTTTATGCTCTCAAATATGCAACACAAAGCAAATGAAGCTGACTAAAATATTCTTTGGACGGAGTAGCCTCTTACAACATTGACAGCTCACAAACAAAGTAGTAGAATAGAAAGAGAATTCGTTTACAAGTATTGTTGTGAATTACTGAGACCATAGCTATATTTATAGCCCTTCTCCCGGCTCTTGGAAGGTTTCCAGGTGCCTGGGTGTGGATAAAACTTTATCCACGTCTCAACAGATTGTAACAGCTCGATCTGGATAAAACCTCTCTGGTCCGAGCATCTGGAATAACTCCGGGTGCCCAGACCCTTGTTAACTTTTATCTGCAGCATCACTAAGTCGAGGCACCCCCGGGCTGCCCCAGGGGTCCGAGCACCTAGACCATGTCTGGGTGCCCGGATCAGTCAGCTTCAGCTGACTGGTCTGGCTCATTTTTCAATCGCTTGGGTGATTTTGGCCATCCAAAATTGGGCTCATCCGAACCCATCTTCTAGCCTTCTCAAGCAATCTTCCTCTCCAACTTCTCATCCCTCTAAAATGTCATGCACTCCCTTCTCGTCCGCTAGCGTACTCTTTCATGGTACCTCGTCCCTCAGACACACCGAGCTCGTTAACTCTCTCTCGTGTCATCCTTCTTGCTAGTTGCGTCTTTCCCTTGACTTCCTGTGCTCCTAAATTCTTGCACACTTAGATACAAGGTATCAAAAGACAACATGACCTAACTTGACATGGTTGATTATATCAAAACAGTTAAGTTTTGATGAATGACAAGTGAGTTAAGTTAGGTGTCTTTGTGATCTAAGTACTTTACCAAATGTGCAGGAATTGATGGGCCTGAAGGACTTGACACAGGATGAAGTCTGTAATGACCCAAATTTCCTCAATTAGAGTTCTAAAAGTAATTTAAAAATGCTATAGAAATATTCTAGGGATTTTTAGAAATTTTTAGAGTATTTTTATGTAATTTTTGGAGGTCGTTTGGTATTTTTACTAAACGAAGGAAGTTTCGACAAAAAAATGTCCAAGCCGTGAATCGAAGCCGTGACCTTAGAGTTGGTCAAAATCCGGCTGACCAAGTGATCCAGCCGTCAATCTTGTTTAGAAAAGGTAGGAAAATTTATTTAACAAGTTAACAGAAATAATGGAGTTATTAAGGGACAAGTTGAGGTTATATTTTCCGTGACCTAAAACCTAAATTATTCTCATCTCCCTCGTTCATGAACAGCGACGACGATTTGGTTTAGGCAGAAGAGAAGAACGAAGCCCTAGTTTCGTCTCCGGCGGTTGGCGAAGGGCTGATTCCGTGAGTTCTTCTCGGAGAGGAGACCTCCCTGCCGAAGAGGACCGTGGGCACAAGGAAGAGTTAGAAACGCAAGCATCTTCGAAGCCCTAGGAGTTTCTTCTTCGGTTTTGAGTCCAAGGATAGGTAAGTTGCTACTCACCTGCGGTAAGAGTTGTTTCGATTTTAATTTGGTGTTTTTCCTTGTATTTTTGGGCATGCCGTGATGATGAAGGGTTTAAAAAGGGTCTCTGCCGTGAGTTGCTTGTTTCGGATTTGGTTTCTTCTTGATTTCATAGCATGTGGTAAAGGATCTTATACCTAATTCCTCTTTTGGTTCCTCTTTTGGTTCTTTGCCGTGGACTGAACAGTAGCAACCTTCAGTTCCTTTTGTTGTCGTGGCACATAGGATAAAGAACAATTGATGTCTTAGTTTTCAGTAGTTGAAAGCATTGTAGCATGTTTAAAAGGTTTCCTTTACTCTATATAAACATAAGCTGGGAATAAGTTTTCATAGGTTATTTCATTTTCTTGAAACATTTTGGATCCTTATTCTTTTCACCATGCTTCTTACGAAGGTATACCCTGCTCTGTTCTTGTGGAATTTTACAGTTTAAAGATCTATTGCTCGATGAGGAATTTTGAGTTTTTGGGTTCCTTTTGTTTAATTCTGCTGTAACTAGTTTAAAGGGTTATGTTGCTTGATAAAAGTATAGCTATGAACAAGTTACAGGGATCTTTAGTTTCGGCAAGTTCTGGTTTTGTTTGCGCTGGGTATTTGAAATGAAAACAAGTTTTATGTGGGTTTTAAAACTCCATCATGTTTCAATTTGTGATGGCAACAGTAATTTTCCTTTATGCTTTGCTTGGAAGGAATTAATTTAGAATGAGTAGTATCTCTCAGGTTCTGTTCTAGTAAATCCATGTTTCAAGAACAACCTTAAGCTTAACACGTGTAATAGGTTTTGATCTCTCAGGTTAACACGTGCATCCGTTTTCTTTTATAGCAGTAGCATTCCTTGTTTTAAGCTTATAGTGCAGTTTTGTTAGCCCAGTATACAGATTTCTGTTGAGCATTGGTATGCAGAATTTTAATTAGTATAGTATGCAGATTTGTTTTTGTTTAAACTGCAGTTTTGGAACTTCTCAAGCACAGCAGATTTAGTTTATTTAAGTATTCAATTTCAGATTGTTTAAGCATTCAATTCTAGGTTGTTTAAGCATTTATATTTCGGTTTGTAAGAAGCAATCTTTTACTAGAAGTATTAACGAGAACAAATATTTTACTTGAACAAGTATAAGAAAGATAAAGAAAAGAAAGAAAAGGCCGAGACCTTAAGTAGATCCCAAAGTCAAGACTTTAGGGATTTTTGGCACACAAAGCGCCTATTAAAATGCCAAGGCATTTAAAGAAGAAGTAATTAAGATTATAAGTATTTTACTTTTAAGAAGAGGCTAGTACCCGACTTCCGAGGTTGTCGTTAAACAAATCCAGGTGTCCAATTCCGAGGTCTTGGACCTGGTAGACAGAGGTCTGCTCTTTTAGGATTGGTGGCTCTCTACCCCAACCTATTAGGGAACACGCATAAGATGGTACTATGCCTGGGCCCAAGAAGAAGTTGATTATTATTTTGAAATATTATAAGTATAAGTTTTTGAACAAGTAAAACGAGTTTTACATAAACATAAAGTATTAAAGATTAAGTTTAGAACAAATGAAATAAGTTTCATATAGTTCTAAAATCAACAAGTTTAGTTCTTTACGCTAGCATGATTGTATAGATTTACTTTACATGTTTAGCCTTTCAGTATGTTTCTTTCACTAGTAGATGAGCATGAGTAGATTTCCTTTTGAGCATTCAGTTTTAGATTTCAGTATATCCTCATGCATATCGAGATTTTGTGAGTTAGATAGTGCTTACTAAGCAAATTTTGCTTATAGACTACACTAACTCTTACTGCAGATACAAGAAAGGAAAAGATATAGAAAGGAAGGCGATAAGGAGGTGGTCGAAGGATGTGTGATGCCAGGACTATGGAAGCCTTGGGATAAGGGAAGAAGTTTTAATTTTAGTTTCCGCATTTTAGTTATTGTAAACATTTGAGTTGTATTTTAAGTTCATGTCATTTGAGATTATTCTATTTAGATTGCATGTAGGATGAGTTCAGTTTAGTAAGTAGATATTTGTGTGTTTGATATTTATTTAACTGCGTGGGTGTTTGATAAATGTTCCAGCCGCCTGTGGCTGATGTATACTATGCTTGTATCTTGGTTTATAGTCATCGGTACAAGGGAGATTCTGCCGAAATTTTTCGGTAGGGTTTCCATGTGATTTTTAATCATACCGGTTAAGTAGAGTTAGTAGTTAAGTAACGGTCACTCTTAAGTAGTAGTAGTAGTAAGAAGGGTGGTCGTTACAAAATCCAGCTAGATCTACAGGACCAGATAGCTGGTGTGAAGTTCAGATAGGTCAATGGGCTAACTTGATATCCGACAGAAGTTCAGTTGGGTCCGCAGGACCTGACAGCCGGCAGAAGTCCAGTTGGGTCTGTGGACCTGACAACTGGCATAAAGACCTGGTGGGTCAAGAGGTTAGTCAACCGACTATAAGTTGATAAACAAAGGTAAATTACTGGAGGAGAGTGACTCGGTGAGGGATCATCCCAGTTGAGGGACAATAGACGTCGGTCTAGTTTAGGTCTATTTTGGATCCCTAAACTGAGACCTTGACTAAATCTGGATCTCAGGGAGTTAGAGTCTAATTACTACTCAGTTTTATTATGCTAACACATGTCTTATAGGTTATTATTTGGTTTATTGGACTAACACACTTTACAAGGTAAGAAGAGCATAAAAAGCCTCGGGTGAACAATACCCGAGGCGCCTTCTAAGGGATGGAAGACACCCTCATGGATGGCGCCTTCAAGCATTGAAGGCACCTTGGAGTTGTTCATAGAAGGCGCCTTTAGTGCATGAAAGGCTCCTTCCACAGGATAAAGTTCAGATTTCATCAAAGATAAGGACTATACTGTTCGAGATCAGATTTGCCATATTGGAGGCACCTTCAAGGCCTTTGAAGGAGCCTTCCATGCTCAATAAAGGGAGTGCTCACCCAAACCATGAGACAACTCACTCATACAAACATCTATGCTTCCGATCGGACTTTTGAATGCTTCGGCTTCCTGCTACAACTTTTTTGTAATGCTGCTACACTCGTCTACTGCTAAGAAGCCGCTCAAACACTTGCTCAAGCCGACCATCTTCAAAAGAGTTTTGGCAATCTTTCATTTATGTACTTAATTGCTGCAAAAGGACAAGTGTAGTGTGTTGCAATTATTATGAATTTCTTTGTACTCGATTCCCTCTTCCGGAAGAACCAGAAGAGGTATTTTAGTGGATTACCCATTGGTAGGTCCGCGGGACTTGGGTCTTGGAGTAGGAGTCACTGAAGGCTCCAAACCAAGTAAACTGACCGTATCTGTTTCCGTCTTCTTAGTTACTCTATTTAATTTCTATATTTTTCCACTGCACACACTGTTTTTAAAAATGAAAAAGTTTTTCTTTTCAAAACCACGTAATTTACCGCCCCCTCTCACGTGTGTCTCGATCCAACAAGTAGTATCAGAGAGAGGTTTTGCTTTGAATTGGTGCAACCACCAATCAAGCCAGGGGAAGTTGTTTTATTTTCTTTGGATTTTAGTTTTTCGCATTCTATTTGAATCGGTAAAAGTTTACCTCTTCAAATAACTCTTTTTCGTTCAGTTTTTACTCGAAGTTGGTGCAACATCACTCGATTTCCTCGATAAATTTTCTTAAATTCTGCTAATCCAAGACCAAGTCTTGATACCTTCCTCTAGTTTTCTATTTCAGTGATAAATGGCCCAAAACAAAGAATACACCATTGTTCATTCACCCCTATTCAACAGGGATGATTTCTTATATTGGAAGAAGCGGATTAAAGTGTACCTAAAGACCAATTTTGACCAACAGTTTAGCATCAACAAAGGATACAAGACGCCAGTCGACCACAACACCGAAATTCTAATGGACCCGGAAAATTAGAATCCGGAGATGAAGAAAAATACTCAGATTGACTTCAAGGCCCTCAACACAATCCAGTGTGAACTAATGAAAGAGGAACTGAACCACGTCGGCCCATATGAAAACGCAAAGGAACTATAGGACAAGCTCGTAGAACTATAATAAGGGACATTATAAGAATGACTGCCCAAAGTAATGTGGGATGAATCATCTGCGGAGGAATCAAACGGCGATGAACCAAGGTACACCAACTACCTCGCACTGATGGCGTATGGACCAGAATCAGAAAGTCAATCAGAAGACGGGTCTGAACCCGAATCGAGCCATGAGTCCTCACTCGTTTCTAAAGGTTTCGATGAGGAACAATTTATTTTAAGCAAAAGATTTTTAAAATTATTGCATGCTTACATAAGAAATTGACGGTGTCTGAAGAACAAATAAATGAACTAACAAAAAAAAAGATACTTAATGAACAACTAAATTCAAACTCAACAACTAAGCGACTCAACTTGAAATCCTGACTCAAGTTGTACAACTTGAGGAGGACAATTCCATATTGGAAAGAGAAGTACTTGAACTAAAACAACTATTAGAAAAATTCACAACTATATCTAAGTATCTTGATATGATACTTGGATCACAAAGAGCTGTATACAATAAGTCCAGACTCGAATACAAGTCCAGCTCAACTAACAAAACGTTTATATCTTTAGTCAATCAATATAAAAATCAAACCAAAGTCTGGGTTCCGAAAGCATGCCTAACCACGCATGTAGGAATCAATCAATACTACGTACCTAAAAATAGAATACACTATCTAAAAAAAAAACCAAATAAGTCAATCTTAATCTTAAAAATTAAACCCTCTAAGCTAAACTCAGTAAAGTCAACCAAGGTTATAACTAAACCTAGTTCAAATAAAAATAAAATTAGTCTAAACTCAAACTATAACCGAGTCTATTATAACTATGAAGCAAATTGACATAAACCCAAAACCTAAAGTCCAAAGTCCAATAACTCAGGGGGAGGTTCCAAATTAGTTGGCACCTCCAAAAATCAATAAATCTACCCTGATGGGTAATTAGGACTAGATTAAATAAGGGACAACGTTTAACTTAATAAACAGTACTAGTGAAGTTTTGGATGATAGTAGGTTAGGGAAACTCTGTCTATATATATCTAGGAAGATATAGTTTCGACCTGGTGCATTTAGCTTAGTGGAACTAATTGAAGCTACCCCTTACAAATCCTAACTAGTTAAATCAAAGTTTTGTATTAAGTTTCAATGGATACTATTTGAAAATTTTCAAAAGCGTGGTTACTCTAATGATGTCCAGGTGACTCACCACAACTTAGAAGTTTATCCAAAGAATGCCTATTTATTAAACCCAAAGCTAAACTTGAATCTAACACAAGTTAAACACAATCCTAACATTTAATCTAACTCATCTCATAAAACTATAGGATTCCCTGATTGGAAATGTAAATCGAGTGAGATGATTAAGGATCCAATTTTAAAATTAAAACTAAAACTTAAATTAAAAATTAAAACTAAAATTAAAATTAAAATGAAATTAAAAATTAAAAATAAAAATTAGATTAAAATTAATTTAAAAATAAAAATTAAGTTAAAATTAAATTTAAAATTAAAATTAAAATCAAAATTAAATTAAATCAAAAAATTAAATTAAATTACATTACTCCATCGAAGGCGCCCTTGCAAGGGCGGGATATTTCTCGCCCTAACCGACTAAAGCCGCCTTCCACAGCACATTGAAGGCGCCTTCAATCCCATTTTTTCCAGTGAACAAAGCGATGGTCTGTTCGCAATTTTAGCATCGAGAAGACACCTTCCCACAACCAATCTCCACTACTTCCTCGTCTTTTCCCCTCCAAAACCTCGAAAATTCCTCCTATGTACACCCTAACTTAACTACATAGCTACCTTAATTTGGTTATGCATTTGATGTTATATGAATGTTTTGCATATATAAATTATTTTAGAAAACAACAACATGTTAATCTTAGCTCTAACAATACCCCATCTGCTAATGCTAGATTCCCCGCTGAACGACTTAGGTTAGATTTTTACAGCATACATATGTTACATTAAAATGTAGGTTTTTTAAGTAGGTCCTTTTTCTCCAGATACTATGCACCTATCATAGAAATTATTGATTACTACCAGTTAGATAGGGTATTTTACTGTAACCATATAGTAAATCTAGACTTATGTGCATAGTTTTACAATATTCTTGTTAAGATTGATGACCAGACTATTGGATCATGAAGAACGCTAGAGAGGGGGGGGGGGGTGAATAGCGATCGTTGAAAATAGAGACAGAATTAAAGTGCGCAGCGGAAGAGAAAAATGAAAACAACGACAAACCAAGTTTTACTTGGTTCGGAGCCTTCGTCGACTCCTACTCCAAGGCTTGTACTCTTCGAGTGCTTTCGTTGGACAATCCACTAACAATTTGCAAATCTTTACAAGAGGAATACAATGGATCTATAATTTAAGTGCAGAAATAAACAAGTATACAACAACTTCTCAGAGATCTGGAAGGCTGTGCTTTCAGTTATTGGAGTCGCATCACTCTGTCATCAAAGTTATGTTACTCGGTCGTCAGAGCAGCATCACTCAGCTGTTGGAGTCACATCATGGAGTCACAGGAATGTCTTTGGAGCAGTGCGCAAGAAAGAGATCACAAAAGAATGTTGTATCTTCTTCTCCTGGTGGAAGGCTGCTTATATAGGCAGCTTTGGGCATTTGGATCCCTTCTGGGTGCCTGGACCCTGATGTCAGCCAACCAATCAACGCGCTCCAAGCTAGCGACAAGATAAGCTTCGACCATTCTGGGCGCCCGGACCACTCCGAGCGCCCATACCTCCTTTTCCAACAAATTGTTTTCCTGCAAGAAAAGGTTAGTCTGAGGTAAATAAAAATTATACTATCCTAAAATAAAGTTAGCACAATAATAAGTAGAGTAGTAATTAGATTTTATCTCCTCAAGACCATAATCTAGTCAAGATCTCAACTTAGATTTTCAAAATAGATCTAAGTTGGATCGATGCCTACTGTTCCCTCAAAAGGGGAACACGTCCTCACCAAATCACTCCCCTCTAGTGACTTACCTTAACTTACCATTTTGCCAGACATCTGGTTAGCCTGTCGACCTGTTTGGACTTCGTGCCAGCTATCCGATCGGCCTGTTGACCTACCTGAACTTCATGCTAGATATCTGATCAGCCCATCGACCTATTTGGACTTCGTACCAGCTATCCAGTCGACCCATCAACTTAGCTAGATTTCTTCCCAGATATCCGGTCAGCCCGTCGACCTATCTGGACTTCTCCTGCACACTTAGTTATATCGTTAGATCATAACAAACCTAACTTAACTTACTTTATCATTCATCAAAACTTGAGTTAAACTGTTAGTGCAACCTGCACCAACAATCTTCTCCTTTTTGATGTAATGACAACCTGGGTTAAGTTAGAAAAAATATGCAAAACTAAACGACATGGTTAAATGACATGGCTTAAGTTAGTCATATTTTGGTTTATGCTTGATATTTTGCTAACTTAATCTCACCTAACCCTCCCCCTTTGACATTCATAAAAAAAAAAGGAATAGAGAATTTAAGGAGAGATTTGGCTTAGTAAAGTTTTAAAAGTAACAATATCTAGGATTACTTAGGGACTTAAAAATAATTTAGAGAGTAATTTAAGAAGGTTTGAACATGAGGGTAGCCAAACTCAAACTTTGTCAAAATTTTTTAAAGAAATCTTGAATTTCAAAAACTAATGGTTTTTATATCAAGATTTTCAAAAAAATTTAAAAATCTACTAACGTTTCAAAACATAAGATTTTCAAAATTTGATAATTCTAGAGTTTTGCAAGAAAATAACATTAAAGTTAGAGGATTCAAAAAGTATTTTGCAAAACAATAAAAAAGCTAGGTTTCGAAGATAACTTTTTCAAAACATTTGGAAACCTTTTTCAAGAAATGAAATTTTGAAAAAGATATAAGGGATGAATAAAATGGTAAAACTGAAGTAAGATTTTGAAACTCCATGAAAATTGTGTCAAGTTGTTTTCAAAAATATATTTTAAAGCAATAATTCAAAATTTAAAGAATTGTCAAACTGATTTTTAAAAGTTATCTTTTAAAATACTTTTGAAATTTGTAAAGCTAAAAGTTTACAGGTTTGAAAACTCTTAAAAAATATTTAAATTTATTAATCCTCCCCCTGAACCTGACATTATTTCAAAATAAATAACTAAAAAGTATCATTAACTGTCTAACCATTTGTGTAACACCCCACCCTCCTCACTACTGGACTGTGAGGGCGGAGCGCTACTTGACTACTAACTTATCTTAATTAGAGTTGTTCACATGTAAAGATCAATACATAAACTCTAAAAAAAAACTCAAAACATACAATTAACTAGCAGCGGAAGACTAAATGACTCATCTAATACATTCTTAATAAATGACAATCTTAATAAATTCTTATGCTAGGTCCCAAGGCTTCTATAGTCCAGGCATCACACATCCATCCACACCTCCTTATCGCCTTCTTTTACTATAGCTTTTCCTTTTCTTTATCTGCAGTAAGAGGAAATGCATCTATTAGCAAAATTGCTTAGTAAGCGCTATCTAACTCACAAAACTCGAGTATGCATGTAAGCTGAAAGAAATCTAGAAACTAAATGCTCATCTAATAGCAAACGAAACATAGCATACTGAAATACTAAACATGTAAGCAAATCTAAACAACATGTCAATATATAAGAAAGCTAAACTTGCTGAATTTTAAACTTATGTGAAGCTTATTTCTTTTGTTTGAAAACTTATACTTTAATACTTCAAAATAATAATCAACTTTCTTCTTGGGCCCGACAACTGTACTTGTAAGATATCGTAAAATTAAATAATAAATGTTATTGGACGAAAAATCTTATTGGATTTTTCAGGAATTTTTAGAAATTTTTCGGAATTTAAACGGAGTCTGTATGACCCGTTTTGATGAGATGGATTCGGGGTACAGTGGAGGCCTGTTTAGAATACTCAAAATAAGTGGGAGTTGATTAAGGGTGAACTTAGAGTTTGATTAAGATAACCCTAAGTATTAAAACAACCTTAAAATCCCTAAATTCCCAAATTTCTCTCCCGATTCTTCTTCCCTGTTCGTCCCGAGCCTCATCACCACCCCCGGCGATTCTCCTTTTTTCCCCCTTCCCTCGATGTTGCCGGCGAGGAGTCGATCTGGAGCTTTGAGGAGGGAAGGCAAACTACAAGCATTCCTCTTCTTCCTCTCCCTCTCGATTTCTCCTTGCATACTACCGGCGCCAATGGAGGGCGGTTCTGCTTCGACAATCTCGGTCTCACCGCGTCACTCGAGCGTCGCCGGAGGACGGTGGATGGAATCTTGAAGGTACCATCGTTCTTCAAGCGTTCCTTGGTGGAGTGACCGTCTCCTCTACTGGTTCTTGCACGCAGTCGACCCCGATCGACAGAGTCGGATCTAGGGCACAGTGAGGGGCCTTGACTCGCGTCGCCTCCCTAGCCGGTTGACCTCCTTGTTCCTCCTCTGGGATCTGGTTGCTGGAGAATGACCAGCTGTTCTACATCAGCCGGATTGAAGTGAGCGACATCACTTAGAAGCAACCGATTCAAGGTAAGCTTCATCCGGAATTGTGTGACTTCAAAGATCAGTTTCCCCTTTGTGATGTTTGCTATCTGATCTGGTTTAGGAGGAGGCTTCAGATCAACCTGGTGATGGTTCTTCCCTGAGTAGGTCTTGACCTTCTTCCTCCTTGTGGCTGATTGGAGTCTCAGCTGAAGAATTAAGCATCGGTTGAGGTGAGTTTAGTGCGGCGAATTAAGGTTTCAGCAAATCTTTTGCTATATGATTGGATTTATGGATTGATCATTGGAAGAATTGATTATGGGTATCCTTTGTAGCTGTTGGCAGGTGTTCTTGTAGGGATTTGTGGATTGGATGAATTATTATGGATTAAGAATTAAGGTGATTTTATTTCTACATTGGCTTGGATTAGTAGTGATGGATTGTAGGAATTTAAATTAGGTTGTATTGGATTGATTAGTAGATTTAGAAGGATTTATGATGAGATTGGATTAGTATTTGATTGATGATGAATTATGTGAATTGAATTGGATTAATTCATGATGAGATTTGATTAGTGATTATTGTGGATTGTGGTTGGATTTAGAAGGAGTGGAGTTTAAGGATGGACCTATCATCTACCTTGGTTTGGATCATTGGGTTGGAATTTGTGGATATGATGATTGGTTGAGGTAGATTGTTATGTGATCAATCTTAGGATCATTGGATTGATATTGTGGTGGTTTGGTTTGTTGTTGATGATGTTAGGTTGATGTGGATTTATGATGGAGATTTGATTTTGTGATAGGTTATGGTGGGTTGATATCGTTATGAGATGAATTGATATTAGAGAGATGTATTTGTTATTAGATTAAAGGATGTGTTGATTTGGGGGATTAGTCAGAGATCGGATTTGATTGGAGTGAACCTATTGGGTTAGGGATTTTATTTGGCTATTTAATTCATATGAATTTAGCTAAATAAAATATAAACATATTGATTGCTGCAGGATTTGGATTCGGGACGAGCGTCTCGACGTGGAATTTGTGGACACGATCGACAGATTAAGGCGGGTATTTCTTCCTTGGCCTCTTTATAGTTTCTTTGAAACTTAGTGCATGATCATTATTGGATGAATTAGGTTGCTTTATCTTATATCATGATCGGTTGCTGTTTTTCCTGCATGATACTTATGCTTGACCCTTGTGATGATCTATTTAATTCATATACAGTCTACACTCTTGATATCTACTCTGTTGTGATTACACGTGTAGAGTATGTCTTGTAGGGTTTGTCGGGTTGTTGGTATTCCCATGCGGATGGGGTATATGATGTGGATTGTACATAGGTGGGTATGTGTTATAGGAGTCATCTTGTTGACCGTGCATTTACATGTGGTGTGTACATACATATTTGTCATGTACTTTTGGAGGAGTTGTGTTGATTGTATGTTTGGGGTATACACACATGTCTGTTGTGTTTTTACTGGAGGATACATGTTGATTGTACTTATATTTTGTGTACATGTGTCGTGTGGGATTATTGGAGATGTTTGGTTGATTATACATGTGTAGTGTGTACATATGTTTGGTGGGATACAGGGAGGTATCATGACGATTATACTCATGTTGGAGGTATTTATGAGGTTTAGGGTTGTTGCATGGATGATGATTATATATATATATCATGTTCATCATTCATTGCATCTGATGATCATTGTCTCCCTTGTGGTGAGAGAGTCATCAGTTGGTTTGGTTTAGCACCGCACACTCGGCCACTCATGGGTAGTGGTAGTTGGAGCAGTTGCTGCTAGTCCTGTCGTGCCACCCGGTCACGAGGTTTAGTGAGATCCGGCGTTGTGAGCAGTCAGGGACCCTGATGCTATGTAGTTAGATAGCTACTAGCGGACTGTCCGCCTCGACCACTATATAGTGGGCTGGAGGGTAGTCACAGACCCAAGTCTCTCGGCCATACAGGGGTCGTGGTGTTCGGAGAGGTGGCGGGGGTGACCATGGAGCATGCATGCACTTTTGCATATGATGCACGGTGCATCTGGGGGTTATATTTGCATACATGCCTACTAGATACTAGTTGCATGTGTTTGTGGTATGTTGCATTTGTTTGCGATATGATTGTTGCATTTGGTTGCCATGCTGCATACATGTCATTTATTTTACATGTATATGCAGTCGTACATATATTGCACAGGTGTCACGGGTATATCTGTTGCAGATCCGGTGAGTTTACTGATCATTGTACCATGGGTCGATTCCAGATTGGGTATGTATATGTTATTATGTTAGTTGTGGTTTGTACAGTTTATATGTCAGGTTATTATGTCAGATATGTTTAGGTGCATTGATTATGATAGTATGATCATGTTCTTTATTCCCTACTGAGACTGTATACTTGTGATCTCCATGTTTATTTATGGACCATGCACTATCTTTTCTATTACCCGCTGAGTTACCTATACTCACCACCGCATGTATACATTTATGTTTTCAGGTAGCCTGTAGATGGTTGGTGTCGCTCGGAGTATCCTGTCTGCCGGGTCCTACGTCACATCCGAAGATCGTGCTTGTTTTCTTTTGTATTCTCTTTTCTTATTTTTGGCATTGTATTCGTGTATAGCCATGTGACTATCTTATGGTTTTGGTGTTGTATTTGTGTTTAAGCCGTGCCGGCATGCATTGTATTTATTTGGTTTGTGTGGGCTTTCCTTTGTTTTCCGCTGTGTTTTAGTACAGCCGTGTGGGCTGTTTTATATATAACTGCGTGGTTGTGATTGTTTCATTCCAGCCGAGTGGCTATTATTATAACTGCGTGGTTGTGTATATAAATATTCCAGCCGCATGTGGCTGATGTATATTTTATTTGTAGTGATGCTTCATATTGTCACCGGTACAGGGGAGATGCTGTCGGATTTTTGTCTGGCAGGGACTCCTTTGGGGGCGTGACAATTTAGTGGTATCAGAGCGGGTACGATACCTGTCTTGCTATGTGTTCTGGTTTTTTTGAGATTTATCTGATACCAATTTTTGGTATCAGAGCAGGTTTACGATACATGCTTTGCGTTTTGGATTTTCGAGATTTATCTGATACCAATTTTTGGTATCAGATTAGGTACGATGCCTATTATTCGTGTTTTGGATTTCATGATTCGGTTTTCTTGATGTGACTTTTCGGGTTTTGGGACCAGGCAGCAACAGGACATCTCCAGGCTATAGGAGGTATGTTTGCATATTGTTATCATACATTTCTGTTGGTATATGTATTGTTGCCCGTGATAGTTTGTTGTGACATGTGTTAGTACTCTTCTGCTAGTATCTGTCTGGTTATTTGTATCATGCATTACA
Organism: Zingiber officinale; assembly: GCF_018446385.1. Classification (NCBI taxonomy): domain Eukaryota; kingdom Viridiplantae; phylum Streptophyta; class Magnoliopsida; order Zingiberales; family Zingiberaceae; genus Zingiber; species Zingiber officinale. Next base: position 15,133,092 of record NC_056002.1, read on the forward strand.
TTGGTTGGGTCAATCACTGATCACGGTTGACCTACTGGAGATCAAGGATTTACAGTCTCAGGGGATTTCTTCATATCATACTACCAGTTGTGTTAGTTACTGTTACTACTAGTTGGTTGAGATTTAGAGTCACATACCAGTCTCTATTATTATTAGCTGGATAGTGGATGATATCTGTATACATATGTTGACCCAGTTTGTATTACTCCGGTTGGTTAGATTAGTTTAGGATTGATTTACCTGATCGACTTGTGCAGTGGTGGTTTGATTTATCTTAGTTGGTTTCGTACTCCTGTCGTTTTGATTAGTAGAGTATTGATTTACTCCTGTTGGTTAGGTTAGTAGATTACCCTCGTTGACTTGGGTAGTGGTGGATCGATTTTACCTTAGTTGCTTTTGATGAGGATTGATTTATCCTTATTAGATCAGTTAGTTGACGATCGATTTATTTAGCGGTTCGATCATTAGGCTATCGTCATACTCTATTTTTAGAGATTCTGATATTTGGGGTTATTTGTGTTGGGTTAGATATTTGGGAGACTCACTTGAGTACGTGACTTGTACCGTCATGGGGAGGACTGAGTTAGCCGTATACCATTGTCGGCTTGGTCAGCCTGTAGAGGGTTGTCATATCCTATTCCTTGGGGACTTGACCATGGACTGTTTGTACCTGATAGGATGACTTAGAAGGTACATTCGGATAGGATACCTCCACTGACGCGGAAAAGTGTAAAGCCACCTGCTTAACACTTATGAGATGGATCCATTACTAGGGTGTATGAGTTGGAGAGTACATTTGGATATATGATTTGTGCTGACATGAGAGAGTTGAAGTTAGCTGCTTAACCTTTACGTGACCCGGTACCACGTGAAGGAAGAAGGAGATAATATTTTTGGAGATCAGGTCATCACTTAGTGATTTCCTTGAGATGTTTTGGAGAGAGAGTAGTTCTTTACCTCTTTCGGTAGCATGGTGATTTATAAGGCGATGACTAGTAGACTCGCCTATCGTTGTTCCATGGGAGATCCTGACTCATGGAACTATTGGATATGATTAGATATCCATGATGTACTTAGGGATATATATCCCGCAATGGTGCGGAGGCAGTGGTGTTAGTTGAGTAATACCTAGGAGGTCCGAAAATGACTAGGTATAATTCTAGATGTTGATCCTCGAGGGGTAGAGTGTCGATTGACCGATAGTTTGATCAGCTATTTAGTTATAGCGTTCCTCTATCTTTGTCTTCATTGCTCGGTACTGGAGGTTACTGAACCTCAGGGTGGAGCAGTCACAGTGTGATGGGGTACAAGACAATGGTTAGACGACTAAGCTAACATTGTCTCTATCAGGTGGCTTAAGACATTGACCACGTGATCATTTTACCAGATCTTGTAGTTTATATCTCATATTAGAGGGTTTAACCTTTTATCGATATTTGTCGAGGGACATATATAGGATGACTATGAGGGTGGTGGAGATACTTTCTAGATGGGTAGACTCTTAGTCAGAAGGTTGTATGACCCTGTGACTTTGGATTGACATTCCTTTACTATGGATATTTGATTATCAGAAAGGATGAGACGATGAAATTTGACAGACTTTTGGGATACATTTAGTTGTTGGCAGTAGGTGTTGACGGTTGGATGCTTTCCTTTTTCTCTATCTTTGTGTAGGGGACTATCTGGTATGATTGATTGATGTTGAGGACGATTTTGATTGATGGATATTGTGAGATCAGGTGTGGTGATAGATTGTCTTTTGAGGATCTATTAGTGGATATTGGTTTGATGGTCTACTATTTGGTGTTTGAGGTTGATAGAGACATGAGGAGTAGCACTTGTGTGATATGTATGGATTTGGTGATTTGTAGTTAGTGATAGATTACAGACTTATTGTCGAGGATCTTACGGTTGAGACTGTTTGTTGTACGTACATTACGAGTCTTTGGTACCCTTTTATAATCTAATATTCTGTTAATTATCTTAGATAAATTTGCTACTTTTTCTAAACAAACAAATCCAACATCAACTTATCCCTTTTATAATCTAATGTTCTGTTAATTATCTTAAATAAATTTGCTACTTTTTCTAAACAAACAAATCCAACATCAACTTATCCCTTTTATAATATTCTGTTAACTATCTTAAATAAATTCGCTACCTTTTCTAAACAGACAAATCCAAGATCAACTTATCCCTTTTATAATCCAATATTCTGTTAACTATCTTAAATAAATTTGCTACCTTTTCTAAATAGAAAAATCCGTTTGCCCACCTGGTTAGCCGGGTTTTGACTAAGTTAAAGGTCGTGGGTTCAATTCGCGGCTTGGACATTTTTTTGTCAAAACTTCCTTCGTTTAGTAAAAATACCAAACGACCTCCAAAAATTACATAAAAATACTCTAAAAATTTCTAAAAAACTCTAGAATATTTCTAAAATATTTCTGAATATTTTTAAGAACTTTTAGAACTCCTAATGAGGAAAATTGGATCGTTACAATTTGTTACTTACTAACTATCAAAAGATAGCAGTTTTCACTTAGTTAGTCAGGTTAAGTTAATTTATCTAGTTAGTGTTTGACTAAGCTAAAATACTTAACCTGATTACTGCTAGTTTGATTTTTAACGTTCAGACTTGTATTGATGCACTGATATAAGCATCTTAAGTCCAAGCAATCTGCATATGCATCTCACCTCTTTCTAAGTTTAGCAATACACAAACAAGGTAGCCCTAGTGTGCTGGTGAGATGCTCAAGTCCTAGATCTATAAGAACATGCTTTCTAAGGATTGGATCTAGACTAAGGCTAAAGTAATTTTGAAAATTCTAAAAATAATGAAAGTTTTGAGAAAAATAAATAAAGAATTTTATCCTAGAATTTTAATTTTTTTTTGAAAGTAATAGTCCTAGTCTATTAATCATAATATGACAAGTCAATATTTGAAGTGAAACATAAATAAGTCAATATATAAGGACAACAGTCAAGGCAAAATACACGTAGATAATAGCAACCTAATCTATTGTGATGATGAGGAGGGTGGTCCGGAACCCAAAGAGTGTAGCATCTCTATCAGCTCAGTGTGACGAGTCTGGTCTGTTGGTGCGGGTAGCACTAACGGTCTAACCCAGGTTTTGATGAATGACAAATAGGTTAAGTTAGTTGTGTTGTTGTCTGACACTTTGATCAAGTGTGCAGGAAAAGTCCAGCTAGGTCGACGGGCTGACCGGATAGCTGGCGAGAAGTCCAAGCGGGTCGACGGGCTGACCGGACGCTTGGCGAGAAGTCCAGCTAGGTCGACGGGCTGAGCGGATAGCTGGCGAGAAGTCCAAGCGGGTCGACGGGCTGACCGGACGCTTGGCGAGAAGTCCAGACGGGTCGACGGGCTGACCGGACGTCTGGCAGGTAAGTGAGGTAAGTCACTGGAGGGGAGTGACTGTGAGGACGCGTTCCCGGGAAGGGGACATTAGGCGTCGATCCGGCTTAGATCCATTTCGGATATCTAAGTCGAGATCGTGACTAGATTCAGGTCTCGGAAAGACGGAATCTAAGTCATACTCTTCTTTTATTACTTAAGTATAAAATGTGCTAACAACTTACTTTGCAGGGTTTTTATTTGCCTCGGACTAACGCTTTCTTGCAGATAAAGGAGCGTCGGGAGAAAAAGGGATCCGGGCGCCCGGGAGGCAAATTTATCCCTGGCAGCGTTGACACTTGGAGCTCGCTGGTTGGGAGTGTTACGTCACACCATGCGCCCGGAAGGGATCCAGCGCCCCGAGCAAGATATAAAAGAAGCCCCAGGCAGGAGCTTCAAGATATCAGTCTTCTGAGAACTCTGAGTCCAATCACTCTGCTGCTCTGCGCTCCAACAACGTTCACAAAGCTCCGACGACTCACTCCGGCTCTCTTTTTAATTCATTGTTTGTCGGTTAGCTTTGTTTTCTTTCTTTTCATTAGCAATATTTGTACGTAAATTGTAATTATCCGAATTGCTAGTGAATTGCCCAACGAAAGTACTCAAGGAGTACGGGCCTTCGAGTAGGAGTCGTCACAGGCTCCGAACGAAGTAAAAATCAACAGTGTTCATCTCTTTACTTCTTTACTTTTCCGCTGCGTCTTAACTCGAGATTTTCGAATCGATATTCACCCCCCCCCCCTCTATCGAATCTAACGGTCTTACAAGTGGTATCAGAGCAGGTATGTACCGCTCTGATTTGGTGCAACCACCAATCAAACAAAGAGGGGGTCTTTTTAAATTATATATCGTTCGTTTTTAAAATAAAACCTTACGCCTTTCGTTTTTTCCCTCCAAAACTGGTTTTGAAAAATACATCGTCATCTTTTCACTATTATTTAGTATCGACAAAATATTACATTTTCAAAAATTTGAGATAATAATTTTTATTAATATTTTATTAATATTTTATTATTTTTAAAAAAAATTTTGTAGTGAAATATTATTTTTTTTTCAGCACTGCTAATCCAAGACCAAGTCTTGGGATTTTGTCTTTGTTTCATTGTGTGCAAGAACAATGTCTTTTCAAGAAGGATGGAACCCCAATGAACCACCACCGTACGATGAAGATTTCAACTACTGGAAGCGAAGAATGGAATGCTTCTTAGGAAGCGTAGATATCGATTATATGCTAATATTGAAAAAACCTTCTCAGAACTCGGAGCTGAATAAAAACGTAAGTAAAATTATTTATAATATTTTACCTAACAATATTATATGCAGACTAGAAAAATACAAGAATGCATATGAGCTATGGACCCAGTTGATCAAGCTTCACGAGACGCCAATGGAGCTAGAAGATCAAGTTAAAGTCGAATCCGGACTCGAGTCAGATCCAACGGAGAAGCCTGCTGAATTAGGGGTTGCGCTCAAGGTTAGTAATAATTACCAAAACACCCTTGCTAGTAGTAGTTTAAAATATGTGCATGTTAATTTGGATATGTCTGAAAGTATATGTGAAAATAGTATACATGACAATACTTGCGAAAATACCCTTAGGATATTTTCTGATAAAATAAATATAATTAATTTAGAAAATACAGAAAATCTAAAAATAATCAATAAATCTAAAAATCCGAATTTAAACCTAAACAAATTTGAAAATTCGAACAAAAAGGATGACAAGGTCAATATTAATCTAGACATAATTAATAAATTATTTAATAATCTAGACAATATCAATCTGGAAAATTCTATCCAAACCCAAGATAACTTAATTAACTCAATAAAATTGAAATTGAAAGAAAATTCAAATATTAAATACACTCTCTTAAAGAAAGATAATTTGACCAATTTAATTAATTCAAAATTAAAAACTTAAATTTAAATTACAAACTAAACACTAAAACTTAACTAAAACCAACTCTAATTATACAAAAATCTTAAATAAATGGCCAATAATTCAGGGGGAGGCTCCAGAATAGCTGGTACCTCCAAAACTAACTTACCCGACAGGGTAACCCAAACAAACTAACCCGACAGGGTAATTAGGATTAGTTAAAAAGAGACCAAGGTTAACTTGAATCATGGTACTGGTGAAGTTTTTGGATGATAGTACGTTAGGGAAGCTTGGGCATCGCATATCTAGAAAGATATGGTTTCGATCTGGTGCATTTGGCCAAGTGGAACTGACCGAAGCTACCCTTAAATGGATCCTAACTAGTTAGACCAAGGTTTAATACTAAGCTCCGTGGATAGGACTATTCGGAAAACCTCGAAAGGTTGGCTACTTCTAATGACGTCCAAGTGACTCACCAAGCTTAGAAGTTTATCCGAAAAATGCCTATTTGTTGAGACCAAAGCTAAACCTGAATCTAACAAAAGTTAAAACAAACTCTGTAATTAAATCTAATTCATCTCACAAAATTATAGGATTCCCTGATTGATAATCTAGATTGGGTGAGATGAATAAGGATCAAATTAATTTTCAAATTAAATTAAAATTAATTAAAATTAAATTTCAAATTTCAAATTAAATTTCAAATTAAAATTAAAATTTCAAATTTTAAATTGAATTTCAAATTAAAATTAAAATTTCAAATTTCAAATTGAATTTCAAATTAAAATTAAAATTTCAAATTTTAAATTGAATTTCAAATTAAAATTAAAATTTCAAATTTCAAATTGAATTTTAAATTAAAATTAATTAAAATTAAATTTTGAATTTCAAATTAAAATTAAATTTTGAATTAATTAAAAATTAAATTTTGAATTAAAACTAAATTAATTTTAAAATATATATATATTAAATTAACTTTAAAAATTATTTTAAAAATTAAATTAACTTCAAAAAATTATTTAAAACAAAAATCAACTTTAAAAAAAAATAATTTTAAAATTAACTTTAAAAATTTTATATTTAACTTAAAAATTTTATTCTAAACTTAAAAATTATTTTAAAATTATTTCCAAATTTTTAAAAAAATTATTTTAAAAACTCTTTTAAAAATCATTTTAAAAACTTAAAAAAAAAATTCTTTTAAAACATTTTAAAAATTATTTAAAAAAAAATATTTTAAAAATTATTTAAAAAAAAATTTTTTAAAATTATTTTAAAAACTATTTTAAAAATCATTTTAAAAACTTTAAAAAATTCTTTTAAAAATTCTTTTAAAACATTTTAAAAATTATTTTAAAAAACTATTTTAAAAATTATTTTAAAAACTACTTTAAAAATCATTTTAAAAACTTTCAAAAATTCTTTTAAAAATTATTTTAAAACATTTTAAAAATTATTTTAAAAACTCCTTTAAAAATCATTTAAAAAAAAAAACTTTAAAAAATTATTTTAAAAATTCTTTTAAAACTTTTTAAAAATCATTTTAAAAACTATTTTAAAAATCATTTTAAAAACTTTAAAAAAAAATTATTTCAAAAATTATTTTAAAAACTTTTAAAAATCATTTAAAAACTATTTTAAAAATCATTTTAAAAATTATGTATCATTTTGAAAAATTCTTCTTATTTTTTCACTATAATAAAATTCTTTTAACTAAAAAAAAATAGTAATAATAAATTATCTCTATAGGCTATTTTCACTTTAAAAATTATTATTTTGACCTTAAACTTATTTTTAATCTTAAACATCATTTTAACCTTAAAACATTTTTTTTAACTTACTGAAAACTAGATCTTAAATTAAAACTCATTAAAACTTAATTTAAACATTACTTTTCAACTTAATTTAACCTAACTGAAAATTAAAACTTAAATTAAAACTTAAAAATTTAACTTAAACTTAAAACTTAAACCTAAATTAATCACTGATATTAATTTTAATCTAAAATCAAAACTGAATTGAACATATATTAATTGTCATTATAAAAATCATTTTAAAATCCTGTTAAAAATCCCTTAAAAATAATAATAATTATAATTCTTTTAAATTCATTTAAAACTTAGACACCTAACTTAAAAACTTAAATTCCGTTAACTTTAACTTTAAACTTAATTATGTAATTAATAAGTAGAACTTAACTATTTAAGTTTAACTTTATTTGAGAACTAAGCTTGATTTGATTAGAACCTAGGTTTAACCTTAATAAAAATATTAAAATTACTCTAAGTCATTTTTCTTAATCAACCTTTAAAATATGAATTATTTTTATTAAAGTTTGACTTTAATTGAACCTTACTTAACCTTGTTTAATAACGAGTTTAGCTTCAAATTACCACCAACTTTAAACTAAGTCAATCCAACTTAAAAGGAACTAAATGAAAAGTTAAATTACAACTAACACTTTCATCAATTAATACAAAATTTAGATTATAGCAAAATTTAATCAATAAATTATTAATATTGATCAATTATTGAATTAATAACAACTTATCTTACTTAAAGGTTAATTTATTTCAACTTAATCTAACATTAATTACGGTTAGTCAAATTTAAATGAATAATTTTATAAAGATAATTATACAATCGTCTAAAACACTTAGGTACGAAAATATGTTACGGTTGTAAAATTTTATATTAAGGGGAAATAATAAATAAGGAGGATTAATAAATTAAAGGAGTATCAAATTAAGGGGGAGGTTTATTTTTTAATTATCTCCTTAAGTGTTATTTTTTAATCTTCTCTTTAAAATCTCTCTAGAAAATTCTACCTCAATTTAAATATATATATATATATATATATATATATATATATATATATATATATATATATATATCTACTTTGAATATTTTTAGCAAATATTTACAAATTTTATGTCAGGTTCAGGGGGAGGAATTAATTAAAAATTTCCCCTTACATAAAATATTTTAAATTTTGTTTGAAAAATGTTTTCTTAAAAATTTCTTAAACCTACTTTTGAAAACTAACTCTTATAAAACTAAGTTGCTTTTAAGAATTGGGTTTTACTTTTTATTGAAAATTGAGCTTGAAAATTAGATTTAACTTAGTTTTGAAAATTGTGGAAATTAAATCATTTTCAAAACTTAAGTTTACAAACTAAGCTTCTTAAAATCATTTTCCTTAATTTTGAAAATCAAAGTTTAAAAATCAATTTTCAAAATCAACTTGCTTAAAATTGTGAAAATTTTTAAATCAACTCAAAATTGTTTGTTTTAAATCACAAACTTTTTTTCCTTTTTACTTAGTCTTTGAAAACTCAACTTTTCAAGTATTTTAAACCATGGTTTTGAAACTAGTACTTTTGAACTTTAAAATTTTGATTTTTGAAAATTAGATTTAATTATTTTACTTTATCAAAATTAGTTCTACCAAACTCCTTTGAAAACTAAAAGTAAAGTTCAAAATCAATATTTGCAAACTGAAATTTGATTTGCAAAAACTCAGTGTTGAAAATTATGAAAGTTAGATTTTTCAAACTTAAATCATTATCAAAACTTAAGTTTTAAATTAAATCGTTTACAAACTTAGTGTTGAAAAATAAATTTTTCAAACTTAGTTTTGGAATTCTGGTTTTTGAAAACTTGTGTTTGAAAATGAAAACTTAGCTAAAAGCTAATGCTTTAAACAAATTTTCAAAAGCTTAAACTCCCCCAAGTCAACTTGACTATTTTTTAACTTGCTGTTAAAAATTGTACTTTTATCAGTATCTTTGAATTTGTTATTACTCTACACTATGCTTGTTTACCCCTGCTTACTTTTTGATGAATGCCAAAGGGGGAGAAGGGTTAGGTGGTTAAGTTAGCTAAACCAATTTGAAAACACAAACTGACTTTAAAACCACACAAATGCATGTTGTTTCGTACATATGCTTTCACTAACTTAACCAGGTTGTCATTCCATCAAAAAGGGGGAGATTGTTGGTGCGGGTAGCACTAACGGTCTAACCCAGGTTTTGATGAATGACAAATAGGTTAAGTTAGTTGTGTTGTTGTCTGACACTTTGATCAAGTGTGCAGGAAAAGTCCAGCTAGGTCGACGGGCTGACCGGATAGCTGGCGAGAAGTCCAAGCGGGTCGACGGGCTGACCGGACGCTTGGCGAGAAGTCCAGCTAGGTCGACGGGCTGACCGGATAGCTGGCGAGAAGTCCAAGCGGGTCGACGGGCTGACCGGACGCTTGGCGAGAAGTCCAGACGGGTCGACGGGCTGACCGGACGTCTGGCAGGTAAGTGAGGTAAGTCACTGGAGGGGAGTGACTGCGAGGACGCGTTCCCGGGAAGGGGACATTAGGCGTCGATCCGGCTTAGATCCATTTCGGATATCTAAGTCGAGATCGTGACTAGATTCCGGTCTCGGAAAGACGGAATCTAAGTCATACTCTTGATGCTAATTTTTATTACTTAGCGTATCTGTAAAAATGTGCTAACAAACTGTGCTGCAGGGTTTATTTGCCTCGGACTAACACTGTTTTGCAGGTAGGGAACAGTGAGGGTCCGGGCGTCCGGAGGCAAGGGATCCGGCGGAGGCAAATTTTATCCCCAGGACGACGTTGACACTTGGAGCATGCTGGTTGGGAGTGTTACGTCACACTCCAGGCGCCCGGAAGGGATCCAGGCGCCCGGAGCAGCATATAAAAGAAGCCCCAGGCAGGAGCTTCAAGATATCAGTCTTCTGAGAACTCTGAGTCCAATCACTCTGCTGCTCTGCGCTCCAACAACGTTCACAAAGCTCCGACGACTCACTCCGGCTCTCTTTTTAATTCATTGTTTGTCGGTTAGCTTTGTTTTCTTTCTTTTCATTAGCAATATTTGTACGTAAATTGTAATTATCCGAATTGCTAGTGAATTGCCCAACGAAAGTACTCAAGGAGTACGGGCCTTCGAGTAGGAGTCGTCACAGGCTCCGAACGAAGTAAAAAACAACAGTGTTCATCTCTTTACTTCTTTACTTTTCCGATGCGTCTTAACTTGAGATTTTCGAATCGATATTCACCCCCCCTCTATCGAATCTAACGGTCTTACATGGTCATCCTCTCGAGAGCTGGATATGTCCTTCGAAGATCAGAGACATCCTACCGCATGTCTCGTCCAAGATCAAAATCTCTTACTGCATGTCCCGTCGAAAATTGTAGACCTCCTGCCGAAGACTAGTTACAGCTGTCTCAATGCCGGTAACTCGGTCAGCTAGAGTGCGAGGGACGTAGTGCTCAAGCTGGAGGCGGTGCTGAAGCAGGGGGATTGCCAAAAAGTGCACCCATGAACTCATCCACCCCTGCCTCCTCCCCCTCGTCATCTAGCTGTGGTTCGACGTTTGGGTTAAGCTAGTGATGGGCCCCCCTCTGCCAGGACAAGACACCCTCATCGTCTATATGAATACCACCTAAAGAAAAGTTCCTAGATCCTACCATGTCAAACTTAGTCAGAGCTCTGACATCACCTCTAGTGACATCAATACCTAAAGAGGCAATGTATGCGGTTAAGATGTGGCAGTAGGGCATGTGAACCCGTTTGCTGGTGATGAGTCCAGCTGAATAAAGAATGACATGAAAAATATGTAAACTAATATTTATATCTAATCTATGACATAAGGCATAGAGTAAAAATGAGTGAAAGGGATGCATCATCTCGATGTCGCGAGTGGTCAACGGTAAAATGCAAGAGACTAAGACCCTATAAAGGGCATAGTCCTGGACTCTAAGGGAGACTGATCTAAAAAGGGTAACTGTGGGTACTCGCTCTCCCTCGAAAAAATATGAGTAGATTGTATCAAGTGTAATGTGTGAGTAAGGATCACCAAATGGTGGATCCTTAGGGGGACAACACTGAAAAGTGCATGCAGATGGGCGTAAGCTTAGAAAGGTATGGATGACAGTAGGGGATAGCTTGATATCAGTACCAGCTACCCTAGTGGTGTATATAAGGTCATCTACTCTAACTAGGTTATTGTACAGTTCAGCATATAAACCTATGTTGACTGAACTAGTACAGTAAACCAAACGCTGCAAGCTGTAGTAGTCAATGACCTCTATAGCAGGAATGCATGAATGCATAAAAAATTGTCTATCTAAACACCTAGTCCATATATGCATGTAGATAGTAGTAGCAAACCTAATCTTAAGTTCCTCAATAGGAAACCTAGGGTCAGTACTAGTAGTAGAAGACCCAGCATCTGTTAGAGTGTATACAAAAAGCCTAGCTTTTGTATAAACATTTATTAAGAAATAAAAGAATCACATTGGTCAATATATACATTTATTTGTTGAATGTAATTGTTTAATTAATTTATATAGTAGATAACATGGTGTGTGGTGTCGCACACAGAAGATCATGTTATCGGTTCTTTATAAATTATAAACAGTTGCTCACGACGAAGATGGAAAGGAACAAACCGTTGGAATAGTCGTAGCGTAATTAGGTATTAGTTTATCTTGACTAATAAATTACACTAGTACACTCTAAGTGTATTGAGTAGGACCATTTAAGGCAAGTTCTTTTTATACTGACTTAATAAAAGAACTAGACCTTAGTTATTATGGAAGTGTGTGCTCTTAATCCTAATATAATAACAAGTACATGTATTTAATATTTATTTCTTTGACTTATTAAAGGGTGAGATTTAGCTCGATAAATCAAAATGCCCGATAAGTTGGGAAATAGTGTTACTTATAGTGTGTCTTGTTGATTATAGAAGGAAACTGTGTTCTAGTAATCTAGATTGATAATGTCCCCAAAAGGAGCTCATAAAGATTGTCATGTTAAACCCTGTAGGTGGACTTAGTCCAACATGACGATAAGGTTGAGTGGTAGTACTCTTGGACTGAGATATTAATTAAAATGAGTTGTCAGTAACTCAATTAACTAGTGGACATCCGACATCTTAAACACAGGGAGATTAACACACTCATAATAAAAAGGAGCCCAAAATGTAATTTGGGATTGGTGCGGTAGTTCAATAATAATTCTTTAGTGGTATGAATTATTATTGATGAAATTAAGTTGTGTGTTCGAGGCGAACATGGGAAGCTTAATTTCATCGAGAGACCAAAACCAATTCCTCCTCTCGGTCCCTATCGTAGCCTCTTGTATATAGAGAATTATACCCACCTTCTTACCCATCCTAATGGGGTCGGCCAAGCTAGCTTGAAGCCCAAGCTAGGGACGACCAAGAACAAAGGATTGAGCCAAGTTAATTGGCCGGCTATAGCTTGGAGCCCAAGCTTTATTGGCCGACCATATTAAAAGGGATTTTATTTTATTTTTTTAATCTTTTCTTAATGTGGATATCATGGTTTTAAAAGAGAGTTTAAAATTTAAATCTTTCCTTTTATAGCTTTCTACAAAAGATTAAGAAAAGATTTGAAATCTTTCCTTATTTGTAGATTGAAAAGGTGGATTTTAATTTTAAGAAAACTTTCCTTTTTTTTAACTATATTCATGATATAAAAGAGAGTTTAAAAATTAAATATTTCTTTTATAAGTTTCTACAAAAGATTTGATATGTTTCCTTATTTGTAGATTGAAAAGAGATTTTAATTTTTAGAGATAACTTTCTTTTTAGAAGTCATCCACATATTTAAAAGAAAAATTTTAATTAATAAAATTTCTTTTTTACAAACCACCATGAAGGGAAAAATTATTGGAGAAATTTTTATAAATTTCCGGAAACAAATTAGGAAGTTTTAAATCTTATGTTAATTAATATTTAGAATTTTATTTTTGATCTAGATTACATGTACATTCCTTCGTGGAATATAGGATCAATATATGTAAAATTCTATTTTTGTCACGGATCGGATTCTTGCGAGGCGTGGTACTTTTGGAGCACTAGAGGCATAGTGGAATAAGAAGCGAGATCGATGCGACGACTCGACCCGATAGCGATGGCTAAAGATGGCAGCAGCTAGGGTTGGAGCCCACGGAGCAGTGACAAAAAAAGGCCATAATAGTTGAAAAATTAATTTCCATGTTTATTGCTTTTATTTACTATGATGTGTGTGTATGCATGTGATGTATGCTAGGATAGTTTAAAATTCCTCACTTTAAATAACTAAGTGGGAGAGGGATTTATTTTAAATAAATTCCACGGTCTCCATTACTAGTTTGTAAGTAATGCAACAAGCTTGCGCGTTAGCTCTGAGTGCCTTCCTCCATATCGGATGAGCTTGTTTGCGGATCACTAGATCAAACTTCCATTTTGGATGACTATAGGAAATTAATTAAGAGTGTGTGATCTTTCCCATCGGAAGGGGTACAATCTTATTAATGGATTAAGTGTCAAGTAATGGTATACACTTACGCACATCTAATAGTATCCTCCCCATCGGAGTCACTGCTATTATTTGTGTGACCGAAGAAAACCAACTATTAATTTGTCATAAAGATAGGTTGACAAGATAATAAAATTAAAACCCCCTCTTACAAATGTTGAGATTTTGTATACGTCCACACTATCGTGGCATACAAAATTCATGGTGTATGAGGTAATTTAATTTGTCAAGTTGACAAGAAAATAAAATTAATGGGAAAGATCTCTCTTACAAATGTTTGGTTTTGTATACGTCTACACTATCGTGGCATACAAAATTCATGGTGTTCGAGGTAATTTTATTTGTCATAAAGACTTATTGACAAGATAATTAATGGATAAAACCCTCCTCTTACAAATGTTTGAATTTGTATACGTCCACACTATCGTGGCATGTAAAATTCACGGTGTTTGAGGTGTTGGTGAATTTAAATGATATTGTTTTGAGGAATCAATATTATTTTAAATTCAAAGTTTTTGACCAAATATTTGAATAGACCAACTATTAATTTTATTTGTCATAAAGTTAGGATGATGAGATAATAAAATTAATGGATAAAATCTCCTCTTTGATTTTGTATACGTCCACACTATCGTGGCATACAAAATTCATGGGGATTTTAAGGTGTTGGTCTTGACCAAATGTTTTATGATTCTTAGGATTTAAAATGTTTGTCAATCCCCTAGTTGTTATACTATAGAATAGACTTAGTTGTCCCAATTGTATTGATTGGAAATAGGTCTTGGACATTAAGGTAGGTTGTCTTCTCAGAACTGAATACAATAAAGGTGCTTTTATTCATTAGTAGTTACATGTTTAGTGATGTTATCTATCGGTACCTGGTGTGTAGATACGGGAACCACTAATCATGTCTGTAGTTCATTGCAAGGGTTTCAGGAAATCCGATAACTATATGAAGGGAAAATCACCGACTACATGGGCACTGCTGTAAAAGTAGCAGCTGTTACAGTGGGAGAAGTTTATTCTCTAATAGGAATAAAATATGGATTTTCATAAATTATCTTTACGTACTACGTTTAGAAAGAACCTGATTTCAGTTTCTAAACTATTAAAGAATAGATATTGTGTCTATTTTTGATAACTTGTTATCAAGAAAATAGGGAAGTTATCTGTTCTGGTACGTTGGTTGACAATTTATAATTCAATAACTCCCACGATGCAATAAATGGAAATTAATAACACATCCTTCTAATTTTAAGAGAAAGCAACCTTCAGAAATAAACCAATCACATCTTTAGCTGTAACGACCCGCCTTCTACTAACTAAGCTGTAAGGCCGGACCATCACATTATGCTGTGCTAACTATTCCCTGACCATCACTAAATCTAGATGCGGAAGCTGTACTAATTAAAACTTTGCTAATCTGTTATCATTTCTTGATTCTATATGTGCTAAGGGATGTAGTCTAAACTATTCATGACATGTTTTACATTCCCCCAGGGTCAAGGAACTGGGCTGAGGATTTCTGGCTATTATCAGGCCTCCCAATCGATCCATTGATCGATTGGAATAGTCGGATCGATCCAGTGATCGATACTGTATGCGGAACTTGGGTTGGATCGATCCGGTGATCGATCCAGCATGCTACTGTGATCGGGGCGATGCTCTGGATCGATCGGCTGATCGATCCAGACTGGCCAATCGATTCAGTGATCGATCCCAGAGCCTTCTGTTCGCGATGAAACTAGGCTGGATCGATCGGATGATCGATCCAGACGCAGTCTGTTCGCGGAACAAGCTTCCAATCGATCCATTGAGGACCCCCAATCGATCCACCGATCGATTGGGGTTTCTGATTTTGCAGCTAAGCTCTGATTTCAGCACTTGTTCGTGCCATAATTGCTTGTATCAATTCTAAACTAAATGCAAAACATTCTAACATCACACCAATAGTGTTCTAAGCATGATAAGGTGCATGATTAACTAATTCATAGCAATTAACATACTAAGGTGCAACTAATAAAAGGCTAAAAGGTTTTAGTGCTTAAAACAAGCTTGCTGAAATTCCCTAAGATCTTTATTCCAAGTTCTATCCACACACATCTTCATCGCATTACCCTCCAGCCTCCGCTAGTTCATCTTTCCTTTACCTTTATCTGCAGTATAAGGAAAAAGTATCTGTAAGCTTGAGAGCTTAGTAAGAAACCATCTACCTCACTAAAACATGCAAACGATGCAATTCATGGTTTCAAAACATGATATTTAAAATATGTGCTGAACATGCTAAGACATGGCATTCTGGCATACAAAACATGGAACTAAGAAATTGAACATGGCAATAAAACTAATCATAAACTATCATGTTGTATCAATAGAGAACTAAACTGATAGAAAAGCTAAACTGAGCTAATTCTAGCTAGTGCTAAAGCTGTACTGAATTCACCTAACTATCTTGTGAGAGTTTGAAAACTATGTACATATAATAGGTGAAAATACTAATCATGCTGCTGATGGGTCCGACATCTGTACGTGCTATGCGCGCATCCCTAACTAGATCCGGGTTTGCAAGTCCCGAATTTAGTAGGGTTACTAGGTTATCTGAACCTAGGGACGACTGTGGGAGTCCAACCAAATGGATATCTAATCCAGTACAGTGCCACTGAGAAAGTAAAATACTGAACATAAGCTAATAAATTCTTGTCTTGCTTTTACTAGGTTATCTAAACCTAGGACTAGGTTGTCTGAACCTAGAGGCGACTGTGGGAGCCCACCCATTGGACATCTAGTTCCATAAAAGCTGTAGCAAGACTAATAAGTTGTAAAATGCTTCTATTGCATTTATCTAAACTAGTAAAATACTTAAGTTGCATTTTAACTGTGCTAATAATTTAATCGAACACCTGGTATGTGCTAATTCGCATCCATTATGCCGAAAATCTACATACTACTAAACTGAAGCTTGAAATTCATACGGAAGCTACTTATACTACAGGTGAGGGGTTTCTTACCTCCTATTTGGATTTTCTTACGATTCTAATCGCTAGATTTCCGGAGGAGATGATCCTTTCGACGATCCTCTCACGTCTATGCGTTCCTCTCGCGGAGGGAAGCGTCCTCGTGTCCAAGTCGTCGCCGTAAGGTGCTCCTAGAGCCCTTAGGAGAGGAACCCTAGGTTGTTCTTGTGGTTGGCGCCGAGAGAAGGAGAAAGGGAGAGGTGGCGTCGGTGAGGGTTTGAGGAGAAGAAATCCCGATTAAAAATAAACCCCCCACTTAATAATTTCCTATTTATATTAAGTGGTAATTTCGGCCCAACTTGAATATAAATTTAATTATTTCCCTTTCCTTTTAGCACGGCCCTGCTGGGTTCACTTGGTTTACTAAAGCTATCTATAAGTCATAGGGTTCGCTAGGTCTCGGGTTCGATTCCCGCGTAGGCTATTTTCGTTTTCTATTTATTTTTGCTACTTTCACTACTCTAAAAATTCTGTAAAAATATCCTAAAATTCCATAAAAATACTAGAATATTTATAATAATTATTTTGAGAATTTTTGGGCGTTACAATCCCCCATACCTTATAAAAAGTTCGTCCTCGAACTTAGAATAACTCTGGGTACTTCTGTCTCATGCTGGCTTCTGTCTCCCAAGTTGCCTCTTCTGCTGTGTGACTGTGCCAAATAACTTTGACTAATGGTACTTCCTTGTTCCGTAATTTCTTAACTACTCGGTCTATTATCTGAATAGGCCGACTATCATAGCTGAGGTCTTCGTGGATCTGTACCGACTGGGGCTCAATCACCTGGGTGGCATTTGGGATATGCTTCTTCAGCATAGAGACATGAAATACATTATGGACATCTGACATTTCCTGGGGTAGCTCTTGCTCATATGCCACCTTGCCCACTCTTCTGCTGATAAGGTATGGTCCCACATATCTGGGACTTAGCTTGCCCTTCTTCCCAAAACGCATTACTCCCTTCATGGGAGCTACTCTGAGGAACACTGAATCCCCAACTGAGAACTCTAAAGGTCTGCGCCGTGTATCAGCATAGCTTTTATGGCGGCTCTGAGCTGTCTCTATCCTCTGGCGGATCTGCTGTATAGCTGCTGTGGTATCTGCCACTAGATCTGTCTGAAGTTCTAGTTCCTTCTGTTCACCACTCTCATACCAGCAGATTGGAGATCTACACCTCCGCCCATAGAGAGCCTCGTAAGGTGCCATACCGATAATGGCCTGATAGCTGTTGTTGTATGCAAATTCTGCTAGACTCAGATATTTGCACCAACTTCCTTTGAAATCTAGGGCACATGCTCGGAGCATATCTTTGAGTACCTGATTTACTCGCTCCGTCTGACCATCTGTCTGAGGATGGAAAGCTGTGCTGAATTTTAACTTAGTGCCCAATGCTGACTATACACACTCCCAGAAGTGTGATGTGAACCTACTGTCTCTGTCTGATATAATGGTTCGTGGGACTCCATGTAATCTAACGATCTCCTTGAGATACAACTGAGCTAGCTGTTCCATGGAGTAGGATATCCTGATAGCTAAGAAGTGGGCTGATTTAGTCAATCTGTCGACTATTACCCAGATGATATCGAAACCATTCGTGGTTCTGGGTAGTCCCACTATGAAATCCATAGAAATGTCTTCCCACTTCCATTCGGGTATCTGAATGGGCTGCAAAACTCCTCCTGGTCTCTGATGTTCTGCCTTAACCCTCTGACAGGTTAGGCAGGTGCTGACATATCGAGCGATGCCTCTCTTTATCCCAGGCCACCAAAAATGTTTCTTCAAGTCCTGGTACATTTTGGTGGAGCCTGGATGCATCGCATAGGGAGTCTTGTGAGCCTCATCTAAAATCTTTCTTCGTAGTTCCTCCTGATCTGGAACGTATAATCTATCACCAAAGTATAATATGATGGATCGAAAGCGCTAGAGGGGGGGGGGGTGAATAGCGCTCGTGGCTATTTTTTTTAACGATTTAAAACACAGAATAGAAACACAGCAGAAAGTAAAATAAAACACACAGAGACGCAGGTGTTTTACTTCGTTCGGAGCCTATGGCGACTCCTACTCGAAGGCCCACGGTCCTTGACCGCTTTCGGTGGGCAACAACTATATATCGGAAAGATTACAATTTGAATTACAATCAGTGTAATAAAAGAACTAATACCGATAACACAAGATTGAAGAGTCTGAGCTTTGGGTTGTCGACGTCGAGTAGTAGCACTTCAAGATCGACTCGTTGGTAGCACTTCACAGAAGACAGCTTAGCAATTGATGATCTTTGGCTGCACCCTCGACCCTCTTTTTATATGACCTTCCGGGCGCCTGGACCCCTTCCGGGTGCCTGGAGTGTGACGTGGCCAACCAACCAGGATGCTCCACGTGGCTAAGTCGCGACAGGGATAACATTTGGTCCCGGGCGCCCGGACCCCTTTTTCCAGCAGGTTCTTCACCTGCAAAACAAGGTTAGTCCGAGCAATAATACCCTGCAAAACAGTGTTAGATTCTGATAAAACATAGTAACGAATAACTGACAGTCTTCGGACTGTCCGAGTCTGACTTCGGATTTCCTACCGGAAGCCCTAGGTCGACCCGACGCCTACTGTTCCCTCTACGGGGAACGCGTCCTCACCTACTCCCCTCAGGAGAGATTACCTGATGCCAGTCCGGTCCTCCAGACCGACTGGACTTTCCGCCTAGGGTTACCACCCCCTAGGACCTAGGGTTACCGCCCCCTAGGGTTTTTCTCCACCTAGGGTTACCACCCCCTAGGACCTAAGGTTACCGCCCCTTAGGGTTTTCCTCCACCTAGGGTTACCGCCCCCTAGGACCTAAGGTTACCGCCCCTTAGGGTTTTCCTCCACCTAGGGTTACCGCCCCCTAGGACCTAAGGTTACCACCCCTTAGGGTTTTTCACCTGCCTAACTGCAGCTAGGACTTTCTTGAAACACTTATTCAAACATGTTAGATCACACACTAACTTAACTTTGAATCCTTTGCCATTATCAAAACTAAGGTTCGATCGTCGGATACTTCCCGCACCAACAATCTCCCCTTTTTTGATAATGGCAACCAAAATTCAATGTTAAGTACAAGAAATATGCTGTTATGTATAAGCACAAGACACAGGATAAGCGTGATAGCAAGATAAACATAGCTCCCCCTTAATACAAGCTCCCTTTAAACTATTTTCTTTGAATTTCTCTACTCTTTCTTTGAATTTGAATTTCTATTTTTATTTCTTTCTTTGAATTTCTCTACTCTCCCCCTTTGCCATATATAAAAAATGAGCTAGTTTTTTAAAAAAACTTAATTTTTCAAGACAAAATTTAGCAGAAACCATTTTAACTTAGGCAAGGAGCAAAAAATTTTTAACTTCAGAAAATTTTCAAACAAAATTTTTCAACTTCAAATAATTTTCAAACAAAATTTTTCAACTTAAAAAATTTTCAAGAAAAATTTTCAACTTCAGAAATTTTCTAACAAAATTTTCAACTTCAGAAATTTTCTAACAAAATTTTCAACTTCAGAAATTTTCAAACAAGATTTTCAACTTCAAAATTTTTCAAGAAAAATATTCAGGTGTTTAAAGAAAATTTCCAAGGAAAAAATTTTTAACTTAAAAATTTCAAAGTTTTAAATAATACTGCTTTAAAAAAAATTTTAACTTAAAAGTTTTTAAAAGTTTTAAAGAAAATAATACTTAAAAATTTTAAAGTGTTAAAGTAGAGAATACTTGAAAGTTTTAAATTTGGAGAAAGTTTTTGAGAAAGCTGCTTAAGGCATGTTTTTGAAATGTATTTCAAGAATACTTAAGGCAAAGGAGAAGCGATGACCTTATTTTTAAATAGCTTGCCGTTGTTTTAGTAAGGTATCAGATCCCTAAAGTCCAAGCATGAGTCAAGATTTATTTTGATCAGGTATCAGATCTTTTAAGTACAGACATGCTTAAACTTATTATTTCCTTCACCAACTGTCTAACCGTTTAGCTACTTGCTGATTGCCTAGAGGGCAACAGTGTTCACTTGGTTAGTCAAGTCAAGTCAATAGATCCAGTTAGATTTGACTAAGGCTGGAAGACTTGATTTGATTACTTTTAATCACGTATTTAATGCCCAGACTCATATTGATGCACAGAAATAAGCATTCTCGAGTCCAGGCTGTACCCTATGCATCTCACACCGTTCTATGTTTTACAAACACAATCAAGGTAAACCTAGGTGTTTGTGAGATGCTCTGGCTGAGTCCTGGGGGAACATGATTTCTAGGGGGGGAAATCCTAGGCTAAATCCAACTTTTGAAAGTCTAGTAAAGTAGGGATTTTAGAAATCAAAATTTGCCTAGAATTTAAAAAAAAATGTGATAAAAAGACTAAACTATTAGATTAGGGTATAATCAATCAAGTCTGAAGTAAAAAGTCGACATAGATAAAGGAGTCATAATAGAGCTGCTACATGCTGCTACATGCTGTACTAGAGTCATAATAGAGCTACAGTCGGAGCTACTGAGATGATGAGGGAGGTGGTCCGGAACCCAGCGACCGGAGTAGTGTCAGGAGCTCAGTGTGACGAGCCCGATCGTCCTCTCGTAGATCTCGGCGCAGGTCGGAGAGCTCCTACCGTATGTCTCGTCGTAAGTCGGAGACCTCCTGTCGGACCTCTCGTCGAAGATCGGAGACCTCTCGCCGCATGGACTGATGAAACTCGGAGCTCTCGTGCTGGAGACTCGACATAGCCCTCTCTAGTCCGTAAACTCGATCAGCTAGAGTGCGAGGAGCTGGGTGTGGTGCTCGAGGTGGTGGTGGGGCAGGAGCAGCCTCCTCAGGAAATAGTGCCAACATGAACTCATCATGCTCTGCCTCCTCCACCTGCTGGTGCTGTGCCCCCCTACGCCAGGACATGGTACCCTCATCGTCTATATGGATATTTGCTAGGGAAAAGTTCCTAGCTCCTATGATGTCAAACTCGGTCATGTGACGGATGTCACCTTCGGTGACATCAATGTGCAATGAGGACATGTAAGCTGTCAGAATGTGACAGTAAGGCATATGTACTCGTCTGCTGGTCACGTATCCAGATGCGTAAATAATAGTGGAAAAGATGTGTAGGCTGATGTCTATGTCTAACCTCTGACACATGGCATAGAGAAGAAAGGAGTGAAATGGACGCATCACCGCAATGTCGTGAGTGGTCAGCGGTAAAATACAAAGTACTAGAACCCTATAAAGGGCGTAGTCCTGAATTCTAAGGTTAAGGGACCTAAATTGGGTCTCAGTGGGATCACGTTGGTCCTCAAAGAAATACGAATAGATCGTATCGAGGGTAATATGTGAGTAGGGATCTCCAAAAGGTAGCTCCCTAGGAGGATAGCATAAAAAGGTGCAGGGTGACTCTCGTAACCCTAGAAACTCACGAATGGTAGTGGGAGATAATGTGATATCCGTGCCAGCTGCCCTAGTGGTATAGGAGTAGTCGTCTACTTTCACTAGGTTGTTGTAAAATTCGGCACATAAACTTATGTTTACTGGGCTAGTGCACTCAACTAGGTTTCGCAACCTATAGTGGTTTATAGCCTCGGAGACTGGAATACAAGAGCGTAGAAAGAACGATCTATCTATACATTTGGTTCTAATGGCCATGTAATTTGTTGACATAAACTTAATCCTAAGTTCGTCGGTGGGAAACCTAGGGTCAATGCTAGGTGTAGAGGGCCCAGCACCAGATTTAGAACGCTTCCTAAATTTCAAATTAATATTACACTAGGAAATAAACAAGCATTATAAGAAATAAAGTTTAGGAGGGGATAAAAATTTTACCGAGGAGCCATTGTAATAAATTTTAGAACTGACGATCTCGGTTGAATCACAACTCTGTATCAACCGCGGAAAATTTTAATTTTGAAAGTCTTCGCAGGTAAGCTAAGAAGCTTTAAGGAGGAAGACTTGGGTGCAAGGGTAGGGGGCGCCCGGGGTCGCTGCGGGTGGGGCGCCCGGGTTCGCTGCGGGCGCCCGGGGTCTGAATACCAGGGGCGTCCGCCCCTGGTTTTTGACCATTGTTTGTTCGTTGTTTTTTTTTTTAAAATTAATTAACTTAAAGATGTTTAAGTAAATTTGATTTTAAATATGTTTAATTGAGGATTATTTTAAATTAATTCAATTTTGAAATTGGTTAAGTTAATTTGATTTGAAGATGTTTAAGTAATTTGGAGGAATGTTTAAATTTTAATTTGCTTAGTCATCTCACCCGATGTATGTTTTTCAATCAGGGGATCCTATTATTTTGTGAGATGAATTAGTTCAATTTTTAGGGTTTGTTTAACTTTACGTTAGATTCGGGTTTAGCTTTGGGTTCAACAAGTAAGCGTTCTTTGGATAAACTTCTGGGCTATGGTGAGTCACAAGGAGCTCATTAAAGTAACCATGCCTTTGAGGTTTCCCAAATAGTCCTACCCATTGAGCTTGATACTAAACCTTGGTCTAACTAGTTAAGATCCATTTAAGGGTAGCTTCGGTTAGTTCCACTTGGCCAAATGCACCAGGTCGAAGCCATATCTTCCTAGACATGCGATGCCCAAGTTTTTCCAACGTACTATCATCCAAAAACTTCACCATTACTGTGTTTCAAGTTAAATCTAACCCTTTTTAATCTATCCTTATTTACCCTGTCGGGTAATCTACTCTTGTTTACCCATTTCGGGTGATTAAGTTCGGTTACCCAGTCGGGTAAATAGATTTCGGAGTTGCCAGCTATTCTGGACCCTCCTTCTATTTTGATTTTTGGATTTTTGAATTAATTTCGAATTTATGAATTTTGAATGATTAATTTCGAATTTTGAATTTTTGAATTTTGAATTTTAATAATTAATTTCGAATATGAATTTTAAATTTTAATAATTAATTTCGAATTTGAATTTTAAATTTTAATAATTAATTTCGAATTTGAATGAATAATTAATTTTGAATTTGAATTTTGAATTTCAATAATTAATTTCGAATTTTGAATTTTAAATTTTAATAATTAATTTTGAATTTTAAATTTTAATAATTAATTTCGAATTTGAATGAATAATTTTAATGATTAATTTCTAATTTGAATTTTGAAATTTTAATAATTAATTTCAAATTTTTAAATTTGAGTTTTAGATTAAGTTCGAATTTTTAACTTTGAGTTTTTAGATTTGAATTTTTAATTTTGAGTTTCTGATTAATTTCGAATTTGAATTTTGAATTTTAGTTTTAATTATGAATTTTTCAATTTTGAGTTTTTAGATTAATTTCGAATTTTTATTGTTTTAGCTCCCCCTGGATCATAGCCTCGATAAGGTTTATTGAGGTAATGTATTTGATCCTTAGGAACCCAATAATATCCAAGTCCAACTTGATTGATCAGGTTGGACTTGGCAACCCATGCTTGTACCATTTTTCTATTTGGTTTTATTAAGGATAGGTAAGATTTATACTTCTTTTTATATCCTAGTCCAGTTCGATTGTAGATTGCCCTTTGAGTTCCAAGAATTAAGTCAAGATTCTTGGATCCCAAGGAAAATCGCTCTAGAGTTATTTTCAAATCCTTGACTTGACTTTTCAGATTGGAATTCTCTTCCTCAATTTTTTGAACTTGAGTTGAGGTTCCAGTCTGAACTTGATTAGTTAAGGATTCATTATTAGGCGTTTCTTTAAGGAGTGTTACCTCCTTTAGAAGCGCTTTAATTCGAATCTTAGACTTAGCTACTTTATGCATTAAATACACTACAACAAAAACTGCAAACGACAACATCCCTACGACAACGGTTTTAAGAGAAAGCGTTGCGTATTTGCTCAAAGACAACGGTTTTTGCCAAAACCGTTGTCTTTGAACTCCCCATTAAATATAAAAGACAACGGTTTTGTGAAAATTGTTGTCTTTTAGCGACTTATTTTTAAAACGACAACACTTTTTACAACGGTTTTATAAACCGTTGTCTTTATCCGCGTTTTTAGGGGTTACAACAACAGTTTTGATAAAACCGTTGTCTTTGGCTTTATTTGTTTCGTCATTTCCCCTCGCAATTTTGCTTTCCCTCTCTGCAAAAACCTTTTCGCGCCGTGTTTTCCCCTTAGCGTTTCCAAACCCTAAGCCATTTTTCTTTCCTCTCCTCGACTATCTCTTCACGCCATAACACCAAATGGAGCATTTGCGCGAGATCTGCAAGTGGCTCAAAACCCTAGTCGACTTCCTCCTCTGCCATTGCGACAGCCTTTCGAAGCACGACCCCAAGCCATGGGATCCTCCCTTCGACCTGTCGCAGCCAAAGCTAGATCTGTCTCTCGCTGTCGTCGTCGTCGTCTTCCTCTTCGTTGTTACTGCTCTCTCGTCTCACTACCACCAAGGTGAGTTATTCGTCAGTTTGCACAGAATATGGTGTTGCAACCTCGAATAATTTCCCTTTTATTCTATGAAAATGATCCAGTTAATCGCGAGAGAGGATCGCAAATCCTTCTCCAACACCTCCTCATCGATCTTTTCCTACCAATCCCACCAGGTGTGCTTCAAAATCGACTCCGTCTATGTATTTTCTCAATATTCCTTCATTAGAAAATATTATGTTTCCAGTAGGCACGGGTTCAACCCACCGGCGGCGGCGGCCACCGGGAGCAGCAATTTGTGGGGGCTGTCATCGGCCTTCCGGATCTCAGCGTGTGCGCAGTGGAGGAGGAGGAGCAGCAGCAAGATCAGGTGCGGTGGTGGAAACACCGACAGCAGCAGCTGTTGGCGTACAGAGCCGCCACGTCACTGGCGAGGAGGAGGCGAGTCCAGATACAGACAGAGAAGAGGTTCTCCCTTCTTTCCTACAATTCCAAGTAGGAACTCCTTATTTTTATTGAAAAAAAAATTAATTAGCTTATTTTCAAGATTTTAAAGTTAAAAACTCTTTTATATTTCAAATTAACTCATCCTAGAACCAATGTTGATGTTACTCTGGTCGAGTATGAGCAATTTGCTCTATGCCTGACTTCTATTTACAACCACAAACACATCGGACAAAGTTTCAAGCTAGCAATAAAGATCAATCATTAAAAATACAAGATATACTATGTGGAAATAACAGTATCATGCAATGTCCAAATTCAGTTGATCTAAATAGATGTGGAAAAAGAAGACTTACTTTTAACTTGAAGGCCTATAGGAGTAGCAACACAAACACATGAAAAAGGATTTCTATGTCATAACTCAAACTTATATGCGTTAAAGTGATCAAGTTGACCTAAATAGATGTGGAAAAAGAAGACTTACTTTTAACTTGAAGGCCTATAGGAGTAGCAACACAAACGTATGAAAAAGGATTTCTATGTCATAACTCAAACTTATATGCGTTAAAGTGATCAGACTACACCAGAAGGAAGCCTTAGCACCAGTTGTTTTAATGATACTTTTATTATGAGTCAAATAAGTCCACTTTCTGATCTGTTGGTTTAGAAGGGGAATTAAAGCTTTGATTTTTCTCACTTGTTTTGGGCTTGCAGCATGTTACAGATTTGTCTAGGAGGGAAACACTTGTTCGTATTACAGGTATTAAGTTAATATATATTTCTTTTTTCTTGCTTTGCATATGGCTGTGAATTCTTTGCTTCAGTTGACATTAGCAAGCAGCATGAACATGTTTGATGGTAATAAAATAGGCTTTTTAGTGGTTGTACTTAATGCTATTAGACTTGATTTTGGTTGGAACAAGTTGTCTGTTTACGTATTATATTGTTGTTACTCCATTTGTGCATGGTTGAGCCCAACAATTTGGTCAATGACTACGCTCTTATTTTCCAGTTTCTGAAGCATGGCTCTTAAGATCACCTTCCTTATATGGTTGTACCTTGTGGAAGCGTTTCGAGTCATAGCCATGCAATATGATTTTTTTTTGTTTCAGAGAGTTTTTTTTTGAGATCATTCCATGTTTCATGGAATCTTAGGCCCTTCTAATGTTGCATTTGATTATCCATAAATATGTGCATTATAGATGAGCTACACTTTGATGTTGTTCATCTTTTATTTGCTCAGCGGATACCTCTTGCTAACTCTCTTGTGAAGTGTTCCTAGTTTATGGATGAGGGGCACATTCATACTCATTCTTTTTTATGCTACTTAAACTAAAACCTAAACTGATTTGAAAAAGTTTGTTGATTTATCTTTAAAATTATCAATCTGACAGTGCTTTGTCCTATTTATAGCAATATAATTTCAATGGTGAACAACGATCTCTATTTTGTAGTTCAGTCATACAATTTGGTTCTTTTTACACACTTTTTGATTTTGCAAGTGATTTCATACATTAGAACATTGTATGCCTTTACAAATGATACTCTTGCTATGTATTCTTATGCAACCTCACTTCAAGCTACACTAAGAATGTGCCGATTAGTCTAGTGCAAAGCCTTGGTCTTGACTTCACATATGGTCTTGCTATATGTTCTTGTGCTTTACAACTTTGGGTTGGGAGGTTCCTGATTTCGAATGGAAAGGCTAATGGTGGAGAAATTATTACAGCTTTGTTTGCTGTAATTTTAAGTAGCATGTAAGTAAGCTTTGTTATGAAACATACATTCATCTCTAGTATATCTGTTCATTTTCTCTCTAGGATATCTTTTGTTCTCATTAAGTCTGACATTTTCAGTGGACTTAATCAAGCGGCTATCAATTTCTATTCATTTGAGCAAGGGAGAATTGATGCTTACAAACTTTTTGAGATGATAAGCTGTTCAAATTCTTCTCTTAATCAGGATGGAAGTACCTTAGTTACAATGCAAGGAAATATTGAGTTCAGGAATGTTTACTTCAACTATCTTTCACGTCCAGAAATTCTCATACTGAGTGGCTTTTACCAAAATGTACCTGCTAGAAAAACTGTGGCCCTTGTTGGTAGGAATGATTCTAGAAAAAGTAGTATAATTCCTCTTATGGAGCGTTTCTATGATCTTACCTTAGGTTTGTCTTGTTTGACTATGTTTTCCTATCATACACTAATGTACGTTTCATTGATGCTTGACAGCTTCGTCTTGATTTCTTGATGCAGGTGAAGTTCTATTGGATGGGGAGATATAAAACATCTGAAGTTGGAATGGTTGAGAAGCCAAATTGGACTAGTTACCCAGGAACCAACTTTGTTAAGTTTGAGCATCAAGGATGATATAGCTTATGGAAGATCTGCTATATTTGATCAGATTGAAGAAGTTGCTAAAATAATTCATGCACATGATTTCATAACTTCTCTTGAAATGGGATACGAAACTCAGGTTGATCTTGCACATGTTTAATTTTGAGCTTGTCTTTTGATCATGTTTAATTTTGGGTTGAGTCTCATTTGATATTCTATTTTGCATTACACTTATTGAACATGATGCAATATAGGTTGGTAGGACTGGTTTAACATTGACTGAAGAACAGAAATAAAAATCTCAATAGCTCGTGTTGTGCTTTCAAATCCTTCTATTCTTCTACTGGATGAGGTCACAAGTGGACTTGATTTTGAGGCCGAAAAGGTTGTTCAAGAGGCTCTGGATGTTCTCATGTTGGGGAGATCCACTATTATAATAGCTAGGCCCCTTAGTCTTATTCTGCTCTATATTTGACTCTGGAAGTTCTTTCAAATTTTCATTTGTAGATATATGACAGTTCTTTCCTTTAAATACACTTGCAAATTTGCTGGATTTTGTTACATTTACATGCCTTTTCTTCATCCATTTAGTTTGCACTTGATAGTGTTAAAAGTCTACAGGTTTTAAGCATATTTTGCATCTATGTGACAGAGATTCCTATTGTTCTGTTCCAAGAAGTGAATTGGCTATTTGTTCAAGTGTGCCTTCTCACATCTGTATAAGGTAAAAATTTGACCCTATATTTCTTCCTTAGTGTGTAATTTTCTTTCTAATGAATCTTGTAGTATTCAAAACCTCTCAAACACATACATTTCATGGATATGCAGGTTTCAAGTTGTTCTTGTATAGTATCAAATGGACTGCAAGAAGTTCCTGCAATTCATTAAAGAGAAGAAGAAGAGAATTCTGGATCATAAAGATGCCCCCTTGAAATGGAAGTAGAAGCTTAAAGCTTGGTTGTTTGTTAATTTTCTTGTGTAGTTAATTTTTGAAATTTGAAGATAACATTTTCATGGATTGAATGTAGTAAATATTTAGTTTTGAATTGGTGGTTTGTTTATATTAAATAAAGATTGGTTGTTTGTTATTATCATGTTACAACATGAACATTAAAGACAACGGTTAGAAATATTGTAAAAAGTACATAACCACAACGGATTTTTTTTATAAAAAGTAATAAAAGACAATGATTTTATCTATTGTAAAACATATTAAAATTATCTACCACAACAGTTTTAAAATTAATCTGTTGTAAAAAGAGTCTACCACAACGGTTTATTTCTGTTGTTGAAATTATCTACCACAACGGTTTTAAAATATTGTCGTATCCTTCGTAAACAAATTTTGAGCATATAAACAACAACGGATAAAAACCGTTGTCAAATGTCTACAAAGACAACGGATTCAAAACCGTTGTCGTAGGGCAATACATTCTACAACACCCTCAGTTACAACGGTTTTTTGACCCTACGACAACGGATAATATCCGTTGTCGTTTGCAGTTTTTGTTGTAGTGATAATTAATTAAACTATATAACCGACTTTTACTTACAGAGGGGTTCGGCCCTTCGGAAACGGATGCGGATCCGTGGCTTCTCTCGGACTCGGCTTCCGATTCGTCCTCACTTCCGGATCCGTTGGTGAAGTCCCGGGCTGTTAAGGCAAGAAAGTTCGTCTGTTCTTGTTCTTCGTCGTCGGATTCCTCGGAAGAAGACTCGTCCCATGTTGCCTTCAATGCCTTCTTTCTTTTGGGTTTCTTTGGATCCTTCTGGTTCGGGCAATTCGCCTTGATGTGACCCTTCTGATTGCACCCGTAGCATGTCACTTCGAATTTGACCTTCGAGCTTGGTTGGGCTTCTTTAGACTGAATGGCCTTTCTGAGATCCTTTTTGTTGAAGCCCTTCTTTTTGTAGAGCTTCTTTACTAAGCTGACTATTTCGATTGTGAGTTCATCATCGTCTTCTGAGTCTGGTTCTTCTTCTGACTCAAGTTCGGTTCTTCGCTTGACCTTTGACTCACGCGATCTCCCTGTTCCTGCAACCAAAGCCAACCCTTTCTCGGTCGGGCGTGCATTAGTCTGTTCGTGAAGTTCGAATTCTGCAAACAGTTCATCTAATTTAATGGTAGACAAGTCCTTGGAGACCTTGTAGGCATCTACCATGGATGCCCACAAGGTGTTCCTTGGAAAGGCGTTTAGAGAATACCTTATGATGTCCCGATTGTCTACCTTCTGTCTAATCGCATGAAGACCATTGAGCAGATCTTGAATCCGAGCATGGAGTTGGGCGGCTATTTCACCTTCCTGCAATTTGATGTTAAATAATTTATTAAAAATTAAGTCTCTTTTACTTACTTTGGTGTCGGATGTCCCTTCGTGAAGTTCAATTAGCTTCTCCCACAATTCTTTGGCGCTGTTGAAGGGGCCGACGCGGTTGAGTTCTTCTTTTGATAGGCCACACTGGAGGGTGCAGGTTGCCTTGGCATTAGCTTCCACTTTCTTGATTAAGGATGCATCCCAGTCCTCGTACGGTAGTGGTTTGCCGGTGGTGTCAGATGGTAGTTCGAATCCGGTTTTGACAATCATCCAGACTTCAAAGTGAGTCTGGAGATATGCCTCCATCCGACCTTTCCAGTACCCGAAGTCGTCTCCGGTGAATAGAGACGGGCGGGCAGTACTGTATCCTTCTTGAAGGGCCATTTCAGTTTTACCTAAAGCGAAAAACAACCACAAAAAAATGTCCCAGGACTTGGTCCTGGCTTAGTAGTGCGGAAGGAAAAAAATGAATCACGAACTCGGGTGGTGTTGCACCAATTCCGAGAAAAACTGATTCGACGGAAAAATAATTAGAATATAGCTATGAGGCTAAATTCTAATCGACTCCGAAAAAAAAATACCACGACAAAAATATTTTGAATGGTGGTTGCACCGATTCAAAATGACCCCGCCTGATACCAATTGATGGATCGAAAGCGCTAGAGGGGGGGGTGAATAGCGCTCGTGGCTATTTTTTTTTAACAATTTAAAACACAGAATAGAAACGCAGCGGAAAGTAAAATAAAACACACAGAGACGCAGGTGTTTTACTTCGTTCGGAGACTATGGCGACTCCTACTCGAAGGCCCACGGTCCTTGACCGCTTTCGGTGGGCAACAACTATATATCGGAAAGATTACAATTTGAATTACAATCAGTGTAATAAAAGAACTAATACCGACAACACAAGATTGAAGAGTCTGAGCTTTGGGTTGTCGACGTCGAGTAGTAGCACTTCAAGATCGTCTCGTTGGCAGCACTTCACAGAAGACAGCTTAGCAATTGATGATCTTTGGTTGCACCCTCGACCCTCTTTTTATATGACCTTCCGGGCGCCTGGACCCCTTCTGGGCGCCTGGAGGATGCTCCACGTGGCGAAGTCGCGGCAGGGATAACATTTGGTCCCGGGCGCCTGGACCTGTTCCGGGCGCCCGGACCTCCGGGCGCCCGGATCCATCCCGAGCGCCCGGACCCCTTTTTCCAGCAGGTTCTTCACCTGCAAAACAAGGTTAGTCCGAGCAATAATACCCTACAAGACAGTGTTAGATTCTGATAAAACATAGTAACGAATAACTGACAGTCTTCGGACTGTCCGAGTCTGACTTCGGATTTCCTACCGGAAGCCCTAGGTCGACCCGACGCCTACTGTTCCCTCTTGTTGGTTGCTACTCGGAAAACCTAGAGGTTCCACTGTACAAAAATTTTGTACAAAGGTCTGAACCTTTTCCTAGCTACCATGTGTTCTTTTAAATTAAATTTTGGATCGCCTGCGGAACTTAACACGTTTGATCCAAAACTTAATCTATTCGTTCTTTTAGGTTTTGACTTGAGTCTCCTGCGGAACTTAACACGTTCGACCCAAATCACCTTAAGTTATTAATTCCATTAAATATTAATTTCCATAATTGGTTCCCAGTATTGACGTGGCGAGGCACATGGCCTTCTTGGATATGAGAGCAACCACCACCGACTAGACAAAATCTTTTATGGAAAGCTAATATTTAATTTCCTAAAATAACTTTAGGTTAACCGAAAAGAACAATCAAATCACAAGGGAAAAAAAACAAAACAAAAGAGCACAACATCGAAAAACATATTCGAAATACTAGAATCGCATGCCTCTTGTATTTGGTATTATTTCCAAAAATAACTAGTATGATGCGGAAAGAAAAATTACTAGTTATACCTTTTAGAAAGACCTCTTGATCTTCTACCGTATTCCTCTTCTAACCTCGGACGTTGTGTGGGCAACGATCTTCCGAGATGAGAACCACCAAGCACCTTCTTCTTCCTTACAAGTTTCGCCCATCAAAACTTCTCCTAGGATGAAGAGGTTCGGCCACCACCACCATGCTCCAAGGGATGCTAGAAAAGAGGCTTCTTTTCTCTCCTTCTTCTCCTTCTTAGATCCGGCCACCAAAGCTATCTCCACCATGAGTAGGTTTCGGCCACACAAAGGAGAGGAGAGGAAAGAAAGGGCCGGCCACACCCAAAGAAGAAAAGAGGGAGAAAAATAATAGAGTTCTCCTACCATGAAGGCACATCTACCCCCTCTTTTATAATCCTTGGTCTTGGCAAATAAGGAACTTTAAATAAAAACTTCCTTAATTCTTTTGTCATGAAAAGGAAAATTTATTTAATTAAAAATAATTTTTCTCTTCTCAATTTACAATGGCCGGCCATTATACAAATCTCCAAGCAAATAAAATTTTAAACACCAATTAAAACTTCCTTATTTGCTTCCGGAAATTTATAAAAATTTCTCAATAATTTTTATCCCTTCATGATTGGTTTATAAAAAGGAAATTTAATAAATTAAAATCTTTCTTTTAAACATGTGGATAAAAAGAAAGTTATCTCTATAAATTAAAATCTCTTTTAATCTACAAATAAGGAAAGATATCAAATCTTTTCTTAATCTTTTGTAGAAACTTATAAAAGAGAATATTTAATTTTAAACTCTCTTTTAAATCATGAACATGATTAAAAAGGAAAGTTTTCTTAAAATTTAAAATCCTCCTTTAATCAACAAATAAGGAAAGATTTCAAATTTTAAACTCTCTTTTAAACATGTAGATGATTTACAAATAAGGAAAGTTTTTACCAAAAATTAAAACCATCCTTTTAAACTACAAATAAGGAAAGAGATTAATCTTTTCTCTTAATCTTTTGTAGAAAGTTATAAAAGGAAATTTTTAATTTTTAAACTCTCTTTTAAAATCATGATATCCACATAAGAAATAATTTTAATAAAAATCCTTTTTAATATTCTAGTGGCCGGCCACCTAAGCTTGGGACCCAAGCTTTGGCCGGCCACCTACATGACTCATCCACTTGGTCTTGGCTGGCCCTAGCTTGGGTTCCAAGCTAGCTTGGCCGGCCCCATTGGATGGGTAACAAGGTGGGTATGCGGTGGGGTGGGTATAAATCTCTATATACTAGATGCTACGATAGGGACCGAGAGGAGGAATTGGTTTTGGTCTCCCGATGAAATTAAGCATCCCGTGTTCGCCCCGAACACACAACTTAATTTCATCAATAATAATTCATTCCACTAAAGAACTATTATTGAACTACCGCACCAATCACAAATTACATTTTGGGCTCCTTATTATGAGTGTGTTAGTCTCCCTGTGTTTAAGATAACAAATGCCCACTAATTAAGTAAGTTACTGACAACTCACTTAATTAATATCTAGCTCCAAGAGTAGTACCACTCAACTTCATCGTCATGTTGGACTAAGTCCACCTGCAGGGTTTAACATGACAATCCTTATGAGCTCCTCTTGGGGACATTCTCAACCTAGATCACTAGGACACAGTTTCCTTCTATAATCAACAACACACACTATAAGTGATATCATTTCCCAACTTATCGGGCTTATTGATTTATCGAACTAAATCTCACCCATTGATAAATTAAAGAAATAAATATTAAATATATGTGCTTGTTATTATATTAGGATTAAGAGCACACACTTCCATAATAACTGAGGTTTTTGTTCCTTCATAAAGTCAGTATAAAAGGAACGACCTCAAATGGTCCTACTTAATACACTCTAAGTGTACTATTGTAATTATATAGTTAAGATAAACTAATACCTAATTACACTGCGACCTTCCAATGGTTTGTTCCTTTCCATCTTGGTCGTGAGCTACTGTTTATAATTTATAAGGAACCGATAACATGATCTTCTGTGTGTGACACCACACACCATGTTATCTATAATATAAATTAATCGAGCAACTACATTTATCATAAATGTAGACATTTGACCAATGTGATTCTTATTTCTAGATAAATGTTTATACCAAAAGCCAGGCTTTTAGTATACACTCTAACAATCTCCCACTTATACTAAAAGACTAAGCTGTCATATCTGCTGCCATACATCTGATTCCCAACCCTTCAACATGCCCATCAAAAGCTCTTGCCTTAAGGACCTTAGTGAAAGGATCTATAGGTCATCACCTGATGCAATCTAGGGGGCAACAACTTCTCCTCGTTTATATGATTTCTCATATTGGGTGGTACTTGCGCTCTATTGTGTTTACTTGCCTTATAGACTTATGGTTTCTTCGAGTTTGCTACTGCACCAATATTATTACAATAAATTGTAATAATCTTTGGACAAACCAGAAATCATATCTAAGTCTATCTTGAGGTTATTGAGTCATTCAGCTTTTATGGCTACCTCAGAGGCTTGCCATATACTAAGCTTCTATGGTGGAGTCCAGAAAAACACCTATGCTTATCACTCTTCCATAGTTATGACTTTACCTCCTAAAGTAAACACAAAACCCCGAGGTTGACTTATTATTGTCCCTATCCGATTGGAAGTCAAAATCCATGCAACTCACAAGGACCAAATTAACTGCCTTGTAAGCTAGCATATAATCTCTAGTGCCTCTAAGGTACTTCAATATATGTTTTACTGCAGTCCACTATCCTTGTCCTGGGTTACTTTGATATCTGCTAACTATGCCCTTGGCAAAACAGATTTCTGATCTCGTGCATAGCATACATTAGGCTTCCGACAGCCGAAGCATAAAGAACTGCCTTTATTTCCTTTATCTCCTTTGATGTCTACAGAGACATATCTTTAGATAAAGTTACTCCATGCTGAAAAGGTAAGAAACCTTTCTTGGAGTTTTGCATGCTTTAAAACGAGCAAGGATTTTTCCGATGTATGAAGCTTGGGATAAGTAAAATATTCTTTCCTTGCGATCCCTTATTACTTTGATCTCAAGAATATATACATTCTCCCAAGTCCTTTATATCGAATTGTTTGGACAACCATACCCTTACTTCTGACAACATTTTGATATTGTTTCCAACTACCAAAAATATTATCTACGTATAGTACAAGAAATACCACCACGCTTCCATCACACCTTTTGTATACACAAGACTTATCTGGTTACTAAATCCATAGATCTGGATTACTTTGATAAACCGGATGTTCCAAGACCTTGAAGCTTTGCCTCAGTCCATAGACTGATTGAGCTTGCACACAAGATGCTCTTAGCCCTTTGCAATGAACCCTTCTGGTTGCTTTATATGGATGTTTTCTTCTAGACTTCCATTAAGGAATGTTGTCTTGTCATCCACTTGCCAAATAGATAAAAGAATCCGGATAGACTTAAGCATGGCTACCAGTGAAAAATTTTCCTTTTTCATCAAGCCTTGCTTTGAAAGTTACTACCTTCTTGTCTATCCCTCTTTTCCTATTATAGACCTTTTTACACCTAATGGCTTTTACACCATTTGGTGATTCTACAAGCTTCCAGATTTTATTAGAATACATATATTCTAATTCTGTTATTCATTACTCTTTGCCAAGATACTGCATCTTTATCTTGGAGTACTTCATCATATGACCGGAGATCAGGTTCATGTCCTCTAGGGATCGAATCCAAAAACTCTCCCAAAACATGAACCTATTTAGGTTGCCTAACAACTCTCCCACTATGACAAGGCACTTTCTGCAATTGTGTATCATTTGTGATACGTGTTGCAGTTTTCTTGTGGTATCTCATCTTGTACAGTTGGTACTAGGTTAGACATGTCCTTTATTATTTCCTTAAGAACAAATTTACTTATGAGCACGTGGTTCATTATATAGTCCTTTTCTAAAAATCAGTCATTGATGCTAACAATGACCTTCTGATTTTTAAGACTATAATCCTACTTTTGTTTATCTAGGATAACTTACAAACAAGTGAACTCCTATCCAACTTATCATTGTCTCTCTTTAACATATGTGCTGGATTACCCGAATCCGAATATGCTTCAAAATAGGTTTTCACCTATTCAGCAATTCTACATGAGTAGAGAGTTCTAACTTGGAAGGTACTATGTTCACTTTCATTTTCAGAGTTTTTCTTAAAACAAATTTGGTAATTTTCTGAATAACTCATCATCTATCTAATTATTCCATAAGAGTCCTTTACCTTCTTTCTACTACACCATTCTGTTGGGGTGTACCAGATGCAGTTAGTTGGGATTGAAATCCAACTTCTGATAAGTGACTCCTAAAATCTCTCAAGAGGTACTTGCCACTACGATCTTCCATAGTGACTTTTTTACTTTAACATTTCTCCGCATCAACCTTGTACTGTTTGAACTAATCAAAGTACTTAGTCTTGCGGTACATTAAGTAAATTTATCTGTATCTTGAATAGTTGTCTATAAAATAGACAAAATATTCAATACTACCTCTTGTCTGGATTGTCATAGGATCACACAAATCAGAATGAACCGATTTCAACATATCTTTGACTCTATACCCCTTGGACTTAAAAGCTTCTTGGTTATTTTCCTTCCAAGTAAGACTCGCAGGTTGGAAAGATTTCCACTACCAATGAACCCAAAAGTTCATCAGCCACCAATGAATCCTTCTCAAGTATAACCTAGCTTTAGATGCCAAAGATATAATTGGTTTATTTCCGAAGGTTGCTTTCTCTTAAAATTAGAAGATGTGTTACTAATTTCCATTTGTTGCATCGTGGGAGTTATTGGATTATAAATTGTCAACCATCATACCAGAATAGATAACTTCCCTATTTTTCTTGATAACAACTTTGTTATCAAAATAGACACAATATCTATAATAGTTTAGAAACTGAAATCAGGTCCTTTCTAAACTTGGTACATAAAGACAATTACTTAAAATCCATATTTTATTTTTATCGAAGGATAAACATCTCCCACTGCAACAGCTACCACTTTTATAGTAGTGCCCATGTGGACGGTGATTTACCTTTCATTTAGTTGTCGGGTTTCCTGGAACCCTGCAATGAATTGTAGACATGATTAATGGCATCTTATATCTACACTCCAGGTTCTGGTAGATAACACCACTAGACATGTTTCAACTAATGAATTAAATACACCTAAATTGTTCTTAGTTCTTAGAAGACAGTCTACCTTAATGTCCAAGTCCTATTTCCAATCATTACAATTGGGACTACTAAGTCTTTTCTATAGTATAACAACTAGGGAATTGACAAACATTTTAAATCCTAGGAATCACAAAAATATTTGGTCAAGATCAATTCCTTAAAATCCCCATGAATTTTATATGCCACGATAGTGTGAACGTATACAAAATCAAAGAGGAGATTTTATCCATTAATTTTATTATCTCGTCAACTTTACTTTATGACGAATAAAATTAATAGTTGATCTGTCTTTGATCAAATATTTGGTCAAAAACATTTGAATTTAAAAAAATATTGATTCCTCAAACAATATTATTTAAATTCACCAACACCTCAAACACCGTGAATTTTGCATGCCACGTTAGTGTGGGCGTATACAAATTCAACATTTGTAAAAGGAGGGTTTTAACCCATTAATTTTATTATCTTGTCAACCTAACTTTTTGACAAATAAAATTAATAGTTGGTATCATTTGGTCACACAAATAATAGCAGTGACTCCGATGGGGAGGATACTATTAGATGTGTCTAAGTGTATACCATTACTTGACACTAAGTCTATTAATAAGATTATGCCCCTTCCGTTGGGGAAGATCACACGCTCTTAATTAACTTCCTATAGTCATCCAAAAATAGAAGTCTGTTCTAGTGATCCACAAACAAGCTCATCCGTTATGGAGGAAGACACTCAGAGCCAACGTTTGCATCACTTACAAACCAGTAATGGAGACCATGAGATTTACTTAAAAATCCCTCTCCCACTTAGTTATTTATAAATGAGGAATTTTAACTATGCTAGCCTACTAAATATGTAAACTAACATGCACACACAACACAATATAAAAGCAATAAATAGAAAATCTAATTTTCAACTATTATGGCTTTTATCTCTTGTTGTCCTCCGTGTGTTGTCATCCCAAGCTGCTGCCATATTTGGCCACCGCCACCGGGTCTAGCTGTCGCATCCATCTTGCTCCTAGTTCCGCTGCGCCTCTGGTCCTTAGAAGGTTCCACGCTTTGCAAGATTCGATCCGCGACATAAATAGAATTTTACATTTTTGATCCTATATTCCATAAAAGGAATGTACATGTATCTAGATCAAAAATAAAATCCTAATAAAAATAAATACAGCTCCTGCTGTATTTTATAATACAATCATGCACACACATATAAATGCCCTTGACATGTCCAAGGGTCCAATCACACAAATAATAACTAAAAGCCATAATAGTTGGATCCTGCATCCACAAAGTTAGCACATCCTACTATTATCCTGCCTAAATTATGTATGACATGTGCATAATTAAACTAATACCAAATACACAGAGGCAAAACCCTAGCTCTGATACCAATTGTTGGTTGCTACTCGGAAAACCTAGAGGTTCCACTGTACAAAAATTTTGTACAAAGGTCTGAACCTTTTCCTAGCTTCCATGTGTTCTTTTAAATTAAATTTTGGATCGCCTGCGGAACTTAACACGTTTGATCCAAAACTTAATCTATTCGTTCTTTTAGGTTTTGACTTGGGTCTCCTGCGGAACTTAACACGTTCAACCCAAATCACCTTAAGTTATTGATTCCATTAAATATTAATTTCCATAATTGGTTCCCAGTACCGACGTGGCGAGGCACATGGCCTTATTGGATATGGGAGCAACCACCACCAACTAGACAAAATCTTTTATGGAAAGCTAATATTTAATTTCCTAACTTTAGGTTAACCGAAAAGAATAATCAAATCACAAGGGAAAAAAACAAAACAAAAGAACACAACATCGAAAAATATATTCGAAATACTAGAATCGCATGCCTCTTGTATTTGGTATTATTTCTAAAAATAACTAGTATGATGCGGAAAGAAAAATTACTAGTTATACCTTTTAGAAAGACCTCTTGATCTTCTACCGTATTCCTCTTCTAACCTCGGACGTTGTGTGGGCAACGATCTTCCGAGATGAGAACCACCAAGCACCTTTTTCTTCCTTACAAGTTTCAGCCATCAAAACTTCTCCTAGGATGAAGAGGTTCGACCACCACCACCATGCTCCAAGGGATGCTAGAAAAGAGGCTTCTTTTCTCTCCTTCTTCTCCTTCTTAGATCCGGCCACCAAAGCTATCTCCACCATGAGTAGGTTTCGGCCACACAAAGGAGAGGAGAGGAAAGAAAGGGCCGGCCACACCCAAAGAAGAAAAGAGGGAGAAAAATAATAGAGTTCTCCTACCATGAAGGCACCTCTATCCCCTCTTTTATAATCCTTGGTCTTGGCAAATAAGGAAATTTAAATAAAAACTTCCTTAATTCTTTTGCCATGAAAAGGAAAATTTATTTAATTAAAAATAAATTTTCTCTTCTCAATTTACAATGGCCGGCCATTATACAAATCTCCAAGCAAATAAAATTTTAAACACTAATTAAAACTTCCTTATTTGCTTCCGGAAATTTATAAAAATTTCTCAATAATTTTTATCCCTTCATGATTGGTTTATAAAAAGGAAATTTAATAAATTAAAATCTTTCTTTTAAACATGTGGATAAAAAGAAAGTTATCTCTATAAATTAAAATCTCTTTTAATCTACAAATAAGGAAAGATATCAAATCTTTTCTTAATCTTTTGTAGAAACTTATAAAAGAGAATATTTAATTTTAAACTCTCTTTTAAATCATGAACATGATTAAAAAGGAAAGTTTTCTTAAAATTTAAAATCCTCCTTTAATCAACAAATAAGGAAAGATTTCAAATTTTAAACTCTCTTTTAAACATGTAGATGATTTACAAATAAGGAAAGTTTTTACCAAAAATTAAAACCATCCTTTTAAACTACAAATAAGGAAAGAGATTAATCTTTTCTCTTAATCTTTTATAGAAAGTTATAAAAGGAAATTTTTAATTTTTAAACTCTCTTTTAAAATCATGATATCCACATAAGAAATAATTTTAATAAAAATCCTTTTAATATTCTAGTGGCCGGCCACCTAAGCTTGGGACCCAAGCTTTGGCCGGCCACCTACATGACTCATCCACTTGGTCTTGGCCGGCCCTAGCTTGGGTTCCAAGCTAGCTTGGCCGGCCCCATTGGATGGGTAAGAAGGTGGGTATGCGGTGGGTATAAATCTCTATATACTAGAGGCTACGATAGGGACCGAGAGGAGGAATTGGTTTTGGTCTCCCGATGAAATTAAGCATCCTGTGTTCGCCCCGAACACACAACTTAATTTCATCAATAATAATTCATTCCACTAAAGAACTATTATTGAACTACCGCACCAATCCCAAATTACATTTTGGGCTCCTTCTTATTATGAGTGTGTTAGTCTCCCTGTGTTTAAGATAACAAATGTCCACTAATTAAGTAAGTTACTGACAACTCACTTAATTAATATCTAGCTCCAAGAGTAGTACCACTCAACTTCATCGTCATGTCGGACTAAGTCCACCTGCAGGGTTTAACATGACAATCCTTATGAGCTCCTCTTGGGGACATTCTCAACCTAGATCACTAGGACACAGTTTCCTTCTATAATCAACAACACACACTATAAGTGATATCATTTCCCAACTTATCGGGCTTATTGATTTATCGAACTAAATCTCACCCATTGATAAATTAAAGAAATAAATATCAAATATATGTGCTTGTTATTATATTAGGATTAAGAGCACACACTTCCATAATAACTGAGGTTTTTGTTCCTTCATAAAGTCAGTATAAAAGGAACGACCTCAAATGGTCCTACTCAATACTCTCTAAGTGTACTATTGTAATTATATAGTTAAGATAAACTAATACCTAATTACACTACGACCTTCCAATGGTTTGTTCCTTTCCATCTTGGTCGTGAGCTACTGTTTATAATTTATAAGGAACCGATAACATGATCTTCTGTGTGTAACACCACACACCATGTTATCTATAATATAAATTAATCGAGCAAATACATTTATCATAAATGTAGACATTTGACCAATGTGATTCTTATTTCTAGATAAATGTTTATACCAAAATCCAGGCTTTTAGTATACACTCTAACACCTCTACGGGGAACGCGTCCTCACCTACTCCCCTCAGGAGAGATTACCTGATGCCAGTCCGGTCTCCAGACCGACTGGACTTTCCGCCTAGGGTTACCACCCCCTAGGACCTAGGGTTACCGCCCCCTAGGGTTTTTCTCCACCTAGGGTTACCACCCCCTAGGACCTAAGGTTACCGCCCCTTAGGGTTTTCCTCCACCTAGGGTTACCGCCCCCTAGGACCTAAGGTTACCGCCCCTTAGGGTTTTCCTCCACCTAGGGTTACCGCCCCCTAGGACCTAAGGTTACCACCCCTTAGGGTTTTTCACCTGCCTAACCGCAGCTAGGACTTTCCTGAAACACTTATTCAAACATGTTAGATCACACACTAACTTAACTTTGAATCCTTTGCCATTATCAAAACTAAGGTTCGATCGTCGGATGCTTCCCGCACCAACATAATTCCCCGCTATCTGATATTCTGAACTCTCCACCTTCTGATTCTGCTATCCCTTGCTTGATTTTCTGACTTTCAGGATCCTGTTCCTGAGCTGTCTGAATGTCACCAAGCAAGGTAGATTCTAATGTCATAGTAGAGAGCTGTCCAACTATGAGTTCGAGACCGAAATCTGTGATCTCTTTCTGTAGGGGCGGTGACATGGCTGCTAAAGATAATAGGGTAGCACTGGACTTTCTGCTAAGTGCGTCTGCTACCCTATTGGCTTTCCCTGGGTGGTAGAGGATATCTATATCATAGTCTTTGACCAGCTCTAGCCACCTGCGCTGTCGCATATTCAGATCCTTCTGAGTGAAGAAGTACTTCAGACTCTGATGATCTGTATACACTCTGCACTGAGCTCCATACAAGTAATGTCTCCAAATTTTGAGAGCGAACACCACTACTGCAAGCTCAAGGTCATGAGTAGGATAGTTCTTCTCATAATCCTTGAGTTGTCTGGAGGCGTAGGCGATTACCTTGCCGTCTTGCATCAACACTGCTCCTAGTCCCAACTTAGAGGCATCACTATAAATATCAAAGTTGTCTGTGTTCTCGGGTAGAGCTAGAATGGGTGCACTGGTCAGTCTTCTTTTTAGCTCGCTGAAGTTGTTATCGCAGTCCTCTGTCCATTGAAATTTTCTGTTCTTTCTGGTGAGAGCTGTCAGTGGGGAGGCTATCCTGGAGAAGTCCTCTACGAATTTTCTGTAATAGCCTGCTAATCCCAGAAAGCTTCTGTAAAGCCCGAAAAATTCCCAAATTTATTTTAGAATTATTCTATGATTTTTCTGGAATTATTAGATATTTTTCCGGAATTTTCCGAGTAGCGGGAGTAGCAAAAACAAATAGGTCGCAAAATAGCTTAGGCGGGAATCGAACCCGAGACCTATGGTGTAAGGGATAATGTTAGTAACCAGTTGAACCCAGCAGGGCCGTGCTGAAAGGAAGGAGAACCAAATATATTTATATTAGAGTTGGGTTCATTAAACCACTTAATATAAATAATAAACTTAAGTGGGGTTTGGTTTATTTTGGTTCGGCACCTCTTCACCTCACGACACTTTCTCTTCCAAAACCTCACCGCCGCCTCTCCCTTCTTCTCCTCTTCCTCACGCACGGCACACCAAGGCAAGGGTCCATAGGATCATCTTCCGGCGACGACTCCAACACGAAAGGAGTTCTTCTCCGCGAGAGGAACGCGAAGACGTAAGCGGTTCGTCGAGCGGACAGTTTTCCGGAAACACCTAGCGAATAGAATCGTAAGAAAACCTTACGATTGAGGTAAGAAACCCCTCACCTGCAGTATAATTGCTCTCGCTTGTTAGTTATGGCGTTAGTTCAGTAATTTTATAGTTTTCAGTTTTAGGGCATGCTTTTAGTGCACGCCAAGCATGCGGTAGAATGCCCAGTTCAGAAGGATGTACCAATAGGCGTCCTAACAGCATATAAAATGTAATAGAAACATTTTATTCAGTTTATTATTAGTTATTACAGCTATATGGATCAGATATCCATTGGGTGGGCTCCCACAGTAGCCTCTAGGTTCAGATAACCTAGCTCTAGGTTCAGATAACCTAGAACAGCAAAGTAAAATTAAACAGTATTCAGTATTTTACTTTTATTCAGTTGGCATCGTGCTTGGATCAGATATCCATGGGCTGGACTCCCACAGTCGTCCCTAGGTTCAGATAACCTAGTAACCCTGCTGGATTCGGAACTTGCAATCCGGGTCTCGTAGTAAGTATAGTTGCCAGGGCCCCAAAGGCATGTTTAGTATTTTCATCTATTATATGTATAGTTTTCAAATTTGAAACCAGTGATGAAAACACTAATTTAGCTTCCAGTTCAGTTCAGGTTCAATTTACATGATTTGAGTTCATGTACAGATTTAGACATATGCATGACTAGTTCAGTTTCATGCTCAGTTTATATGTTATGCCATGTTTCAGTTCCAGTTTATGCTTTGTTTGATATGCCATGCCATGCTTGCATGTTCAGTATGTTTTTTTTCAAACAACATGATTTAAAATCATAATTGCATCGTATGCATGATTTAGTGAGGTAGATGGTTTCTTACTAAGCTTTAAGCTTACAGGTACTACTTTTCTTATACTGCAGATACAGGTAAAAGAAAAGTGGACTAGCGGAGGCTGGAGGGCGATGCTACAATGATGTGTGTGTGCAAGGGGTCTGGAATAAAGATCCTTGGGATCTACACGCTTTTAATTCAGTTTTAGTACTTAACATGTCTAGTTTCATATTTAGTCTTATTACTAATTGTTCTAGCTTAGTAACTATGTTTGGTATAGCTTATCACGTTTAGAACATTGGTACTTATGTGCTTATATGTGTTTCCATTGTTTTAGAACTATTGTGTGATGTTTTGCACGCATGAAGTCTGAAATCGAACTCTCGAGTGAAATCGACTCTTGATGGTCCCCGGACCGATCGAGT
The DNA here is from genome assembly GCF_018446385.1 of Zingiber officinale. NCBI lineage: Eukaryota > Viridiplantae > Streptophyta > Magnoliopsida > Zingiberales > Zingiberaceae > Zingiber > Zingiber officinale. Next base: position 15,177,299 of record NC_056002.1, read on the forward strand.
CTGGTGTGCCACTAGATCGGTCGGTAGGCCGATCGAGAGATCTGATATACCGGTCCAGCATCGAACAGAAGGCATCCAGAGTTTCCAGGTGCCTGGATCGGTCTGCAGATCGATCCAGACACACCTGGATCGGTCTACCGACCGATCCAGCCTTTGTTGGTTCGGTCCGCAGACCGATCCAGCAAGGCACAGAATTGTAGTAAGTTTGATCGATCCGTGGATCGATCAGCAGCTAGCTGGGAAGTAAATTCTGAGTTCCTAACTCAGATGGGAGATCAAGTATTCTCCTTAGCACGTGTACACCAACAGGAAAGGGTCTTGAATCCTTCCTTATAACAGCATGGGTGTATCAGTTGTCAGACTAACCGAGTCAGTTAGTGAAATTTTATTTTACCCAGTTTTCCGTACAGTATTTTCAGTAGTTAATGTAGCGATCCGGCTCACAGCCTAGTACCCAGGAGTTGGGTCGTTACAGAGTGGTATCAGAGCAGGGTTCCTTACTTCCTACACACACATCAGCATTGTGCCTACAGCTTCCAAGTAAGAACATCTCTCACTCAGTTTGTTTTCAGCTTTCATATCAGTTATGTGTGCTTCCATGTTTGCTCTCATGTTGGTAGTTAATTAATTTATGTTTACAGTGATAGTATTTAACATGTTACCAGTAGTTAACTATAACATGATAGCTTAGTTATATATATGTGTTCTGCTATTTAGAAAATGATGCGAGGGCGTCCGGCTAAGCGGCGGTGAGCCCGGCATGAGGCGGGCGGTTCGGTGCCTCCCGGACCTTACGGCGTTAGTGGCTCAGTTACAGACAGCAGCAAGAGATAGCCTCCTTAAAGGCTAACCAGCAGACTCCCCAGTCACTCCAGTACCGAACCTCACGACTCCGGTAATCACGAGGTAGTACCAGCTCGGCTGCGATACGGTCAGTAGCCCGATGGCGAGGGCTAAGAAAGCTTACCTTATCGATGGCGGAGAATTAAGCGAGAACTTCGGGCACCAACGAACCATGGGATGCTCGGGCATGGTTTAAAACACTGGAGAGCACGATGGAGCTTCTAGATTGGCCGAGCACGAAAGGTGAAGTGTGCCTCCTTTTAACGAGAGCCGACGCATGTGGTGGGGCGGATTAAACCGAAGTGGCGATAAACCGGATGACATGGGCCAACTTTGAGAAAGAATTCTTGAGGAATTCTTTCACATGCAAGTCACGAACCGACACTATGACGAGTTCACGAGTTTCGTCGGGGCAACCTATCGGTTCAGGAGGCCGTGAAGAAATTCAACAGTTGGCCCGTCGTGTCCGTAACTAGTCATTTCGAGAGAAGGCGAGTCGCTTGATCTTGAAGATGCTCGGACGAGATCGCAATGAATGTGGTGGTGGTGTTCATAGGCCACAAACCACGGAGGAGCTGGTGAGTAGTGCCTTCGAATCGACCTGAGCATCACCCAGCAGAAGCAGGTTTCCACAGAACCCAAGGGACAAGCTGGCTCGGTACTCAGCAGAAACAACAAGGGCATAGCTCCAACTGGAAGGGGAAACGCAAGGCAAGCGGTGATCCAAAAGGAGGACCAGGTGGAAAACATTCCGGACATCCCAAGTGTGCTACTTGTGGGAAACATCATCCAGGAGCCGCAAGGGTACGCGAGGTTGTTTTGAATGTGGGCAGGAAGGGCACATGGCTAAGCGGTGCAGAACAAAACGATCTTCCTCGCCTCGGTAGATATGGAGCTCGGCCACTACACGGATGTATCTTGTCTTAGATGGTCCACCAGATCGATCGGGCAGATTAGAAGCCCCACGGCTACCACAAATGCGAGGATTTTCTCACCGACGAGAGGACGTAGCAAATGCCTCGGCGGTTGTCACGAGTCGGATCGGTATTTTTGACATAATGCACTGTCTTATTCGATCATCGGGCAACCCACTCTTATGTATCCAGGGCATTTGCGAATAGCAACACCTAAGTACTCAATAGTCAATTCTCGACAACGCTACCCTCGGGAGACATTATGGCATCTACGCACTGCGAGCAGTGCCGGTCATTATAGCGACAGGAGCTTTTGGTGATCCGATAGTGCTAGAAATGACCGACTACGATGTCATCTTTGGAATGGATTTTCGATCGATACGGCGCTTATAGAGCGACAGGCAAAGGTATGCAACCAAAAAGGCAGCAGTTGATTACAGGGAAGCCAAAGAGGAAAGCGGTTCTTGGAATTTAAGCACAGCAGCTATTGGATTCGGGATGCGTGGGATTTTTAGCAAATGTAGTCAACACCGGCCGAGACAAGAACCAACTATCGAGGTTCGAGTCGTTTGTGACTACCAGCAGTCTTCCCTGAAGAGCTACCGGTTAGACAGGGAGATTGAATTCGAGATAGAGCTCATTCCCGGCACAATCCAATTTCCAAGGCACCATATCGCATGGCTCCCGAGCGAAGGAACTCGATGAGCAATTACAGGAGCTTCTTGACAAGGGTTTCATACGCCTAGTCACTCACCATGGGGAGCACTGTGTTGTTTGTGAAGAAGAAGGATGGAAGCATGCGCCTATGCATGAACTAGTGCCTTGAACGGTCACAATTAAAAGCAGATACCCTCTTCCGGGATAGATGACTGTTTGACCAGCTAAAGGGAGCCACGGTGTTCTCTAAAATTGACCTCGGATCGGGATATCACCCGGTTAGAGTCAAGGAAGGTGATGTACCTAAAACAGCTTTCAGGACCAGATACGGACATTATGAGTTCGTAGTCATGCCTTTCGGCGTGACAAATGCTCCAGCTACTTTCATGGACCTCATGAACAGAGTATTCAGAGAATACTTAGACAAGTTTGTCATCGTGTTCATCGATGACATTCTTATCTATTCAGGCACTCAGGAGGACCATGCAGAGCATCTGAAGACAGTTTTGCAGATCCTTCAGCAGAACCAGCTGTACGCCAAATTCACGAAATGTGAATTCTGGCTAGACCAGGTAGCTTTTCTCGGTCACATCATCTCCAAAGATGGTGTTATGGTAGATCCCAGCAAGATAGAAGCGGTAAGTAACTGGAAGAGACCCAGGAACGCCAGTGAAATCAGAAGCTTTCTGGGATTAGCAGGCTACTACAGGAAATTCGTAGAGGACTTCTCCAGGATAGCCTCCCCACTGACAGCTCTCACCAGGAAGAACAAGAAATTTCAGTGGACAGAGGACTGCGAGAACAGCTTCAGCGAACTAAAACGGAGATTGACCAGTGCTCCTATTTTAGCTATACCAGAAAACACAGACAGCTTCGACATCTACAGTGACGCCTCTAAATTGGGATTAGGAGCAGTACTGATGCAGCAGGGCAAGGTGATCGCCTATGCCTCCAGACAACTCAAGGATTATGAGAGGAACTATCCTACTCACGACCTTGAGCTTGCAGCAGTGGTGTTCGCTCTCAAGATTTGGAGACATTATTTGTACGGAGCTCAGTGCAGAGTATATACAGATCATCAAAGTCTGAAGTATTTCTTTACTCAGAAGGATCTGAATATGCGACAGCGCAGATGGTTAGAACTAGTCAAGGATTATGACATAAATATCCTCTACCATCCAGGGAAAGCTAATAAGGTAGCAGACGCACTCAGCAGGAAGTCCAGTGCTACCTTATTATCTTTAGCAGCTATGTCACCACCCCTAAGGAAGGAGATTACGGCCTTTAGTCTCGAGCTTATAGTCGGACAACTTTCCACTATGACCTTAGAGTCTACCTTGCTTGGTGATATTCAGTCAGCTCAGGATCAGGACCCTGAAATTCAGAAAATCAAGCAAGGGCTAGCAGAATCGGAAAGTGGAGAATTCAGAGTGTCCGACAGCGGGGTGTTGTATTTTGGCGACAGACTCTGTGTTCCAGATCAGGAGGAGCTACAGAGACAGATTTTAGACGAGGCTCACAAGACTCCCTACGCGATGCATCCGGGCTCCACCAAAATGTATCAAGACTTGAAGAAACGTTTTTGGTGGCCCGGGATGAAGCGAGACATCGCCAGATATGTTAGCATCTGCCTCACCTGTCAGAGGGTCAAGGCAGAGCATCAGCGACCAGGAGGAGTTCTGCAGCCTATACAGATCCCAGAATGGAAGTGGGAGGATATCTCCATGGATTTCATAGTGGGACTACCCGGAACCACGAATGGTTTTGATGCCATCTGGGTAATAGTCGACAGGTTGACTAAATCAGCCCACTTTTTAGCTATCAAGATATCCTACTCCATGGAGAAGCTAGCTCAGTTGTATCTCCAGGAGATCGTCAGACTTCATGGAGTCCCACGTACCATTATATCAGACAGAGACAGCAGATTTACATCACACTTCTGGAAGTGTGTACAGTCAGCTATGGGCACCCAGTTAAAATTCAACACAGCCTTCCATCCTCAGACAGATGGTCAGACAGAGCGAGTAAATCAGGTACTCGAAGATATGCTCCGAGCTTGTGCCCTAGATTTCAAAGGAAGTTGGTGCAAATATCTGAGTCTAGCAGAATTTACATACAACAACAGTTATCAGGCCACTATCGGCATGGAACCATATGAGGCATTCTATGGGCGGAGGTGCAGATCACCCATCTGCTGGTATGAGAGTGGTGAACAGAAGGAACTAGAGCTTCAGACATATCTAGTAGCAGATACCACAGCAGCCATACAGCAGATTCGCCAGAGGATAGAGACAGCACAGAGCCGTCAGAAGAGCTATGCTGATACACGACGCAGACCCCTAGAGTTTTCAGTTGGGGATACAGTTTTCCTCAGAGTAGCTCCCATGAAGGGAGTCATGCGTTTTGGGAAGAAGGGCAAGCTAGCTCCCAGATATGTGGGACCATACCTTATCACGAAGAGAGTGGGCAAGGTAGCATATGAGCTAGAGCTACCTCAGGAGATGTCAGCCGTCCACAACGTATTTCATGTCTCCATGCTGAAGAAGCATATTCAGACGCCAACCAGGTGATTGAGCCCCAGTTGGTACAGGTCCGTGATGATCTCAGCTATGACAATCGGCCTATTCGGATAATAGACCGAGCAGAAAGAAATTACGGAACAAGGAAGTAGTCAGCTGGCAAAATCACACAGCAGCAGAGGCGACTTGGGAGACAGAGGCCAGCATGAGACAGAAGTACCCAGAATTGTTTTAAGTTCGGGGATGAAATTTTATAAGGTATGGGGGATTGTAAAGCCCGAAAAATTCTCGAATTTATTTTAGAATTTTTCTATGATTTTTCTGGAATTTTTAGATATTTTTCCGGAATTTTCCGAGTAGCGGAAGTAGCAAAAAAATAAATAGCAAAATAGCTTAGGCGTGAATCGAACCCGAGACCTATGGTGTAAGGGATAATGTTAGTAACCAGTTGAACCCAGCAGGGCCGTGCTGAAAGGAAGGAGAACCAAATATATTTATATTAGAGTTGGGTTCATTAAACCACTTAATATAAATAATAAACTTAAGTGGGGTTTGGTTTATTTTGGTTCAACACCTCTTCACCTCACGACACTTTCTCTTCCAAAACCTCACCGCCGCCTCTCCCTTCTTCTCCTCTTCCTCACGCACGGCACACCAAGGCAAGGGTCCATAGGATCATCTTCCGGCGACGACTCCAACACGAAAGGAGTTCTTCTCCGCGAGAGGAACGCGAAGACGTAAGCGGTTCGTCGAGCGGACAGTTTTCCGGAAACACCTAGCGAATAGAATCGTAAGAAAACCTTACGATTGAGGTAAGAAACCCCTCACCTGCAGTATAATTGCTCTCGCTTGTTAGTTATGGCGTTAGTTCAGTAATTTTATAGTTTTCAGTTTTAGGGCATGCTTTTAGTGCACGCCAAGCATTCGGTAGAATGCCCAGTTCAGAAGGATGTACCAATAGGCGTCCTAACAGCATATAAAATGTAATAGAAACATTTTATTCAGTTTATTATTAGTTATTACAGCTATATGGATCAGATATCCATTGGGTGGGCTCCCACAGTAGCCTCTAGGTTCAGATAACCTAGCTCTAGGTTCAGATAACCTAGAACAGCAAAGTAAAATAAAACAGTATTCAGTATTTTACTTTTATTCAGTTGGCACTGTACTTGGATCAGATATCCATGGGCTGGACTCCCACAGTCGTCCCTAGGTTCAGATAACCTAGTAACCCTGCTGGATTCGGAACTTGCAATCCCGGGTCTCGTAGGGATGCGCGCACAGTAAGTACAGTTGCCAGGGCCCCAACAGCATGTTTAGTATTTTCATCTATTATATGTATAGTTTTCAAATTTGAAACCAGTGATGAGAACACTAATTTAGCTTTCAGTTCAGTTCAGGTTCAGTTTACATGATTTGAATTCATGTACAGATTTAGACATATGCATGACTAGTTCAGTTTCATGCTCAGTTTATATGTTATGCCATGTTTCAGTTCCAGTTTATGCTTTGTTTGATATGCCATGCCATGCTTGCATGTTCAGTATGTTTTTCAAACAACATGATTTAAAATCATATTCGCATCGTATGCATGATTTAGTGAGGTAGATGGTTTCTTACTAAGCTTTAAGCTTACAGGTACTACTTTTCTTATACTGCAGATACAGGTAAAAGAAAAGTGGACTAGCGGAGGCTGGAGGGCGATGCTACAATGATGTGTGTGTGCAAGGGGTCTGGAATAAAGATCCTTGGGATCTACACGCTTTTAATTCAGTTTTAGTACTTAACATGTCTAGTTTCATATTTAGTCTTGTTACTAATTGTTCTAGCTTAGTAACTATGTTTGGTATAGCTTATCACGTTTAGAACATTGGTACTTATGTGCTTATATGTGTTTCCATTGTTTTAGAACTATTGTGTGATGTTTTGGCATGCCAAAGTGCTGAAATCAGAACTCTCGAGTGAAATCAGCTACTGATCGGTCCCCAGACCGATCAGGGTCTGAGCTGTGCCACTGGATCGGTCAGCCGACCGATCCAGCGAGATACAGTATGCTACTGTATCCTCCTGGATCGGTCAGCCGACCGATCCAGCTCGCTCCAGGTTCCTGGATCGGTCTGCAGACCGATCCAGACACACCTGGATCGGTCTACCGACCGATCCAGCCTTTGTTGGTTCGGTCCGCAGACCGATCCAGCAAGGCACAGAATTGTAGTAAGTTTGATCGATCCGTGGATCGATCAGCAGCTAGCTGGGAAGTAAATTCTGAGTTCCTAACTCAGATGGGAGATCAAGTATTCTCCTTAGCACGTGTACACCAACAGGAAAGGGTCTTGAATCCTTCCTTATAACAGCATGGGTGTATCAGTTGTCAGACTAACCGAGTCAGTTAGTGAAATTTTATTTTACCCAGTTTTCCGTACAGTATTTTCAGTAGTTAATGTAGCGATCCGGCTCACAGCCTAGTACCCAGGAGTTGGGTCGTTACAGCTTCTGATCTCACTGGCGTTCTTGGGTCTTTTCCAGTTACTCACAGCTTCTATCTTACTGGGGTCTACCATAATCCCATCCTTTGAGATGATGTGACCCAGGAAGGACACCTGATCTAACCAAAATTCACATTTTGTGAACTTGGCGTACAACTGGTTCTGCTGAAGGGTCTGCAGTACTATTTTCAGGTGCTCTGCGTGTTCTTCCTGAGTTCCTGAATAGATAAGAATGTCATCGATAAAAACAATAACAAATTTATCTAGGTAGTCCCTGAATACTCTGTTCATGAGGTCCATAAAAGTGGATGGAGCATTCGTCACACCAAAGGGCATGACTACGAACTCGTAGTGTCCGTATCTAGTCCTGAACGCTATCTTGGGTATATCCCCTTCTTTAACTTTCACCTGATGATAACCTGATCTGAGGTCTATCTTAGAGAACACTGCTGCTCCCTTTAGCTGATCAAACAGGTCATCTATTCTGGGAAGAGGATACCTGTTCTTAATGGTGACTTGGTTCAGTGCTCTGTAATCTATGCATAGGCGCATGCTCCCGTCCTTCTTCTTCACGAACAATACAGGCGCTCCCCATGGTGAGTGACTAGGACGTATGAAGCCCTTGTCAAGCAGCTCCTGTAGTTGCTCATGAAGTTCCTTCAGTTCTGCTGGGGCCATGCGGTAGGGTGCTTTGGAAATAGGATTTGTACCGGGGATGAGTTCTATCTCAAATTCGATCTCCCTGTCTGGTGCTAGGCCTGGTAACTCTTCAGGGAAGACTGCTGGGTAGTCACATACGACTCGGACCTTTGCTAGCTGTCGGTCCTCGTCCTGACTGGTACTGACTACGTGTGCTAAAAATCCCGTACATCCTGAATCCATCAATCTCTATGCCTTCATAGCTGAGAGAAACTTTTTGGCCTTTCTCTTGGGTTCTCCGATGAACTCGAACTGTGCTTCTGCTTCAGGTTGGAATACGACTTTCTATTTACGGCACTCGATGGAAGCACCGTATCTGATCAAGAAGTCCATTCCGAAGATGACATCGTAGTCACTCATATTTAGCACTATCAGATCACAAAAGAGTTCTCTGTCTGCTATAATGACTGGCACTGCTCTGAGCCAGTGCGTGGATACCATAATTTCTCCTGAAGGTAGCGTTGTCAGAAACTGACTACTGAGTATCTCTGGAGGTATTGCTAACTTCTCAACAAATGCCCTGAATATATATGAATGAGTTGCCCCAGTATCGAATATGACAGTTGTACTTTGCTGTAAAATACTAATCTGACATGAAACAACTGTCGAGGCATTTGCTACGTCCTCTCTGGTGAGTGAGTAGATCCGTGCATTTGTCGTAGCTGGAGGGGCTTCTAGTCTGCCCTGGCTGATGTGGGGACCATCTAAAGCGGCCTGCATCTAATGCAACTGTGCTGGCTTGGCTTCGTACTGGATCGGCTGTGGTGGAGGAAAGTTGGCCTTGTTCGGACACTGCTTGGCCAGGTGCCCTTCTTGTCCACACTCAAAGCATCCTCGTGTGCCCTTACGACAAACTCCAGGGTGAAATTTCCCACAAGTAGCACACTTTGGATAACTGGGATGTTTGCTAGCTGGTCCTCCTTTCGGGTAACTCCCTGGTTTGCACTTGTTGCTGGAGTTCCCTTTCCAGTTAGAGCCGTGGGAGCTGTGGCCCTGGTGTTTCTGAGTACCTAAGCCTCCTTGTCCTTTGGACTCTGAGAGAACTTGCTTCTGCTGCTTGATATTATTCTGGTAGTGCTCGGTGGTCAGAGCACTGCTGACTAGTTCTTCGGTGGTTTGCGGCCTATGAATGCCGCCAGCCACGTTCATCGCTATTTCCGGCCTCAGCATCTTAAGCATCAACCGAACTCGTTCTTTTTCTGTGCCGACTAGTTCAGGGCATAGGCAAGCCAATCTGTTGAATTTCTTCACGGCTTCCTCGACTGATAGGTTGCCCTGACGAAACTCAGTGAACTCGTCATAGTGGCGGTTTGTAACCCGCATGTGAAAGAATTCCTCAAAGAACTCCTTCTCGAAGTCAGCCCATGTCATCTGGTCTACTGGGCGCTTCGCTCTAATCCTCTCCTACCACATGCGTGCATCTCCTGTCAGACAGAAGGAGGCACACTTCACCTTCTCATGTTCTGGCTAGTCCAGAAGCTCCATCGTGCTCTCCATTGTTTTGAACCAGGCTTGAGCATCCCATGGTTCACTGGTGCCTGAGAAGTTCTCGGGCTTGACTCTCTGTCACTGGATCAGATAGGCTTCTCTCCTTGCCTCTGTTGCTAGAGCTACTGGTGCTACAGGCTGGACTGGTGGAACCTCTAAGACTACTAGCATTGCTAAGTTTGGTTCCAGGCTGACTGTGGGAGTAATCTGCTGATTAGCCTTTAAGGTGGCTATCTCCTGTTGCTGTTCAGCTAGCTACTGCTGTAACTGAGCCACTAATGCTGTAAGGTCTGGGGGAGGCACTGAACTGCCTGCCTCATGCTGGGGCTCAGTAGCTGGTGCCCTTCTAACAGGGCGTCCTCGTGCCATTTCTAGAGACATATAGGACATATATAACTACTATAATCATGTCAAATGTTATCATATACTAATCATATACTAACATGCTCCAATTATCTATATACATGAGCTATAACAAAGAAACAAGAAACATAAATAGAGTGAGAGATGTTCTTACTTGGAAGCTGCAGGTTCAATGCTGATGTGTGTGTAGGAAGTATGGAAACTGCTCTGATACCACTCTGTAACGACCCGCCTTCTACTAACTAAGCTGTAAGGCCGGACCGTCACATTATGCTGTGCTAACTATTCCCTGACCATCACTAAATCTAGATGCGGAAGCTGTACTAATTAAAACTTTGCTAATATGTTATCATTTCTTGATTCTATATGTGCTAAGGGATGTAGTCTAAACTATTCATGACATGTTTTACATTCCCCCATGGTCAAGGAACTGGGCTGAGGATTTATGGCTATTATCAGGCCTCCCAATCGATCCATTGATCGATTGGAATAGTCGGATCGATCCAGTGATCGATCCAGCATGCTACTGAATGCGGAACTTGGGTTGGATCGATCCGGTGATCGATCCAGCATGCTACTGTGATCGGGGCGATGTTCTGGATCGATCGGCTGATCGATCCAGACTGGTCAATCGATTCAGTGATCGATCCCAGAGCCTTCTGTTCGTGATGAAACTAGGCTGGATCGATCGGATGATTGATCCAGATGCAGTCTGTTCGTGGAACAAGCTTCCAATCGATCCATTGATCGATTGAGGACCCCCAATCGATCCACCGATCGATTGGGGTTTCTGATTTTGCAGCTAAGCTCTGATTTCAGCACTTGTTCGTGCCGTAATTGCTTGTATCAATTCTAAACTAAATGCAAAACATTCTAACATCACACCAATAGTGTTCTAAGCATGATAAGGTGCATGATTAACTAATTCATAGCAATTAACATACTAAGGTGCAACTAATAAAAGGCTAAAAGGTTTTAGTGCTTAAAACAAGCTTGCTGAAATTCCCTAAGATCTTTATTCCAAGTTCTGTCCACACATATCTTCATCGCATTTCCCTCCAGCCTCCGCTAGTCCATCTTTCCTTTACCTTTATCTGCAGTATAAGGAAAAAGTATCTGTAAGCTTGAGAGCTTAGTAAGAAACCATCTACCTTACTAAAACATGCAAACGATGCAATTCATGGTTTCAAAACATGATATTTAAAATATGTGATGAACATGCTAAGACATGGCATTCTGGCATACAAAACATGGAACTAAGAAATTGAACATGGCAATAAAACTAATCATAAACTATCATGTTGTATCAACAGAGAACTAAACTGATAGAAAAGCTAAACTGAGCTAATTCTAGCTAGTGCTAAAGCTGTACTGAATTCACCTAACTATCTTGTGAGAGTTTGAAAACTATGTACATATAATAGGTGAAAATACTAATCATGCTGCTGATGGGCCCGGCATCTGTACGTGCTATGCGCGCATCCCTAACTAGATCCGGGTTTGCAAGTCCCGAATTTAGTAGGGTTACTAGGTTATCTGAACCTAGGGACGACTGTGGGAGTCCAACCCAATGGATATCTAATCTGGTACAGTGCCACTGAGAAAGTAAAATACTGAACATAAGCTAATAATTCTTGTCTTGCTTTTACTAGGTTATCTAAACCTAGGACTAGGTTGTCTGAACCTAGAGGCGACTGTGGGAGTCCACCCATTGGACATCTAGTTCCATAAAAGCTGTAGCAAGACTAATAAGCTGTAAAATGCTTCTATTGCATTTATCTAAACTAGTAAAACGCTTAAGTTGCATTTTAACTGTGCTAATAATTTAATCGAACACCTGGTATGCGCTAATTCGCATCCTTTGTGCCGAAAATCTACATACTACTAAACTGAAGCTTGAAATTCATATGGAAGCTACTTATACTGCAGGTGAGGGGTTTCTTACCTCCTGTTTGGATTTTCTTATGATTCTAATCGCTAGATTTCCGGAGGAGACGATCCTTTCGACGATCCTCTCACGTCTATGCGTTCCTCTCGCGGAAGGAAGCGTCCTCGTGTCGAAGTCGTCGCCGGAAGGTGCTCCTAGAGCCCTTAGGAGAGGAACCCTAGGTTGTTCTTGTGGTTGGCGCCGAGAGAAGGAGAAAGGGAGAGGTGGCGTCGGTGAGGGTTTGAGGAGAAGAAATCCCGATTAAAAATAAACCCCCCACTTAATAATTTCCTATTTATATTAAGTGGTAATTTCGGCCCAACTTGAATATAAATTTAATTGTTTCCCTTTCCTTTCAACACGGCCCTGCTGGGTTCACTTGGTTTACTAAAGCTATCTATAAGTCATAGGGTTCGCTAGGTCTCGGGTTCGATTCCCGCGTAGGCTATTTTCGTTTTCTATTTATTTTTGCTACTTTCACTACTCTAAAAATTCTGTAAAAATATCCTAAAATTCCATAAAAAATACTAGGATATTTCTAATAATTATTTTGAGAATTTTCGGTCGTTACATTAGCAGTTTAAGGCTAAGTTATATTAACTTGAGTAGGATTCAAACCGATGAACTCTAGGGTTCATTGATAGTGGAAATCTTTCCAATCCTGTGGGTCTTACTTGGAAGGAAAAATAACCAAGAAGCTTTTAAGTCTAAGGGGTATAGAACCCAAAATGTGTTGGAATTGGTTCATTCTGATTTGTGTGGTCCTATGACTATCCAAACAAGAGGTAGGTTCGAATATTTCATCTATTTTATAGACAACTATTCGAGATATAGATACATTTACTTGATGCACCGCAAGATTAAGTGCTTTGATTAGTTCAAAGAGTACAAGGCTGATGCGGAGAAACGTCAAAGTAAAAATATCAAGTCACTATGGTAAGATCGTAGTAGCGAATACCTCTTGGGAGAATTTAGGAGTCACTTATCAGAAATAGGGATTCAATCCCAACTAACTGTACCTGGTACACCCTAACAGAATGGTGTAGTAGAAAGAAGGTATGAGGTTCTTATGGAATAATTAGATCGATGATGAGTTATTCAGAAAATTACCAAATTCATTTTAAGGATATACACTAGAAACGGAAGTGAACATAGTACCTTCTAAGTCAGAACTCTCTACTCCCATAGAATTGCAGAATGGGCGTAAGCCTAGTCTGAAGCATATTCGGATTTGGGTGGTCTAGCAGATGAGAGACACTGATAAGTTAGATAGGAGTTCACTTATTTGTGAGTTATCCTAGAGAAACGAAAGGAGGTTTATAGTCCTCAAAATCGGAAGGTCATTGTTAGCACCAATGCCCGATTTTAGAAAAGGACTATACTATGAACCACAAGCCCTTAGAGGCACTAGAGGCACTAGAAATTATATCAAAGTAACCCTGGACAAGGACATTGGACTGCCGTAAAGCATATATTAAAGCACCTTAGAGGCACTAGAAATTATATGCTGGTTTACCAAACAGATGATTTGCTCCCTGTGGGTTACACAGATTTGAACTTCCAATCGGATAGGGACAATAGTAAGTTGACCTCGGGGTTTTGTGTTTACTTTAGGAGGTGAAGTCATAACTATGGAAGAGTGATAAGCATAGATGATTTTCCGGACTCTACCATAGAAGTTGAGTATATGACAGCCTCTGAGGTAGCCATAAAAGCTGTATGACTCAGATACTTCAAGATAGACTTAGATATGATTTCTGGTTTGCCCAAAATTATTTGGTGCAGTAGCAAACTCGAAGAAACCATAAGTCCATAGGGCAAGTAAACACAATAGAGCGCAAGTACCACCAATACGAGAAATCGTATAAACGAGGAGAAATTGTAGCTGCCTAGATTGCATCAGATGATAGCCTAAGAGATTCTTTCACTAAGGCCCTTAAGGCAAGAGCTTTTGATGGGCATGTTGAAGGGTTAAGAATCAGATGTATGGCAGCAGATATGGCAGCTTAGTCTTTTAGTATAAGTGGGAGATTGTTAGAGTGTATACTAAAAGCCTAGCTTTTGTATAAACATTTATTAAGAAATAAAAGAATCACATTGGTCAATATATACATTTATTTGTTGAATGTAATTATTCAATTAATTTATATAGTAGATAATATGGTGTGTGGTGTCGCACACAGAAGATCATGTTATCGGTTCTTTATAAATTATAAACAGTTGCTCACGACGAAGAAGGAAATGAACAAATCGTTGGAATAATCATAGTGTAATTAGGTATTAGTTTATCTTGACTAATAAATTACACTAGTACACTCTAAGTGTATTGAGTAGGACCATTTAAGGCAAGTTCTTTTTATACTGACTTAATAAAAGAACTAGACCTTAGTTATTATGGAAGTGTGTGCTCTTAATCCTAATATAATAACAAGCACATGTATTTAATATTTATTTCTTTGACTTATCAAAGGATGATTTGACTCAATAAATCAAAATGCCCGATAAATTGGGAAATTGTGTTACTTATAGTGTGTCTTGTTGATTATAGAAGGAAACTGTGTCCTAGTAATCTAGGTTGATAATGTCCCCAAGAGGAGCTCATAAAGATTGTCATATTAAACCCTGCATGTGGACTTAGTCTGACATGATGATAAGGTTGAGTGGTACTACTCTTGGACTGAGATATTAATTAAAATGAGTTGTCAGTAACTCAATTAATTAGTGGGCATCCGACATCTTAAACACAGGGAGATTAACACACTCATAATAAGAAGGAGCCCAAAATGTAATTTGGGATTGGTGCGGTAGTTCAATAATAATTCTTTAGTGGTATGAATTATTATTGATGAAATTAAGTTGTGTGTTCGGGGCGAACACGGGAAGCTTAATTTCATCGGGAGACCAAAACCAATTCCTCCTCTCGGTCCCTATCGTAGCCTCTTGTATATAGAGAATTATACCCACCTTCTTACCCATCCTAATGGGATCGGCCAAGAACAAAGGATTGAACCAAGTTAATTGGTCGGCCATAGCTTGGAGCCAAGCTTTATTGGCCGACCATATTAAAAGGGATTTTATTTTATTTTTTTAATCTTTTCTTAATGTGGATATCATGGTTTTAAAAGAGAGTTTAAAATTTAAAATTTTCCTTTTATAGCTTTCTACAAAAGATTAAGAAAAAATTTGAAATCTTTCCTTATTTGTAGATTGAAAAGGTGGATTTTAATTTTAAGAAAACTTTTCTTTTTTAACTATATTCATAATATAAAAGACAGTTTAAAAATTAAATATTTCTTTTATAAGTTTCTACAAAAGATTAAGAAAAGATATGATATCTTTCCTTATTTGTAGATTGAAAAGAGATTTTAATTTTTAGAGATAACTTTCTTTTTAGAAGTCATCCACATATTTAAAAGAAAGATTTTAATTAATAAAATTTCCTTTTTACAAACCACCATGAAGGGAAAAATTATTGGAGAAATTTTTATAAATTTCTGGAAACAAATTAGGAAGTTTTAAATCTTGTGTTAATTAAAACTCTCCTTGTTTGGGATTTTAAAATGGCCGGCCATGTTATGTGAAAAAAGAAAAAAAAATTAATTAAATAAATTTTCCTTTTCAATGGCAAAGGAATTAAGGAATTTTTTATTAAAATTTTCTTATTTGCCAAGACCAAAGATTATAAAAGAGGGGGTAGAGGAGGCTTCAAAAACAACTCTATTCTATTTCCTCCCCTCTCTTCCTTGGTGTAGCCGGCCATCATCCCCTTCTCTTTTCTCTCCTCTCCATCTTGTGGCCGAACCTCATCTCATCCTTAGAGTCCTTGTGGTGGCCGGATCTTGCTTGGAGAAGAAGGAGAGAAAAGGAGGCAATATTTCTAGCATCCCTTGGAGCTTGGTGGTGGCCAAACCTCTTCATCCTTGGAGGAGCTTTTGGTGGCCGAAACTAGGAAGGAAGAAGAAGGAGCTTGGGTGGTTCTTATCTCGGTAGATCGTTGCCCACACAACGCCCGAGATAAGAAGAGGAATACAGTAGAAGATCAAGAGGTTATTTGCTTACAAAGAAAGGTATAACTAGTAATTATTTTCCGCATCATACTAGTTTTCTTTGTATAGTTATTTTTGGAAATACCAAACACAAGAGGCATATGATTCTAGAATTTTTCGGATTTATTTCGAATTTGTGTTTTTCTTTGTTTTTCGAATTTGTTATTCGATTGTTCTTTTTGGTTAAACCTAATGTTATTTTAGGAAATTGAATATTGAATTTCTATTAAAGGCTTTGTCGAGGCAGTGATGGATGATCTCATACCCAAGAAGGCCTTGTACCTCGCCATGTTTGACCTCAGAGCCGATTCTAGAAATAAATATTTAATTAACTTTGTAACATAGGTTGATTTGGATCAATAGTGTTAAGTTCCGCTTGCGATCCAAATCTAAACCATCAAGAACCGATAAGTTAAATTTGGAATTAATGATGTTAAGTTCCGTCTGCGATTCCTAATTTAACTTCTAAAGAACACAATAGGTTGTTTAGGAAATGTTCGACACTTGTACAAAATTTTTGTACAGTGGAACCGGTACGATCTTCCTAGGACCAACCAACAGCATCAAGTTTAGAACATTTCCTAATTTATCAAAGAAAACTAAACTAAGCATAAAATACTAGAATAAAACAATTTTAAAAAAATTTAGGAAAGGAAAGAAAATTTACTATGGCATCATTGACAATCTCGGTTGTTTTGCAATGGCGTAATAACCGGAGGAGGAAGAAAAAATTTAAAGTTTTTATTCCTTTTACGTTAAAGCCTTGTTAAGGCCTTTGCAAAAAAGATTGGTGGAGGTGCAAGTCTATAGGAGTGCCCCTGCCACCCCTTTTATAGGGCGGTCCGAGCGCCTAGAGCAGGGTGGTGGGGCGGGGCGCCCGAAGTCGAGTACCAGGGGCGCCCACCCCTGGTTTTGTTAATTTAATTTAAGGTTTAATTTAATTTTAAATTTATTTTTAATTTAATTTATTTTAATTTTATTTTAATTTTAATTTTAACTTAATTTAATTTAATTTTAATTTAATTTTAATTTTAATTTAGTTTTAATTTAATTTTAATTTAGTTTAACTTAATTTTAATTTAGTTTTAATTTAATTTAATTTTAATTTAGTTTTAGCTTTAATTTGATTTAATTTTAATTTAATTTTGATTTAATTTTGATTTAATTTAATTTAATTTAATTTTAATTAAATTTAAATTTAGTTTTGATTTAATTTAATTTAGTTTTAATCTAATTTAATTTTAATTTAGTTTAATTTTAATTTAGTTTTAATTTAATTTAAGTCCTTGTCATCTCACCCAATTTATATTTTCAATCAGAAAATCCTATAATTTTTGTGAGATGAGTTAAGTTCAATTTCAGGGTTTGGTTTAACTTTGTGTTAGATTCAGGTTTAGCTTTGGACTCAATAAACATGCATTCTTTGGATAAACTTCTGGGTTATGGTGAGCCACTTAGACATCATTAGAGTAACCTGTTGGATCGAGACGCGCTAGAGGGGGGATGAATAGCGCTCGTGGCTATTTCGTTTGTTTATCAGAGTTAAAACACGCAGCGGAATAAAGAACAAACAACACAGAGAGACACGAGAGATTTTACTTCGTTCGGAGCCTAAGGCAACTCCTACTCGAAGGCCCGCAATCCTTGATCGCTTTCCGTGGGCAACAACTATAAGCTCATTAAAAGATTACAATTATGAGTACAATTAAAAGCTATAAGTATTATACCGACAACAAGAAATGCTAAATCTGAAGCTTCGGGTCGTCGGGCACTTGTAGCAGCACTTCGGAGTGTCTTTTGGAGCAGCACATTGATGAGAGATCACTTGGTATTCGTTGTTCTGAAGTGTTGGTCGAAACCCCCTTATAAAGGGTGTTCAAGGCGCCTTGAAGGCTGTTCAAGGCGCCTCCATGCTGCCTGGTCTTCCGCGTGGATCAAATCTGATCTGGTCGAACTTCATCCATTCAAGGCACCTTAAACCTCACTCAAGGTGCCTTCCAAGGCGCCTTCTGCCTTCTTCAAGGCGCCTCCAATGGTGCTTCGCAGCCAGCTCAGCTTTTGCACCCGAGACGCCTCCAAGCTCCATGGAGGCGCCTCAGACACTGTTCATCCGAGGCTTTAGGTTACTCCTTTGCACCTGCAAGATACGTTAGTCCCAAACACTATCCTGCAACATAAAGTTAGCACAATAAATATGATAAATGAAGTATAGACAGTCTCCAGACTGTCTGAGTCTGACTTCGGGTTTCCAACCGGAAACCCTAGGTCGACCCGACGCCTACTGTTCCCTCTACGGGGAACGCGTCCTCACCTACTTCACTCAGGAGATTTACCTGTTGCCAGTGCGATCCTCCAGATCGACTGGACTTTTGCTCAGCACTCGATACTTCCGGACTTTCTGCTGGACATCCGCTTTCCGGCTAGTCCAGACTTTCACCTGGTTCGCGACACCAGGACTTTCCACCTAGGGTTACCACCCCCTAGGACTTTTTGCCTGAAGTCATCGACCTGCCAAGACTTTCCGCATAGGGTTACCACCCCCTATGACCTAGGGTTACCGCCCCCTAGGGTTTTCCCTTTGCCTAACCGCAGCTAGGACTTACCTGAAAAACTCAAGTAGACTTGTTAGAAAACAAAACACCTTAACTTTGAATTCTTTGCCATTATCAAAACACGAGTTCGATCGTCGGATGCTTCCCGCACCAACATAACCATGCCTTCGAGGTTTTTCAAATTGTCACGCCCCGGAGGAGTCCTTGTCCGAAGAAATTTCGGCAGCACCTCCCCTGTACGGCGGACAATCTAAAACTTTCTACAATCACTATATACCTCAGCCACATGCGGCTGGAATAATAACAGAAATAAAATATAACACACAAACATTCCACGCAGTTTAATATATAACAAACTGAAACAGAAATAGGACTCAAAAATAACCCTACTCAACTACACTCGTAAAGCTCAAATCCGACAATAAGATCAACTCACCTCTTCTGCCGTCCAGGCAGGCATGTAGTAAAACATATCCAAACACCAAAATCATCAACACATACATTCATATCAGATCCATAGTATCAAAAATCCATAGTATCAAAACCAGAATAAGTCGGACATAGTCTAAACAATAAAACTAAAAGATCATCCAGCATTTTCGTGGTCTGCAGGGGACTAGCAACTGGAACTCTCTCCTGACAGCATCAACCTAAAAAATATCAACAGAGGAGGGTGTGAGTCCAACACTCAGCAGGTACAACTGATATGCATAATAAAGTAAATAACAGACAACACTAATCATGCGTACAGTCTCCTGAATACGAGAAGAATAAATGCAACTGAAACAAAAACAGGAGAAACTGTACTAACCAGGACCAAGGTATAAAGATAACTAGGTCGTCAGACCGAGAGTGTCATAACCCTGTATGCATGTCAATCATATGCATCCAAATAAATGCAGCAAGTAAATGCAGCAAACACAAACAATAAATGCATCATGCATATGATGCCAATGACATGGTCACCCCTGACGCCAGTCAGCCATCTCACACACAATGGTGAGTCCGAGTGGGTAGGGCTGTGACAACCGTGCACTCTGACATCACTGTCCATGATGAGTGACCGAGTGGACGGGATATTGTCGGAGTACACACATACTCCTACCCCGAAATAATAAATGGGGGAGCGCAATGCTCTCATCTCCAGGTACACGATGACGGGGAGGACTCTCTGCCGGCTACTACGCTGAGTCACACTACCCATGAGCGGACCAACGGAGCCAAACAAAGTCCAACTGCCTGCCGGCTACAACGCTGCTACACTAAACCAATGGAGACAAACAGAGCGGAACTATCTGCCGGCAACCTCGCTGAGTCACCAGATCAACGGAGCCAAACAGCAGAACTGCCACACACCTTTCTGATATACCACTAACCCATGAGTGGTGGTGTCTACTGATACATGTAACTGGCGATGCGCTCACAATAATGGAGCAGACAATCACACAGCATGCAATCATGCAAGATGATGCATGACTCTAAACATGGCAATATTATGAATAACATAGCAAGATCCATACATAAATAAAAGGTGTACCACAAGTCAATGTATCAGATGGAAGGTACACAAATAGATAGGGTATCAAATAAACCCTAGGTCCTGAACATAATGTATCATATGGTTGGGTCACTACCTAAAGCATGTATGATCAGGTAAATAGTAACATGCAGTGCATAATGAGTAAACAAGCAAACATGTAATAGATCATGTAGTGACCAACCGAAACAAATGGAAAACACAATCATGCTATATGTTAAACACATTATTATGCATATCAAAAGACATAAGTCAAAGTACCCGCCTCCAATCGAAATGGTCCAATACGCTAATCGAGATACCCGTCAAGATACCGTCTTGAATTAAAGTCCTGTAATAGCCACATTTAATTTAGCTACATATATATCACATAGCTAAAGAAATTCCTTATTTACCAAACCCTAATTCGTTCCACTATACAATTTGATTTAGGTCTAAACCTAAATCAACTTGAACTCTTCCAAATATGAACCTAATACCAAAACAAATTTATACACCTTACCTCTATTCACAGCCTTGATTGTTGATCCACACAAGGTTTTGTTGCTGCCAGCAAAGGTTAATTGCTGTTGGAAACCAAGAAAACACCCCAATAACCAATTAACTCACTAAGCACAAAAATTGGAAATCATATTCCTACCTGTCTTACCCCAATCTTTTTTTTTCCTCTTCGACAGTAGATAGTAACAACCGATTGGAACCAAAAACCTGTGGCCAACAGCCAAGGCACCGAACTCTCTGTCCTTGAATCTGTCTTCCCTGTGGAGAAGGCAACGCACAAGAGGTGTGACCACAGTGAGGTGATCGGCGGCTTTCCGACCAGTGTCGGCCGTTACAACCGGGACGACGCGAGGGGAAGGAAAGGTATGCGATGCTGTACCAGAAGAAAGGAGGATATAGGGTAGCAGAACCTTGGCCGGCGTCGCGAGAAGTGACGCTAGGACTGAGGAAGAGGACTGTGGTGGCACCGGCTAGGGCACAGGCGACTGGAGTTCCTACGGTCGGTGATTGGCGTTGGCGCGGAGACCCAAAGAGGACTTAGGGCACGGCGGTCGGGGTGGCCGGCGCTACTCGAGTGGCTGGCGATGGAAGATCGGCGCGGCGGAGAGTGAAGTCGGCTAGGGCACAATGACGATCGGTAGAGGAGAAGAAGAGAGGGGAAGAGGAGAAGAAACTGCCTCCGAGCGGTTTTGGACAGAAATGGTGGCTCGGCGCGAGGAGGGAGGCTAGGGTACGCGGGGAGGACTCGGGCGCGAGATTTCAACGAGGAAAAGAAGAAATAAAAACTAAAGAAAAGGAAATAGAAAAAGAATTAAGAATATAAGCATTTCCTCGCTTAAATGGGTAGCCTAAACAGGCTTTTCCCGGGCCCCGTTTTTATCCCCGTTAACTCGTCCGTACGAGCTCTGAAAAATTCTCGAAATATTTCCAAAAATTTTGGAAAATTCCCTTATTAATATTCGTCTATTTCCGTTATTTTACATTCTCCCCCACTAATAAAAATTTGATCCCCAAATTTCGTTATCTACCATCAGCAAGTACTAACAACAGATAAAGAGTACAAAATGCAGAACGGTAAATAAATCACATACCTCAAGTGAAAAGATGAGGATAACGAGCTCGGATCGTATCCTCGAGCTCCCAAGTAGCCTCCTCGTCCGAATGATGCTGCCATCCGACTTTAACCAGCCGGATAGTCTTGTTCCGTAACTGAGGCTCTTTCCGGTCCAAAATCCGTACCGGAACCTCCTCATAAGTGACGTCAGGCTAAACTGGAACTGAAATATCTGTCAGCACATGCGTCGAGTCGGGCACGTATCT
The DNA here is from genome assembly GCF_018446385.1 of Zingiber officinale. Taxonomy (NCBI): domain Eukaryota; kingdom Viridiplantae; phylum Streptophyta; class Magnoliopsida; order Zingiberales; family Zingiberaceae; genus Zingiber; species Zingiber officinale. The sequence continues at coordinate 15,199,151 of NC_056002.1, forward strand.
CCGCAGCATAGATACGTGGAATACATCGTGGACGCCTGCCAGGGACTGTGGTAGTGCCAGCCGGTAAGCTACCGCTCCGATCCTCTCCAAGATCTCAAAAGGGCCAATATACCGCGGAGCCAGCTTACCTCTGAGGTCAAATCTCTTCACCCCTTTCGTGGGTGAAACTCGCAGAAATATATGGTCGCCAACAGAGAACTCTAGTGGTCCCAACATCTGGGCCTCTCCAACCTCATCCCAGAGGATGGGTGTGTAACGCCCCAAATTTCCTCAATTAGAGTCCTAAAAGTAATTTTAAAATATTTAAAAATACTATAGAAATATTCTAGGGATTTTTAGAAATTTTTAGAGTATTTTTATGTAATTTTTGGAGGTCGTTTGGTATTTTTATTAAACGAAGGAAGTTTCGACAAAAAATGTCCAAGCCGAGAATAGAACCCGCGACCTTTGACTCGGTCAAAACACGACTGACCAGGTGGGCAAACAGATTTTTCTGTTTAGAAAAGGTAGCGAATTTATTTAAGATAGTTAACAGAATATTGGATTATAAAAGGGATAAGTTGATCTTGGATTTGTTTGTTTAGAAAAGGTAGCGAATTTATTTAAGATAGTTAACAGAATATTATAAAAGGGATAAGTTGATGTTGGATTTGTTTGTTTAGAAAAAGTAGCAAATTTATTTAAGATAATTAACAGAACATTAGATTATAAAAGGGATAAGTTGATGTTGGATTTGTTTGTTTAGAAAAAGTAGTAAATTTATCTAAGATAATTAACAGAATATTAGATTATAAAAGGGGATAAGTTGATGCTCTGTTTTCCCGTGACTTAAACCATTCTCTCCTTCTCTTGTGCGTACGATGGCGGAGCTCGGGCAGAAAATGAAAGGGAGTTAGGGTATCATCTCCGGCGAGCGGCCAAGGTCCTAGATGCCCTTTTTTGTTCGGTTGTGAGTCCAAGAATCAAGGTAAGTGCTTCTCACCTGCAGTAGGAGTAGTTTCGGACCTTTGTTCTTCTTGAATTCGAAGCATAAGAAGCGCTTATAGTGCAAATTTTTAATTAAGCCTATAGTACAGATTTTAATTAAGCTTATAGTGCAGATTTTTATGTAGGCTTATAGTGTAGATTTTAATTAAGCTTATAGTGCAGATTTTTAATTAAGCCTATAGTGCAGGTTTTAATTAAGCTTATAGTGCAGATTTTTAATTAAGTCTATAGTGCAGATTTTAATTAAGCTTATAGTGTAGATTTTTATGTAGGCTTATAGTGCAGATTTTAATTAAGCTTGTAGTGCAGATTTTTAATTAAGCCTATAGTGCAGATTTTTAATTAAGCTTATAGTGTAGATCTTTATGTAGGCTCATAGTGCAGATTTCTTAGAGCTTAAAATGCAGATTTCTTTAGAGCAGATTTCTTTAGAGCTTGTAGTGCAGATTTCTTAGAGCTTAAAATACAGATTTCTTTAGAGCAGATTTCTTTAGAGCTTGTAGTGCAGATTTCTTAAGAGCTTATGGTACAGACTTCTTTAAAGTTTATAGTGCAGATTTTTGGTGGAACTTGTAGTGTAAATTTTTGGTGGAATTTATAGTGCCGATATTTGGTGGAACTTGTAGTGCAGATTTTTGGTGGAACTTATAGTGCAGTTTTTAAAGAAAAAAGATTATAGTGCAAGTTGGTTAAGTATTACAGTGCAGAATTTATGTTTGCATATTATGCAGAAATAGTGTAGCATAGAATGCAGAATCTTGATTAGTATAGTATGCAGAATTTTGATTAGCATAGTATGCAGATTTTTGTTTATGCATTTCAAAGTTAGAATTTGTTTAAACATTTCAGTTTTTAAAGAAGCATTCTTTTATTAAAAGTATTAACAAGTGTAAGAAAGATAAAAAAAAAAAGAAAGAGAAAGGTCAAGGCCTTAAGTAAATCCCAAAGTCAAGACTTTAGGGATTTTGGCACACAAGGTGCTTAAAGAAAATGCCGAGGCATTATATATTAGAAGTAATAAAAGATAACAAGTATTTTACTTTATTTAAGAGGCTAGTACCCGACTTCCGAGGTTGTCGTTAAACAAATCCAGGTGTCCAATTCCGAGATCTTGGCCCTGGTAGACCGAGGTCTGCTCTTTTAGGATTGGTGGCTCGCTACCCCAACTTATTAGGGAACGCGCATAAGATGGTACTACGCCTGGGCCCAAGAAGAAAGTTGATTATTATTTTGAAGTATTAAAGTATAAGTTTTCAAACAAAAGAAATAAGCTTCACATAAGTTTAGAATTCAGCAAGTTTAGCTTTCTTATATACTGACATATTGTTTAGATTTGCTTACATGTTTAGTATTTCAGTATGCTATGTTTCGTTTGCTATTAGATGAGCATTCGGTTTATAGATTTCTTTCAGCTTACATGCATACTCGAGTTTTGTGAGTTAGATAGCGCTTACTAAGCAATTTTGCTTATAGATGCATTTCCTCTTACTGCAGATAAAGGAAAGGAAAAGCTATAGTAAAGGAAGGCGACAAGGAGGTGCGGATGGATGTGTGATGCCTGGACTATAGAAGCCTTGGGATTTAGCATAAGAATTTATTAACAAAGAGTTGAGTAGAATGTATTAGATGAGTCATGTAGTCTTCCGCTGCTAGTTAATTGTATGTTTTGAGTTCTCCGAGAGTTTTAGGAATTACTATCAACATGTGTGCAATGTTAGTTAAGTAAAGTTAGTTGTCCAGTAGCGCTCCACCCTCACAGACTAGTAGTGAGGAGGGTGGGGTGTTACAGTTGGTATCAGAGCAGTTCCTATTCTCCAGCATCACACATCAGCACCATCTTTACCGTCTTCAAGTAAGAAAGTATTTAAGTTTTTTTCTTCTATACTTTTCTTATTATTTGTAGTATAGAGTATTTGCTTAGAAATGTTTAAGTAAGATAGAAGTTCTTGATTTCTTTTGTTTACATATGTATATATGTCTAGAAAGCATAGGGACGATTTTAAGTTTCTCTACATAACTAGATGTCAGGAAGAGGACGTCCCCGTACCATTAGGACCGAGCACAGTAGAATGAAGAGTCCAGAATAGTTTCCAGGACCCGATATGGACACTACGAAGTTATAGTCATGCCATTTGGTGTAACCAATGCACCTGTGGTCTCCAGGGACCTTATTACAAGCCTTCCAAGGACCCCTAATGGGTACGATGCGATATGAATAATAGAGGACCGAGAAGTTAAGAGACTAAGGAACAAAGAGTACCATTAGTGAAAGTCATTTAGAACCAGAAGCACGAGGAAGTTACTTAGGAGCGTGAGGACAGTATGAGACAGAGATATTCAGAATTATTCTAAGTTCGAGGACGAACTTTTTATAAGGTGGGGAGAATTGTAACGCCCCAAATTTCCTCAATTAGAGTCCTAAAAGTAATTTTAAAATATTTAAAAATACTATAGAAATATTCTAGGGATTTTTAGAAATTTTTAGAGTATTTTTATGTAATTTTTGGAGGTCGTTTGGTATTTTTATTAAACGAAGGAAGTTTCGACAAAAAATGTCCAAGCCGAGAATAGAACCCGCGACCTTTGACTCGGTCAAAACACGACTGACCAGGTGGGCAAACAGATTTTTCTGTTTAGAAAAGGTAGCGAATTTATTTAAGATAGTTAACAGAATATTGGATTATAAAAGGGATAAGTTGATCTTGGATTTGTTTGTTTAGAAAAGGTAGCGAATTTATTTAAGATAGTTAACAGAATATTATAAAAGGGATAAGTTGATGTTGGATTTGTTTGTTTAGAAAAAGTAGCAAATTTATTTAAGATAATTAACAGAACATTAGATTATAAAAGGGATAAGTTGATGTTGGATTTGTTTGTTTAGAAAAAGTAGCAAATTTATCTAAGATAATTAACAGAATATTAGATTATAAAAGGGGATAAGTTGATGCTCTGTTTTCCTGTGACTTAAACCATTCTCTCCTTCTCTTGTGCGTACGATGGCGGAGCTCGGGCAGAAAATGAAAGGGAGTTAGGGTATCATCTCCGGCGAGCGGCCAAGGTCCTAGATGCCCTTTTTTGTTCGGTTGTGAGTCCAAGAATCAAGGTAAGTGCTTCTAGTGCAGATTTTTTTGACCTTTGTTCTTCTTGGTGGAATTTATAGTGCAAATTTTTAATTAAGCCTATAGTACAGATTTTAATTAAGCTTATAGTGCAGATTTTTATGTAGGCTTATAGTGTAGATTTTAATTAAGCTTATAGTGCAGATTTTTAATTAAGCCTATAGTGCAGGTTTTAATTAAGCTTATAGTGCAGATTTTTAATTAAGTCTATAGTGCAGATTTTAATTAAGCTTATAGTGTAGATTTTTATGTAGGCTTATAGTGCAGATTTTAAATAAGCTTGTAGTGCAGATTTTTAATTAAGTCTATAGTGCAGATTTTTAATTAAGCTTATAGTGTAGATCTTTATGTAGGCTCATAGTGCAGATTTCTTAGAGCTTAAAATGCAGATTTCTTTAGAGCAGATTTCTTTAGAGCTTGTAGTGCAGATTTCTTAGAGCTTAAAATACAGATTTCTTTAGAGCAGATTTCTTTAGAGCTTGTAGTGCAGATTTCTTAAGAGTTTATGGTACAGACTTCTTTAAAGTTTATAGTGTAGATTTTTGGTGGAACTTGTAGTGCAGATTTTTTGTGTGGAATTTATAGTGCATATTTTTTGTGGAACTTGTAGTGCAGATTTTTGGTGGAACTTATAGTGCATTTTTTAAAGAAAAAGATTATAGTGCAGTTTAGTTAAGTATTATAGTGCAGAATTTATGTTTGCATAGTATGCAGAAATAGTGTAACATAGAATACAGAATCTTGATTAGTATAGTATGCAGAATTTTGATTAGCATAGTATGCAGATTTTTGTTTATGCATTTCAAAGTTAGAATTTGTTTAAACATTTCAGTTTTTAAAGAAGCATTCTTTTATTAGAGGTATTAACAAGTATAAGAAAGATAAAGAAAAGAAAGAAAAAGGCCAAGGCCTTAAGTAGATCCCAAAGTCAAGACTTTAGAGATTTTGACACACAAGGTGCTAAAGAAAATGCCGAGGCATTATATATTAGAAGTAATAAAAGATAACAAGTATTTTACTTTATTTAAGAGGCTAGTACCCGACTTCCGAGGTTGTCGTTAAACAAATCCAGTGTCGATCCCTAGATTTAGATAACCGAGTAAACCCTTTTAGATTGGTGGCCAGCTATCTCAAGTCTAGATAGGGATGCGCGCATAGCAAGTACAGTTGCCGGGCCCAAGAAGAAAGTTGATTATTATTTTGAAGTATTAAAGTATAAGTTTTCAAACAAAAGAAATAAGCTTCACATAAGTTTAAAATTCAGCAAGTTTAGCTTTCTTATATACTGACATGTTGTTTAGATTTGCTTACATGTTTAGTATTTCAGTATGCTATGTTTTGCTTTAGATGAGCATTCAGCTTATAGATTTCTTTTTTCACATGCATACTCGAATTTTGTGAGTTAGATAGCGCTTACTAAGTAATTTTGCTTATAGATGCATTTCCTCTTACTGCAGATAAAGGAAAGGAAAAGCTATAGTAAAGGAAGGCGACAAGGAGGTGCGGATGGATGTGTGATGCCTGGACTATAGAAGCCTTGGGATTTAGCATAAGAATTTATTAACAAAGAGTTGAGTAGAATGTATTAGATGAGTCATGTAGTCTTCCGCTGCTAGTTAATTATATGTTTTGAGTTCTCCGAGAGTTTTAGGAATTACTATCAACATGTGTGCAATGTTAGTTAAGTAAAGTTAGTAGTCCAGTAGCGCTCCACCCTCACAGACTAGTAGTGAGGAGGGTGGGGTGTTACAGGGTGTCCGACAAGGTCTACCATACAACGCCTCAAACGGTGTCATCTGGATAGCCGAATGAAAGTTGTTGTTGTAAGCAAACTATATTAACGGCAGATGGTCCTCCTAACTGCCTCCGAAATCTATAACACATGACCTCAGCAGGTCCTCTAAAGTCTGAATGGTCCGCTCTGACTGTCCATCGGTCTGTGGATGGAAAGCTGTACTGAAACGGAGTTGTGTGCCCAAGGCCTGCTGCAGACTCTGCTAGAAACATGACGTAAACCGTAGATCTCAATCCGAAATGATACTCAACGGAACACCATGTAATCTGATGATCTCTCGACAATACAGATCTGCCAATCGGTCCAGAGAATCAGTCCTCTGGATCGCTAAGAAGTGCGCGGATTTGGTTAATCGATCAACGATTACCCAAATCGCGTCACGGCATCGTCGTGTCCTCGGCAATCCCACTACAAAATCCATAGTGATATGTTCCCATTTCCACTCAGGAATAGGAATTCGCTGAAGTAATCCTGCAGGTCTCTGGTGCTCAGCCTTCACCTGCTGACAAACAAGACATCTAGCTACAAAATCCGCGATGTCTTTCTTTATACCGTTCCACCAATAGGAACGCCTCAAGTCTCGATACATACGGGTCCCGCTTGGATGGATCGCAAATCGAGAGCGATGAGCCTCCTGAAGTAGCTCCTGTAAGACCGGATGAGACTGAGGTACGCATAATCTGCCTCGGAAGTACATAAACTCGGTCTGCTGCCCGGAAACTATCTGACTATTAATGAACTGCAAATGCTGATCACCAGCCTGTGCCTCTCGGATCCTCGTCCTGATCGACGACTGAGCAACCATGGTAACCAGAATACCCTGCTCTGTCCGTCCCTGCTCCTCAAGATCTAACTCAGAGAAACCCTGAACCAAGTCTGTAACTGAAACTCGGTGGCAAGCCAAAGTCCCTCTGGACTTCCTGCTGAGTGCATCAGCAACCACATTAGCTTTCCCCTGATGATAGCTAATGGTACAATCGTAATCCTTCAGGAACTCCATCCATCTCCTCTGTCGGAGATTAAGCTCCTTCTGAGTGAAAATATATTTGAGACTCTTATGATCAGTGAGAATCTCAAATGTAATACCGTATAAATGATGACGCCAAATCTTCAAAGCATATATGATGGCGGCTAACTCCAGGTCATGAACTGGGTAGTTCTTCTCATGCTCCTATAGCTGACGAGAAGCATAAGAGACTACTCTGCCGTGCTGCATCAGAACAGCACCCAAACCCTGTAGAGAAGCGTCGGTGTAGAGTACAAATCCGTCCTCTCCAGAAGGTAAAACCAAAACTGGAGCCGACACTAATCTCCGCTTCAGCTCTTGAAAGCTGGTCTCACAATCCTCTGTCCACGTAAACTTCACGCCCTTCCTGGTAAGGCGTGTTAGCGACATAGCAATACGCGAGAAACCCTCGACAAAACGTCGGTAATATCCGGCCAATCCCAGAAAACTGTGGATCTCCTGAACTGACTTCGGCTGCTCCCAACTGGTGACAGCCTCGATCTTCTGAGGGTCTACTGAAATACCTCTGCTCGAGACCACATGTCCCAGAAAACCGACTGAGGATAGCCAGAATGCACACTTGCTGAACTTCGCGTACAACTGATGTCGTCTAAGAATCTCCAAGACTATACGAAGATGTTGTGCATGCTCCTCCTCGGAATGCGAGTAGACCAATATGTCATCAATGAAAATGATAACAAACTGATCCAGATACTCCAGAAAGATGCGGTTCATCAAGTCCATAAACATCGCTGGAGCATTGGTAAGCTCAAATGGCATTACCAAAAACTCATAATGACCGTATCTAGTACGGAAAGCTGTCTTTTGAATATCTGAGTCTCTGACTCTCAACTGATGATATCCGTATCGCAGATCAATCTTAGAATACACTGAAGTACCTCTGAGCTGATCAAACAAATCCTTGATCCGTGGTAATGGATATTTATTTCTGACGGTCACTGCATTAAGCTATCTGTAATCAATACATAACCTCATGGTGTCGTCTTTTTTCTTGACAAATAATACCGGAGAACCCCATGGAGAAACACTAGGGCGAATAAATCCCCTCTCCAAAAGCTCCTAGAGTTGAACCTTCAGCTCGTTCAACTCTTTTGGTGCCATACGATAAGGAGCTTTCGATGCCGGTGCGGTCCCCGGAATCAGCTCAATAGCGAACTCGACTTGCCTTCTGGGAGGCAAACCTGGCAGCTCCTCTGGAAATACATCTGGGTACTCCCGGACTACAGGAACGTCGGAGAGTTGCGAACTATTGCTGTCCTCAGTACTGATCAAAGATAACAGAAAACCCTGGCAACCATGTGACAGCAGCTTTTGAGCCTGAATCGCCGAAATGATCGAGATGTCGTCATCTCTGATGCCAGTGAAATCCCACGAGGGTTGGTTCAAAGGCCGGAAAGGGACCACCCTCGTCTGGCAATCAACGGTAGCATGATATACTGACAGCCAATTCATGCCAAGAATGATATCAAACTCGACCATCTCCAATACTAGAAGATCTACCGTAAGTATCATGTTGCCAAAGTCTAACGGGCAACCTCTGACCTCCTGGGTGACGTCTAAAGTATCACCGGACGGTAGGGAGACGGTCAATCACTGCAGTCTAAAAGTAGGTAATCTACCAATCTCCCGCATAAAGGTACAGGATATAAAAGAATGCGAACTACCAGTATCAATCAATATATCAGCGGAAAATGCATAAATGGAAATCATACCGCGGAAAACGGATCCAACGGCTCGCTGCGCATCCTCTCTGGTAATTGCATGTATACGACCAGTCTCTGGAGGAGGAGGAGGGGGTAACGCTGCCAGCGGCTGCTGCGGCTGGGCAGAAGCCTGCCATTGAGGCGGTGCAGGATAATGTGCCATAGAAGACTAAGAGGACGGCAACTAATACTGTGCAGCTGGCTGTGACTGAGTCTGGTACTGGCCTAAAGGCTGAAGACTGCATCTGATACTGCCCCTGCATCTGATAATAAAGTCCCGGAATAGAACTCTGGGGTGCTATGGAAGCACTGGAGTACTCCTGTCCAAGCATGTCAGCCGCCGCCGCAGTGAAGCACTCCGCCGCCATGCGAAGGTTGGGCTGCCGCCTCCTCGATAAGTTTCGATCGACCGGACCGCCTCCATGATCGACCCTCCCAAGTCATATGCCGAGTCTTCGCGGATAATCTCGGCTCGGTGCCTGTGCAATGAAAGCAAACCGATCGCCCAGAGCAGCCGACGTAATATGATCTCTCGACCCACATCAAACAACGAATGTCGCGGGTTGTTTTGCTCGCTGGGAGACCAAAACGTCTCAAGAATATCGCCTCGATTTCGAGGTTTACGTGATACCGGATGTACCGACCGATCGACTACGCCGCTTGCTGTGGTGTAACTCGAGGTCTGGATCCGCCGTATGTTCGACCCACCGCTTCGCTCGTCGGAACGCCTCTACCCGACTCAATCAATAGAGCTCGCCTAAAGTCTCCGATAAGAAGTGGTACCAAGACCGCAAGTCTTACTTGCAAATGTCCATCCAACCTCGAATGAATCCGATACGCGAATCGCCCTCGAATAAGCTCGACAAAATCGCCAATCTATCAAACTCGTGATTATACTCACCACCGTCCGATTATTCTCCGCAAACTCAGAAATCCTCGCCGACGAGCCATCCGATAAGCTCGTGGAAAGAAACGGCCTCAAAAGCCTCTCGAATCGCCCAAGTAATGTTCTCGCTCATCACGATGGAACGCCGGGTAAGCCACAGTGTCGGCCGGCGTCCGTAAATGAAAAGCAGCCACCGCTTTCTCCCACTCGAGCAAGCCATAGAAGAAGGTCCGCCCATAGTCTCAATCCAGATGAGCCACACCGATCTCTGCCTCGAAGAGTGTGAATCGACTCTTCATCGACTCGCCAACACCGGAATCTCGCTCGTGCCACGACAAAGTCCGTGAGGTGTGCTTAACAATGCCGGAATCAAGGAACCACTGGAGCTGGTGCTACAGGTGGTACCGCTGCATAAACCGGAGGAGGTACTCCCGGTGCTGGGTAAACTGGAGCATATGTCGTCGGTGGCACTGTAGGGTGAACATAGGTGGCCGCGACTGGAGGTATAGTAGGTAATGGTACCGGATGTGGAGCAGCCAGTATCCCTAATGTAGGTGCTGCTGGGTACACCGTATGTACTGGGAGCACAGGTGTCGCTGGTGTCGGGTACACTATAGGCCCAGGTGGCGGTGGTGCCGAGTACGCCATAGGCTGGGCTGGAGCTGGTGTCGGGTATGCCAATGGTACCCCTGGTGGTACCGGAAATACAGTAGGAGTGGATACTGTCGATGCAACAGAGGTAGGTGTTGGAGGATCTCGCGGCCGGCTTGAAGGGGGGTTGGATAGACGGCGCCCCCAAATCGCTCGCTTTCTACGTATTTGTTAGTTGCGCAGCGGAATACAAATAATACAAACACAAATACGAAAGCTAAATACAAATACAAAGAACAAGAGCAAGCAAACCAACACGCGCCGATTTACGTGGTTCGGAGATAAAGCTCCTACTCCACGGCGTGTCCGTAAGGTGGGCGATCCCTATCCGTCGGTGGATTACTCCCCGGAAGACCTCCGGCTAGCTCAAACCTCCTTGTGGGTGGAGAAACCTCACCACAAACTCACCAAGACCTCTTGGACACAAGGGAAACTCTTGAGCACTTGTAGACTACTAATTAGACCTTAACCAAGTCTAATTTCGTCAGGTTGACCGACCATCCCAAGCTCCCTCTTATAGAGCTTGGGGAAATCAGCCTTGCTGATTTGCCCGTTACCAGTGGACTAGTCCTTGCACCAGTCGACTGGTGCCAACCAAACATCTCTCTCAACGGCTATCTATCAGTCGACTGGTCCCTGGACCAGTCGACTGGTCCCAGCCGTTTTGGGCACAGAGAGCTTCTGTGCTCACCACCAGTCGACTGGTCCACAGCTACAGTACCTTAAACTTAGGGTTTCCCATCCCGAGTACATTTCTCTCATGCACTCGTACCCTCACGACTCACTTGACTCTTCTTTTTGCAGCCTTGACCTCTTGCCTTCTAGCTTACTTCCTTTGGCTCTCGTCCCTCGGATGCATCCAAGCCCGCGGCTCGTCCCCAATGCCATCCTTCGCGTATGCCTCGAAGTCACTTCACTCGGCCCTTGTCCTTGCTGCCTTGTCCACGGTCCCTCGGATGCTCCATCCTTCACCGGACCTGAAGCCGTCAACCTGAGTCACATGTGTCACCTGCAGTCCTGCACAACTCAAGTACACATATCAAATAACGAGGGCAATCCTAACTTAAACCCTTTGCCCAAACACCAAAACACATGGTCCCACGGACCATTGGGATTGCTCCAACAATCTCCCCCTTTTTGGTGTTTGGCAATACGTTTAAGTTAGGGAAAACAAATAGCAAATAAACATGCTAATACAATGGACTTACGATGCCAAGGCTACACACTTGGACTTATACCGCCGAATGGACTTACGATGCCAAGGCTACACACTTGGACTTATACCGCCGAATGGACTTACGATGCCAAGGCTACACACTTGGCAACCGCCGAATGGACTTACGTTGCCAAGGCTACACACTTGGCAACCGCCGAATCAATGTATCATGTATTGGAACCTATCCCAAGGCTCCCCCTTCGCAAAGGCACTAAAGGTTTTCCCAACTAAACCTTAATTCTCCCCCTTTGCCTAACATCCAAAAAGTTCTCCAACAATATCCCAATTGTTGAAAATTTCTCATCCAAACTGACCCTAAACTCATGTATTAATCCCCCTTGGATCCCATACATCTAAGTGAGTTGACATGGTCACAAACCAATGCTGAAAACAGTTTGAGACTGGTATCAGTCGACTGCCCCCTTCGACACAACCTTACAGAACCATTCTGTGGTCGAAAAACACTGTTACCAGTCGACTGGTATCTGTACCAGTCGACTGGTACCCTATTTCTGAAAAAAATCAGCCTTTTTAGGCCAACTTCAGAAATGCACCAGAAATTCCCTAGACCTCCAAAAATCCCCAAATTTTGTGGAGAGGTCTATTGTACCCTTGTCTACTTGGGAAAAATACATTACAAAATGTATCTATCACCAATCCCAAGATTGACACAAAATCCAAAACTAGCTAAATGGTTCAATTGAACCTTGACCTAAAGTCCTAGTTTTGGCTTCCTCTTGATGTATGTGCCCATACCAACCCACAATGCATCCCTAGCATTGGTTTATATGGAATCTATACATCCAAAACCAATTATCATGCAATATGACCCCAATTGTCATATTTCTTGCATGAAACACAAACCATGTGTACCAAATCCCTAGGTTTGAGACTCAAATCCATCTCCAAACCTTTTGGCACACTCCATGGCTCCTCTAGACTCCCAAGTAGTACCCACCTGAGATCCATTGGCCATGGGCCCCAAATTGACTCTTAGAGCTCCCCCTAGAGCTCTTTGCCTTAGCCACCTCCCTAGGTGACTCATCCACAATGGCTAGGCCACATCGGTTCACCCCCGGTGACACTTGGCCTACAAACGTAACTTTCTTAACCTTGGACACCTTGTCCTTGGTTAATTTCTTCTTACCATTAAATGACTTTCCCTTGCCATTTATTGGTTTCTCCTTGCCATAGTCATATGCCACCCTAGCATTGTTAGAGTGTATACTAAAAGCCTAGCTTTGGGTATAAACATTTATCTAGAAATAAGAATCACATTGGTCAAATGTCTACATTTATGATAAATGTAGTTGTTCAATTAATTTATATTGTAGATAACATGGTGTGTGGTGTCACACACAGAGGATCATGTTATCAGTATCTTATAAATTATAAATAGTAGCTCACGACCATAATGGAAAGGAACAAACCATTGGAAGGTCGTAGTGTAATTAGGTATCAGTTTATCTTGACTGTATAATTACACTAGTACACTCAGAGTGTATTGAGTAGGACCATTTGAGGTCGTTTCTTTTATACTAACTTTATAAAGAAACAAAGACCTCGGTTATTATGGAAGTATGTGCTCTTAATCCTAATATAATAACAAGCACATATATTTGATATTTATTTCTTTAATTTATCAATGGGTGAGATTTAGTTCGATAAATCAATAAGCCCGATAAGTTGGGAAATGGTATCACTTATAGTGTGTGTTGTTGATTATAAAAGGAAACTGTGTCCTAGAGATACTAGGTTGATAATGTCCTCAAGAGGAGCTCATAAGGATTGTCATATTAAACCCTGCAGGTGGACTTAGTCCGACATGATAATAAGGCTGAGTGGTACTACTCTTGGACTAAGATATTAATTAAATGAGTTGTCAGTAACTCACTTAATTAGTGGACATTCGATATCTTAAACACAGGGAGACTAACACACTCATAATAAGAAGGAGCCCAAAAATGTAATTTGGGATTGGTGCGGTAGTTCAATAATAGTTCTCTAGTGGAATGAATTATTATTGATAAAATTAAGTTGTGTGTTCGGGGCGAACACGGGATGCTTAATTTTATCGGGAGACCAAAACCAATTCCTCCTCTCGGTCCCTATCGTAGCCTCTTATTTATAGAGTACTATATCCACCTATACCCACCTTCATACCCATGAGAAAGGGGTCGGCCAAGCTAGCTTGTGTTTCAAGCTAGGGCCGGCCAAGCCTTGGTTCATGGGTGGCCGGCCCTAGCTTGAACCCAAGCTTAGGTGGCCGACCCCCATTAAATTATAAATAATTTTAATTTTAATTTTTATTATGTGGAAGATATAATTTATTACAGAGAATTAAAATATCTCTCTTTAAAAAGATCTACAAAAAGATTAAAAGAAAGATATTAGATCTCTTTCCTTATTTGTAGATTGGAAAGATATTTTATTTTTTCTCTGAAAAATTATTCACATGTTGAAAATTAAAATTATAGAAATTTCTTTTTATCAACCATGAAGGGATTTTAAAAGGAAATTTTATTTTTTAAAATTTCCAAAGACAAAAAAGGAAGTTTTAATTGTTGATTAAAATTATCCTATTTGCTCTACATGAGGTGGCCGGCCACATACAATTAATTAGGAAAATTTATTTAATTTTTTCTTAATTAATTGTTGTCAAGGAAAGTTAAGGAAATTTTATTATAAATAAATTTCCTTATTTGCCAAAGCCAAGGAATATAAAAGAAGGGGTAGGGGTGCCTTCATGAGACAACCTCTATTATTTTCTCCCTCTTTTCCTTGGTGTGGTGGCCGGCCCTTCCCTTTCTCTCTTCTCCTCTTGTTGGCCGAAACCTATCTTCTTGGTGGAGCTTTTGTTTGTGGCCGGATCAAGGAAGGAGAAGAAGGAGAGAAAGCAAGTCTCATCTCTAGCATCCCTTGGAGCATTGGTGGTGGTCGAAATTATTCATCCTTGAAGAATATTATTGTGGCCGGCCATCCTCTTCCTTTCTTCCTCTTTTGTGGTGGCCGAAACTTATCTCTTGCTTGGAGTTCTTGTGGTGGCCGGATACTACTTGGAGAAGAAGAAGAAGAAGGAGAGAAAGCTTGTATCCCTTGGAGCTTGGTTGGTGTTTTGTTCTTCGTCCTTGGTGAAGCTTCTTTGTGTTGGCCGAACCTAGCTAGGAGAAGAAGAAGGTGCTTGGTGGTTTCTCATCTCGGAAGATCGTTGCCCACACAACGTCCGAGGTTAGAAGAGGAATACGGTAGAAGATCAAGAGGTTTTTCTACAAGGTATAACTAGTAATTTTTCTTTCCGCATCATACTAGTTATTTATGGAAATAATACCAAATACAAGAGGCTTACGATTCTAGAATTTCGAATATGTTTTTCGATGTTGTGTTCTTTTGTTTTTTCTTTTCCTTGTGATTTGATTGTTCTTTTTGGTTAACCTAAAGTTATTTTAGGAAATAAAATATTAGCTTTCTATAAAAGGTTTTGTCTAGTCGGTGGTGGTTGCTCCCATATCCAAGAAGGCCGTGTGCCTCGCCACGTCAGTACTGGGAACCAATTATGGAAATTAATATTTAATGGAATTAATAACTTAAGGTGATTTGGGTCGAACGTGTTAAGTTCCGCAGGAGATTCAAGTCAAAACCTAAAAGAACAAATAGATTAAGTTTTGGATCAAACGTGTTAAGTTCCGCAGGCGATCCAAAATTTAATTTAAAAGAACACATGGTAGCTAGGAAAAGGTTCAGACCTTTGTACAAAATTTTTGTACAGTGGAACCTCTAGGCTTTCCGAGTAGCAACCAACAATTGGTATCAGAGCTAGGGTTTTGCCTCTGTGTATTTGGTATTAGTTTAATTATGCACATGTCATACATAATTTAGGCAGGTTAATAGTAGGATGTGCTAACTTTGTGGATGCAGGATCCAACTATTATGACTTATAGTTATTATGTGTGTGATTGGACCCTTGGACATGTCAAGGGCATTTATATGTGTGTGCATGATTGTATTATAAAATACAGCAGGAGCTGTATTTAGTTTGATTAGGATTTTATTTTTGATCTAGATACATGTACATTCCTTTTATGGAATATAGGATCAAAAATGTAAAATTCTATTTATGTCGCGGATCGAATCTTGCAAAGCGTGGAACCTTCTAAGGACCAGAGGCGCAGCGGAACTAGGAGCAAGATGGATGCGACAGCTAGTCCTGGTGGCGGTGGCCAAATATGGCAGCAGCTTGGGATGACAACACACGGAGGACAACTAGAGATAAAAGTCATAATAGTTGAAAATTAGATTTTCTATTTATTGCTTTTATATTGTGCTGTGTGTGCATGTTGGTTTACATATTTAGTAGGCTAGCATAGTTAAAATTCCTCATTTATAAATAACTAAGTGGGAGAGGGATTTTTTAGTAAACCCCATGGTCTCCATTACTGGTTTGTAAGTGATGCAAACAAGCTTGCGCGTTGGCTCTGAGTGCCCTCCTCCATAACGGATGAGCTTGTTTGTGGATCACTAGAACAAACTTCCATTTTTGGATGACTATAGGAAGTTAATTAAGAGCGTGTGATCTTCCCCAACGGAAGGGGCATAATCTTATTAATGGACTTAGTGTCAAGTAATGGTATACACTTAGACACATCTAATAGTATCCTCCCCATCGGAGTCACTGTTATTATTTGTGTGACCAAATGAAACCAACTATTAATTTGTCATAAAACTAGGTTGACAAGATAATAAAATTAAAGGGTTAAAACCCCTCTTACAAATGATTGATTTTGTATACGTCCACACTAACGTGGCATACAAAATTAACGGTGTTTGAGATAATTTTATTTGTCATAAAGTTACGTTGACAAGATAGTTAATGGGTAAAACCCTCCTCTTACAAATGTTTATTTTGTATACGTCCACACTAACGTGGCATGCAAAATTCACGGTGTTTTGAGGTGTTGGTAAATTTAAATAGTATTGTTAGAGGAATCAATATTATTTTAAATTTAGAAGTCTTGACCAAATATTTGATTAAAGATAGACCAACTATTAATTTTATTCGTCATAAAGTAAGGTTGATGAGATAATAAAATTAAATGATAAAATTTCCTCTTTGAATTTGTATACGTCCACACTAACGTGGCATACAAAATTCATGGGGATTTTTAAGGAGTTGGTCTTAACCAAATATTTTTGTGATTCTTATGATGATGGTCAATCCCTAGCTGATATACTTTAGGATAGACTTAGTGGTCCCAATTATAATTGATTGGAAATAGGATTTGGACATTAAGGTAGACTGTTCTCTTAGAACTAAGAACAATATAGGTGTATTTAATTCATTAGTTGAAACATGTCTAGTGGTGTTATCTACCAGAACCTGGAGTGTAGATACAAGATGCCATTAATCATGTCTGCAATTCATTGCAGGGTTCCAGGAAAACCGACAACTAAATGAAAGGTAAATCACCGTCCACATGGGCACTACTGTAAAAATGGTAGCTGTTGCAGTGGGAGATGTTTATCTTTTGATAAGAATAAAATATGGATTTTAAGTAATTGTCTTTACGTACCAAGTTTAGAAAGAACCTGATTTCAGTTTCTAAACTATTATAGATATTGTGTCTATTTTGATAACAAAGTTGTTATCAAGAAAAATAGGGAAGTTATCTATTCTGGTATGATGGTTGACAATTTATAATCCAATAACTCCCACGATGCAACAAATGGAAATTAGTAACACATCTTCTAATTTTAAGAGAAAGCAACCTTTAGAAATTAACCAATTATATCTTTGGCATCTAAAGCTAGGTTATACTTGAGTAGGATTCATTGGTAGCTAATGAACTTTTGGGTTCATTGGTAGTGGAAATATTTCCAACCTGCGAGTCTTACTTGGAAGGAAAATAACCAAGAAGCTTTTAAGTCCAAGGGGTATGGAGTCAAAGATATGTTGAAATCGGTTCATTCTGATTTGTGTGATCCTATGACTATCCAGACAAGAGGTAGTATTGAATATTTTGTCTATTTTATAGACAACTATTCAAGATACAAATAAATTTACTTAATGTACCGCAAGACTAAGTACTTTGATTAGTTCAAAGAGTACAAGGTTGATGTGGAGAAATGTTAAAGTAAAAAGTCACTATGGAAGATCGTAGTGGCAAGTACCTCTTGAGAGATTTTAGGAGTCACTTATCAGTAGTTGGATTTCAATCCCAACTAACTGCATCTGGTACACCCCAACAGAATGGTGTAGTAGAAAGAAGGTAAAGGACTCTTATGGAATAATTAGATAGATGATGAGTTATTCAGAAAATTACCAAATTTGTTTTAAGGAGAAAACTCTGAAAATGAAAGTGAACATAGTACCTTCCAAGTTAGAACTCTCTACTCATATAGAATTGTTGAATAGGCGTAAGCCTATTTTGAAGCATATTCGGATTCGGGTAATCTAGCACATATGTTAAAGAGAGATAATAATAAGTTGGATAGGAGTTCACTTGTTTGTAAGTTATCCTAGATAAACAAAAGTAGGTTTATAGTCTTAAAAATCAGAAGGTCATTGTTAGCATCAATGACTGATTTTAAAAGGACTATATAATGAACCACGTGCTCATAAGTAAATTTGTTCTTAAGGAAATAATAAAGGACATGTCTAACCTTGTACCAACTGTACAAGATGAGATACCACAAGAAAACTGCAACACGTATCACAAATGATACACAATTGCAAAAAGTGCATTGTCGTAGTGGGAGGGTTGTTAGGCAACCTAAATAGGTTCATGTTTTGGGAGAGGTTTTGGATTCGATCCCTGGAGGACATGAACCTGATCTCCGGTCATATGATAAAGTACTCCAAGATAAAGATGCAAGCATCTTGGCAAAGAGTAATGAATAATAGAATTAGAATATATGTATTCTAATAAAATCTGGAAGCTTGTAGAACCACCAAATGGTGTAAAAGCCTTTGGGTGTAAAAAGGTCAATAATAGGAAAAGAGGGATAGAAAGGAAGGTAGTAACTTTCAAAGCAAGGCTTGATGAAAAAGGAAACTTTTTCACTGGTAGTCATGCTTAAGTCTATCCGAATTCTTTTATCTATTTGGCAAGTGGATGTCAAGACAGCTTTCCTTAATGGAAGTTTTGATGAAAGCATCCATATAAAGCAACCAGAAGGGTTCATTGCAAAGGGCTAAGAGCATCTTGTGTGCAGGCTCAATCAGTCTATGGACTGAGGCAAAGCTTCAAGGTCTTGGAACATCCGGTTTATCAAAGTAATCTAGACCTATGGATTTATTGAGTAAACGGATAAGTCTTGTGTATACAAAAGGTGTGATGGAAACGTGGTGGTATTTCTTGTAATATACGTAGATAACATTTTTGGTAGTTGGAAACAATATCAAAATGTTGTCAGAAGTAAGGGTATGGTTGTCCAAATAATTCGATATAAAGGACTTGGGAGAATGTATATATTTTTGAGATCAAAGTAATAAGGGATCGAAAGAAAAAAATATATTTTACTTATCCCAAGCTTGATACATCGGAAAATCCTTGCTCGTTTTAAGCATGCAAAACTCCTCGAAAGGTTTCTTACCTTTTAAGCATGGAGTGTCTTTATCTAAAGAGATGTCTCCGATGACATCAAAGGAGATTGAGGACATGTAGGCAGTTCTTTATGCTTCGGCAGTTAGACAACCTAATGTATGCTATGCACAAGATTAGAAATCTATTTTGCCAAGGGCATAGTTAGCAGATATCAAAGTAACCCTAGACAAGGACATTGGACTGCAGTAAAGCATATATTAAAGTACCTTAGAGGTGCTAGAGATTATATGCTAGCTTATAAGGCAGTTAATTTGGTCCCTGTGGGTTACACGGATTTTGACTTTCAATCGGATAGGGACAATAATAAGTTGACCTCGGGGTTTTGTGTTTACTTTAGGAGGAAAAGTCATAACTATGGAAGAGTGATAAGCATAGGTGTTTTTCTGGACTCCACCATGGAAGCTGAGTATATGGCAAGCCTCTGAGGTAGCCATAAAAGTTGAATGACTTAATTACCTCAAGATAGACTTAGATATGATTTCTAGTTTGTCCAAAGGTTATTACAATTTATTGTAATAATAATGGTGCAGTAACAAACTTGAAGAAACCATGAGTCTATAAGGCAAGTAAACACAATAGAGCGCAAGTACCACCCAATACGAGAAATCGTATAAACGAGGAGAAGTTGTTGCCGCCTAGATTGCATCAGGTGATGACCTATAGATCCTTTCACTAAGGTCCTTAAGGCAAGAGCTTTTGATGGGCATGTTGAAGGGTTGGGAATCAGATGTATGGCAACAGATATAGCAGCTTAGTCTTTTAGTATAAGTGGGAGATTGTTAGAGTGTATACTAAAAGCCTAGCTTTTGGTATAAACATTTATCTAGAAATAAGAATCACATTGGTCAAATGTCTACATTTATGATAAATGTAGTTGTTCAATTAATTTATATTGTAGATAACATGGTGTGTGGTGTCACACACAGAGGATCATGTTATCAGTATCTTATAAATTATAAATAGTAGCTCACGGCCATAATGGAAAGGAACAAACCATTGGAAGGTCGTAGTGTAATTAGGTATCAGTTTATCTTGACTGTATAATTACACTAGTACACTCAGAGTGTATTGAGTAGGACCATTTGATGTCGTTTCTTTTATACTGACTTTATAAAGAAACAAAGACCTCGGTTATTATGGAAGTATGTGCTCTTAATCCTAATATAATAACAAGCACATATATTTGATATTTATTTCTTTAATTTATCAATGGGTGAGATTTAGTTCGATAAATCAATAAGCCCGATAAGTTGGGAAATGATATCACTTATAGTGTGTGTTGTTGATTATAAAAGGAAACTGTGTCCTAGAGATACTAGGTTGATAATGTCCTCAAGAGGAGCTCATAAGGATTGTCATGTTAAACTCTGTAGGTGGACTTAGTCTGACATGATAATAAGGCTGAGTGGTACTACTCTTGGACTAAGATATTAATTAAATGAGTTGTCAGTAACTCACTTAATTAGTGGACATTCGATATCTTAAACACAGGGAGACTAACACACTCATAATAAGAAGGAGCCCAAAAATGTAATTTGGGATTGGTGCGGTAGTTCAATAATAGTTCTCTAGTGGAATGAATTATTATTGATAAAATTAAGTTGTGTGTTCGGGGCGAATACGGGATGCTTAATTTTATCGGGAGACCAAAACCAATTCCTCCTCTCGGTCCCTATCGTAGCCTCTTATTTATAGAGTACTATACCCACCTATACCCACCTTCATACCCATGAGAAAGGGGCCGGCCAAGCTAGCTTGTGTTTCAAGCTAGGGTCGGCCAAGCCTTGGTTCATGGGTGGCCGGCCCTAGCTTGAACCCAAGCTTAGGTGGCCGGCCCCCATTAAATTATAAATAATTTTAATTTTAATTTTTATTATGTGGAAGATATAATTTATTACAGAGAATTAAAATATCTCTCTTTAAAAAGATCTACAAAAAGATTAAAAGAAAGATATTAGATCTCTTTCCTTATTTGTAGATTGGAAAGATATTTTATTTTTTTCTCTGAAAAATTATTCACATGTTGAAAATTAAAATTATAGAAATTTCTTTTTATCAACCATGAAGGGATTTTAAAAGGAAATTTTATTTTTTTAAAATTTCCAAAGACAAAAAAGGAAGTTTTAATTGTTGATTAAAATTATCCTATTTGCTCTACATGAGGTGGCCGGCCACATACAATTAATTAGGAAAATTTATTTAATTTTTTCTTAATTAATTGTTGTCAAGGAAAGTTAAGGAAATTTTATTATAAATAAATTTCCTTATTTGCCAAAGCCAAGGAATATAAAAGAAGGGGTAGGGGTGCCTTCATGGTGAACAACCTCTATTATTTTTCTCCCTCTTTTCTTTGGTGTGGTGGCCGGCCCTTCCCTTTCTCTCTTCTCCTCTTGTTGGCCGAAACCTATCTTCTTGGTGGAGCTTTTGTTTGTGGCCGGATCAAGGAAGGAGAAGAAGGAGAGAAAGCAAGTCTCATCTCTAGCATCCCTTGGAGCATTGGTGGTGGTCAAAATTCTTCATCCTTGAAGAAAATTATTGTGGCCGGCCATCCTCTTCTTTTCTTCCTCTTTTGTGGTGGCCGAAACCTATCTCTTGCTTGGAGTTCTTGTGGTGGCCGGATACTACTTGGAGAAGAAGAAGAAGAAGGAGAGAAAGCTTGTATCCCTTGGAGCTTGGTTGGTGTTTTATTCTTCGTCCTTTGGAAGCTTTGTGTTGGCCGAACCTAGCTAGGAGAAGAAGGTGCTTGGTGGTTTCTCATCTCGGAAGATCGTTGCCCACACAACGTCCGAGGTTAGAAGAGGAATACGGTAGAAGATCAAGAGGTTTTTCTACAAGGTATAACTAGTAATTTTTCTTTCCGCATCATACTAGTTATTTATGGAAATAATACCAAATACAAGAGGCTTACTATTCTAGAATTTCGAATATGTTTTTCGATGTTGTGTTCTTTTGTTTTTTCTTTTCCTTGTGATTTGATTGTTCTTTTCGGTTAACCTAAAGTTATTTTAGGAAATTAAATATTAGCTTTCTATAAAAGGTTTTGTCTAGTCGGTGGTGGTTGCTCCCATATCCAAGAAGGTTGTGTGCCTTGCCACGTCAGTACTGGGAACCAATTATGGAAATTAATATTTAATGGAATTAATAACTTAAGGTGATTTGGGTCGAACGTGTTAAGTTCCACAGGAGATCCAAGTCAAAACCTAAAAGAACAAATAGATTAAGTTTTGGATCAAACGTGTTAAGTTCCGCAGGCAATCCAAAATTTAATTTAAAAGAACACATGGTAGCTAGGAAAAGGTTCAGACGTTTGTACAAAATTTTTGTACAGTGGAACCTCTAGGTTTTCCGAGTAGCAACCAACAAGCATAAGACTTTCCCTTAGCTTTGGAGGACTCTCCCTTGCCATGATCATTTGCCACCCTAGCATATGAACTCTCATTGGCCTTGGAGGGACTAGATCGGTATCCCAAGCCCGATCTATCATTGTTGGGTCTTTGGCTACCCAACATCATCCTTAATTCCTTAGATCCAACATTGAATCTCTTAAGGAATTATTCTAACTTATCAAGCTTTCCCCTTAAAGCTTGATTCTCCTTCTCTAGGTTTCTAACCCTAGAGTTAATTTGTCCAAATTGGACATTCCTAGACCTACCCTTCCTAGGCATGTGTCTCCCCTTCTTGGGATTAATGCCTTGGGTCTCCCTAGGTCTATTGTTTCTAGATTTTTCATGCATAGATTTCCTAGGGTTTTGATCTACATTAACCCTATTCCTATCATGATATCTAAATCCAAAATTTTTCATGGGTAAATAATAACAATTATTCCTAGCATGCATGGAGGAATTTAAATTTGATTTCAAATTTAAATTTGGGTTTACCTTACCCTTTACCTTTGGAGCTCCCCCTTGACATGAGCCTCCATTCTTCCTCCACTTCTTTTCCCACATCCTTAAATGCCCCAACTTTTTGAGCTCTTTCTTCCTTGGGCATTTGGTGTGGTAGTGCCCTGTTTCACCACAAGTGAAGCATCTAATGTGCTTCTTCTCGTTCTTCTTCTTGGCACCATCATTCCTACAACCCAAATTAGCATTTAAAATAACTTGATTGGGTTTAGGAATTACCTCTTTCTTACCCAAAGGACATCTACTCTTGTAGTGTCCCTTCTTATTGCACCCGAAGCATACTATGTGATCTTTAGACTTTGCTTTGGTGGAGGTGCTTGCTATGTTGACTTCTTCCAAGACCTCTTCTTCATCCTCTTCACTTGTCTTGGACTCTTCTTCAACCCTTGAGGATGTTGATGCTACTTCATCCTCCTTCTCCTCCTCGGATGTTGAGCATGACTCAACTTCCGGTTGCTCCACCTCCTCTTCTTGAGCTACTAAGCTCAACTCCTTGGGCTCCACATCCGATTGGTCCTTCTTCTCCTCTTGGACCACTTCATCACTTTCTTCGGATTTTTCTTCTTCTTCTTGTGTAGGTAAAAATTCCTCCCATGGAAATTTCTTCACTTTGCTCCACAAATCATGGGCGTTCTTATACTCACCTACACCATTTATCACATTAGGAGGCAATAAATCAATTAAAATTGCTATTACCTTTGAGTTTGCCTCCGATCGTGAGGTTTTCTCCTCCGTCCAATGTCGTGTTCGGAGCTTCTTTCCTTTCTTGTCTCTTGGGGCTTCAAATGGTTCTTCGACGACCATCATTGTGTCCCAATCCGTGTCGAGGAAGCTCTTCATCTTCACCATCCAAAAGGTGATGTCCCCAAGGCTTCCTCCTTCAAATTTTGGAGGGACAATAAACCCGGCCATCTTATGCTTCCTTGGCGGTTAGTCCAACGGAGAGCGTCCTCGCTCTGATACCACTTGTTGGAGGATCTTGCGACCGGCTTGAAGGGGGGTTGGATAGACGACGCCCCCAAATCGCTCGCTTTCTACGTATTTGTTAGTTGCGCAGCGGAATACAAATAATACAAACATAAATACGAAAGCTAAATACAAATACAAAGAACAAGAAAGAGCAAGCAAACCAACACGCGCCGATTTACGTGGTTCAGAGATAAAGCTCCTACTCCACGGCGTGTCCGTAAGGTGGATGATCCCTATCCGTCGGTGGATTACTCCCCGGAAGACCTCCGGCTAGCTCAAACCTCCTTGTGGGTGGAGAAACCTCACCACAAACTCACCAAGACCTCTTGGACACAAGGGAAACTCTTGAGCACTTGTAGACTACTAATTAGACCTTAACCAAGTCTAATTTCATCATGTTGACCGGCCATCCCAAGTTCCCTCTTATAGAGCTTGGGGAAATCAGCCTTGCTGATTTGCCCGTTACCAGTCGACTGGTCCTTGCACCAGTCGACTGGTGCCAACCCAATGTCTCTCTCAACGGCTATCTATCAGTCGACTGGTCCCAACCGTTTTGGGCACAGAGAGCTTCTGTGCTCACCACCAGTCGACTGGTCCCAGTACCAGTCGACTGGTACAACCCTAAACTTAGGGTTTCCCATCCCGAGTACATTTCTCTCATGCACTCGTACCCTCACGACTCACTTGACTCTTCTTTTTGCAGCCTTGACCTCTTGCCTTCTAGCTTACTTCCTTTGGCTCTCGTCCCTCGGATGCATCCCTCGGGCCTTGTCCTTGCTGCCTTGTCCACGATCCCTCAGTTGCTTCGCCCGCGGCTTGTCCTCGATGCTCCATCCTTCACCGGACCCGAAGCCGTCAACCTGAGTCACATGTGTCACCTGCAGTCCTGCACAACTCAAGTACATATATCAAATAACGAGGGCAATCCTAACTTAAACCCTTTGCCCAAACACCAAAACACATGGTCCCACGGACCATTGGGATTGCTCCAACAGTAGGTACCTCTAAGGGAGCCATCGGGGTCTGAGAGCCCGACGCGCCCACAGCATGCTGAGTCTGTCCCTGGCTGACAGGCTCATCAACAGAAGGCATCCCTGGCAAATCCAGAGATCCCGCGGTCCTCGTACGTGGTCGTCCAGCGCCACGTCTCACAGCAATACGCGTAGATCGCCTCATATCTGTTAAATTATATTACAGATATTACTACCAGTATTGTTGGAACCCCAAGGTTGTTTTGGTGTGATCAACAAGTTAAGTTAGGTCCTGTGTGTTTCTAACCTTGTGTCTAACTGTGCAGGAGCTTAGGAACACAGGTAGTCGAGCGGAAGACGCAGCTAGCGAGAAGGACGACAGTCCGAGGGATGAGGTGCTGCGGAATAGTACACCGGCGGACGAGAAGGAAGCGCGCGGTGGTTCCGAGGGACTAAAGCCGGAGCGGAAGATTGCTCGGGGAGCAAGAGACGCAGCTAGCGAGAAGGTCGACGACCGAGGGACGAAGACTGCGGATGAGTACGCTGGCGGACGAGAAGGAAACATGCGGCAATTCCGAGGGACGAGAAGCCGGAGGGAAGCACGCTCGAGAAGACCGGAAGTTGGGTTCAGGTGAGCCCTATTCCGGATGACAGAGATCACCTAAGCGAGCGGATCCGGAGGAGAAGAACCGGACCGAGGTGGGACAGAACCAGAGAAGAAGTCCCGGACGAAAAAGTCAACAACTGTTGACTTTGGGCTCCAGGGCGCCCGGAGCAGTTCGGGGCGCTCGGAGCCCTCCGGGGCGCCCGGAACCCTCCAGGGCGCCCTGAGCAATATTTTGACCAGATCGAGTCAAAACTCGATCTGAACGTTGGGGGATAAAATTTATCCCCCCCAGGGCGCCCGGAACCCTTCCAGGCGCCCCAACCAAGGCTATAAATATAGCCTTGGTCCAGAAGCTTCAGATCAACTCAGTAATTAGCATTTCAAACACTTGTGCGCTCATTGTTCTAGTTTAGCTTCTGTTTTTGTGCTTTCACCGGTGTAAGAGGCTTCTCCGCCCGAAGGAGTTTTTTAGTGCAATCACTTTCCTTGGATTAACAACCTCCCCGGTTGTAACCAAGTCAAACACGGTGCCTCGTTTCTTTCTTGTATTTCTGCTTAGCTAATTTTATACAAGTGTTAGTTTAAGAGTTCGAGAAGGGTTGCTTTTGTTTTTTTTACAGGGCTATTCAACCCCCCCCCCCCTTCTAGCCGGCCCAACAGTCCTTCAGGAGGACTAACCGCCGAACGAAGCAATGAGATGGCCGGACCAAGCATTCACTCGCCGAAATTCGAAGGGGATTTCGCCACTTGGAAAAAACATATGCAGGTATTTCTTACAACAGATATTGAATTATTTTTAACAATAAAACTTGGCTTTCAAGCTCCAGAGGACAAGGAGATAGATAAATGGACAAAAAAGGAGCAGGCCGACTTCGTAGCGAACGGCAAAGCAGAATATCATCTGCTAAGCGTTCTTCCATCTCAAGAAGTCAACAGGATCGGACACTACGACTCGGCAAAGGAACTTTGGGAGAACTTCCTCAAGCTGCACGAAGGGACGTCCGAAGCTAAGCTCGCCAGAAGAGATCTGCTTCGCAATCAGCTCACCAGCCCGCGACTTGGGGAAGACGAGACAGTCGCGCATCTACACTCGAGAATAAAAGAAATTACTACCGGACTTTCGAATCTCGGAGAAAAGGTAAGTAACCGAGATTCACTCAGGTACGCATTGAATTCCTTTCCTAGAAATACCAAATGAGCATCATTAGTAGATGCCTTTTACATTTCTAAAGATTTAGAAAAAATTTCGTTAGAAGAATTCTTTTCAACATTTGAAGTGCATGAGTCAAGATGTGCAGGAATGAAGGAGCCCAAGAACAACGTCGCCCTCAAAGCTTCAAGAGACGAACCAGAGTCGGAATCTTCTCTCGACGACGAGGAAATGGTAATGATGGTAAAAAGATTCAAGAAACTTTGTAAATTCAGATCTACTAACCATCTACAGGGGAAGAAGAAAAGGACGATCCGTTGCTACCACTGCGACGAAGAAGGGCACGTCAAGGACAACTGCCCCAAGCTGAAGAACAAGGACAAGGAGAAGGGTAAGAAGTCTATCCAAAAGCGAAAGGCCCTAAAGGCGACGTGGGACGATACATCGTCCGAATCGGAAGTCGAAGCTTTCTCCGGACTCGCACTGATGGCGAGTCATCAAGACGACGACTGCGATTCAAGCTCTTCCAAAATGAGCATCGAGAGCATCGATGAAGGGGGAGACACGTCGGAAGAAAGCAGCAGCGGACAGCGAGATCGACAAGGTAAGTCAGGTACGATCTCTTCCTCCCGATAAAATGTTTAAGTTTATTAAACTTTTAACAAAAGATTGCTGCAAATTAGAAAGTGAAAATAAAAATTTAAAAGTAATTCTAGCTAAGTCTTGTCCCTTAGAAGAATTAGATAAATTAAAACTAGCAAATGAAAAATTAAAACTTGAAAATGATGATTTGAAAATGCAAGTAGATAACTTGAGAAACCATGCATGTTCATCTAAAACCAATGTTAGAAGATTTAATAATTTAAATTGGTACTTTAAATATCACCCTGGACAAATTAGAAACATTTCAAGAAAATATGTTCCTAAAAACTTTTTAGTTAATCCAGTAGGCTGGAACCTATATTGGGTTCCGAAGTCATGCTTAAATTAATTTTAAAATTAAAATTAGCGCTTTAAGTGAGAAAATTAAACAAAGAATTTCTTTATGAGGTTTTGTCAAGGAAGTGGTTGTTGCTCCAATAACCAAGAAGGCCTAGTGCCTTGCCACGACCTGGAAGCCAAAATATTGAAATAAATATTTAATTAACTTACTAATGAAGCATTAATACAAGAATTAATTAGTGCTTTAAAAAGGGTTATTCAAAACATTTTATTTCAATTTAGAAATTTACTTACTTAGAAATTTTTAATTGACTAAGTCATTTATGTGCTTAAAAATTTTCAAAAATCATTCTTTCTTAAGTTAAAAGATTTTCTGAAATTAGAAATTTATGCTCAAATTACTTAGAAATTTTTTTAAGTTAGAAATATTTCTCAAAATAATTCTTGCAAAAACTTAAAATTGTTTTTATGAACTTCTTTTAAATATTTTTTTCAAAATCTTTAACCCTTAGATTGTTTCTCTTGGAACCCCATTTTTTTGTGATCAAAGGGGGAGAAGAGAAAGTATAAGTCTAGGGGGAGGTAGATAGATTTAATTTTAATTTTTTTTCTATCTTTTTGTACTTAAATTGCAAATTAAGTTAAGTTACTTAATTTTATTTAAAGTCTATTTTACCCTACCTTAACTTGGGTTGATCACACCAAAAAGGGGGAGATTGTTGGAACCCCAAGGTTGTTTTGGTGTGATCAACAAGTTAAGTTAGGTCCTGTGTGTTTCTAACCTTGTGTCTAAGTGTGCAGGAGCTTAGGAACACAGGTAGTCGAGCGGAAGACGCAGCTAGCGAGAAGGACGACAGTCCGAGGGACGAGGTGCTGCGGAAGAGTACACCGGCGGACGAGAAGGAAGCGCGCGGTGGTTCCGAGGGACGAAAGCCGGAGCGGAAGATTGCTCGGGGAGCAAGAGACGCAGCTAGCGAGAAGGTCGACGACCAAGGGACGAAGACTGCGGATGAGTACGCTGGCGGACGAGAAGGAAACACGCGGCAATTCCGAGGGACGAGAAGCCGGAGGGAAGCACGCTCGAGAAGACCGGAAGTTGGGTTCGGGTGAGCCCTATTCCGGATGACAGAGATCACCCAAGCGAGCGGATCCGGAGGAGAAGAACCGGACCGAGGCTGGACTGAACCAAAGAAGAAGTCCCGGACGATAAAGTCAACAACTGTTGACTTTGGACTCCAGGGCGCCCGGAGCAGTCCGGGGCGCCCGGAACCCTCCAGGGCGCCCTGAGCAGTATTTTGACCAGATCGAGTCAAAACTCGATCTGAACGTTGGGAGATAAAATTTATCCCCCCCCCGGAACCCTTCCAGGCACCCCAACCAAGGCTATAAATATAGCCTTGGTCCAGAAGCTTCAGATCAACTCAGTAATTAGCATTCCAAACACTTGTGCGCTCATTGTTCTAGTTTAGCTTCTGTTTTTGTACTTTCACCGGTGTAAGAGGCTTCTCCGCCCGAAGGAGTTTTTTAGTGCAATCACTTTCCTTGGATTAACAACCTCCCCGGTTGTAACCAAGTCAAACACGGTGCCTCGTTTCTTTCTTGTTTTCTGCTTAGCTAATTTTATACAAGTGTTAGTTTAAGAGTTCGAGAAGGGTTGCTTTTGTTTTTTTTACAGGGCTATTCAACCCCCCCTTCTAGCCAGCCCAACGGCCCTACAAGTATAACCAATTACTAAAATAACATCATACCTAATTGTTGTCTGGAGATGTTCCGTCGTTGTCCAATCCCCAAATTGACCTCGGAATTCCGTAAAAGAAAATCACCGAAAATCCATATTAATCCGAAACGAAAGTCCAAAACATATACGTAATGGAAAATCCGTGCAACTAAAATAACTACCCAGTTTGACTCGCAAACTTGGGCTAGCACAATATATCCAAAATACTAAAAGCAGGTATCACACGCTGCTCTGATACCAATAAATTGGTATCAGATAAATCTCAAAAATCCAACACACGGAAACCAAACAAGTATCGACAAACTTTGGCACTCTGATACCAAATAAATTGGTATCAGGTTATCCCAAATATCCAAAATACGAATACAACGATCGTAAAACTTAAGCTCTGATACCAAATAAATTGTCACGCCCCGGAGGAGTCCCTGTCCGAAGAAATTTAGGCAACACCTCCCCGGTACGGCGGACAATCTGAAACTTTCTACAATCACTATATACCTCAGCCACATGCGGCTGGAAAAATAACAGAAATAAAATATAACACACAGACATTCCACGCAGTTTAATATATAACAAACTGAAACAGAAATAGGACTAAAAAATAACCCTACTCAACTACACTCGTAAAGCTCAAATCCGACAATAAGATCAACTCACCTCTTCTGCCGTCCAGGCAGGCATGTAGTAAAACATATCCAAACACCAAAACCATCAACACATACATTCATACCAGATCCATAGTATCAAAACCAGAATAAGTCAGACATAGTCTAAATAATAAAACTAAAAGATCATCCAGAATTTTCGTGGTCTGCAGGGGACTAGCAACTGGAACTCTCTCCTGACAGCATCAACCTGAAAAATATCAACAGAGGAGGGTGTGAGTCCAACACTCAGCAGGTACAACTGATATGCATAATAAAGTAAATAACAGACAACACTAATCATGCATACAGTCTCCTGAATACGAGAAGAATAAATGCAACTGAAACAAAAACAGGAGAAACTGTACTAACCAGGACCAAGGTATAAAGATAACTGGGTCGTCAGACCGAGAGTGTCATAACCCTGTATGCATGTCAATCATATGCATCCAAATAAATGCAGCAAGTAAATGCAGCAAACACAAACAATAAATGCATCATGCATATGATGCCAATGACATGGTCACCCCTGACGCCAGTCAGCCATCTCACACACAATGGTGAGTCCGAGTGGGTAGGGTTGTGACAACCGTGCACTCTAACATCACTGCCCATGATGAATGACCGAGTGGAAGGGATGTTGTCGAAGTACACACATACTCCTACCCCGAAATAATAAATGGGGGAGCGCAATGATCTCATCTCCCGGTACACGATGACGGGGAGGACTCTCTGCCGGCTACTACGTGAGTCACACTACCCATGAGCGGACCAATGGAGCCAAACAAAGTCCAACTGCCTGCCGGCTACAACGCTGCTACACTAAACCAACGGAGCCAAACAGCAGAACTGCCACACACCTTTCTGATATACCACTAACCCATGAGTGGTGGTGTCTACAGATACATGTAACTGGCGATGCGCTCACAATAATGGAGCAGACAATCGCACAACATGCAATCATGCAAGATGATGCATGACTCTAAACATGACAATATCATGAATAGCATAGCAAGATCCATACATAAATAAAAGGTGTACCACAAGTCAATGTATCAGATGGACGGTACACAAACAAATAGCGTATCAAATAAACCCTAGGTCCTGAACATAATGTATCATATGGTTGGGTCACTACCTAAAGCATGTATGATCAGGTAAATAGTAACATGCAGTGCATAACGAGTAAACAAGCAAACATGTAATAGATCATGTAGTGACCAACCGAAACAAATGGAAAACACAATCATGCTATATGTTAAACACATTATTATGCATATCAAAAGACATAAATCAAAGTACCCGCCTCCAATCGAAATGGTCCAATACGCTAATCGAGATACCCGTCGAGATACCGTCTCGAATCAAAGTCCTATAATAGCCACATTTAATTTAGCTACATATATATCACATAGCTAAAGGCATTCCTTATTTACCAAACCCTAATTCGTTCCACTATAAAATTTGATTTAGGTCTAAACCTAAATCAACTTGAACTCTTCCAAATATGAACCTAATACCAAAACAAATTTATACACCTTACCTCTATTCACAGCCTTGATTGTTGATCCACAGCCACAGGCACCGAACTCTCTGTCCTTGAATCTGTCTTCCCTATGGAGAAGGCAAAGCACAAGAGGTGTGACCACAGTGAGGTGATCGGCGGCTTTCCGACCAGTGTCGGCCGTTACAACCGGGACGACGCGAGGGGAAGGAAAGGTATGCGATGCTGTACCAGAAGAAAGGAGGAGATAGGGTAGCAGAACCTTGGCCGGCGTCGCGAGAAGTGACGCTAGGACTGAGGAAGAGGAATGTGGTGGCACCGGCTAGGGCACAGGCGACTGGAGTTCCTACGGTCGGTGATCGGCGTTGGCGCGCAGATCCAAAGAGGACTTAGGGCACGGCGGTCGGGGTGGTCGGCGCTACTCGAGTGGCTGGCGATGGAAGATCGGCGCGGCGGAGAGTGAAGTCGGCTAGGGCACAGCAACGATCGGTAGAAGAGAAGAAGAGAGGGGAAGAGGAGAAGAAACCGCCTCCGAGCGGTTTTGGGCAGAAATGGTGGCTCAGCGCGAGGAGGGAGGCTAGGGCACGCAGGGAGGACTCGGGCGCGACATTTCAACGAGGAAAAGAAGAAATAAAATTTAAAGAAAAGGAAATAGAAAAAGAATTAAGAATATGAGCATTTCCTCGCTTAAATGGGAAGCCTAAACAGGCTTTTCCCGGCCCCCATTTTTATCTCCGTTAACTTGTCCGTACGAGCTCCGAAAAATTCCCGAAAAATTTCCAAAAATTCCGGAAAATTACCTTATTAATATTCGTCTATTTCCGGTATTTTACATTCTCCCCCACTAATAAAAATTTGATCCCCAAATTTCGTTATCTACCATCAGCAAGTACTAACAACAGATAAAGAGTACAAAATGCGAAACGGTAAATAAATCACATACCTCAAGTGAAAAGATGAGGATAACGAGCTCGGATCGTATCCTCGAGCTCCCAAGTAGCCTCCTCGTCCGAATGATGCTTCCATCCGACTTTAACCAGCCGGATAGTCTTGTTCCGTAACTGACGCTCTTTCCGGTCCAAAATCCGTACCGGAACCTCCTCAAAAGTGACGTCAGGCTGAACTGGAACTGAAATATCTGTCAGCACATGCGTCGGGTCGGGCACGTATCTCCGCAGCATAGATACGTGGAATACATCGTGGACGCCTGCCAGGGACGGTGGTAGTGCCAGCCGGTAAGCTACCGCTCCGATCCTCTCCAAGATCTCAAAATGGCCAATATACCGTGGAGCCAGCTTACCTCTGAGGCCAAATCTCTTCACCCCTTTCGTGGGTGAAACTCGCAGAAATACATGGTCGCCAACAGAGAACTCTAGTGGTCTGCGTCTCCGATCAGCATAACTCTTCTGGCGGTCCTGCGTCTCTGACATCCTCCGTCTGATAGTACGGACCAACTCTGCATCCTGCTGAGCTCTATGAGGTCCCAACATCTGGGCCTCTCCAACCTCATCCCAGAGGACGGGTGTCCGACAAGGTCTACCATACAACGCCTCAAACGGTGCCATCTGGATAGCCGAATAAAAGCTGTTGTTGTAAACAAACTCTACTAATGGCAGATGGTCCTCCCAACTGCCTCCGAAATCCATAACACATGACCTCAGCAGGTCCTCTAAAGTCTGAATGGTCCGCTCTGACTGTCCATCTGTCTGTGGATGGAAAGTTGTACTGAAACGGAGCTGTGTGCCCAAGTCCTGCTGCAGACTCTGCCAGAAACATGATGTAAACCGTGGATCTCTATCCGAAATGATACTCAACGGAACACCATGTAATCTGATGATCTCTCGACAATATAGATCTGCCAATCGGTCAAGAGAATCAGTCCTCCGGATCGCTAAGAAGTGCGCGGATTTGGTTAATCGATCAATGATTACCCAAATCGCGTCATGGCATCGTCGTGTCCTCGGCAATCCCACTACAAAATCCATAGCGATAAGTTCCCATTTCCACTCAGGAATAGGAATTCGCTGAAGTAATCCTGTAGGTCTCTGGTGCTCAGCCTTCACCTGCTGACAAACAAGACATCTAGCTACAAAATCCGCGATGTTTTTCTTCATACCGTTCCACCAATAGGAACGCCTCAAGTCTCGATACATACGGGTCCCTCTTAGATGGATCGCAAATCGAGAGCGATGAGCCTCCTGAAGTAGCTCCTGTAAGACCGGATGAGACTGAGGTACGCATAATCTGCCTCGGAAGTACATAATACCCTCCTCGTCTCGTGTAAACTCGGTCTGCTGCTCGGAAGCTATCTGACTACTAATGAACTGCAAATGCTGATCACCAGCCTGTGCCTCTCGGATCCTCGTCCTGATCGACGACTGAGCAACCATGTTAACCAAAATACCCTGCTCTGTCGGTCCCTGCTCCTCAAGATCTAACTCAGAGAAACCCTGAACCAAGTCTGTAACTGAATCTCGGTGGCAAGCCAAAGTCCCTCTGGACTTCCTGCTGAGTGCATCGGCAACCACATTAGCTTTCCCCGGGTGATAGCTAATGGTACAATCGTAATCCTTCAGGAACTCCATCCATCTCCTCTGTCGGAGATTAAGCTCCTTCTGAGTAAAAATATATTTGAGACTCTTATGATTAGTGAGAATCTCAAATGTAATACCGTATAAATGATGACGCCAAATCTTCAAAGCATATATGATGGCGGCTAACTCCAGGTCATGAACTGGGTAGTTCTTCTCATGCTCCTTCAGCTGACGAGAAGCATAAGAGACTACTCTGCCGAGCTGCATCAGAACAGCACCCAAACCCTGTAGAGAAGCGTCGGTGTAGAGTACAAATCCGTCCTCTCCAGAAGGTAAAACCAAAACTGGAGCCAACACTAATCTCCGCTTCAGCTCCTGAAAGTTGGTCTCGCAATCCTCTGTCCACATAAACTTCACGCCCTTCCTGGTAAGGTGTGTCAGCGGCATAGATATACGCGAGAAACCCTCGACAAAACGTCGGTAATATCCGGCCAATCCCAGAAAACTGTGGATCTCCTGAACTGACTTCGGCTGCTCCCAACTGGTGACAGCCTCGATCTTCTGAGGGTCTACTGAAATACCTCTGCTCGAGACCACATGTCCCAGAAAACCGACTGAGGATAGCCAGAATGCACACTTGCTGAACTTCGCGTACAGCTGATGTCGTCTAAGAATCTCCAAGACTATACGAAGATGTTGTGCATGCTCCGCCTCGGAATGCGAGTAGACCAATATGTCATCAATGAAAATGATAACAAATTGATCCAGATACTCCAGAAAGATGCAGTTCATCAAGTCTATAAACACCGCTGGAGCATTGGTAAGCCCAAATGGCATTACCAAAAACTCATAATGACCGTATCTGGTACGGAAAGCTGTCTTCTGAATATCTGAGTCTCTGACTCTCAGCTGATGATATCCGGATCGCAGATCAATCTTAGAATACACTGAAGTACCTCTGAGCTGATCAAACAAATCCTCGATCCGTGGTAATGGATATTTATTTCTGACGGTCACTGCATTAAGCTGTCTGTAATCAATACATAACCTCATGGTGCCGTCTTTTTTCTTGACAAATAATACCGGAGAACCCCATGGAGAAACACTAGGGCGAATAAATCCCCTATCCAAAAGCTCCAGGAGTTGAACCTTCAGCTCGTTCAACTCTTTTGGTGCCATAAGATAAGGAGCTTTCGATGTCGGTGCGGTCCCCAGAATCAGCTCAATAGCGAACTCGACTTGCCTTCTGGGAGGCAAACCTGGCAGCTCCTATGGAAATACATCTGGGTACTCCCGGACTACAGGAACGTCGGAGAGCTGCGAACTACTGTTGTCCTCAGTACTGATCAAAGATAACAGAAAACCCTGACAACCACGTGACAGCAGCTTCTGAGCCTGAATCGCCGAAATGATCGAGATGTCGTCATCTATAATGCCAGTGAAATCCCACGAGAGTTAGTTCGGAGGCCGGAAAGGGACCACCCTCGTCTGGCAATCAACGGTAGTATGATATACTGACAGTCAATCCATGCCAAGAATGATATCAAACTCGACCATCTCCAATACTAGAAGATCTACCGTAAGTATCATGTTGCCAAAGTCTAACGGGCAACCTCTGACCTCCTGGGTGACATCTAAAGTATCACCGGACGGTAGGGAGACGGTCAATCACTGCAGTCTAAAAGTAGGTAATCTACCAATCTCCCGCATAAAGGTACGGGATATAAAAGAATGCGAACTACCAGTATCAATCAATATATCAGCGGAAAATGCATAAATGGAAATCATACCGCGGAAAACGGATCCGTCGACTCGCCGCGCATCCTCTCTGGTAATCGCATGTATACGACCAGTCTCTGGAGGAGGAGGAGGAGGTAACGCTGCCAGTAGCTGCTGCAGCTGGGCAGAAGCCTGCCACTGAGGCGGTGCATGATAATGTGCCAGAGAAGACTGAGAGGACGACAACTGATATTGTGCAGCTGGCTGGGACTGAGTCTGGTACTGGCCTAAAGGCTGAGACTGCATCTGATACTGCCCCTGCACCTGATAATAAAGTCCCAGAACAGAACTCTGGGGTGCTATGGAAGCACTGGAGTACTCCTGTCCAAGCATGCCAAATGCCGCTGCTGCAGGTGAAGCACTCCGCTGCTGGCCATGCGAAGGTTGGGCTCGTCGCCCTCCTCGATAAGTTTCGGACTGACTGGACTGTCCTCCATGATCAGACCCTCTGGAAGTCATATACTGAGTCTTCTGTGGACAATCTCGGCTCTGGTGCCCAGGCAATTTGCAATGAAAGCAAACTGACTGTCCCAGAGAGCAGGCTAACGTAATATGATCTCTGGACCCACATCTGAAATAGAGAATGTCGCTGGCGGGTTGTTTCCGGTTCTGCTGGGGAGACTGAAAACGTCCTGAAGAAGACTGCCCTGATTTCTGAGGTTTACGTGATACCCTAGATGTACCCTGATCTGACCGACTACGCCTGCTCTGCTATGGTGTAGCCTGAGGCTACTGGATCTGCCCAGATGTCTAACCCGGTTGTTTCCTTTTTCTGTCTGGAAACGCTCTCTGCTGCGCTGACTCAATCAATAGAGCTCTGTCTAAAGTCTCCAGATAAGAAGTGGTACCAAGATCGGCAAGTCTTACTTGCAAATGTCCATCCAACCCCTGAATGAACTGCTGCATACGCGAACTGTCCTCAGCAACAAGCTCTGGACAAAATCTGGCCAATCTATCAAACTCTGCATTATACTCAGTCACTGTCTGATTATTCAGTCGTAAACTCAGGAAATCCTGCCGGCGAGCCATCTGATAAGCTCGTGGAAAGAAACGGCTCTCAAAAGCCTCTCTGAATCTGGCCCAAGTAATGTTCTGCTCACCGATGATGGAACGCTGGGTAAGCCACCAGGTGTCGGCCACGTCCCGTAAATGAAAAGCAGCCAGCTCTGCTTTCTCCCACTCGAAGCAAGCCATATAGAAGAAGGTCCGCTCCATAGTCTCAATCCAGGACAGAGCCACACTCGGATCTCGGTCTCCTCGGAAGAGTGTGAATCGACTCTTCATCGACTCTGCCAACACTGGAATCCTGGCTCGTGCCACGACAAAGTCAGTGAGGTGTGTCGGAACAGCTGTCGGAACTGGCGGAACCACTGGAGCTGGTGCTACAGGTGGTACCGCTGCATAAACCGGAGGAGGTACTCCCGGTGCTGCTGGGTAAACTGGAGCATATGTCGTCGGTGGCACTGTAGGGTGAACATAGGTGGCCGCGACTGGAGGTATAGTAGGTAATGGTACCGGATGTGGAGCAGCCGGTATCCCTAATGCAAGTGCTGCTGGGTACACCGTATGTACTGGGAGCACAGGTGTCGCTGGTGTCGGGTACACTATAGGCCCAGGTGGCGGTGGTGCCAAGTACGCCATAGGCTGGGCTGGAACTGGTGTCGGGTATGCCAATGGTACCCCTGGTGGTACCAGAAATACAGTAGAAGTGGATACTGTCGGTGCAGCAGAGGTAGGTACCTCTAAGGGAGCCATCAGGGTCTGAGAGCCCGACGCGCCCACAGCATGCTGAGTCTGTCCCTGGCTGACAGGCTCATCAACAGAAGGCATCCCTGGCATATCCAGAGATCCCGCGGTCCTCGTACTTGGTTGTCCAACGCCACGTCTCGCAGCAATACGCGTAGATCACCTCATATCTGTTAAATTATATTACAGATATTACTACCAGTATAACCAATTACTAAAATAACATCATACCTAATTGTTGTCTAGAGATGTTCCATCGTTGTCCAGTCCCCAAATTGACCTCGGAATTCCGTACAAGAAAATCACCGAAAATCCATATTAATCCGAAACGAAAGTCCAAAACATATACGTAATGGAAAATCCGTGCAACTAAAATAACTACCCAGTTTATCTCTCAAACTTGGGCTAGCCCAATATATCCAAAATACTAAAAGCAGGTATCACACCCTGCTCTGATACCAATAAATTGGTATCAGATAAATCTCGAAAATCCAACACACCGAAACCAAACAAATATTGCCAAACTTTGGCGCTCTGATACCAAATAAATTGGTATCAGGTTATCCCAAATATCCAAAATACGAATACAACGATCGTAAAACTTAAGCTCTGATACCAAATAAATTGTCACGCCCCGGAGGAGTCTGTAACGACCACCCTTTCTACACTACTACTATTCTCTAAAGGTGGACGCTACTTGACTACTAACTCTACTTAACCGGTATGATTAAAAATTACATAGAAACTCTACCGAAAAATTTCGGCAGAGTCTCCCCTGTACCGGTGACCATATCCGTAAATACATACAGAGTATACTCAGCCACAGGCGGCTGGAACATATAATTTCACAACCACGCAGTATGATAGCACAATAAAAATATGAAACTACTCTAGCAATGGCAAACAACCATATCACTCCATCAATAGGAGGTATCAAACTACAAATGCGGAAATAAACTCAATTTCAATATAACATTAAAAGAGAACTAAAAGAAAAGTCTTGACAAATTTTGCCAGCTAATTCTGGAT
This sequence comes from Zingiber officinale, assembly GCF_018446385.1. Taxonomy (NCBI): domain Eukaryota; kingdom Viridiplantae; phylum Streptophyta; class Magnoliopsida; order Zingiberales; family Zingiberaceae; genus Zingiber; species Zingiber officinale. The sequence continues at coordinate 15,237,651 of NC_056002.1, forward strand.
CTCTCCATAGTCCTGGCATCACACACACTGTCACAGCATCTCCTTGTCGCCTTCTTCCTTATACTTTAGTTTTTCCTTTATCTGCAGTAGGAGGAAAATAGTATCTATAAGCTAAAAGCTTAGTGAGCACTATCCTACTCACAAAACTCGATATGCATGTATATAAATAAAAACATGCTAAAACTGAATGCTAACTTGTAAAGCTACTCATGCTCATAAATAGCAAAGAAATCAACTAACTGGAAAACTAACATGTATAGCTACTCATGCTCATAAATAGCAAAGAAAACAACTAACAGAAAAGCTAACATGCAAAGATAATCATGCTCATAAACCAATAAGGAATCATACTAACTGAAATACTAAACATGTATAGCTAATCATGCTCATAAATAGAAATAAGGGATCATACTAACTGAAATACTAAACATGTATAGCTAATCATGCTCATAAATAGCAATAAGGGATCATACTAACTGAAATACTAAATATGTATAGCTAATCATAGAACTATCCTGAGTATCAATAGGAAACTGAACTGATACATAAGCTGAACTAATTAATGCTAAACTGAGTCTAACTTGTATTCACCTAACTAACTTGTGAAGTTTTGAAAACTATTTACATAATAGATTAAAATAATAATCATGCTGCTGATGGGCCCGACAACTGTACTTGCTGTGCGCGCATCCCTAACTAAACCCGGGATTGCAAGTTCCAAGTCTAGTAGGGTTTACTAGGTTATCTAAACCTAGGGACGACTGTGGGAGCCCAACCCAATGGATATCTAATCCAGTACAGTGCCACTGCTGAAAATAAAATACTGATTTCATAGCTAATTTTCTTACCTTGCTTTAACTAGGTTATCTGAACCTAAAACTAGGTTATCTGAACCTAGAGGCGACTGTGGGAGCCCACCCATTGGACATCTAGTCCATAAAAGCTGTAGCAAGACTAAATAAGTTATTTTAAATGCTTCTACTGCATTTACTGAGCTATTAAAATGCCTACTGTAACATTATATTGAGCTAAGCATTTTATCAAGCACTTGGGGTGCACTAGAACACACCCTACGTACTGAAAATCTGTATACAAAGCTTAACATAAATCTGCATGCAAAGCTTAACAAAAATCTGCATATTAAGCCTATCAAAATTTACATACTTTACTTATAAAAATCTGCATGCTATAAAAATAGAACTGCTCATGTTATTCCAATAGCAAATAGGAAACTAGAACAACTTAAGCATGCTGTGAAAGTAAAACCAATTCAACTACTAAGCATGCAATAGAATCTAGAAAATAAGGAATCGTTGTTATATGGAATTAACAGAATATCATGCTTCACGGAACTTAAACTAGCTTCAAAGGAACTAACAAATAAAAATCTAACTCATGCATAGGGAAGTAAAAGATGGATCAAGAAAATTGCTACTAGAAATCAAAACTTCATGCATGGATTAACTACTAAGAATCCAACTGAAACTTTCCGAATTAAATCAGTTCATCAAAATCATTGTTTCATTGACCTAACAACATGGAATTTCCTTATACTAAAAAGAACCAAAATCGATAATCCTTCTTCATGTTCGATACTACAAAGATTTGCTACTAAGAACTTATGAACATAGCTGTTTGTCACGTTCTGTTAACAAGGTATACTATTCTGCAATCTACTGGAATTCAAAACAAAAGGAACATTGGCCTATTTCCCTTCTTTGAGGCACACGGCAACTAAACAAAAGGAACTTAAATTGCAACTATTCTACATGCCTTGTAGCACAGCAAGGAAAAACCAAGATGCAACTAATAAGAGAACACTACTACGGGAAATCTAGGACCATATTTGTAACTGTTCTTCAGGCTTAAACTGCACTAATCCTTCTCTTCTTTCTTTAGGGTTCACGGTGGAACATCAAGACCAAAAACCTTACAACATGCTTCGAAATTCAAAGGAACGAAAATCCGAAAGCCATGAAAACAAATCGAAGCTCGGAACAACTCCTACTGCAGGTGAGAAGCAACTCACCTCGCTGTTCTTGGACTTACAACCGAGAAGAAGGAGGCTTCTAGGGCTTCGGATATATGCTTCCTCGATGATCTCTTGGTATCTTCTTGCTCTCCTCGACGAGAGGATCACAAAGGTATGAAGAACACACGGAGAAGGGTGCTCGCCGGCCGCCGGAGACGCCCTAAAGCTCGCTGCGTTTTTCGCCCGAGAGAAAACGCCGTCGCCGAGAGAAAGGGGAGGAAGAATTTAGGTTTTGTGATTAATCCCTAAGTTCTTCCTTTTAATACCCCAAGGTTTCTGTTAACTAGTACTACTTAAATATATTTCGCTATAGGTTTAGTTAAGAAAAGTTCGGCTGGTCTGTTGGTGGGCTGCGTTCTGCTTAAGGCCTAGCGCATGGGTTCGAAACTTGGCTGCAACCATTTTTCCTTCCTATTTATTTCCTATTCATTAACTACTTCTTAAATAGAATATTTCTCCTTTTTAAATAAGAAACGATCGCTAGCACACTTGGTCAGCTCGGCTTTAACCAAATCCCAGGTCACGGCTTCGATTCCTCAGCCGTGCACTTTTATTTCCAATTTATTTTACTGTTCCTAACTACTACTTAAATATATATCGCTCCATATATAATTAACAAATCATCCGTAGACCAGATGGTTGGGCTTAGTTCGTTAAGATCTGGTTCGGGTCCGGGGTCTTGGGTTCAAAACCCGGCTTTAACATATATATTTTTTTATTATTTTTTTTTAAACTTCTTCCTCTTGGTAAAAATACCAAACGAACTCCAAAAATTCCATAAAAATACTCTAAAAATTTCTAAAAATCTCTAGAATTTTTCTAAAACATTTCTAGATTTTAATAAGGTCTTTTAGAACTCTAAATCATGAAATTTGGGGTGTTACAAAGTCCCTGTCCGAAAAAATTTCGGCAGCACCTCCCCTGTACGGCGAACAATCTGAAACTTTCTACAATCACTATATACCTCAGCCACATGCGGCTGGAAAAATAACAGAAATAAAATATAACACACAGACATTCCACGCAGTTTAATATATAACAAACTGAAACAGAAATAGGACTAAAAAACAACCCTACTCAACTACACTCGTAAAGCTCAAATCCGACAATAAGATCAACTCACCTCTTCTGCCGTCCAGGCATGCATGTAGTAAAACATATCCAAATACCAAAACCATCAGCACATACATTCATACCAGATCCATAGTATCAAAAATCCATAGTATCAAAACCAGAATAAGTCGGACATAGTCTAAACAATAAAACTAAAAGATCATCCAGCATTTTCGTGGTCTGCAGGGGACTAGCAACTGGAACTCTCTCCTGACAGCATCAACCTGAAAAATATCAACAGAGGAGGGTGTGAGTCCAACACTCAGCAGGTACAACTGATATGCATAATAAAGTAAATAACAGACAACACTAATCATGTGTACAGTCTCCTGAATACGAGAAGAATAAATGCAACTGAAATAAAACAGGAGAAACTGTACTAACTAGGACCAAGGTATAAAGATAACTGGGTCGTCAGACCGAGAGTGTCATAACACTGTATGCATGTCAATCATATGCATCCAAATAAATGCAGCAAGTAAATGCAGCAAACACAAACAATAAATGCATCATGCATATGATGCCAATGACATGGTCACCCCTGACGCCAGTCAGCCATCTCACACACAATGGTGAGTCCGATTGGGTAGGGCTGTGAGAACCGTGCACTCTGACATCACTGCCCCTGATGAGTGACCGAGTGGACGGGATGCTGTCGGAGTACACACATACTCCTACCCCGAAATAATAAATGGGGGAGCGCAATGCTCTCATCTCCCGGTACACGATGACGGGGAGAACTCTCTGCCGGCTACTACGTGAGTCACACTACCCATGAGCGGACCAACGGAGCCAAACAAAGTCCAACTGCCTGTCGGCTACAACGTTGCTACACTAAACCAACGGAGCCAAACAGCAGAACTGCCACACACCTGTCTGATATACCACTAACCCATGAGTGGTGGTGTGTACAGATACATGTAACTAGCGATGCGCTCACAATAATGGAGCAGACAATCGCACAACATGCAATCATGCAAGATGATGCATGACTCTAAACATGACAATATCATGAATAGCATAGCAAGATCCATACATAAATAAAAGGTGTACCACAAGTCAATGTATCAGATGGAAGGTACACAGACAAATAGCGTATCAAATAAAACCTAGGTCCTAAACATAATGTATCATATGGTTGGGTCACTACCTAAAGCATGTATGATCAGGTAAATAGTAACATGCAGTGCATAACGAGTAAACAAGCAAACATGTAATAGATCATGTAGTGACCAACCGAAACAAATAGAAAACACAATCATACTATATGTTAAACACATTATTATGCATATCAAAAGACATAAGTCAAAGTACCCGCCTCCAATCGAAATGGTCCAATACGCTAATCGAGATACCCGTCGAGATACCGTCTCGAATCAAAGTCCTGTAATAGCCACATTTAATTTAGCTACATATATATCACATAGCTAAAGAAATTCCTTATTTACCAAACCCTAATTCGTTCCACTATAAAATTTGATTTAGGTCTAAACCTAAATCAACTTGAACTCTTCCAAATATGAACCTAATACCAAAACAAATTTATACACCTTACCTCTATTCACAACCTTGATTGTTGATCCACACAAGGTTTTGTTGCTGCCAGCAAAGGTTAAATGCTGTTGGAAACCAAGAAAACACCACAATAACCAATTAACTCACTAAGCACAAAAATTGGAAATCATATTCCTACCTGTCTTACCCCAATCTTTTTTTTTCCTCTTCGACAGTAGATAGTAACAACCAATTGGAACCAAAAACCTGTGGCCAACAGCCAAGGCACCGAACTCTCTATCCTTGAATCTGTCTTCCCTGTGGAGAAGGCAAAGCACAAGAGGTGTGACCACAATGAGGTGATCGGCGGCTTTCCGACTAGTGTCGGTCGTTGCAACCGGGACAACGCGAGGGGAAGGAAAGGTATGTGATGCTGTACCAAAAGAAAGGAGGAGATAGGGTAGCAAAACCTTGGCCGGCGTCGCGAGAAGTGACGCTAGGACTGAGGAAGAGGACTGTGGTGGCACCGGCTAGGGCAGATCAGGAGAGAGCTCGGTACTCCCTCTTCCGGCTGGGTGGCCGGCGCTACTCGAGTGGCTGGCGATGGAAGATCGGCGCGGTGGAGAGTGAAGTCGGCTAGGGCACAGCGACGATCGGTAGAGGAGAAGAAGAGAGGGGAAGAGGAGAAGAAACCGCCTCCGAGCGATTTTGGGCAGAAATGGTGGCTCAACGCGAGGAGGGAGGCTAGGGCACGCGGGGAGGACTCGAGCGCGAGATTTCAACGAGGAAAAGAATAAATAAAAACTAAAGAAAAGGAAATAGAAAAAGAATTAAGAATATAAGCATTTCCTCGCTTAAATGGGTAGCCTAAACAGGCTTTTCTTGGGCCCCGTTTTTATCCCCGTTAACTCGTCCATACGAGCTCCGAAAAATTCTCGAAAAATTTCCAAAAATTCTGGAAAATTCCCTTATTAATATTCGTCTATTTCCAGTATTTTACACAAATAGTCTCATCCACTGAACTTAGTATAAAACATTGGTCTAACTAGTTAGGATGTGTATGGGGTAGCTTCAGTTAGTTCTATTAAGCCAAATGTACCAAGTTGAAGTCATATCTTCCTAGACATGCATAGATAGAGCTTCCCTAACATACTATCGTCCAAAATTTCACCAGTACTGTAGGTCAAGTTAAACTTTTTGTCTCTTTTTTAGTGAATCCTAATTACCCTACCGGGTAGGTTAATTTTTAGAGGTGTCAACTAATTTGGAGCCTCCCCCTGAATTATTGGTCTAGATTTCTTAAGTTTTGATTTTAGATTTATGTCGGTTACTTTTGTAATTATAATAGACTTGATGATAGTTTGGATTTGAGTTGGTTCTGTAGTTCTTTCTATGATTTGACTTTGGTTTAGTTGATTTAGTTTTAGATTTTGGATTTAGATTTAGGTTATTTGATTTTACATATTATATTTTATTTTTGGGTATATAGTATTGGTTAATTCCTACTTGCATCGTTAGGCACACTTTTGGAACACAAGCTTTAGTTTGTGTTTTATTTTGAGTTACTAGTGATATAAATGATTTATTTGATGAATTGGGCTTGTATCCAACCCAGATTTGTTATATACAAGCTTTTGATTTTCAAGGATTAAATCTAAGTTTTTGGATCTAGTTGTAAAATTTTTCTAACATTCCTTTAAGTTTGTTAATTTTAATTTTTAATGTTGTGTTTTCCTCTTCAAGTTTTACAACTCGATTTAGATTAGAATTTTTTATTTGTTTCTTGAGATGTTGATTTTTCTCAAGGAGCATTTTATTTTGATTTTCATTTTTGGTTAATTTTTTATTTAAGCATGTAATAATTTTGAAAAAAAATTGATTAGATTAAGGTACATCTCATTGGAATCTTCAGAAACGAATACAGACTCGTGGCTCAATTCGGGTTCGAACCCGTCTTCCGATTCATCCTCGGTTTATAATTCGCAGGCCATCAGCGCGAGGTAGCTTTGGTGCTTCTGATCTTCAGCATCTGATTCATCTGAAGATGATTCGTCCCACGTTGCCACGAGTGTTTTCTTCTTGGTTGTCTTGGATTTGTCATTCTTCAGCTTTGGACACTCGTTCTTATAGTGACCCTTTTTGTTATATTCGAAGTAGGTCATATTTTTATTGTTAGGGTCGGTGGTTGAGTTGATCTTCTACAGGTCATTTCTACTGAAGTTCTTCTTTCTCCTGGTGAATATTTTTTTTACCAAGTTCACTAGGTATTCTTCGTATTCTGAGTTTTGGTCAGACTCACCTTTAGGTTTAGGTTTGGTTCTTGACTTTTCCTTTGAGGAACCTGCAAAAAGGGCAATACCTTTCTCAGCCTATTTTGAGTTAGTCTGCTCATGAAATTCGAGTTCACAAAATAATTCGTCAAGTTTTAATTTAGAAAGATTCTTCGAAATCTTGTAAGCATCCATGATGGATGCCCACAGTGCATTTTGAGGAAATACGTTTAGGGTATACCTTATCAAGTCGCGGTTCTCCATTTGGTGGCTAATGGTGTGGAGTTACAGGAATGTATTTGGAGCAGCGCGCAAGAAAGCTATCATAAAAGAATGTTGTATCTTCTGCTCCTGGTGGAAGGCTGCTTATATAGGCAGTTTCAAGCGCCTGGATCCCTTCCGAGCACTTGGATCGTGATATCAACCAACCAATAAGCACACTCCAAGCTGGCGACAAGATAAGCATCGGCCATTCCAAGCGCCCGGACTAATTCCAGGCCCCCGGACCACTCCAGGTGCTTGGATCCCTTTTGGGCGCTCGAACCTCCTTTTCCAGCAAATTGTTTTCCTGCAAAAAAAAGTTAGTTCGAGGCAAATAAAAATTATACTACCCTACAAAACAAAGTTAGTACAACAACAAGTAGAGTAGTAATTAGATTATATCTCCTCGAGACTAGAATCTAGTCAGGATCTCAACTTAGATTTTCAAAATAGATCTAAGTTGAATCGACGTCTATTGTTCCCTCAAACGGGGAACGCAGCCTCACCAAGTCACTCCCCTCCAGTGACTTACCTTAACTTACCACTTTGTCAGACATCCGGTCAACTCGTCGACCTATATGAACTTCGTGCCAACTATCCGGTCGGCCCGTTGACCTAGCTAGACTTCGTGCTAGATATATGGTCAGCCCGTCGACCTATTTGGACTTCGTACCAGTTATTCGGTCAGTCCGTTGACCTAGCTGGATTTCTTGCCAGATATCCGATCAGCCCATCGACCTATCTAGACTTCTCTTGCACACTTAGTTACATCGTTAGATCATAACAAACTTAACTTAACTTACTTTGTCATTCATCAAAACCTAAATTAGACTGTTAGTGCGACCTGCACCAACATAGACTTATTCTACTAGAGTTGATGGGAAGGACTTTCCCCCCCCCCCCCCCCCCCACTCTATTGTATAATAACTTAGGACTTAGGGGTTCAACCTGTTCATTTTTATGCTACCATAGTAGGGATTTGTCATTTGGCGAACCCTATTCTCATATTATATTAGATACTATTTATATGTATTTTTTTTGGAATGAGAGACTACCTACTGTGACTGACTTTAGGTCGCTCTCCCTTAGAGTCGAGGACTATGTCCTGTATCAAGTCCTAACCACATGTATTTTTTTGATCACATCTCGCGATGTTGTGATGATGCGACCCTCTCACTCCTTCTTCTTATGTGCACTCTATCAGCGTCTTGACATCGACATTGGATTACACATATTTCATAATATCATTCATGCATCCAGTCTCGTCACTAGGCCTCAGGTTTATATTCCTTATTGTCACATTTTGACATATATATTCTCAACCATAGGGGTAGATATGGCACAGGGCACATCCACTCCACTTAGCACATATGACGAGATTGGTTAGTGACAGCTTGCACTAGTGCATATAGAGGTTACTACTCAGGGGAGACTAGCATGGAGAGTGGGACCACAGCCAGAGATACCAAGTGAGACTAAGGACGACTTCCCACCTATCATTCTAAGGAGGGAGAGGAGTTGATAACATTCATGACCGAGGAGCTATTTGGAAAACCTCTGACTCCGACCTAGCCCTCGACCTCAACCCAACCCTCTACCTCACTATCCATTGAGGACCGACTAGCACGACTCAAAGAGTCTTCCACACAGCTCCGACAGTTAGTCTCAGATGGATTCAGCACTCTTTGAGGAGAGATGACCACTGGATTCTCCTCCCTCTGAGAGAAGATGACCACCGGACTTCAGCAAATTCTTCGAGTCCTATGAGTACCTAAGCAGTCTCCACCCCCTCTAGCTGATAAGGACCAGACTTGATCATCTTAGTACACTATCATACTCTGTATGCTTGGCTGACTTGATCTATATAGTTACCAACTTTTTGTCATCCTATTTGGATAATCTAGGAATATGTTTCATAGACTAGGCCTGCTATTTTTAAAATATTTTTCAAATAATTTATAAAATCTAGGAAAAAATTCTTACTTTTTAAAAATTTTCCAATTCTTTAGATTTTCAAAAATTGATTTTAGCTTTACTCTAGATCAAATCCATAGAAAGCATGATCCTATAGACCTAGGACTTGAGCATCTCACAAACACACTAGGTCTCCCTTGATTGTATATTCAAAAAACTTAGAATGGTGTGAGATGTGTAGGCAAATTGTCTGGATTTATGATACTTATATCAGTGCATCGACACAAGTCTATGTGAAAAATACCAAAACTATAGTGATCAAGTTAGGTAATTCATTTTAGTCAAACACTAACTGGATATATGTACTTAACTTGACTAACCAAGTGAATATTGTTATCTCATAATAGTCAGTTAATAACTAACGGTTAGATATTTAAAGATAATTTCTAAATATTTATTTTCCTTAAAATATATCAGGTCCAGGGGGAGAATACTTTTTAAAATATTTTTTTCTATGTTGTAACTTACAAGCATTTTTGAAAAACCTGTGATCTTTGAATATCTTTCTAAAATAATGTCAAGTTCAATTAAGCATAATTTCAAAATTGTATTATAAAATTCTATTTTTAATTTTTTTAAATTCAATTAAAGAATAATTTCAAAATTACATAATTTCAAAAATTCTCTTTTTAAAAAAAATTGGAAATTGTGTTTTAAAACTGTTTTGAAATCTTTACTTAAATTTTTTATATTCTTGTTTAAAGCTTTTGAAAATATTTCTGATGTGGTGATAAAGAGGGGCCTACTAAGTGTGAGTCAAAGGATGGAGATAGCAGTCGACGTGGAGGTCAAAATCAAGGAGATCAACGCCAAATGACCAACGAGCTTACCCTCCAAAAGGGGGTCCAGCGAAGCTCTACGGTAGTGGTCGATTGGGCGTAAAGCTTCCGACCGGCAAAAGCTGATCCAAGAAGAATGCCCGTACATCCAAGATCATGAGGCGCTCATCACGAAGCAAAGGACCATTGGGATGACCGAAGCGTTAGTCCGATCGAGTGATAACAAGTTGTTATACCCAGTCACCACAAGGAAGAACAACAGAGGTCGACCGATCAGAGGAGTCCCAACCGATCGGTCACCTCGCTTGGCCGAACAGTGAGATCATTGTCATATCTCTCAGTATCCTTTTGGGAGATAGTGCTACTGACACGTGGCATGGTCAACAGGTGAATCGTATGACGGAAGCTTTTACTGTCTTGTTAGTGATATGCATGCCCTATTAAGGTATGGTGTCAGATGTACTTTCCTGACAGGTCCTTTCATAGGACAAATTAGAAAACATGCCCACGACCAATTGGAGAATGCATCCATGCCTTGATAAGCATGCACGTCACCCACCAAGGTACTATATAAAAGGGTCCATACACCGGCGGAGGTACGCGTTATTCACTATTCACGCCTGTGTCTACAATTGCTTCGTCTTTTTCCTCTTTCCAGTGACTGACTTAAGCGTCAGAGGGCCAACGCCGGAGACCCCTTCCCTGGTTCGGCACTGACGTTTCTTGTGTTGCAGAGTGGAGCGGAGTCTACATTCAATCAACACAGTAGCCACATCCCCAACATGCCATTTCTACAATTTTTGGGCATGATCAATTTCTATATTACAAAATTCCTACTCAAAATTACTTTTTCTAAGTCAAAAATATTTTACAATTATTTCATAGTTCAAAATTTGTACTTAAAATTTATGTTTTAAAGTTAAGACTATTGAAAAAGTGTTTTTTTATTTTGCCTTGAAAAATATATAATTTTGATAATTTTGAAAACTCAGATCACTTTTAAAACCTGAACAATTATTTTAACAAATATTTTGAAAATATTAAAAAAGCTACTTAGACTTTAAAACCTTCATAGTTATTTGACAAAAGCTAAACTTTCACAACTTGTTAAAAAACTTTGGTAGACCTCTTTCAAATTTAAGTACAATTTTTTGTACTTCTCCCCTTTATAAACCTGAAAATTTTGTATTTACTTTGCCAAAATCTTTCCAAACTTATTGTACAAAACTTATTATATTTTTTTCTCTCTACGTAATTTTTGATGAATGTCAAAGGGAGAGAGTTAATATTTAAGTTAGAATATCAGAGAACTTAGCCCTTAAAATGATCAAGAGAACAAAACTAACTGTCATACTTTAGACTTCTCTTAAGTCATTTTATAAATTTTTGCATATTTTTCCTAACTTTAAGTAGGTTGTCATTTCATCAAAAAGGGGGAGATTATTGGTGCAGTTTGCACTAACAGTATAACTTAGGTTCTGATAAATAACGAGTTAAGTTAGGTGTCTTTATGATCTAAGTACTTTATCATGTGTGTAGGAATTGATGGTTCTAAAGGACCTGACACCAAGCTAAAATCCAGCTAGGCTCGCGTGACTGGATAGCTGGTGTGAAGTTTAAATAGGTCAATGGGCCGACCTGATATCTGGCAGAAAGTCCGGTTGGGTCCGCGGGACGTGGCAGCCAGTAAAAGTCTAATTGGGTTTGTGAACCTGACAACTGGCATGAAGACCTAGTGGGTGAAGAGGCTAGTCAACTGGCTCCAAGTTGGTAAGCAAAGATAAGTCACTAGAAGAGAGTGACTCGATGAGGACATGTCTCGGTTGAGCGGCAATAGGCATTAGTCCAGTTTAGGTCCATTTTGGATCCCTAAACTGAGAATTTGACTAAATCTATGTCTCGAGGAGATAGGGTCTAATTACTCTTGGGGATCTTATGATCGGCTAAAGGGGGGTTGAATAAATGTTGACCCCAAATGATTGCTTCTTTCTACAATGTTAGTGCACAAGCATAAATACAAATAAAGTAAGTAGAAAGTTAAACTAAAGACAAGAATAAGAAAGAAAACTACTACACATTGTTTAATGTGGTTAGGAGATTAGGGCTCCTACTTCATGGTTGTCCGTAAGGTGGATGATTCCTATCCGTAGGTAGATTAGCCTCCGGCAAACTCCGGCTACTCAAGCAACTCCTTATGGGTGGAGAAACCTCACCACAATCCCAACCAAGAACACTTGGACACAAAGGAAACCTTGAGCACTTAGTGACTACTAATTAATCTTTAACCAAGTTTTTCGTAACCTTGTCCAACCATCCCAAGCTCTATCTTATAGAGCTTGGGAAGAAATAGCAAGGTTATTTACCGTTACTAGTCGATTGGTCCTTACACCAGTCGACTGGTGCCTAGCCAATGACTCTCTCAACGGCTTTTTACCAGTCGACTAGTCCTTGCACTAGTCGATTGGTCCCTACCATTTGGGCACGGAAACTCTCTGTGCTCACCCCCAGTTGACTGGTCCTAGTACCAGTCGACTGATACAACCCTAAACTTAGGATTTCCCTTCCGAGTACATTTCTCTCACACTTTGACTCTCACAACTCACTTGACTCTTCTTCGTAGCTTTGACCTCTTGCTGTCAAGCCCACTTCCTTTGGCCCTTTCCTTTGAATGTATTCAAGCCTGCGACTCGCCCCCAATGTCATCCTTCGTGTATAGCTCGAAGTCACTTCCTTCGGCCCTTGTCGTCGCTGCTTTGTCCATAGTCTCTCGGATACTTCATTCTTCACTGGACCCGAACCCATCAAGCTGAGTTATATGTGTATCTTGCAAACTTACATACTCATATACACATATCAAATACAAGGGTGAACCTAACTTAAACTCTTTGCCTAAACAGCAAAACACATGGTCACACGGACCATTGGGATTGCTCTAACAATCTCTCTCTTTTTGATGTTTGGCAATACGTTTAAGTTAGGGAAAATATAATGGAAAATAAACATGCTAAAAACAAATGGATTTATGATGCCAAAGCTACACACTTAGACTTATATTGCCGAATGGACTTACATTGCCAAGACTACACACTTGGACTTATACCGCCGAATGGACTTATGTTGCCAAGGCTATACACTTGGACTTACACCACCGAATAGACTTACACAAACATGTATTGGAACCTATCCCAAGGCCCCCCTACACCTAAGCTCGCCATCGAGTTAGGAATTTTACCACAGGGATATTTAAGAACCTATCACAAGGTTCCCCCTACACAAAGGTACTTAAAATTTTTCCAACTAAACCTTACTTCTCCCCCTTTGCCTAACATTAAAAAGCTTCCAACAATATCACAATTGTCAAAAACTTGATTATCAAACTAATCCTAAACTCATGTATTTATCCCCATGGATCTCATACACCTAAACGAGTAAGTTAATGTTGAAAATCAATTTCAAGCTGGTATCAGTCGACTGCCTCCAACATCAGTCTACTGCCCTCTTCGATACAACCTCACATAAGCATTCTATGGTCGAAAAGCACTGTTATCAGTCGACTGGTAACTGCACCAGTCGACTGGTACCCTTTTCCAGCCCAAACTACATTTTGAACCTAATTTCAAAAATGCACCAATAATTCCACAGACATCCAAAAATCTTTGAATTTTTTGGAGAGGTCTATTTTACCCATATCTACTTGAAAAAAATATATTTAAAAATGTATATATCTTGGATCCCAAGATTGACATAAAATCTAAAACTAGCTAAATGGTTCAATTGAACCTTGACCTAAAGTCCTAGTTTTGGTTTCTTCTTGATGTATTTGCTCATACTAACCCATAATACATCCCTAGCATTTGTTTATATGGCATCTATACATCTAAAACTAGTCATCATGCAATATGACCTCAATGTCATATTTTCTTGTATGAAACACAATCCATGTATGCCACTTCCCTAGGTTTGAGACTCAAGTCCGTTTCCAAACTACTTAGCACCTTCCATGAGCCATCTAGAATCCCAAGTAATACCCACTTGAGATCCATTTGCCATGGGTCCCAAATTGACTCTTTGAGCTCCCCCTAGAGCTCTTAACCTTAGCCTCCACCCTAGGTGACTCATCTATTGTGGCTAAACTACAATTATGTTCCTTAGAAGATTTCCTTATCTTCTTAATCTTGGACACATCATCCTTACCATAGTTATATGAAACCCTAACATATTTCTTCTTATTGGCTTTTGATGACTCTCCCTTGCCATGATCATTTGCCACCCTAGCATATTTCTTCTTATTGGCTTTGGATGACTCTCCCAAACCTGATCTATCATTATTGGGTTTTTAGCTACCCAACACCATACCTAATTCCTTAAACCCAACATTGAATCTCTTAAGGAATTTCTCTAAATATTTAAGCTTTGCCTTCAAAGCTTGATTTTTCCTTTCTAGGTTCCTAAACCTAGAGTCAACATATCCATCATGGACATTCCTAGACCTATCCTTCCTAGACATGTGTCTCCCCTTCTTGGAATTAATGTCTTGGTTCTTCATTACCTTCTTCTCCTTAGGTCTACCATGCATAGGTACTTTAGGGTTATGATTTACATTTACCCTACTCCTATCATGATATCTAAAACCAAAATTTTGCATGGGTAAATAATGAAAATTATTTCTAGCATGCATGGGAGAATAAACATTTGAATTATTATTCAAATTAGGGTATACCTCCCTTACCCTTGAAGCTCTCCCTTGACTTGAGTTCCTCTTCTTCTCCCATTTCTTTAGATGCTCCAACTTCTTAAGCTCTCCATTCCTTGGGCATCTTGTATGGTAGTGCCCCATTTCACCACACGTGAAGCATCTAATATGCATTTTTCTCCTTTGGGCTTCTTCATTCCTACAACCCATGTTAGTGTTTAAAATAACTTGATTGGGTTTAGGAGTTACCTTCTTCTTACCCGATGGACACCTACTCTTGTAGTGTCCCTTCACATTGCATCAAAAGCAAATGATGTGGTCCTTTGACTTGTCTTCGGTGGAGATGCTCACTAGGTTGACCTCCAAGACCTCCTTTTCACTTGTCTTGGATTCTTCTTCAACCATTGAGAATGTTTCCTTATCTACACTTGTGGATGACATTTCTTCATCCTTCTCCTCGAAAGTTGAACACACTTCATCTTCCAGTTACTTCTCCTCCACTTGAGCAATTAAACTCATCTCCTTGGGCTCTTCTTCCTCTTGTGTAGCATAAGTTCTTTGCTAGAACCTTCTTCACTTTGCTCCACAATTCGTGAGCGTTCTCGTACTTGTCTACATCACTTATTACGTTAGAAGGTAAAATATCTATCAAGATTGGCATTGCCTTATCATTTGCCTTTGACCGTGATCGTTGCTCCTCTGTCCAATACCGTGGTCGGAGACTCTTCCCTTTCTTATCTCTTGGGACTTCGAACGGCTCCTTGACCACCATCATGATGTCCCAAACTGTATCGAAGAAGACCTCCATCTTCATCATCTAATACGTGATGTCCCATAAGCCTCCTCCTTCAAACTTTGGAGGTGCTATCAAGTCGACCATCTTCTTGTAGTTGCTCTTCTCGGCGGTTAGTCTAGTGAAGTGCGACCTTGGCTCTGATACCAATTGTTGGGGATATTGTGGTCGGCTAGAAGGGGGATTGAATAGATGTTGCCCCCAAATGATTGCTTCTTTCTACAATGTTAGTGCGCTAGTGGAAATATAAACAAAGCAAGTAGAAAGTTAAACTAAAGACAAGAATAATAAAGCAAACCACTACACATTATTTAACGTGTTTCGGAGATTAGGGCTCCTACTCCATGGATATCCGTAAGGTGGATGATCCCTATCTATCGGTGGATTAGCCCCCGACAAACTCCGGCTACTCAAGCAACTCCTTGTGGGTGGAGAAACCTCACCACAACACTAACCAAGAACATTTGGATACAAAGGAAACCTTGAGCACTTAGTGACTACTAATTAGGATTTAGCCAAGTCTAATTTCGTCACCTTGGCCATCCATCTCAAGCTCCATCTTATAGAACTTGGGAAGAAACAACAAGGTTGTTTACCATTACCAGTTGGTTGGTCCTTACACCAGTCGACTGGTCCTTGCACTAGTCGACTGGTCCCTGCCATCGGGTACAGAAACTCTTTGTGCACACCCCCAGTCGACTGGTCCCAGTACCAGTCGACTGATACAACCCTAAACTTTGGATTTCCCTTTCCGAGTATATTTCTCTCGCACTCGGACCCTTACGACTCACTTGACTCTTCTTTGCAGCTTTGACCTCTTGCCTTCAAGCTTACTTCCTTTGGCTCTTGTCCCTCGGATGCATTCAAACCCGCGGCTCATCCCTAATATCATCCTTCATGTATGGCTCGAAGTCACTTCCATCTTCCCTTGTCGTTACTGCCTTGTCC
Organism: Zingiber officinale; assembly: GCF_018446385.1. NCBI lineage: Eukaryota > Viridiplantae > Streptophyta > Magnoliopsida > Zingiberales > Zingiberaceae > Zingiber > Zingiber officinale. Next base: position 15,254,008 of record NC_056002.1, read on the forward strand.
ACGGTCCCTCGGATGCTCCATCCTTCAACAGACCCGAAGCCATCAAACTAAGTCATATGTGTATCTTGTAAACTTGCATACTCATATACACATATCAAATATAAGGGTGAACCTAAATTAAACCCTTTATCCAAACACCAAAACATATGGTCGCACGGACCATTAGGATTTCTCCAACAATTACTACTTAGTATTATTGTGCTAACACATGTCTTACAGGTTATTATTTGGTTTATTAGACTAACACGCTTTGTAGAGCAAGAAGAGCATAAAAAGCCTCGGGTGAACAGTACTTAGGCGCCTTCCAAGGGATGGAAGGCTCCCTCATGGAAGGCGCCTTAACACTATTTATAAAAGGCGCTTTCAGTGCATGAAAGGAGCCTTTCATAGGATAAAGTTCAAATTTCATCAAAGATAAGGACTATACTGTTCGAGATCATAAATGGCACATTGGAGGCGCCTTCAAGGCCTTTAAAGGTGCATTCCATGCCCAATAAAGGGAGTGCTCGCCCAAGCCATGAGATTGTTAGACCCTGTGGTTGGTTTTGATGTGATCAACCAAGTTGGTTAGGTCCTGCTTTGTGTTTGATCCCTGTGTCTGAGTGTGCAGGAGCTTAGGAGTGCAGGAAGTCGAGCGGAAGACGCAGCTAGCGAGAAGGACGACACGGGAAGGGAGTCGACGGGCTCGGTGCGTCCGAAAGATGAGAGAACTGCGGAAGAGTACACCGGTGGGCGAGAAGAACATGCGTGGTGTTCAAGGGACGTTAAGCCGGGTCGGAAGACTGCTCGAGGAGAAGGTCGGAAACTGGGTTCGGGTGAGCCCTATTTCAGTTGGTCGGAATCACCCAAAAGGAGGGAACTTCGGAAGTTGAAGCAAAGAAGAAAACGAGATGGAAAGGCAGCTCAAGGCGCCATCATCATGGCTTGAAGGCGCCTTCAAGGCTTGATGATGGCGCCTTCATCTGGTCAAAATGACCATTTGCGCTGCGGATAGAGTTCTATCCGCACACTTCCTTGGAGGCGCCTTGGACCTCTATTGGAGGTGTCTTGGACCTCCGAGATAGAATTTCCAGAGGCTATATAATGGCCCCTGGAGCTAGGAATTATTCATCATTTGTTCTTTCAACTCTGTAGTCATTCCTAACAACTTGTCTGAGCTTTCCATTATGTAAAAGACTTCTCCGCCTTCAGAGAAGGAGATCTTTTCAGAGCACCTTTCTTCTGCCTTAGATTAACAACCGTCTTGGTTGTAACTAAGTAAATCGCTGAGTCTGTTTCTTTGTTTATTTTACTGTTGCTTATTATTTTGAGTTGAAAGTCTTGAGGAGGGTATTTTTTTTTTTTTTTGAAGAAATTCACCCCCTCATGCCGGCCTCCGCTGCACCTACAATTGGTATCAGAGCCAGACCGCCTCGGAAGGACTAACCGCTGACTGAAGCACGAAGATCAAGAAGATGGCCAGAACAAGCATTCATCCCCCGAAGTTCGACGGAGACTTCGCAACGTGGAAATGTCGGATGGAGGTATTTTTTAAAACCGACTTCGATATTTTGCTAACTATGAAATATGATTTTGAAGTTCTGAAAGACAAAGAAGAGCATCAGTAAAGCAAGAAGTAGCAAGCCAATTTTGTTGCCAACGGAAAGGCAGAGTTCCACCTGCTTAGCGTGCTGCCACCACAAGAGGTAAGTCAGATCGGAAGCTACGACTCCGTGAAAGACCTCTGGGAAAAATTCCTGGAGCTTCACGAAGGTATATCTGAAGCAAAGCTTGCAAGACGTGATATCCTCTGGACTCAACTTGCGAACATCCGGATGAATCAAGGTGAGAAGGTAGCGCAACTCCAAGCAAAGATTAAGGAGTTAATAACTCAACTAAGCAACCTTGGAGAAGAAGTAATGAACCGGGACTCGATCCGGTACACGCTCAACGCCTTTCCCAGAACTCCAGAATGGGTGTCCTTAGTAGATGCATACTACATCTCTAAGGACTTCGAGGTAAGTACCTTAGAAAATTTATTTTCAAATTTTGAACTTCATGAATCTCGGATTGCAGAGCCCAATGAAGTGGAGAAAACAAGTCAGAACATTGTCTTAAAGGCAAGAACAAACGATTCTGACTCCGAAGTCTCGATCGACCAATCAGAAGCGGCACTACTGGTAAAGCGTTTCAATAAGTTTTTTAATTCTAATAAATTTAGATCGCAGAAAAAGAGGCATGAGCGAAAGAGAAGAACGGTTCGTTGCTACAACTGCAACGAAGAAGGGCACATCAAAGATGACTGCCTAAAATTGAAGAAAAAGGGAAGAGTAAAGGAAAAGCGACAATCTTCCTCCAAACAGAAGAACCTGAAGGTCACTTGGTCAGATTCGTCTTCCTCCGAATCAGACATCGAAGCCTTCTCGGGGTTAGCGCTAATGGCTAACCATCAACTGGAAGAAGAGTCAAGCTCAGAGATGAGCATAGATGAAGGGGGAGGAACATCAGAGGAAGAAAGCTGCAGTGAAGGGGGAGCATCACCAAGTCAGGTAAGTAAAGTACGTAATCTAACCCCGACTCAGTCCTTTCAATTTATTAAGTCTCTTTCTAAAGATTTATTCAAATTAGAAAAAGAGAATGTTGACTTAAATAGAATTTTAGATAAATTAAAATCAGAAAATGATAATTTAAAATTTAAAATTAAAAATTTGAAAACTTATGCATGTTTTAAAACAAATGTTTTTCAAAAGTCAAAATTTAGGATTTATGGAAAATTAAACTGGTATGTTAAACATCATAAAGGTCAACTTAGGAAAATACCCAAGAATTATATACCCCCTAAGTTTCTGATTAATCCAGTAGGAAGGAACCTCTATTGGGTTCCAAAAGCTTTATTAGACTAAGTTTTCTTTATTATTAAAGCTTCCAGTAAGAAAATTAAACGTTAAAATTTCTCTATGAGGTTTTGTCTAAGGAAGTGGTTGTTGCTCCAATAACCAAGAAGGCCTAGTGCCTCGCCATGACCTGGAAGCTGAAATATTGAAATAAAATGTTTAATTAACTTTCTGAAAAAGCATTAAACAAGAATTAAATAATGCTTTGAAATTTTTTCAAATATTGTCTTTGAAAATCTTCAAAATTTTTACTTAAAATTTTTTTTAAGGTCATTTTACTTAGATTTTTTTTTCAAAATTCTAAAAATTCATTTCACTTAGAAATTTTTTTCTGGTAAATTCTAAAAAATCATTTAACTTAGAATTTTTTTTTAAAAAAAATCATTTTAGTTAGAAATGTTTTTAACTTAAGAATTTGGTAAATATTTTTTAAATCAATATTCTCTTATTATTACCCCGTTTTTGTTGTGATCAAAGGGGGAGAGAAACATACAAGGTTAGGGGGAGAGAATTTTTTTTCAAAACTCTAAGTTTTAAAAATATTTTTGAAAAATTTTGTTTAAACTCTTAATTAAATAGTTGTAATTTATTTTAATTGCAAATTTATGCTTAAAAATATTAGTTTAGTAATTTCTTTAAAATTACTGTTTGTCTATTTTTATCCTAACTTGAACCTGGGTTGATACACATCAAAAAGGGGGAGATTGTTAGACCCCGTGGTTGGTTTTGATATGATCAACTAAGTTGGTTAGGTCCTACTTTGTGTTTGATCCCTATGTCTGAGTGTGCAGGTGCTTAGGAGTGCATGAAGTCGAGTGGAAGATGTAGCTAGCGAGAAGGATGGCATGGGAAGGGAGTCGACGGGCTCGGTGCGTCCGAAGGAGGAGAGAGCTGCGGAAGAGTACACCGGTGGGCGAGAAGAATGTGCACGGTGTTCGAGGGATGTTAAGCCGGGTCGGAAGACTGCTCGAGGAGAAGGTCGGAAACTGGGTTCGGATGAGCCCTATTTCGGTTGGCCGGAATCACCCAAAAGGGCAGAACTTCGGAAGTTGAAACAAAGAAGAAAACGAGCTGGAAAGCCAGCTCAAGGTGCCTTCATCATGGCTTGAAGGCGCCTTCAAGGCTTGATGAAGGCGCCTTCATCTAGTCAAAATGACCGTTTGCGCTGCGGATAGAGTTCTATCCGCACACTCCCTTGGAGGCGTCTTGGACATCTATTGGAGGCGCCTTGGACCTCTGAGATAGAATTTTCAGAGGCTATATAAAGGCCCCTGGAGTTAAAAATTATTCATCAATTGTTCGTTCAACTCTGTAGTCATTCTTAGCAACTTGTCTGAGCTTTCCATTGTGTAAAAGGCTTTTCCGCCTTCAGAGAAGGAGATCTTTTCAGAGCGCCTTTCTTCTGCCTTGAATTAACAACCGTCTTGGTTATAACCAAGTAAATCGCTGAGTCTGTTTCTTTGTTTATTTTACTGTTGCTTATTATTTTGAGTTGAAGTCTTGAGGAGAATTTTTTTTTTGAAGCAATTCACCCCCCTCTTGTCAGCCTCCGCTGCACCTACAGAGACAACTCACTCATACGAACATCTGTGATTCCGATCAGACTTTCGAATGCTCTAGCTTCCTGCTACAACTTTACTGTGACGCTGTTACACTCGTCTACTGCTAAGAAGTTCATACACCAAGCTCAAGCTGACCATCTTCGAAAGATTATTTGGTAATCTTTCATTTATATACTTAATTACTACAAAAGGACAAGTGCAGTATGTTGCACCTGTTCCGAATTTCTTTGTACTCGATTCCCTCTTCCGGAGGTACCATAAGAGGTATTTAAATGGATTACCCATCGATAGGTCTGTGGGACCTGGGTCTTAAAGTAGGAGTCACCGAAAGCTCCGAACCAAGTAAAACTAACCGTGCCTGTTTTCGTCTTCTTAGTTACTTTGTTTAATTTCTGTATTTTTTGCTGCACATGGTATTTTAAAAACGAAAAAGATTTGCTTTTAAAATCACGTGATTCACCCTCCCCCCCCCCTCTCACGTACGTCTCGATCCAATAAAAACTATCACGGGGTACTTACAGAACCCACCACCAATTCTCCAAACCAAACACCAATTTTCTATTCCTTTCTTATTCCTCACTCCTATACCATCCAACTAAGTGTTTGAGCAATCTGGGTACCCTAGGTTTTGATATTTGGACAAAGGTTTAAGTTAGGTTTATTGTTATATTTGATATGCATTGTGAGTGTGCAGGATACAGATACATCAAGGAGAGTCCAAGTGTGATTTTGGAAAAGGAGGAAAGTCTAAGGGTGAGTCTTGGCAGTGTAAGTCCAAACATGTAGTCTTGGCAACATAAGTCCAAGTATGACTTGGCAATAGATGAAGTCCCAGAGGGGCAGTCTTTTGGAAAAGGAAGACCCGACAACAATGACAATGTCGATGGAAGCTCCAGAAGGCAAGGCATGAAGGATGGAGAGGCATCCGAGGGATGTGAGGCTGATGGAGGAGGCTAGAAGGCTAAGTCTAGGTTGTGCGAGCAAGAACGAGTGCATGAGAGATTGTAATCAGGGTAAAATTTCAGTGTTACTGTAGCGTCACTATAGTGTTACTATAGTAGTCGACAGGTGTTTTCATCAGTAGACTAGTAGCCGACCATTGGCTTATAACGGTCGAATTTCACTTAGGACCAGTCGACTGGTGGTCGTACAAGTTGACTAGTGGCAGGAAAATAGCTAGGTGTTTTCTTCTCGAGCTCTACTTAATATAGCTCGGGGTGCTCGAGCATGATTGACGAAATTAGTAGTGGTTAACCCTAATTAGAGTCTTCAAGTGCTGAAGTGATCTAGTGTGGTCTTGTGCGAGTTGTGGTAAGGTTTCTCCACCTACAAGGATCTATGCGAGCTTGCCGGAAGTTCTCCGGGGAATCATCCACCGATAGATCGAGATCGTCCACCTTACGGACAGTCGTGGAGTAGAAGCTTTATCTCCGAACCATGTAAACGAACGTATCTAAGTGGTTTGCTTGTCTTCATTCTTCTTATTTTAGTTTATTTTTCTATTTGTTAATTTGTTTTATATTCCGTTGTGCACTAATATTATAGGAAGCGAACGATTTAGATGAGATACTATTCACTTCCCTCTAGTGGACGTCAAGGTCCAACACTAATCACCCCCTTAGTCTTAAAAATTATAAGATGAAACCTTCTTATTAAGTTGGGCATTGATATCTATAATCTTTTATTATTATTTAAAATAAACATAGTTCTATTTGGCAATCTACGAAGTGGTTTCAAGCTAACTTAATTTGCTCAATGATGCGAGTGGAAAATTATAATCTTACACGTTACTTATAACAAAGAACGATTCAATGGATCTATCTCAATCTTTCTAAAGAATCATTCAAGTTTCTTTTATTCTATATGAATTAGTTTGGCATTCAATAATTTATTTTAATGATTATTTTAGTATTCCCATAACGTGCTGTTGCAATTGGGGGTAAAGTGGCGTCTCGTATGTTATTTTAATCAAGCGGGTTACTTTGTTGGGCATGTGAGAGGACTTTTCTCGTTATCGAAGACGGCAAAACTTACACCACCACCTACCGCTTCATGGCCTTGATTATTATTGTTTAGATCAAGCATCGAGCATTGCTGCTCATGAGAGAATTGAAGTTGTGGAAAACAATTAGATATTGTTGACACAACTTTGTGAAAAGATCAAGTCTTGTGCAAGTAACGCATATGTGCAGACTTGCTGTGAATTAATTGATATGTTGGCCAGCATCAATGTAATTAAATAACAATGAGAGAACCTAAAGATTTAGGCTACCTTGGGACCTTTACTGGAATGCATAGCACATACATGATACATATACAAAGAAGAAGAGAAACTCAAAATAGCTATCCACCCAAATTAGCTAGCATGACAATGATGGATCAACCTATGGCGACAATATCGCAATTGAGGCACATAGTGATGAAGATCCTGTCGGAGCCCGAGATGGTGGCACAAGGGAAGGCATTCCGCATCTCAAATCACTTGGAGATGATTCGGGATAGCCTTTGGGCCATCAATTCCTTCCTCATGGATGGTGCTCTTTGCGTGCTCGAGGAGCCTGATGTGGCAGAGTGGATGAAGGATGTGGGTGTGGCCGTTGAAGATGTGAATAGCCTATTGAAGAGGATCTTGGACTACTGGGATCCGAATGAAGAAGATGAAACAGAAAAGAAGAGGAAGATGAACAACTTCTTTCATCCCTTGGTCGACAACAGCATCCAATCGATGAGTAGCCGTCGGTCCATCTTACTAGAGCTCAAAGAGACAGCCTGCTTGTTGAATTACCTAGTCAATAGGGGGGCTGCTTTGGGCCTCTGGGTGGAGATGATGGATTCGATGGATCCAACCCATGATGACTACTCTACTATTCTCAGTGACGAGGTGATGGGAAGAGATGAAGATGAAGACCATATAATAGAGCTCCTTCAACAACAACAATGTGACAAATATGGAAACATACCCTTCTTCATTGCCATAAAAGGTGATAAATACTATGGGAAGACAACACTGGCTCGCAAGATCTACCACCACACTTGGGTGCGCCAACATTTCCAACATCGAATATGGTTGGATGCTTCATCTTTTAGCGATTTCAATAGCAACATGATCGCCAAAGAAATTGCAAGATTATTGACCGGGAAGCCATGTGCAAACATCAATTGTTGGCCACTTATCAATGAACATCTTCATGGAGATAGATACTTGCTCATCTTGGATGACGTTGATGTAAGTGGTGTTTTGAAATACAAATGGGAGCAACTTAAGATGAATCTCATTCATTATGGTACACCGGGGAGCAAAGTCATCCTCGCTGGGTATACTTTTCACGGAATTGAAAGAGACTTCAACGTCACGGAATACAAAATAAACCAACTGCCCAATGATGCATGGGTAAGAATATTATTAAGGTATGCAACATTTGTCTATCCAATCGAAAGTAATAACAATATTCATAAAGAGAAGGTCGCTCCTGTTGCTATTGATTTTCTAATTCCACTTGTTGAGAAATATAGCCAAAATTGTCTAGGAGCAAAGTGTATGGGCCTCATGTTTAGTTGGAGAGACATGACTCAGGGGCAAGAACTAGCTAATCAGCTATACAACTTTGATGATTTCCCATACAAGTTTAATTTATTGTCAATTGAGGAGATACGAAGTTCTCTTTGCATGTTATTGTCTGAAGGATTTTCATGTGAAAGTTACCATGAAGAAGATGTGCTCCATATGTTGGTTGCTGAAGGCACTCTAACAAATACAAGGCTTAAGAGCAATCTTCGACACATCTCAACAAAGTTCAATTTAGATTTATGTTTTTTTAAAATGAAGGTCAGTGAAGATTCAAGTATCCCACCGCAATGCCGCCATCTGCATTTACTTATGGATTCTAAAAATATTTTAAAATCTAAAAAAGCCATTGAAAAGGCTGGGATAGCCAATAAGCTGAGAAGTTTGGCTTTGCATAGGGAAGAGAAAAAGGAGCCTATTAGTCAGATAGAGACGAAGAGACTTGAAGGTATGTTTTTAAATCTCAGGCATTTAGGTACATTACATATGAGAGCCATCATGATTGAAGACCTCCCTAGTTCAATTTGCACGTTGCATTGCTTGAGATACCTCAACTTTGCAGAGAATAAGATAGAAACACTACCGGAATCTCTCTGTAACCTGAGTAATTTATGTGTTCTAATTTTATCACTTTGCAAAAAACTTAAGGAGCTTCCAAGACGAATCCACAAGCTTAGAAAATTGCAGATTTTGAAACTGACATGCTGCCTGAGGATTCATAAGTTGCCAGAGTCAATCACTCAACTCCTGAATTTAAAAGAATTAGATGTTGGAGGTTGTTGTTGGCTTTCGAAAATGCCTGATGATTTGAGCAACATGAAGAACTTGGCGCAACTTAAGATGCATGGATGTGCATCATTGACTAGAATGCCTAGTGGAATTAGACAATTGACAAACTTGGAAGTATTGTGGGGATATGATGCTATAGATGGCCTTGGAAATGTTATGTTGTCAGAGTTGCAAGCTCTTACAAATCTTGAATCCCTGCATATACAACACCTTGAAAGACTAGTATCAGCAGAAGTAGAAGAAAAGGATATTACCCCACCCACTATTTTACAGGAGAATCAACATGTAAATGAGTTGATGCTGCATTGGCAATGGTGGAATGACATGGTTGCTGAAGGAACTTTCAAGCTCACACTCCAGCTAACCCAAGGCTTCTACCGTAACCTAGAAGAGTTGAAGGTCTTGCGGATCGTTTCGTACATGAGCAAAAAACTCCCAAGTTGGTTGATCAAGGACGGAGATTCTGCTCTGAATAGATTGACCACTGTACATCTAGTTAATCTCAGGAGATGTGAGAGACTACCACCGCTTGGACAACTACATCAGCTTGAGGAGGTTGCAATAAGTGGCTTTGATTCAGTGAGAGTAATAGATGACGACTTCTACGGGCGGAGTAATCCATCTCTATTTCCTTGGTTGAGGAGACTCACATTCTCTGAAATGCGTAGCCTAGAGAAATGGCGCTCACCTTCATATTTAAAAAATAACCCCTACAAAATCTGTCTTCCCCTATTTTACCGACTTAAGGAATTGATCCTAATTCAGTGCCCAAAGCTCAGGGAATTCCATGTCCAAGATATAATCATGTTTCGTTGAAACTGTGGTTGAGCAATGAGCTGCTGATGCCTACCTCTAAATTCAATGATTGGGAGAGCCTCTGGGGAATCCGTACGTTGCAAATATTTGGGTCTCAAGAACTGAGGAGTCTATCAGATAGTTTAAGGAAGATCCCCAACCTAGAGAAATTGGCAATAATAAATTGCAACAAATTGGAGGCTTTGCCAATTTGGCTCGTATGGAAATTAAGTTTGAAGTCCCTGTGCGTCTATGGTTGTCCGATGCTGGCAATCATTCCAGAGGGATTGAGAGTCAAGGGCCGACTAACAAATTTAATTGTTGAAGCTTGTCCCAAACTGCAGAGCCAGGTATGTCCTTCGCTTTACCACATTACTACCTTATGCTGGTAGCCCATCTGTAGCTGGATGTAACAAAACATGTTGATCTATTCAATGGTCTGAAACTACTTGTTTGAAAAGGCTAACATAAATAATTCATAAAATGATTAGTAGTGTTAAAAAAAAGGTTTGTTTGAAACTACTTGTTTCACTATTTTAGTTTGTTTGCAGAAATATCTTCCAGATAAATGGGATTATTTTCGCTGATGGCTATAATCATATTGATTGAAAGGTTAGACTATCACTAAGTTACTTTGTTGTAATAGAATAATTCTACCTTTTTGTTATCTTGCCATTAGGATAACTCGTTGATCCTTAATTTTTGTAGGTCGGCTCAGCACATCAAACTTCGATGTTGTCTGTTCTATGCCTTCTAAGTTGGATGACGCTTCTAAGTTGGATGACACCTACTTGCACTGCTTATGCATGCCTTGGTTTCTTTCAGAGAAAATAAAAAAGAATGATACTTGTCATATCAATGATTAATAATGTTAGCCAAGGAGATAAAGCAAACGAATGAGACGATGAAAGCATCGAAGTTCTGCATCTACATTCAAAGAGTTGTATGGTTTCTTGAGTTGCATTGTTCTGTTGCAAGTAAATAAGCTATGGAATGACTTTAGTGAAACTTAGTTTGTTCTATTTCGTGTGATGTTCTAACTTCTTTTCTTGTATTTGCTTTTAAAAATTCATGAAGATGAACGTTATGTAATGGATATAAAATCTATTGAGTTGGACATTAATTGTGAACCTTGCCATATAGGTTTATTTAAACTTAGATTTTTAATTATTTTCAATGATTTTTATGGATTTTAAAAGTGTATATTCAATCTAAACTTTTATAAATTCCATAGAAATTTAGTGGTATACAAATTAGATTTTTATAAAATTTTAAAAAGTTATATGGTATGAAATTTGATTTTTTAAAACTCTATAAAAATCTTTTTTATCAAGACTTTTAATAAATTTTTATGAATTCATTTAAAATTCTTTGATACAAATTTTAAACCCTTGATAAATTTTAAAAAATAAAAAAAATCATCTATTTATCTTTGAGATTTCTATGGACTTTTAATCCAACATGTCTCTCTCTTTTCACTGTCATCAATTAAAGAATTCATAATTTAATATCATCAAATTTATTATTAAAGAATATGACTTAAGAGTTTAATTTTTATAAACAAATTAAAGTGGATACCATGTGCAATTTCTAATTTGTTGAGGGGTCAAATTAGAAATAGGGAAACTTATGTGGTAAAAGGTGATTCGCTCGCCCCCAGCGCCCCCGCCAACCCGTCCCTAAGCCAACACGGAGGAGATAAATCACGGGTGGCTACTAGTCATTAGTGCAAGTGGCAAGACATGGGGAAGGGCATGCTCGGACACGCCGAGTTTCGACTCCAAGACCTCATGTGGCAACACCCCATGCTTTAACCACCGCACCACCCCGAGGGGATAGAAATAGGCAAACTTATGTTTCTATAAATAAGGGTTATGATCCTAATTTGCAGACGAAGGTTTTGTTTTGTTTCGTTTCTTCATTGACAAAACTCTCTGGATACTAAGAAAAATCTGCAAATTGAAGATCGTGCCCAGAATCGACTGCATACTATGGATTCTGGTACACTTCCGTAATTTTGTCTATCCAATTTATAATTTCTTAAGAATTGAATAGAATAAATAAGATTTGTGTTGAGATGTATCAACCTATTATACTATCAATTGGTATTAGATTCAAGTTTAGTCTTAAACAATACCTTAAAGGAAGCCTCGAGACTCAAGAAATGCAAAAGATTCCCTATGTTTTGACCATAGGAAGTCTTATGTATGCTCAAGTATATACGCGTCCGGATATTGCGTACATTGTTGGAGTATTGGGCAAATATTTAAGCAACCCAGGAATGGATCATTGGAAAAAAGAGTAATGAGATATTTAAAGAGAATAATTGATTACATGCTCACATATAAGAGGTCAAATACTCTTGAGATCATGAGATATCCTGACTCTGATTTTGCGAGATGCCAAGATAGTATGAGATCCACTTCAGGCTATGTTTTTCTATTGGCCGGCGGAGCTATTTCTTGGAGAAGTGCCAAACAGACACTGACAACTTCTTCCACCATGACAGTAGAGTTTATAGCATATTACGAGGCATCTATTCATAGAATATGGATGAAAAATTTTATCACTGTGCTAGTATTTTGGGAAGGATTGAAAGACCATTGAAGTTATTTTGTGACAATCGATCAGTTGTATTATATTCTAACAACAATAGGAACTCGACAAAATCGAAGCACATTGATATCAAGTTCCTTGTTGTTAAAAAACGAGTACAAAGTGGATAAATTTCAATAGAACACATAGGCACAAATTCCATAATAACAAATCCTTTTACGAAGGGTTTACCAGCTAATGTCTTCTATGAGCATACCACTCATATGAGTGTTATTCAATTTGGTGAAATCTAGATCTAGTGAGTTTGTACTATATATGTTTTCTATATATGTTTGGTATGTTGATGAAACTTATGTATTTGGAGATTATCTGATCAGATATAAAGTTTAATATTTACTTTATTACACTTTGTATAACTTAAGTTAAAGTTTTGATCTCACTTTGATTATAAGGAGGATCAATTGAAAATTGACATGAATAGATCACCTTGCATGTAATTTTCATGCCACATATTCATAATTGATCTGTGTCATTTGATTATATTGATGTATGTGACCATTGATGGTTTAGTTGTTATAGATACAATGAAGACTACATTGATCTAATATCTATATGATTGATGGACTAGATTGTTAGGGAAATCATACAACTATGATGACAAAAGTTATGAGCTCATTAAGATTAATATTTATAAGTTTACACATATGGTCCAGTGGGAGATTGTTAGAATTTTGAGACCATAATTATAATTATAAATGTCTAATGTCATCAATTAAAGAAGTCATAATTTAATGTGATCAAATTTATGATTAAGGAATATGACTTAAGGGTTTAATTGTTATGAATTAATTAATATGGATACCATGTATAATTTCTAATTTGTCGAGGGGTCAAATTAGAAATAGTTAAACTTATTTCTATAAATAAGGGTTATGGTCCCAATTTACAGGCGAAAGTTTTGTTTTGTTTCCTTATTGATAAAATTCTTTGGATATTAAGGAAAATCTGTAAATTGAAGATCTTGCTCAGAATAGACTGTATATTATGGATTTTGATAAACTTCCATAATTTTATCTATCTAATTTATAATTTCTTAAGAATTGAATAGAATATATAAGATTTAAGTTGAGATGTATCAACTTATTGTATTATCAACTACTGCTTTCGAGGTGGAAATGCAGTTCTGGCGGCACGACCGCAATGTATTAGAGCAAGCACAAAACTTAGCTCTTCTCTGTCTGCAAAGGAGTCATGGCAGACATGTTGCCAATGTTCTTATTGCTCTTCACCTAGCAGGTAGTCTTATCATTTTTATGAGTATTGTCGGTGTATTTTGATATTTTCAGATGATTCAAAATTTTCACATGTTTTTTTGGTATTAGGAATAAGTAGGGGTGTAAATGAGTCAAGCTATTCATGAGCTATTCGAAGCTCAATTTGATAAAAGTTCGTTTGAGCTCATTTAAAGAGACAAACCAAGCTCAAGCTTCACAATATTCGGTTCGTTAGCTCGTGAATATATTCGTTAAGCTCATAAATCAACTTTTAAATAAAAAAATAATAGTTTTGATATTAAATTTATAGATTTTACACTATATTTATGAAAAACATAGATAGATATATTAAATTTATTTATCAGAATAAAATTATAAATTTTAACAAGAATATTATAATTTTTTTAAATATATAATTTAGTTTTTAATGAATATTTAAATTTATAATTTATATTTATTAAGCTCGTTTAGGTTCGATAAAAGCTCGAATAAGCACGTGAGCCATGAATATATTCGTTAAATAAAGTTCGAACTCGGCTCGATTATAAACGAGTCAAACCCAAACATCCAAGAGTTCAGTTCGGCTCGGCTCGATTACACCCCTAGGAATAGAGAAGAAGATGATGAGAGAAGACGGCCTTTTATCCCTACTAGTGTGTTGTCTCATGATTCTGATGATTCTTCTAATATAGATTCTATCAATTTTAGTACTCATAGCGAGCCCTTCTACTTCAGTCCGACAAATTCGAGTCCTTTAGATAGTCCTAATAGTTTTGTCCAAGAAGGATGTGGTTTTCCTGGCCAGTCAATAAAGGGTAGAGTAGACATTGAAGATTTACTGGAAAAAATTTCAGAATCTATATGTGCTAAAAGAAATTGAAATTTTAATTTCAATAAATTGAATATGATCCTTCGTATTTGTTTATGCTGTCAAAAAGTATTAAAATGTATAAAATCAAAAGGAAATGGGAAAAAAATAATAGAAATTGTATTTTATTTTTTAAAATATTTTTTTTATAATTTTTAAATTTTAAAAAATATATAAAAATAATCTTTTTCTTTTACTAGCCATATTTGATGAGAATAGTAAGTCAGAAGAATCAGATATTTATAAGATATTATTAAATTATGAAAATCTTAAATTTTTATAAAAATTTTGTAAAAAAATTTATAATTTTTTTATAATTATGTTTAATTATATAAAAATCAATAAAAATCTATAAAAAAAAATCAATGAAAATCATTAAATCTTTTAATTGAATTCCAGTTGTTTTCGTAATTATTAATTTAAGGATTAAGATAAATATTTTGTAAGTCTAGGGAAAGAGATTGTGCACGTGCGCTGCATGTGATTCTCGCGAGTACATCCTCTCGCGACATCCAATTGATATACGATTAGGATAACAACAACACGATTCAATTTAAAAGCCTTCCCGGATTGAATCCTTAGCATTCTGTTTCCCGACGCGTTCCGCGAATCGCCCTTTTGAGTCTTCTTCGTCGGTCGATCCGCCTGCGGCAAATCGAAGAAATTGGAGAAGGGAAGAAGCAATTGATCGGAGAAAGAGAGGGAGATAGGAGCGATCGATCGTCGATGGAGGAGGTGAAGCTGTGGCGCGACAAGAGGGAGCGAGACATGTACGACAGCTTCGCCGACTTGTACGCCATCATCAAGACCACCGAGAAGCTGGAGAAGGCCTACGTCCGAGATCTCGTCTCCTCCTCCGAGTACGAGGCGGAGTGCCTCAAGCTCATCGCCCAGTTCCGCACCCTCCACTCCGCCCTCCGCGGCACCGTCCCCTCCCTCGAGCGCTTCGCCGAGGCCTACCGCCTCGACGCCCCTGCCGCCATCAACCGTCTCCTCGTGTCGGGCGTCCCGGCCACCGTCGAGCACCGCTCCGCCGCTATTTCCTCCGGCGGAGGCTCCTCTGCCTCCGCCGCCGCCGTCGCCGAATGCGTCCAGCACTTCATCACCGCCATGGACTCTGTCAAGCTCAACATGATCGCCGTAGACCAGGTCCACCCCCTCCTCTCCGACCTCTCTACCTCCCTTGC
Source organism: Zingiber officinale (assembly GCF_018446385.1). Classification (NCBI taxonomy): domain Eukaryota; kingdom Viridiplantae; phylum Streptophyta; class Magnoliopsida; order Zingiberales; family Zingiberaceae; genus Zingiber; species Zingiber officinale. Next base: position 15,269,477 of record NC_056002.1, read on the forward strand.
CAAGCTGGGCAACGGCCTCCTCCCCTCGGACTTCGAGGGCCGCACCAAGGTCCGCGACTGGCTCGCTCGCCTTGCTAAGATGGGTGCTTCCGACGAGCTCACCGAGCAACAGGCCCGCCAGCTCCACTTTGACCTTGAGTCCTCTTATAACGCTTTCATGGCCGCCCTCCCCAATTCCGGTTCTTAATCATTTATTTCAGGTTTTCTCTCAAGTACCTTCGTCCTACATGACGTCTCAGCGCAAATATACGCACTAGCAGTGCATAGCTATATTGTTCTGTGATGGGTCTTGTATTTATCCCTGACAATTTGTTTCATACCTGTTTGTCTATGAGACTATGCATTTCTATAGGTAAGTCTGATGCCTTATTGATCTCGTATGATTTAGAAGCTCAGTTGTTGATTGAGAGTCTGAGACTACTATGCTTGTTATGTACATACTTTGATCTTTTTGACACTTATCTATGTTTGCATAACTTGTGCTACTTTTCGTATGGTAAATTTGGTGAGGTTTCATAAACTGAAGTTTCAAATTTCATATGAAGCAAAGATCAGCTAGGCTCCTTTTCACCTTTTGAATACTCTATATGCTAAGTACTCGTTAGTAATATTAGCTATTGCTTAGTCTAGTAATCTAGTCTCTATGACAGACCCATGAACTTGCTCTACACAATTAATAGACAAAGGGGCCTAGCTAAGCCAGGTCATTAGGACATTTTATTTGGTCATTTATTTCAAGAACCTCTAAGATAAGGGATTATAATATATTAGGAAAAAAAAGCCTGTTGATCTACAAATTTTTTGTGCGTTGTCATTTTTTCTTATACTTACAGTTCAAGTTCAGTTTTATGCATGAACTAATACTTGCAGTGGGACAGTTCTCTCCATATGAATTTGGAGTGCAATAGAATTTGATTGTGTTTTGGTCTTTCAGGTGATAATCACACATTGAAAAAGCTGAAAATTAAGGAATGTACACCGTAGGAGAATTAGAGTTACTTGTGTACCTTCCAACTTCCAAGTTCCTTCTGGTTTTCTTACTAAAGATCATGAGGAGGTCTTTGGCATCTTTTAATCTGAAAAATGCACCTTCTTTTAGACAAGGCATTTGCAATATTTAATTATACATAGATATCCATGTGTACTATGCACTAATAGATTCTCAGAGTAGCTAAATATTTTGCCTCTATGTCTCCCAAGATAAAGTTTCTTGACAAGTTCCATGGTTGCTGACTTAGATTCAGTATTCTCATAAACAATAGGAATCGCACAACAAATTCTTTTCTTTGTTCTTTTTTCCTCAAGTGCTCTCTCCTGCACTCTTTTTTTCCCCGATAAGTAACAATTTCCACAGCAAAAATATGGAGGTTGTTCCCTCAGGTCCAACCCATTTAACTTGTATGCAGTTAATATCACTTAATGACGTGAAAGATCTAGGTAGTCAGTCTATGAGAATGCAGAAAGTTGATCCAGTTAGAAGTATTGCTACATGAGCATTTACACTTTGAATATTGCTATTTACTTTTTCGTGTTTTTTTTGACAATATTGCAAAGCGCTAAAGTGCTTGAAATCCTTACATATCATGATTTTTTTTTTGTGTAGTTGACAGCGATAGGAAGGGGAATGCTAAAATTATAGTAGAATGCAGATTATTGTGCCATGGTATGTATCTGTGGGTATGGATACACCATTTCAATAGTAGAGATGGAAGATGTGAACTCCAAATTTGGAAAAAATAATTTCTCAATCTCCATGTTCAACTCTACTTCTTAATCTCAAATTTAGTTCAATGCTATTTCCAACAATAGGAAACTATGTTTTATTTGCAAGGCTTTTAGGAAAAAAGTGAATATTTTGAGGCTTTAAAGTTGAGGAGAAAGTTCATGTAGTTTATGTAGTTCTCGTATTTTCTTGGTTGTTTACGCCTCATGTCCATGCTTGCTGCTATAACATCCAAGTATAATATAACTTATGTGGGGTAGATATATGTTGTTTATTCAAATATCTAATCTACTTGTGATTCTTTGACTCATTTAGGATCAGTACAAGCTATTAGTCATCAGATATTGCAGTGGTAGGTCAAATACGAGAAGAATGGAAACTTAACTTCCTAAAAGTCTTCTAGTTGTGAATCCTAATAAGCTTAGTATAAAAGGTCTTTCACATTTTTTTTAAAACAAAATAGTTGAACATGATTTGGGGATATTATGCGATATTCATAATTAGTCTTAGTTATGTTAATATCTTTCTTGATACTCAGTTTAGTTTTTATATGTTTTAATGTTAGATTATTTGCTAGTATATAACTAATTGGTAGTGGTGTGTTCTTATGTCAATAATTATTGGATGTCAGAGAAATAGTCATGCTTATGCTACTCAGTCCTTTGAAAAATATATATAACAATCGATTAAAATGGGTTGGTGGGGTAAGTTAGTTAAGGGGTCTGGCTGATCGAGTGGATGAGTCAATAAGATTGAGTGGACCGGTGTGGTCGATATAAGGCTGATTGGATGGACCAGTTAGTTGAATCAAGCAGTTTGATAGTTTAGTTTGGCTGAGCTATTACTGGTGACTATTCTGGCAGATTATATACATTTTACTTTCTTTTTTTGTCTCTTGTATCATACTTTCATTGCTGTAGATTAGTGAAGGTGATTGCAACTATTGTCTAGGAGAAAGAAAACATATAAGCAATATGCGGTGACAAAACATAGTGAAGTATCGGCAATAGGCAGTTCCAGATGAATGTTCTTGGAGTTTGAATTCTGTTAATAAATATTAGGAAGAGTTTAATTTTGATTGCTCACTTCCAAATAAAAATAATTTTATATTTAATATAATATTACCATACCTTTCTTATTGCTCATTGCAGGGTTAATTGTTAATTAAAATTGGCCGTCTTGCACAAGCCGCCCGTCATTCTTCCCCTTAGTATTTAAAATGTTCAACGAGAAGAAAAACAAAGGTCGTTTGTGTTTCTATGTTTTAAAAAATGTATTTTAGAACTTTGTTTATTGTTTGATACGATGGAATATTTACACTCACCAGTCAATAGTAAATGCACTTGGATCTAGATGCTAATTCATCATTAAAAATAGGTATTAGCTATTTAGCCTATTTTAGTGGGTATTGATCCTTATAGAATTCTTGTTCTGTAAACTATCCCCTCCTTCCCTTGCACTCTCATAGTCAACTTCGTGAAATCTATTTCACACTTTATCATTTCTACCTTCGACTGTTGTTCACCCTTGTTAACCACAAGCCCCTTCATTCTTGATCGCCATTTATGACCATCTTTTGTTTGCATTAAATTTATGGCAAACAAAAACAAATCACATCAAACACACTTTATATATACACCATGAAAAGGCTGTTTTTTTGTTTTTTGTTTTGTTTTTTTCAAAAATATCAAAACAACACTCCATTTCAATTTTATTATCCGAATTATTCATCTTTATTTGATCGGTCTAAACCAATATTATTGTAGTAGTTATAAATAGTAATTACTATAATTTTATAACAATTATAATTTATAACGCAGCATACATTATGCTGAGGATTTCATCCGCAACAACATATTTTTTTGTTTTTAATTTTTTATTTTTTTAGCTTGTATATCATTTAAGGACTTTATTTTTAAGATTTAAAGGTTGGATTATATTTTTTTAAATCGAAAAAAAAAATTAGATAGGTACGAAGTATGCGATGTAAGATGCTTAGCATATTATAGTGTAGCAGTTTTATTACAATGCTATAACAGTTATCGTTGCATATAGATATTTCAATTCTAATTAACGCTAATTATTATGAATCATAATTACTACCATATAAATAATTATATGTCATAATTACTATAATGTAGAAGTTTCAACTTTGATCATTATTATATTATACTAGTTATTATAGTAAAAATGATTATGTTTATCTTAAATGTTCCTTTTGTGACCGTTAAATGATTGGAAGATGGGAGGATTTTTTTTTTTTTGTTTTTTTTTTTTAAAGATATGTACAATGACAAAATCAGTCCGGATGATCTACCCGGACTGATCCCTCGTAGACGCCGACGTTGTCAACCCAGTTACACAATTTTTTTTCATGTTGAGCTTATCCATTTCTAAACTCCCTCAGACGTCTGGGCTATTGTTTGGATAAGTTTGAATGTGACTCCACCATTATATATGTATCTGTCTAAAATTAATTCTTAATCCCATTATAATATATCTATCATATATTATACTAATTATTAGCATAGTTACTATAATATTGTTATAACTATAATTTCCAATGAGGCCGTGAAATGGCTAGAGGATTGAAGCAGTAAATCAACTAGAAAGCACATAAAATTGCTATAAATAAAAAAAAATCTTCGTAGTTAATAATAATAATAATATACTTTGACAACCTTCGTTCCATCCAAACTTGATTTTATTTGAACGTTACTGGAAGAAATTGATTCCTCTAACATTACGGTCTTTACTATAACAATGCTGTCTATAGATTAAATTAGATCCGTAGATTGAATTTCATTTGATTGTTTATGGTTCTATTGCGTGTATTCAGAATAGAAGTTTTGTATAAATATATTGTTATGTTATTAAGTATTTTGTTTTAAGGTTTTTTTATCTATAAGAGATGAAATAAAATAATCTGATTTAAACCTAATGATCATAGGTCTGTAATGCATTGTATGTATCATATTAAGTCACCTTCTTCTTTTTTTTTTTTTTTTTTTTTTTAGTCAGTATTCATAGTTATTATCTTGACACAAAGAAGAGTTCTATTTTTGTCCTAATTGGTTCTGAGTCGATATTAAAAATATATTGATTGTTTTTCAATAACCGAAAACGGTGCACCAGCTGCTAGATCCCACAAAATCATAATATATATTAATAATAATAATTTTTAAAAAAGGGCGAAGCTTAATTAAGGTGGAAGCGGTCCTCGCTGACCACGGCTTGCATGGAACCAGCTGATCAAGTGTAGTTTTCGTGTTGGGTGGGGCCAGTAAGAATCCATCGGCCCACCATTTCAAAGTTTTGATCGATGCCGGTGGAATTACGCACGGACGGATCGATTCCTCTAGATAAACACGCCAATTCGTAAAAAGTTTGCACTTGACCAGAAGAAATAATTATGAATTTGCGACTTTTTGATCACCCGATTTTTTATGCGCATTGGTCCTCCTTCAAGACTGACCATAGCATTCATGGAACCAGGTCAATTAGTAAGAAGCCATCTGCACGCCATTTCGAAGTTTTGATCAATTCAAGCGGAATTACACGTGGATCGATTCCTATAGATCAAACACTTACTCCAATTCTTAATAAGTTTGCACTTGATCAGAAGAAATAATTATTATTATTTTATCACCAGATCTTAATCTGCTGCTGCTGCTGCCTCTTCTTCTACTGCTGCTGCTGCTGTGATTTCATGATCTGCACTTTGATGCGTAGATCAACCACTTTGATGATCTCCACTGTTGTAATTTGCTTATTAGCCGCCGTTCCTTCGTCGAGCTCTCTGTCCTTCAACTTCACCAACTTCCATAACGTCGGCAATGAATCCGATATCCTTCTCCAAGGCGCCGCCCTAAACAGTAACGACTTTATCGAGCTCACCAAGAACACCGGCAATCAGCGCAACAACGATAGCGTGGGGAGAGCGAGCTACTACAAGGAACTCCTCCTCCTATGGGACGCGAAAACCGGCCAACTAACGGATTTTACCACCCGCTTCGTCTTAACGGCGCCGACGGGCTCGCTTTCTTCCTGTCGGCGCCGCCGTACGCGGTCCCTGACAATTCCGCCGGCAGGGGCCTCGGCCTCTTCAGCAACGTTGTTACTCCTCCTCCTCCCCACTCTACGGTGGCAGTGGGGTTCGATACTTATCAGAATCCGGAGTACGGCGATCCACCTTACAGACATGTCGGAATCGACGTCAATTCGTTGAACTCGACCAAGACAGCGGTGTGGAGCAACTATTCCGTTGGCGCCGATATGGTCGCGTGGGTCATTTACAACGCCAGCAGTCATAATTTAAGTGTGTTCCTCTCGTCCGGGGATGATCGAGAGCTCAGTGATGCTGTTTTGGTCCTCAGCGACACCATCGACTTGAGAACACACCTTCCGGAAGAAGTAGTGATTGGCTTCTCGGCGGCCACCGGTTCGGGCGTTGAAACGCATACTATTCATTCATGGTCGTTCAATTCCACTCTGCAGCCAAGAAAGAAGGACAAGACTGCGTTCCTCGTCGGTTTCGTCGTTGCCGGAGCAGTGCTAGTCTCCTTGGTGGCAGCTTTGGGCGTGCTATGGTTCTTTAAACGTAGGCAGAGGACGAACGGAAAAGATGAAGAAGAGGACTGGATCTTCGATGAAGCAATGGATGATGAGTTCGAAAGAGAGAGAGGACCGAAGAGATTCGCATACCCAGAACTCGTCCACGCCACCAGAGACTTCTCCGACGAAGGGAAGCTCGGCGAAGGAGGCTTCGGGTCGGTCTACAGGGGCGTGTTGAAAGATCCCAAGCTCGAGGTTGCCATCAAAAAGGTCTCCAAGGGATCGAAACAGGGGAGGAAGGAGTACATGTCGGAGGTCAAGATCATAAGCCGGCTTCGCCACCGCAATCTGGTGCAGCTCGTAGGCTGGTGCCACGACCGCCAAGAACTCCTCCTGGTCTACGAGCTGGTGCCCAACGGCAGCCTCGATTCCTACCTCCACAGCGGCGGCGCCGCGACGACGATGGCGTGGGAAGTGCGGCACAGGGTTGCTCTGGGCTTGGCCTCGGCTCTGCTCTATCTCCACGAGGAGTGGGAGCAGTGCGTGGTGCACCGAGACGTCAAGCCGAGCAACGTCATGTTGGACTCGACGTTCAGTGCCAAACTCGGGGACTTCGGGCTCGCCAGGCTCCTTGACCACAACGGCGGGCCGCAAACGATGACGGTGTTGGCCGGCACGAGAGGCTACATGACGCCGGAGTACTTCTACACCGGCAAAACGAGTAAGGAATCCGATGTCTACAGCTTCGGGATCGTGGCGTTGGAGATAGCATCAGGTAGAAGGCCATTAATGGTGGAGGAGAGCGGCACGGTGGAACTGGCTCGATGGGTGTGGGAGCTCTACGGGAGGAAGATGATTCTCGAGGCGGCGGATGAGAAGCTACAGGGCGAATTTGATCAGAAACAAATGGAGTGCTTGATGGTCGTGGGGTTATGGTGCGCTCATCCTGATCCAAAGCTACGGCCGTCGATGAAACAGGCCATTAACGTGCTCGACTTTGATTCTCCTTGGCCGGAGCTCCCTCCTGCGATGCCGGTGCCTACTTACGGCCCCGCTCCGTTACCTGCGTTGACTACTATGGGCATGAGTTCTGAGTCAACCGGAACGGCTTCTTCTTCTGCTTCGGGCCGTTTGTGGTCATGATAGGAGTTTGACTTATTTTGGATTAGCATTATTGTAGGAGTAAACAGTACATTTGCAAATATAAGAGGTGATTTCAAAAAGAAATAAAACGGGGGGTGAAACTGAATTCTCGATTCATAAAATGCGCGAAGAGTTTGATTAGGGCGTTTCATGAGGTTTAGGATAGGAAAGGAAAGGAAAGGAAAGGTTAGAGGATTACAGGAAGAAGAGGATGCAATTGCCACTCGATACGTGATCGATCCGGGGAGAAACAAGGATCGTCGACATGAACTGCTTCTACGGCTTTTAGGGAAAAAAGTGAATATATTGAGTCTTTAAAGTTGAGGAGATAAAAAACCATGCGTATTTGAAGTTCTTGTATTTTCTTGGTTGTTTACACATGGCCATTGACGTGGTAGTCCACATGAGGTGCCATGTGGCATCAAGAAGTTAACGTAGCAAGTGATGTAATAGTCAAAGTTAAGGACGAGAAGGGGAGATACACCGCTCAGGTGATAATCAAGCTGATCGAGAGTGGACAATTAATTACTAGGAAAGCTTCCATCGTTTCTAAGCCTTACCGAGTGAATTTAGAGTAGAGTTATTACTTGGCGCACATGTACTCTTTCTAGGTTTTGAGAAATCATGTCATAATTCTGACATTCTACTGCTCGGGAGGCAAATTAACTAGTCACTTATCGATATAATTACTGCATTAACTCGATACATTATGGCCTACATTAAATGCTCAATGCCGCTTATATTTAATATTTATTATGGGCTCATACATATGTGAACAGGTAGAGGAAGTAAATTAATAGTCATGTGCATTTACTATGTCCTCGTCAATCGTAGTCTCATTAAAAGTTTGGAAGGAGACGAAAGATCTTTTATAATTAATGAACCAATAATTGATTCATTACTCTCTTGTAATAAATAAAAAAATAGAAAGAGGGGGGATGATCATTTTCCTCTAATTTGATTAACCTATGCATTGCTCAGTCGCGTCAACTCTCTTGCTAACACACCAGCGAGTCCTCTTGGAGAACCTTGGAGGAGGATTAAATTAGCGTCGTCTGTGAGAATCTCTTTACTTGCACCAAGAACTCATAGAGGACACTGGACGTACTATTACTCTAACCCAAGTAGAATTGACCAAGATGGTGTCAAACGCTGTAAAAGATGCCTTAGTGCAACAATAAGGGCAACAACAAGCAAACCTGGTGCAGCAATCATGACAACAATGCAGAGGGAGCAAATGAACCCTCCTCCACTCGTACCTCCCGTACAAGTGGAATCGCCTCATTTATCTCGGCCTATATTAAGGTTGACCGAGGGTTCGAGACCACATCCGATTGGGCAACCAGGGGTGCCCAATCAGTAAAATCATCTGCTGGGAATACTCTGCATGATGTCACTCGACCACCGACATCGATGAAAGGTGAATCAGGGAACTCGACCATTTCTCCTTTCAGTCTTAGCATCCTAGAAGACCCCCTACTGCATCATTATCGACCACCTAGTACCAGGGAATACAATGGTTCCACTGATCCCAAGGACCACTTCTGCAAGTTTGAGAATATGTCACTACTGCATCAATACTCGGATGGGATAAAGTGTCAAGTATTCTTAACTACCCTATCGGGACCCACACAAAGATGATTCTCCCGACTCTCATCAAACTCTATTTATTCGTTTGAGGAATTCAGAACTATATTCTTACATAATTTCACTAGCAGTAGGAGGTATCATAAAACATGAATTTATTTGCCTTAAAATAGAAACTAAAGGAAATGCTGAAAGATTATATTCAAAGATTTAATAGAATGGCACAAGATGTTCCGTTAGCCACTTCTGAAATACTGGTGAGTATCTTCTCATAAGACGTTCTGGGGAGGGAGGTTTTTTCAGATCGCTCGTGAGAAAACCTCCAGCCAATTTTGATGATTTACTTGGCCGCTCGGTCAAGTATGTGAACGTGGAAGAAATTTAGTTGGCTCAAAGGAAAGACCCCGGAATGCCGAATCAACAAGATATTCAGCTCGAGAGGAAAACACCTCCTCTTCCTTTGAAGGAAAAAGAAGCTTACTTGTATAAACCAAAGGATCATCGAGCAGAAGGAGCCATTCAGAATATAGAGATAGCTCCTCCAGCCCTAAAGCAAGAACGTTTCTGCACTTATCATTAGTCTCGAAGTCATACCACTAAAAATTGTTACACTTATAAGAACTAGTAGAAACGTGTGGCTGTATGGACATGGCATATAAATGCATGGTATGTTTCCTCCTGGTCTACCCAACCCAGTCGAAATGAGGGACGATCAGTGCAAAGAGAGCAGTCAAAGCGAGAACCCCAAAAACGACTAAGAGAAGCATCTCTATCTTTTGAAGACGAACAGAGGAGGCAAGAAAAAGGAAAAGCAATCATTCGGGATCCTGTGAAAGGCCTTATAGGTATCACTTCGTGAGGACCAACTGATGATGATTTGAACTGAGCTAGAAAAACCCACGCCCGACGGCTAGAAGTCCATATTGTGGGAACTAGTCATGAACAAAGAGTTGACCCTTTTTATTAGCTTTGGGCCAAAAGACTTAAACCGAATTGAGATACCGCAAGAGGATGCTCTAGTAATAGAAGCTTTAATTTTAAAGTATACTATCAAAAGGATATTTGTGGATACAGAAAGTTCCGTGAATATCATCTTCAAAAAAGCTATTGACTAGATGTAAATTAATGATGAAGAATTGTTACCATTGACTACACCATTGATCAGCTTCATGAGACATCAAGTGCAACCGTTCGGGATGATCTCTCTTCCTGTATTGCTTGGGAATACTGCTCGGGATCTGTAAAGGTTCAGAAGAACACCGTTTATGGTAGTAGACACTACCTCCTCGTATAATGCCATCTTAGGCATGCCAACATTGAATGCTTTCCAAGCAATCGTTTCGACCTATCACCATAAGATCAAATTTCTGATCAACGATGGGGTGGGTGAAGTAAAAGGCAATCAACTAGCAACTTGAAAATGTTATGTAAATGTTATTCAACTTGAATCGCTGAAAGCTCAAAGAAGCATGAAGGCTTTACAAATAGCTCGAGAGTTTCCATTACTACGATTGGATAAAGAAGAGAAGCCACACCGCCCGAAAGAAAAATAACAAGAAGAGATGTATATACATGCCGAGCAGGAGGAGGGGGTATATATGCCATTCTGGAGCCAGGGTTGAAGCAACAACTAATAGACTATTTGAAGAAAAATTATGAGGTTTTCGCCTGATCACCAAAAGAGGTCAAAGGTATTTCTCCCGATCTGATAGTGCACAAGTTAAATATATTGTCGGATTCCTGACCAGTCAAACAGAAAAGGAGATATTTTAGTGCATAATATAATCAAATTATCCGAGTAGAAGTTGATTAACTTATGGAGGCAGGATATGTAAAAGAGGTACAATTCTTGACCTAGCTAGCAAATGTGGTATTAGTTCCAAAGTCAAGCAGAAAGTGACGAATCTGTATTGGTTTTCGAGACCTCAATCGAGTGTACTCGAAAGACTATTATCCTCTCCCTTGCATAGACTAGATGGTAGATTTGACATCTGGGTACGAGTATATTTATATGTTGGATGTCTTGTAATGATATCATTAAGTCCAGTTGGCTCGAAATGATCAAGAAAAATTAAGTTTTGTCACCGTTGATGGAACATTTTATTATGTTGTTATGTCGTTTAGTCTTAAAAATGTAAGAGTCACTTATCAGAGGATGATAAATCGAGTATTTAAACACCAAATCAGGCGAAATTTTGAAGTCTATGTGGATGACATACTTAATTAAGACAGCTCATGGTAAAGACTTGATCACTAATATTCAAGAAACTTGTGACACTCTGAAATGGCACAAACTTAAACTAAATCCAAGGAAGTGTGTCTTCAGAGTGAGCATTTTCTGGGACATATAGTGATCGAGTGGGGGATCAAGGCCAATCTAGAGAAAATAGAGGCTCTATAACTTATGACCCCTCCTAGAACCTTCAGGAGACGTAAAGTTTATTGGGCCGAATAACTACTTTGTCAAGGTTTATTTCCCGAATAGTTGATCGGAGTCTGCTCTTCTTCAAAATCCTTCGCAAGACTTTAAAATTTTAGTGGGATGTCAAATGTGATTAAGCATTTAAAGAACTCAAGGAATATCTTGCTGGATTACCTGTGCTATCCAAACCCATGGCAGGCAAAACGTTGTTCAATATTTATCTCCGACCAAGCAAGCAGTTGGTTGTGTCTTGTTACAAGAGGAAGGTACCATTCAATACCCCATATATTTTCATATCATTTATTGAAAAATACATAAACAAGATATTCTGTATTGGAGAAATTGGCGTTGGGATTGGTCTTAACCTCTTGATGGTTAAGGCCATATTTTTTTTGGCTCATCCTATTATTGTTCTCACAAATAGCCAGCTCGGTCGGATTTTTATTAACCCTAAAGTTTCGGGATGACTTGTAAAATAGACAACTGAGCTAGAAGAATACGACATTTAATATCAACCTTGCACGACAATTAAAGCTCAGGCACTAGTAGATTTTATGGCAGAAGTATCCAATTCAAATTATGATGAGACTTGGAAGGTATATGTGAATCGTTCTTCCAATCGGTTGGCCAGCGGAGTAGTAGTCTTGTTGATTTCATCTCGAGGAGATGTCATACAATTAGTCGTTCAACTTAACTTTCGAGCATCTAATAATGAGGTTGAGTATGAAGCTCTGTTATCTGGTCTTTAGGCAGCTAGAAGAGTAGGAACCACTAGGGTAATTATTTATTCTGACTCACAGCTCGTGGCACAACAACTAGAAGGTACATTTAAAGTCTAGAATGGGCAACTAAAAAGATATGTGAAGGCGTTTGAACAATTGAAGACTAACTTCCAAGAAGTAAGCCTTTAAAAGATATCTTGAGCGAAGAATATGAGAGTAGATGAACTTTCAAAAATGGAAAGTGATTTAGCCTTGTAGACAATGGATAGCCCGAGCTCTCAGACTACCGAGCAGGAACAAGATTGGCAAATTCCTATGATATCTTTCCTCTAGAGCAGAACATTACCCACTAACTTTGCTAAGGCTCATATACTTAAAAGATGAGCTACTTTGTTTATCCTAATCAAGGAGAAATTATATCGTCGAGCCTTTAAATGTCTTGGACCTAATGACACTGATAATGTCATAAGGAAAATTCATGAGGGCATCTATAGAAATAACATAGGAGGAAGATCCATAGCTTGGAAGGTGTTATTGGCTGGATATTATTGGCCAACAATGCAGGTGGACATAGCTAAGTTTGTGCTTCTTGTGAGCATTGCTATAAGCATTAGCCCCTATGACATCACCCAACTGAGCAGCTTAAAACTTCCACCGTATTATATCCCTTTGACCAATGGGGAATGGATATAGTAGGTCCCTTCCCGATCGATCCAAGGTAGAGGAAATTCCTACTGCTCATCATCGATTATTTTTCTAAGTGGTTAGAAGATAAGGCTCTTGCTCGAATTACAAAAGAAGCGGTTATGAAAGTTTTATGGCTAAACATTGTTTGCTAATATAGAATACCTCATAAAATAATATCTGATAATGATGATCGGCAATTTCAAGGATGCAAGCTTCGAGAATGGTGTGAAGGACTTAGTATTCAGCAACCGTTCACATCTATAACTTATCCTCAGAGCAATGGGAAAGCAAAGGTGGCTAATTGGGCAAGTATTGGTGGCCTCAAGATCAAGATAGACCACGTAAAAGGTAGTTGGGTTGAAGAACTACCAGACATCTTGTGGGCTTATCAAACAATTCCTAGAGAAAGCACTGGTGAAACTCCTTTTCATTTAGTTTATGGAACGGAAGCGGTGGTGCCAGTCAAGATAGGAGAAGAGTCAATTTGTAGGCAAAACTATGATGAAGAATTTAATACTAAGCAACACTTCATTGATCTAGACTTAGCAACTGAAGTTAGGGAAAAAGCAGCACTCGACTTACTGTAATATACAACGGATGAAATAGGCATATAACAAGAAGGTAATCCCTTAATCATTGCAAATCGGGGACCTAGTATGGCAAAGAGTCAAACCAGTCGGAGATGTCAACAAGCTTGATTCGAAATGGGGAGGTCCTTACTGGGTGATTACCAAGTTAAGCTCGGGGAGTTATTACCTAGAAGAGCTCAATGGGAAAAAGCTACCCCGAACATAGAGTGCCAACCATTTGCAGCTCTACAGAAAACACTGAAGTTTATCTCCTTTATGTTGTTTGAAGATAAATGTAGGCCTCTTTTTTGGAAATAAAAATTCATTACTACTCGGCCTTTTTTGTTACAATGTCTTAACATCTTCTAAAGGAACACTACAAGAAAAACCCTCATAGACATCGGTGGAACAACAACGGTTTTAAGCAAAAACCGATGTCTTTGAGTATTTTACACCGATTTTTCTAAAAACTGGTGTCTATGAGCGCAGATTTTCGCTCATAGACATCGATTTTTTAGCTGGTGTCTATGAGCGCCTTTTTTTTGTTAATAGACACCGGTTTTAACAGCGGTTTTTAAAACCCGGTGTTAATGAACCAAAAAAAAATAATTTAATTTTTTCACCGGCCAAAATTTACAACACTTCACAAAATTCCCTCCAAACCTAAACCAATATCGTGCCCCTTCTCTCAGCCTAAACCTAAACCTCAGCCTCATCTCCCTCTTCCCCTTCCGCCGCCTCACCCTCGGAGATCTCGCCGTCGCCGTCCCCTTCGTCTGCAAGTCCTGGTACCGCGCCTCCCTCGACCCTAGCTGCTGGCGCCGCCTCAACTTCCGCTCCCTCGATTTCACGCCCTGGAGCCCTTTCTCCCGCGCCTTTGCGCTCCGCTACCGCCTCCACTCCCCCCTCTCCTTCTCCGCCTTCCTCCGTTTCGCCCTCCACCGCTCCCGCGGCGTCATCGACCAACTCGCCTTCCCCCTTTCCTCTGTCGTCTCCATCCACGACCTCGCCTATGCCTCTGTCAAGTGAGTCTACGCCTCCTTCTGGTTTCGTCGCCCTCATTGCTCACTACCTGTTCGACGAATTTGCTCATCGATTATTAGCGCAGATGCCCGAGATTGAAGGCGCTGGCTTTGCCGGACAACCTGATGCTGGAGGACGACCTTCGAATCCCGGAGCTGGTGCGGCGGTGGAAGGATCTGGAGCATCTGGAGATGGAGACCAAGCCCTCCTCGTTCCTGGAGGCGGTCGCCGAGATCGGCCGTAACTGCCCGCGGTTCGTCGGGTTGAAGGTGCGTAGGCTAATCGGGCGCGAGGACGCCAAGGCCCTGGCGCGGTGCCTGCCGGAACTGAAGCACCTGGAGCTGAACAAGTCCTACTTGACCAAGGACGAGCTGTTGGTGGTCATCGGCGGCTGCCGGAAGCTGGAAACGTTGACCGTAAAGGATTGCCTCGGATTCCAGGCGGACGACGAGATTCTGAAGCTGGTGTCGCGCATCGAGCAGTTCGAGCACGAGGGGTCGACGCTCATATATTCTTACACCTGTTCGAACATTGGCAGTAGGTCCGCTTTACAGGTCTCTTTCTTTTTATCTACTTTAGATCCGTAATTCGTAGCCAAGGGGTTTGATGAGATTCATACTGTGAACTATAGAATTATCGAGGGTCACAGTTGGAACTGCACTTGAGTTTCTTTCTGTTCCCTCAGTCCCTAAACACGACCCTGTCTTCGCTTTCTCTTTATCTTGCAGTGTGTTTAGAGAAGGAGAAAGAGAGAGAGGATAAGTGAAGTGAAGTGAAGTGAAGTGAAGTGAAGGGAGGAGGTCATGGGAGCTACGCCGGACACCTCTTTACTCTCTCCCCGGTTATGTGCACCGATCAGCAGGAGGTCATCCACTTCAACTTCGCTTTCTTGTGATATCATGACTATCTTGTTCTTGCGGTTGCCAGGGGATGATATAACGGATGATCAATTAATGTCAAATAAAGCACGCATTTAATGGCGTTTAATTGGTTTTGAAGGACATCTATTGCAAATGCTCTTTTCGTGAAAACCTCTTCTTTTTTTTTCCTGAAACTTGTTTCTTCTTCTCGCTTCAAATCTTTATGGTTCTTGATGGTTTCTTGAGATTATCCTGTCGTTTTGCCTTTCTTTTTTTAATTTCAATGACAAAGAGAATAGCCAGTCTGATGACTTGGTATCGTTCTTAGCATCTTTAGAATTGTGACATCGGTGCGTTTCCTCTATAAAGAAATGTCGTTTTGTTTTGTGTAGGATATTCTTGGACGTTGCTGGGGATGTAACTATTTATGTGGATGGCCAATCATTCCTATTGCACAAGGTATACATTCTTAAACTGGCTCTGCAGACATATCTTGATATTGTTTTTCATAACTTCCTTTTCAATTTTTGCATATTGTTGTCCAAGTTCCCTCTGGTTTCACGAAGTGGAAAAATCTGGAAAATGGTAGTTGAATCCAGGGAGCCAAACCTTTCCAGATTAGAGCTTCATGAGGTACCTGGGGGAGCTGAAGCATTTGAACTCGCCGCTAAGTTCTGTTACAGGACTAACTTCGAGATCACGGCGAGTAATGTTGCCCAACTTCGTTGCATTGCCGAGTATCTGGAAATGACTGAACAATATCAAGAACGCAACCTAATCGTCAGAGCAGAGGCGTTCTTAAACGAGGTTGTGTTTCAAAGCCTCGAAAAGTCCCTGGAAGTTTTATCTTCATCTAATGGTTTGTCTCCCATAGTCGACGAGGTCGGTATAGTGAATCGATGCATAGATGCAATCGCGATCAACGCTAGCAAGGAGCAATTGGTTTCTGGTTTAGCTCACTTAGAATGTGATAGCAGATCAGGAAAATTAATGATGCATTGTCAGGACTGGTGGGTGGAAGACCTTTCTGTGCTAAAAATTGATCTTTATCGACGAGTTATCGCTGCAATGAGGAGAGCTGGTGACTGCGTATATTCTTGATGTTTATTTGTTCCCATTCTATAACCTCTACTGGTTCTTAGGCAGTATTTTGTTACTTTCTCCTATAAACATGATGTCTTGAGTTTGTGAGTCAGTGATTATATGCAGCCTTAGCATTTCTTTATCTATGATCATATTTTTTCTCAGGTTTGTTGATAAGTCTGTGCATATGTTTGATCAACGTAACCTAACTTCTGGTGGTGTTGGTGCACCAGTACACAAACTTGATGGTCACAAGGTTGCTGTTCTCTATGTTCAGGCATGCTATATTACTATATTATTAGCATTGGAATACTTCTGTTAACTGCTGCTATAACTTACTGTCCTTTTGACTTTATTCCAGTGGTTTCTTGACAAAGCATCAATTTTTAGAAGAGCTGCTGAGGATGGCTTCCTCAATATATGGGATTATGAAGGTATTTGTTTATCTATAATGAAGGTTTTGGAAAGTCATTTTCCCATATATTTTTTTGAAGCGAGTCTTTAAAGACAATAGAGGACCACACTTGTCTTCTGTCCATGTGATGATGCCATTCATGCTCAACACTAAAGGCATTTTTTTTGGTGAAATAAGCATCACTGCAATCTTCCATCGCCTCTATTGTCGGGGTTGTTAATTTTAATATAATTAACCTTTATCATGTTAATCGTGATGTGTTTGTCTTAATTATTTGGGCTTAACTATATGGATCTTATCTTTCCATTGAGCTATATGCAATATTTTATCACTAGGAATATTGAAATTAATTGATATTAGCTCTGAGTGTACAACCTACATTAACTTTTTTGGATTTTTCAGGTTAAATTATTTATATCCTATCAAAAAAAAATTATGAGGAGATAAATAAACAAATTTTACATTCCAACTTTTGCCAAAATCTATACTGACAATTTTATTTCCACAAATGGAATTAGGGCAGTATATTTCACTATATGCCCACATCAGGCTACATCAAAAGTTCATAAGTACTTGTTTGTGTTCTTGATTCAATGGGGGTTTTAATGCATTAGTGAATACAGTTTTTTTCCATTAGATATTGTCCTTTCTGATACTTTGGCTTTCATATGCCTTCTCTACACCTGTCAACATCCACACTTCCAATCAAAACTTGACACTCTTAATTTGATAGCATGTAAACGTTTACAAAAAGCATTAGATGTTTTGTTTCACAAGAGTGAAAACTAGTTGCTTCTACTTAATATGTACATGGTTTATGCATATGGCTTAGGTGAAAAGGAGAAAAGAACCCACACAAATTGGGACGAATTTAGCTCTGACATAGCATGTACAGTAGCTTAGGGATGACCTTAAGCAATTCACACAACATAAAACACATGAATTAAACAACCCATATTAATTGACCTACATCCCATTAAAGAAAATTTATATGTTGACTTAAGCAATCCTTATGCAACCATTAATGAGTGTAGCATTCTCTCATTTCATAAGCTTATATGGTTGCTTTATTTGCCTAAAATAAGTTACAAACCGGATGCTATGCTTTTGTTACAAACCATATACTAGTTGGAGACTAAATGATTGCCTAAGAAGAAAGGAATTAGAGATTAGGAGCTGCAGTGAGTAGAGTGGCTGTATAAGCTATCTTAAATGGTAACCTTAGGATTAAAGTATTGATTACATTTTTTTAACCTGCTCAACTTCCTCTAAATATCTAACACATTGATATTCGAATTTAACCTAACCTATTAAGATAAATGGGTAATCAAACCTAAAGGGTACCCATTACCATATTTAGCTATACCAATGAATTTCAAGTTCAACTAGAAGTAAGAGTAAGTGTCAATATGCCTGTCGGTACCTCAAGAATAGGGAACTCTTTGTTTTTATGATTTAACCCCTCTTCATTATTTTACTCACCTCTTTTGTTTTTACCTATATTCATGTTTTTCATTAATCAGATAGAGACCCCTAACTACATTATTTAGGCTACAAGCTCGACCTCTACCACATGGCTATAGGGAGGAAATGATCATGTTGATCCCTAATCGTATCCCTAGCCGATCATTAAACATTAAATGTGTGGGAATTTACTAGAATATACTCCTACATGAAGCAAATGAATAAAAACTACAAGTAAAGTTTACCTACCCTGTTATGACTTCAGAAGAACATGCTGAATTTTCCATGTATGCTGGCCTTTAATATAGAGGGCTACAAGAGGATTATATCTTAGGTCAAGACACTCCAAATCCATCATAAACCAAAGGGAAAATAGTTTCTACTTACTAGAGGATTGAATGGACCCAAAAGGAAGCTCTAACTTGCTGTTTTGGGTGCTGAACTTAGGAGGCAGCTGCCTTCTTACCGCATTCCTTGCTGCTGTGGTTGGTAGCAGAAATCACAGAAAATAGGGGGCTTAGTGCAGGATATTCAGGATACCAAGATGGCATCAGAGGTAGTACAATAAATAGTATATCTCTTCATCAGAGGTAGCTTTGTTCTTCTATGCTTCACTAGATTTGTTGTGTAGTCATATTTCTTTGTTCAACCATTATCATGCCTAGTAAATTGTTGTATGATACTGTCGGTTCTTATCAATCTGTACACTTGAATTAGAAGGAGCAAATTATCTATGTTATATTCTAAGCAGCATATACTAAGTGTCATAAATGAAAGTTTTAGATTCTATGTTATATTCGTTATCTTGCACAGCAGCCTTTAAAAACTCAGTATTCTATTTTATTTGATACATGTACACATTTGTTTTAGTTATTTGACATATGGTGGATTTATGTGTTTTTACAGTTTACAAATCTCAAGTACTCCAGAGTTGAAATTGATGAAGTGCGGTTCGAGTAGGCTGAATGCATGCTAGATTACATTTGAAGTGCGGTTCTACCTTGATGTGTTAAAAGAATGTTCTACCTTGATTTTGATATCTATTATCTAGCTTTTGATGTAAAAAGAATGTTTGGGTATTTTATGGATATTGTTGTAAGAAGATTATTTATATAATTTGTAAATATTTGTGTATTTTATGGATATTATTGAATGAAGAATATTTGTATAATTTGTAAATATTTGTGTATTTTTTTTGTTATTATCGGTTTTTCATTGTTTCGGAAATCAAATTTGTACTGTTAAAAAATATACATATTACATCGGTTTTCCACCGCTGCAAAATCGGTGTTATTAACTAATATTACATCGGTCATTTACCGCTGTCAAAACTGGTGTTATTAACATACAATATTACATCGGTTTACATCGTTGATGAAACGATGTCGTTAAGTGATACTACACCGGTTAATAACCGATTCGAAGACTGGTGTCGTTAAGTGATACTACACCGATTTTAACCCGATGTCTAAAATGACAGACTTTTAACATCGGCTTCATAGACATCGGTCGAAAATGAAATAGACACCGGTGGAAAACCGATGTCTATGAAGGTTTTTGTTGTAGTGGAAGGTTCAACCTGTTGGTGCAATCGACCTCTAGGGTTTTGATATTTGACAATATGACCAAGTGTTGACCCAAACATGACTTGATGTTTGGGAGAGAGAGAGAAGTCTAATCAGGGCTAGATGACTAGCAAAAGTAAGTCCTAATTAAAGGTTAGGCAAAGTGGAAGTCCCGGTGAGTGAAGTCGGACCCTAGTGAGTGAAGTTAAGCAGTGGAAGTCCCGGTGAGTGAAGTCGGGCCCTAGTGAGTGAAGCTAGATGGTGGAAGTCCCGGTGAGTGAAGTCGGACCCTAGTGAGTGAAGGTAGGTGGAGGAAGTCTTGGTGAGTAAGCCAGGTCCTAGTGAGTGAAGCTAGGTGGAGGAAGTCCTGATGAGTGAAGCTAGGTAATGGAAATCCTAGTGAGTTAAGCTAGGCAATCCTAGGGAGATAACTCTAGGTTATACTTGAATTCTAATAACACTATTTTTATCTATTGTGCTAACTCAGTGTTGTAGGGAAGTTCAGTTAAGTCGACGGGTTGACCAAGTAGTTGACACGAAGTCCAGACGGGTCGAAGGGAAGACCGGACGTCTGGCAGGTAAGTGAAGGTAAGTCACTACAGGGGAGTGACTATGAGGATGCGTTTCCAGGAATGGAGCTTAGGCGTCGATCCAACTTAGAACCATTTCGGAACTCTAAGTTGAGATCGTGATTAGATTCCGATCTCGGTGAGACGTAATCTAATTAATACTATGTTTATTTATTATAACTGTACTAATACTTTGTTTTGCAGGGTAATATAGTTTACATTTTGCCTCGGACTAACTCTTTCTTGCAGGAGAAGGACTTTCTGGAGAAAAGTGGTTCGGGCGCCCGGAATGCAAAGTTTATCCCCATCACGCGTCGCCACGTGGAGCTTCATGGTTGGCTAGGCTACGTCACACTCCAGGCGCTCGAAAGGGATCCAGGCACCCGGAGCCTCCTATATAAGGAGGATGCACCCTGGAGCAAAGAATCAACTTAGAACAAGATCTTCCAAAGCTTGCTCTTCTGTGCTGTGCTCCTGCGACGTTGCGAGGCTTCTCCGACAAGTGCTATTTTTATTTTCCTTATTATTGTCGGTATTGTTTATTTATTAGCATTCCTGTAATTTAAATTGTGTAAACATCTTTTCGAATTGCTAGTAAATTGCCCAACGAAAGCACTCAACTAGTGCGGACCTTGGAGTAGGAGTCGACAAAGGCTCCGAACCAAGTAAAATGACTCTTGTTAGCATTAATCATTTTATCTTTTCGCTGTGCACTCGACTCGAGCTTTTACGATATTTTTTAATTACTATTCACCCCTCTCTAGCGAATTCATCGATCCAACACAACCTTCCCGAATGGAAGCTAATCAAAGATATTCTCTAAACGAACCTTCCCGAGTGGAAGCTAACCAAAGGTGTGCACTTGCAAGTGTTTTGCTCTATGGAGCAAGAAAAATCCACTCTCCAAAGCAAAAGCTAAAGCTATACAAAGTATTGGATCGAGAAGCGCTAGAGGGGGGGGGGAGTGAATAGCGCTCGTGGCTATTTCGTTCGATTATCGGAAAACTATCGGAGTTAAAACGTGCAGCGGAATGAGCGAAAATAAAATAAAGAGACAACACAAAGAGACAGGTCGATTTTACTTCGTTCGGAGCCTAAGTCGACTCCTACTCGAAGGCCCGCGATCCTTGATCGCTTCCGGTGGGCAACAACTATAAGCTTGTTAAAAGATTACAATTATGAGTACAAATAAAAGCTATCAAAAATTATACCGACAACAAGAAATGCTAATTCTGAAGCTTCGGGTCGTCGGGCACTTGTAGTAGCACTTCGGAGCGTCTTTTGGAGCAGCGTGTAGATGAAAGATCACTTAGAATTCGTTGTACTTTGAAGCTGCACCTCAACCCTCCTTTTATATGCGGTTCCGGGCGCCTGGATCCCTTCCGGGCGCCTGGAGTGTGACGTGGCCAACCAACCAGGATGCTCCACGTGGTGAAGTCGCGCAGGGGATAGAATTTGGTCCCGGGCGCCCGGACCTGTTCCGAGCGCCCGGACCTCCGGGCGCCCGGATCCATCCCGGGCGCCCGGACAGCCTTTTTCCAGCAGGTTCCTCACCTGCAAACAAAGGTTAGTCCGAGCAAAATACCCTGCAAGACAATGTTAGAATCTGATAAAACACAGTAAGTAATAATTGACAGTCTTCGGACTGTCCGAGTCTGACTTTGGATTTCCAGCCGGAAGCCCTAGGTCGACCCGACGCCTACTGTTCCCTCTGCGGGGAACGCATCCTCACCTACTCCACTCAGGAGATTTACCTGTTGCCAGTCGATCCTCCAGATCGACTGGACTTTTGCTCAGCACTCGATGCTTCCGGACTTTCTGCTGGACATCCGCTTCCCCGGCTAGTCCAGTCTTTCACCTGGTTCACGACACCAGGACTTTTCACCTAGGGTTACCACCCCCTAGGACTTTTGCCTGAAGCCATCAACCTGCCAAGACTTTACGCATAGGGTTACCACCCCCTATGACCTAGGGTTACCGCCCCCTAGGGTTTTCCCTTTGCCTAACCGCAGCTAGGACTTTCCTGAAATCCTCAAGTAGACTTGTTAGACTAAAAAACATCTTAACTTTGAATTCTTTGTCGTTATCAAAACACGAGTTCGATCGTCGAATGCTTCCCGCACCAACAATCTCCCTCTTTTTGATTATAGCAACACAAATTCGAAGTTAAGTAAACAAGCGAATAGATAGTCATTTTAAACACAGGTAAAATTTATTAAGTATAGCTGAACAATGTAACTAAAGTAAATTTTGCCCTATATACTCCCCCTTAACTTTGGCTCCCCCTTAACTTTTGCTCCCCCTTAATTTTTAACTTGAATTTTATGTTTACATTTTTGCTACTCTCCCCCTTTGCCATAACTCAAAAAATAGGCAATGTATAAAGAGTTGTACATGATTAAAGTTAGCAATATTCAACAGAGTTTGGAAGTTAAGGTCAATTGGAATTTAAGTTTTTAGGACCAGATTATTCATTTAAGTTCAGTTGGTCCTTAAGTCCAAGCACAAGTCATGTTTATATATTAGGTATCAGAGCCATAGAGAACAAAACATTCTTGAAAAATAAATTGAGTATCTTTTGCCAACTGTCTAACCTTTAGTTACTTGCTGATTGTCTATAGGACAATAGCTTTTACTAGGTTAGTCAAGTTAAGTTATTTAGGTCTAGATAGACTTGACTAGAGCTGGAGAACTTTAACTTGATTAATGTTTATTGCATATTTAACACCCAGACTCATATTGATGCACAGATATAAGCATTCTTGAGTCCAGTCTATACCCTATGCATCTCACGCCATTCTATATTTTTCATTCACAATCAAGGTAAACCTAGGTGTTTTGTGAGATGCTCTGGCTTAATTCTAGGGGAACATGCTATCTAGGGGGGAAATCCTAGACTAAACCCAACTTTTGAAAGTCTAGTAAAATTGGAGTTTTGAAAAACTATTTTTCCTAGAATTTGAAAACAAAATAATAATAGTAAGATATCTATTCTACCCAACACATTCCTATTTGCCTTCTAAGTCCATTGAACTCAAGTTCAGGTAAGGGTTTTGTAAAAATGTCAGCTAGGTTTGATTTGGACTCAACGTGGTTGAGTGCAATTTCACCTTTAGCTACATGATCCCTTACAAAGTGGTGTTTTACCTCTATGTGTTTGGTCCTAGAGTGGTGTATAGGATTTTTGGTCAGATTAATTGAGCTGATATTATCAATAAAGATTTTAGTATTTTTATAGTCTAGTTGATAGTCTTTTAGTGTATGCATCATCCATAACAATTGAGATGCACATTCTCCTAGAGCTATGTATTCAGCTTCTGTAGTAGATAGAGCAACACAATGTTGCTTTCTGCTTGACCAACTTACTAGGCACTGACCTAGAATCTGGCAGCCACCACTTGTACTTTTTCTGTCTAGCTTGCACCCGGCATAGTCTGAATCAGAATAGCCATAAAGGTCAAAAGTGCAAGTTCTTGCATACCAAAGTTCTACATTTAGAGTTCCTTTAATATACCTCAGTATTCTTTTAACATATGTTAGGTGTGACTCTTTTGCACAGGATTGGTATCTAGCACACATACCTACTGCAAACAGTATGTCAGGTCGACTTGCAGTTAGATAAAGTAAACTCCCTATGGCACTCCTATAGTATTTTGGGTCTACAGGTTTTCCGTCAGGGTCAGAGTCAATGTTTATGTTGGTTGCCATTGGAGTATTTATAATTTTTGAGTTTTCCATGCTGAATTTTTTGATTAACTCCTTAGCATACTTAGTTTGATAAATGTAGATTCCATCTTTGGTTTGTTTTATTTGTAAGCCTAAGAAAAAGTTGAGTTCCCCAACCATGCTCATTTCAAATTCACTTTCCATTAACTTAATAAATTCTTTTAGAAATTTTGAGTTAGTTGAGCCAAAAATTATGTCATCAACATAGATTTGGGCTATAAAGATGTCTTTTCCTATAGTTTTCACGAACAAAGTAGGATCAATTTGTCCTTGGTTAAATTCTTTGGATATTAAGTAATTAGATAATCTTTCATACCATGCTCTAGGGGCTTGTTTTAGTCCATATAGTGCCTTTTTTAATTTAAAAATGTGATTAGGGTAGTCTATGTCTTCAAACCCTGGAGGTTGGCTTACATAGACTTCTTCCTTGATAAAACCATTTAAAAAAGCCGACTTAACGTCCATTTGGTACAATTTGAATCCTTTATTGGCTGCATAGGCTAATAACATCCTAATGGACTCGAGTCTAGCTACTGGAGCATAGGTTTCATCATAGTCTAGGCCTTCGACTTGACTAAACCCTTTGGCTACTAATCTTGCCTTGTTTCTTACTATATCACCGTGATCATCTAACTTATTCCTAAAAACCCATTTAGTATCTATTATTGATTTATCTATGGGTTTAGGTACAAGGTCCCAGACTTGGTTTCTCTCAAATTGGGCTAATTCTTCCTGCATTGCAATGATCCAGTCTGGATCAGGCAGGGCTTCTTCTATAGTTTTAGGTTCAATTTTAGAAATTAGAGCAATCTGACTAAGGTTTCTATAGGACGATCTAGTTCTGACTCCTAGGTTTGGGTCACCCAAAATTTGGTCAGGTGGGTGAGAGGTGCTTATTCTAGTTGGTCTTATTTGTGAGTCAGAAACTGGTTCTTCAGACTCATTAAGATTAGTTTGGATTTCATCATCATCTACATCTCTTGGATTAGTGTTAATATTTGCAGTTATATTAGGTAAGTTGTTTTCTTCATCAAATATTACATTAGTTGTTTCTTCAACTTTCAATGTATTTTGATTATATACTCTAAAGGCTCTACTGGTAGAGGAGTATCCTAAGAATATTCCTTGGTTAGATTTGGGTGTAAATTTTCCTAAGTAATCTTTAGTATTTAAAATGTGAACTTTACAACCAAATACTTTTAAATAATTTAGATTGGGAATTTTATGATAGTAGAGTTCATACGGTGTTTTGTTGTGATATTTGTTTATTAAAATTCTGTTTTGAACATAATTTGCCGTATTTATTGCTTCAGCCCAAAATTGATGACTTAACTCATATTCGTTTAACATTGTCCTAGCGGCTTCTTGTAGTGTTCTATTTTTACGTTCTACTAGTCCATTTTTTTGGGGGGTTCTAGGACATGAAAATTCATGTTGGTATCCATTTACTTTACAAAATTGGGTGAACTTATGATTTTCAAATTCCCCTCCGTGATCACTTCTTATCCTTTTAATTTTAGTATCTTTTTCATTTTCCGTTAAGTTGCAAAAATTACTAAATATTTCATAGGTTTCATCTTTTATTTTTAGAAATTTTACCCAAGTATACCTGGAGTAGTCATCAATTATTACTAAGCAATATTGGTTCTTGTTTAGTGATTTGGCTCCATGTGAATCAAATAGATCGAGGTGAAGGAGCTCAAGTATGGTGTTGGATCTTTCTAGGTTAGTTGACTTATGGGTTGACTTGGATTGTTTTCCTTTTTGACATGCATCACAGATTGAATTTTCAATAAATTTTAATTTGGGCAAACCTCTAACTAGACCATTTTGACTCATTCTTGAAATAAGTCTTGTGTGTGTGTGACCCAGCCTTCTGTGCCACAGTTGGGTTTTCTCTTGTTGTGTCAGGACTTATAGAGGATATTGATAAATTAATTGTGTAGATGTTATTTTTCCTAAGTCCCTTAAGTTTAATTTCTGAATTTTCAATATTTTTAACTAGACACCCAGTTTTATCGAAATTAACTAGATATCCGCTGTCACACAATTGACTTATACTTAGTAAATTAAAGTTAAAATTGTCAACCAATAAAACATTTCGAATAACGAAATCGGAACTAAGTTCAATATTACCTTTTCCGATTACTTTAAGTTTACCGTTGTTGCCGAATGCAACTGATCCTAGACTCTTGTACTTGAGTTTGGTAAACTTCAACTTGTCTCCAGTCATATGTCTGGAGCATCCACTATCCAACATCCATTGATCCAATTCCTACACATGAAGTAGTTGAATTGGTTTCTTTTTAATGGATTAAAGATAGTGTGATTGAAGCAGACACTATGTTTATTGTCTCCTTAAATTTTCTATTCTATTGTATTCAAGATAAAAATAATTTTGAAATTTAAGTTTAAAATAATTTTGAAATTTAAGTTTAAAATAATTTTGAAATTTAAGTTTTGAAGTTTTAAAATAATTTTAAGTTTAAAATAAGTTTGAAATTTATGTTTTAAATAATTTTGAAATTTAAATCTGAAATAATTTTGAAATTTAAGTTTTGAAGTTAAGTTTAAAATAATTTTGAAATTTAAGTTTGAAATAATTTTGAAATTTAAGTTTGAAATAATTTTGAAATTTAAGTTTAAAATAATTTTGAAATTTAATTTTGAAATTTAAGTTTTGAAGTTATGTTTAAAATAATTTTGAAATTTAAGTTTGAAATAATTTTGAAATTTAAGTTTAAAATAATTTTGAAATAATTTAAGTTTAAAATAATTTTGAAATTTAAGTTTGAAATAATTTTGAAATTTAAGTTTAAAATAATTTTAAGTTTTGAAGTTTTTTTTTTTAATTACTTAGTCATCTCACCCGATCTAAATTCTCAATCAGGGAGTCCTATAACTTTTTGTGAGATGAATTGAGGTTCAATTAAAGGGTTTTGTTTAGTCTTGTGTTAGATTCAGGTTTAGCTTTGGATTCAACAAGTAAGCATTCTTTGGATAAACTTCTGGGCTATGGTGAGTCACAAGGAGCTCATTAAAGTAACCATGCCTTCGAGGTTTTCCAAATAGTCCTACCCATTGAACTTAATACTAAAACTTGGTCTAACTAGTTAGGATCCATTTAAGGGTAGCTTCGGTCAGTTTCACTTGGCCAAATGCACCAGGTCGAAGCCATATCTTCCTAGACATGCGATGCCCAAGTTTCCCTAACGTACTATCAACCAAAAACTTCACCAGTACTGTGATTCAAGTTAAACTTATCCCGTTTTAATCTAACCTTAACTACCCTGCCGGGTAATCTATTCTTGTTTTACCCATTCCGGGTAAATTAGGTTCAGTTACCCTGTCGGGTAGTTCAGTTGGAGGTGCCAGCTAGTTTGGACCCTCCATCTATTTATAATTTCGATTTGTTTAATTATGAATTTTTAATTTAATTTCGAATTGATTTTTAATTTTAAAATTTTTTAATTTAATTTTGAATTTTAAATTTTGAATTTGATTTTTAAGTTTTAAATTTTTAATTTAATTTCGAATTTTAAATTATGATCGTTTTCATTTAGCTTTCCCTGGATCACGGCCTCGATATGGTCTGTCGAGGTAGTATATTTGATCCTTCGGAACCCAGTATTGGCCAAGTCCAATTTGATTTATCAATTTGGACTTGGGGACCCATGCTTGGACTGATTTACTACTTTGTTTGTTTATTAAGGATAAATAAGATTTATATTTCTTTTTACTTTTATATCCTAGCTCAGTTCTATTGTAGATGGCTCTTTGTGTCCCAAGAATTAGATCCAAATTCTTGGAGCCCAGAGAGAACTTTTCTAAAGTAATTTTTAAATCATTTAACTGATTTTTCAGATTTGAATTTTCTTTCTCAAGTTGTTGTACTTGAGTTGAATCTTCAGTTAAAGATTTTGAGTTAGTTACTCCTTTAAGAATGGTTACTTCTTTTAAAAGTGACTTAATTTTCAAATTTGACTTGGCTAATTTGCGAAGTAAATAATTGACTAAATTATTAAGCCTAGGAATACTTACAACGGAGTCTGGCCCTTCGGAAACGGATGCGGATCCGTGGCTTTGCTCGGAGTCGGCTTCTGACTCGCTCTCGGATTCACTGATCTGGTCCAGGGCCATCAATGCGAGTAAACTTGTTTGGTCGAGTTCGTCGTCTTCGTCCTCTGAAGAAGATTCGTCCCAGGTTGCCTTTAGTGCCTTCTTTCTTCTTTGCTTTTGGCCTCCTTTTGGTTGGGACAGTTGGCCTTGATATGCCCTTTCTGGTTGCACCTGTAACATGTGACTTCAACTTTACCTTTGAGTTTTGTTGGGCCTCCCTGGATCACCTTCTTTAGATC
The DNA here is from genome assembly GCF_018446385.1 of Zingiber officinale. Taxonomy (NCBI): domain Eukaryota; kingdom Viridiplantae; phylum Streptophyta; class Magnoliopsida; order Zingiberales; family Zingiberaceae; genus Zingiber; species Zingiber officinale. Next base: position 15,297,947 of record NC_056002.1, read on the forward strand.
TTTCTTGTTGAAGCCCTTCTTCTTCTTGTAGAGCTTTACAAGATTCACAAGTTCACTGGTTAGTTCATCTTCAATCTTCCGAGTCGGTTCATCTTCCGATTCCGATTCAATTTTTCATCCTCTTGATTCCCGTGTTCGATTCGTTCTCGCAACCAAAGCAATCCTTTCTCGGATGGTCGTGCATTAGTTTGTTCATGGAGTTCGAATTCACTAAATAATTGCCTAATTTCAAGGAGGACAAATCCTTAGAGACTTTATAGGCATCTACCATTGATGCCCATAGTGTACTCCTAGGGAATGAGTTAAGGACATACCTTATTATATCTCTGTTTTCTACCTTCTGCCCAATTCCATGTAGAGAATTCAGGATATCTTGAATTCGGGCGTGCAAAGAGCTTGCCGTCTCACCTTCCTGCATTTTCAAATTGTATAGTTTATTTAGTAACAAATCACGCTTACTTACCTTGGTTTCCGAGGTGCCCTCGTGTAGTTCGATCAGTTTCTCCCATAGTTCCTTTGCGGAGGAGAATGGACCGACTCTGTTGAGCTCTTCTTTGGTAAGACCGCACTGGATTGTGTAGGTGGCTTTGGCGTCGGCTTCCACCTTTTTGATAAATGCTGGCTCCCAGTTCTCACAGGATGTAGGCTTACCGTCTGTACCTGTTGGTAGTTGCAGTCCTGTTTTGACGATCATCCAGGTGTCGAACTGGATCTTTAGATAAATTTTCATTCGCCCCTTCCAATATCCGAAGTCTTCTCTTGAAAATAATGGGGGACGAACGATGCTAAATCCTTCTTGTTGGGCCATTTAGATCTAAAAAACAGAAACAACAAGATCTATTCCAAGACTAAGTCTTGGATTAGTAGTGCGGGAGGAAGGAAAAAATTACAGGCTCAAGTGGTATTGACCGGCTTTGAGCAGAAAATCGATTCGTAAAAAAAATTAGAATATAGCTATGAGGCTAAATTCTAATCGACTCCGAACAAAACCACGAAAAAAATTGTCTCGAATAGTGGTTGCACTGATTCAAGACGACCCCGCTCTGATACCAATTGTTGGATCGAGAAGCGCTAGAGGGGGGGTGAATAGCGCTCGTGGCTATTTCGTTCGATTATCGGAAAACTATCGGAGTTAAAACGTGCAGCGGAATAAGCGGAAATAAAATAAAGAGACAACACAAAGAGACAGGTCGATTTTACTTCGTTCGGAGCCTAAGTCGACTCCTACTCGAAGGCCCGCGATCCTTGATCGCTTCCGGTGGGCAACAACTATAAGCTCGTTAAAAGATTACAATTATGAGTACAAATAAAAGCTATCAAAAATTATACCGACAACAAGAAATGCTAATTCTGAAGCTTCGGGTCGTCGGGCACTTGAAGTAGCACTTCGGAGCGTCTTTTGGAGCAGCGTGTAGATGAAAGATCACTTAGAATTCGTTGTCCTTGAAGCTGCACCTCAACCCTCCTTTTATATGCGGTTCCGGGCGCCTGGATCCCTTCCAGGCACCTGGAGTGTGACGTGGCCAACCAACCAGGATGCTCCACGTGGCGAAGTCGCGCAGGGGATAGAATTTGGTCCCGGGCGCCCGGACCTCCGGGCGCCCGGATCCATCCCGGGCGCCCGGACAGCCTTTTTCCAGCAGGTTCCTCACCTGCAAACAAAGGTTAGTCCGAGCAAAATACCCTGCAAGGCAATGTTAGAATCTGATAAAACACAGTAAGTAATAATTGACAGTCTTCGGACTGTCCGAGTCTGACTTTGGATTTCCAGCCGGAAGCCCTAGGTCGACCCGACGCCTCCTGTTCCCTCTTCGGGGAACGCGTCCTCACCTACTCCACTCAGGAGATTTACCTGTTGCCAGTCAATCCTCCAGATCGACTGGACTTTTGCTCAGCACTCGATGCTTCCGAACTTTCTGCTGGACATCCGCTTCCCCGGCTAGTCCAGTCTTTCACCTGGTTCGCGACACCAGGACTTTTCACCTAGGGTTACCACCCCCTAGGACTTTTGCCTGAAGCCATCAACCTTCCAAGACTTTACGCATAGGGTTACCACCCCCTATGACCTAGGGTTACCGCCCCCTAGGGTTTTCCCTTTGCCTAACCGCAGCTAGGACTTTCCTGAAATCCTCAAGTAGACTTGTTAGACTAAAAAACATCTTAACTTTGAATTCTTTGCCGTTATCAAAACACGAGTTCGATCGTCGGATGCTTCCCGCACCAACACAAAGTGCAAAAATTTCTAAGTGGTATGCTCTCAAGAGATTGAAACAAGGTAAAGATTTATATAAGCTCCCAAGACTTCTGGAGCTTAAAAAGCAGTATACAAATCAACCAAGTTACAAATTACTTATAAAGTCTTTTTAGACTCAGGTAACTCTTACCACACTTTTTGTAAATCTAGGAAATCTAGGTTGGTGTCTAGGGGAACCAATCCTGTTTAAGAAATTGTTGGGAAGCTTCTTCGAAGTCTTACTTTAGTCTCTTCAAAATTTGAGCGGTCAGCAGATCAGAATATTCCTTGAATTTTAAGAAGTCTGCTTTGAAAGCCGCTCGACGCTCTTCTTCTTGGGATTTATAAGAGGTCATCTCTGATAGAACGTCCTCCAGCAGCGTCACCACCTTCGCCTCGCTCTGAATAGTGTTAGCCATCTGCTCGTGAAGGGTGGTTGCTTCTCCATCAGCCTGTGTTAGCTGACCTTGTAGATCAACTACTTGCTTATCTAGGGCAGTGACTTGGACCTCTTGTTTGGTGAGTCAGGAAGTAAGCTTGACTCGACCAGCCTCCAGCGAGATAACTTTGGATTGTGAGGATTTTTTCCCCCTCTAAATTGCTTCATCTAGATCGGCTCAGAGGAAAAATATTTGTGCCCTGGAAAGTTCGAGTTCCTCGCGAAGCCCAACAACTAAGTTTCTTTGGAAGAGGCACTCTTCTTTAGCCTAAGCGGCTTCTGCTTTAGCCTCTATGGTCGCTCAGGTAGGCTCTACAATGCGAGCTTCCAGATCGATGATTTGTTGCAATAGTTGACCAATCTGCTTAACGAGTGCGGGAATCTGGCTACAGACGTACATGTGTTCTGACCATAGCTATATGAAGAATTTCCATCTACCTTAAGTGACCACATAAGGAAGCAAAGACCACAAATGTAAAACGTACACCTTAAGTATGATATTGTTAGTGCAACGGCTAACTTCTAGCAAGTCTATTTTTTCTAAAGACTTGGCATAATCGCCAGTCTTCCACAACTATAGCATGTTGGCCTAGCGCTCCATCTCTTCTGAATGGCTGGGGCTAGGATGAATCCTAGGAAAAATAAGGCTCGAGGAAGCCTCTAACTAGGGTGCGAAGTCAGTTTTGGTCCGACCCACTGGAATGATAGGCGGTGTCTCAGATACAAGGTGCATAGAATTAGTGACTGGAGAACTAATTAAGGGTTTTCTAGAAGGCTTCCTAATCGTAATACTTATTCTCGATCGGGAGGAAGGTCTCTCAAGCGAGGCCGCTGCTCAGCTGGGAGGCTCGAGGCACTTGCCCCTCCTAATTCTTAGAGGGGAAGCTGACACTTCGATCTCCTCATCGATCAGGGAAAGGGTCACTCTACTGATCTGGGGGAGATGGATCCGCATGAACAATATCTTCCACTCTCTCAGGCACTGGTGGTTGTGCTTCGGAATCCACTTTAGAGATGGTGGCCTCTCAGTTGGATGAGGCAATCTCAATGCCAGTTTCCAAGGGCTCTTAAGGGGGAGGTAGATTGGACTCGCCTGAAGCAACACCAGCAGCATCCGATGAAACTTCTGGAGTCGTTAGAGCCCGAAAGTCCGCTTAGTTGGCCTTCAAGAGCTTGCTCATTGAAGTGCCCAACATTGTATCCTCTTCAGATCGACAAGAAAAGTAAATTAGTTATCATAAAAGATGAAGACTAGGTAATGCTTACCAAGTGACTTCTCCAGGTCGACTGTGGTAGGATTTAAACGAGCCTAATAGAGAAGACATTCTTTTTGGATGATGGTAGTCCAGTTGAAGCACATGCCGACTGGTGTCTCTAATGTCCGTTGATACTTGAGATTCTTCTTATATTTCCCAAGCGGCGGTGGTTCTGAGAGCTCTCCTCTCCAGCCGACGGGAAGTTGAAAGGGGTTGGCTGTTTCAAAAAGAAAAATTTGTTCTTCCAGCTTTTGTGAGACGAGGGGTTCCTTCTAAAAACTTACATCCCGCTCAAGATATAAAATGAAAGGCTCCTAACTCAACTCACTTTAGATGAAAAAAGTAATGGAAGAAAGAAGGGGTGAGCGAGATGTCATATAATCGTAAAATCACATCCACCCCACATAGAATTCTAATAGCATTCGATGTCAGTTGATGAAGAGAAATCCCAAAATATGTTCACACGTCTCTAAAAAACTCGGGAATAGGGAAGCGAATGCCACTCTCTACCTGGTTGTAAAAGAATGTGGTGAAATCGAGAGGAGGCATCGAGGGCACTTGGTCCCTCTAGGTACTCGAATCACATAATCAGGAGAAATATCATAGTCTAACTTAAGTTCTCACCCCCCCCCCCCCCCTTAACTTCCTGGTCATAGAGGAATGCATGATCTCATACCATGGGACAAAAGTCATTAGAAGTTTTTAAGAAAGAGACTTAACAAACAAAGGGAGCCAAAAGAAAGTAAGGACTTACATGAGAATAGGGGAGCATAGACGATGAAGAGAGACGTCGAAGAGTCAGACAGAGGCGACAAAGAAGATGAAATGTCTAGAAACCCTAATATAGCATTGATTCTTCGACGTGGATCGTTAGATCAAAAGGCGATACAGGGGAAGGATTTAATTGATGTCATTAGATGCGGTTCCAATTTTGAGAAGTGTGCAGAGTATACTCCTCTGTGTTAGCACTTTGGAACCACTAATAGTCAAAACACTTGATGTGATCGTGATGTGACCTCATGTCTATGAATGGTGACTCATAAGTTTATTGGTAGATTGAGGATGATACGTCACCAATCATGGCATGCCTCATTAATAGGCATCACGATTCATAAATTAATAAATCTCTCAGATTCTTCTACAATAAATACAGAAGACTTCCTTCTCTCTCTCTCCACGTGGTAGCGATAATCATAATCAGCTTTTAACTAAGTCATACCTCAAGTTAGTCATCTGTACACTTCCTTTGACTGCACTAAAGGGGAAGACTTATGACATGGTGGTCCACAAGAAGTGACATGTGGCGTCAAGAAGTCAATGCAGCAAGCAGGGGCGGATCTAGGATTTTAAGTTTGGGGGGGTCGTATATTAAGTGACGAAAATATTTATTAAATGTATTATATAATAATGACCTTTCCAAACTTTCAAAATGCATAATGTATATTTAGTTGAAATGTGAAAAATAAAGGAGAAAAAAAACGTAAATTCAGTCCTACAAAGATTCGAACTCAAGATGTGTGTTAAAATAAAAATAAAATTTATCATTACACCAACTATACATATTTTTTAAATTAGGGTAAAATAATATATATACTAATAAAATTTTAAAAAACTTCTCTATAAAATTATGTTATTAAAAAATTTTGGAGGGGCCATGGCCCTCTCATGTCCTAATATAGATCCGCCCCTGGCAGCAAGTAAGGTGACAGTCAAAGTCAAGGACAAGGAGGGTGTTGGTTGGTCCTAGGAAGATCATACCGGTTCCACTGTACAAAAATTTTGTACAAGTGTCAAACCTTTCCTAAACAACCTATTGTGTTCTTTAGAAGTTAAATTAGGAATCGCAAACGGAACTTAACATTATTGATTCCAAATTTAACATATCTATTCTTAATGGTTTTGACTTTGATCGTAAGCGGAACTTAACACTATTGATCCAAATCAACCTATGTTATAAATTCAATTAAATATTAATTTCCAAAATTGGCTTTCAGGACTGTATAGCGAGGCACATGGTCTTCTTGGGTATGGGAGCATCCACCACCGCCTAGACAAAGCCTTTTAAGGAAAGCTAATATTTAATTTCTTATATAACTCTAGGTTTAACCAAAAGAAACAATCGAATCATAAATTTGAAAAAAAAAACACAACTTCGAAACAAATCGAAAAAACTAGAATCTAATGCCTCTTGTGTTTGAAATTTTTACAAAGAAAAATAACTAGCATAATGCGGAAAAAAATTACTAGTTATACCTTTTCTTTATAAGCTAATAACCTCGAGATCTTCTGTCGTATTCCTCACCTCCTCTTGGACGTCGTGTGGGAGACAATCCTCCAAGATGAACACCACCCAAAGAGCTTCTCCTCCTTCTCTAGATTTCGGCCACAACCACCACAAAAGAACCAAAGAGAGCAAGGGGAAAGGGAATAGGGAGAGGGCCGGTCACTATGGAGATCAACAATAAGAGAATAAGAATTGTTATGTCATGAGGTCTCTCCTCCCCTTCTTTTATATTACTTGCCCAAGGCAAATAAGGAAAGCCTTTTTAAAAAAAATTAAAATCTTCCTCTTGTTTTTTCCTTTTCTCTTTTTATTTTTCCTTTTCTTTCCTCTTGATTGAATCAATCATCAATCATAGATTGGATGATGATTTAATTTTGGCTAGCCCCTTGCTTGGGCACCAAGCAAGGGTGGCCGACCACATCATCAAGGAGAGAAATTATTTTTATAAAATTTTACAAAAAAAGAAATCCTCTTATAAAATTTTACAAGCTCTCTTTCCTATTGTCGATATTTAAAAAGGAAAGTTTTAAAAATTAAAACCAAGTTTTAAATTTTAAAACTTCTCTTCTAAAATTTTCTTTTTTAACATGGTTACAAAATTAGAAAATTTCAATTTTAAACTTCTCTTCCTTTTTTCTAAAAACCATAAGGACGGTTACAAAAAGGAAAGTTTTAAAACTTTAAAATTTTCTTTTAAACCATGTAGCCTAATTCAAATAAGGAAAGTTTTATATTTTAAAAACTCTCTTTTAAAACTTGTAGTTTTCTACAAAGAAAAAATTTTAAAAATTCAAAACACCTCTCCTAATTTGACATATTATGGTCGGCCCCTCTTTGCTTGGACACCAAGCAAAGGGTCGACCCCTTTGTGAAGCAGATTGGCCGACCCCTTTGACTTGGTCACCAAGCCATGGGTCGGCCTCTTCTTGGACACCAAGAAGGACTTTATATGGGTGGACTTGAGGCTTTAATGAGGCTACGACAGAGACCTAGAGGAGAAATTGGTTTTGGCCTTCCGATGAGCTTGAGTATCCCGTGTTCGCCCCGAACACACAACTCAAGTTGATCAATAATAACTCACTCCACTAGAGAGTTATTATTGTACTACCACACCAATCCCAAATTACATTATGAGCTCCTTCATATATGAGTGTGTTAGTCTCCATGTGTTTAAGATAACGAATGCCCACTAATTAAGTAAGTTACTGACAACTCACTTAATTAATATCTAGCTCCAAGAGTAGTACCACTCAACTTCATTGTCATGTTAGACTAAGTCCACCTGCAGGGTTTAACATAACAATCCTTATGAGCTCCCCTTGGAGACATTCTCAACCTAGATAACTAGGATATAGATTCCTTCTATAATCAACAACACACACTATAAGTAATATCATTTCCCAACTTATCGGGCCTATTGATTTATCGAACTAAATCTCACCCTTTGATAAGTTAAAGAAATAAATACTAAATATATGTGATTGTTATTATATTAGGATTAAGAGCACACACTTCCATAATAACTAAGGTCTAGTTCTTTTATTAAGTCAGTATAAAAAGAACTTACCTAAAATGATCATACTCAATACACTTAGAGTGTACTAGTGTATTTTATTAGTCAAGATAAACTAATACCTAATTACACTACGACTATTCGAATGGTTTGTTCCTTTCCATCTTAGTCATGAGCAACTGTTTATAATTTATAAAGAACTGATAACATGATCTTCTGTGTGTGACACCACACACCATGTTATCTACAATATAAATTAATTGAACAACCGCACTTATCAAATAACATGTAGATATTTGACCAATGTGATTCTTTTATTTCATAAATAAATGTTTACAATAGCTAGGCTTTTAGTATACACTCTAACAGAGGGGAGATACATCGCTCGAGTAATGATCAAGTTGATCGAGAGTGGGCAATTCATTCACCAAGAAAGCCCCCCATCGTTTCTAAGCCTTACTGAGTGAGTTTAGAGTAGAGTCATCACTCGACGCTCATATACCCTTTCTAGGTTTTGATAAATTATGTTATAACTCAGGCATCCTACTGCTCGGGAGGCAAATTACTGAGTCACCAATCGGTAGAATTACTACATTAACTCGATATATTATTGTGACCTACATTAAATGTCCAACGCCGCTTATATTCAGTGTTTATTATAGGCTCATAGATATGTAAGAAAGTGGAATAGGCAAAGAAAGCAAATTAATAGTCATGTGCATTTACTATGTCCTCATCAATCATAGCCTCATTAAAAGTTTAGAAGGAGACGAAAGATCTATGGTAATTAATAACCAATAATTGGTTCATTATTTTCTTGTAATAAATATAACTTCATTAATGAGGAAGGTGAAAAGTTTGAGGGAAAAATATATAAAAGGATAGTAATAAGACAAAGAAAAAGACGGGAGACGGATGATCATTTTTTCTTTTCTCTAATTTGATTAACCTACGCATTGCTCAGTCGCATCAACTCTTTTGCCAACACATTGGCAAGTTCTCCTGGAGAACCTTGGAGCAAGATTAGACATGCTTGCTACTATAACATCTAAAGTATTATGTGGAGTGGATATCTGTTGTTTATTCAAATATCTATTCTAATTGTGATTGTTTTTGAATCAGTATAAGAAATTAGTCATCAAACATTACAGTGGTAGGTTAAATACGAGAAGAACGGATACTTAACATTTTAAAAGCTTACGTTTGCGCCGGATAGGATATCGATTATCTTATAGGTCCCTTACGACCGACAAGAGAGGGTGAATTACCCTGCACAATAAAACAACAAATACATTTCTCAAAAATTATAGCTTAATTAAGGCAAACACTTTACTGAAATAAACTAAAATGCATAAACTAAAAGAGGCTACCGATTTTACTTGGTTATAACCGGGGAGGTTGTTAATACAAGACGTTGAAAGCACTAATTGTTGGGATATGCCCGATGCGGTGTGTGCTAGAACACGTTTTGTAAACATGCACGGAGGAATATAAAATAATAATAATGTAGGATCGAAAAGCACTTGAGGGGGGGGTGAATAATACTCGTTTTAAAACTAAACTCAGAGATATACAATAGAATAAAAACACAATTGCAAACACCAAGAGTTACTTGGTTCGGAGCTTGTGGCGACTCCTACTTCAAGGTCCACATGTGAGAGTGCTTTCGATGAGCAATCACTAATCAATCGTAAAATCTTTACAAAGATAATTACAACATATATAATTTAAGTGCAGAATTAAAAGTATAGAAATTCTGGGCTTCTAGTTGTCGGAGCAGTGCTACAGCTTCTTTGGATCATCTTTGGAGCAGTGCATAAAAGAAGGATCACAATTTTGAGTTGTGTTATAGCCTGTTAAAGGTGCCTTCAGCCTCCATAGAAGTCATCTCCAGCAGGGATTCTTATCCACTGCCGATAGGTGTTGATAACTTCTGCTTCCTGCGAAAGTTATCCCTTGGAAGGCGCCTTCAAGCGCATGGAAGGCACCTTCCATCTCTGGTCTAAGGCGCCTTCTGCCCTGTTTCTTGTGCAGTCACAGCCAAGTCACCCGAGGCGCCTCCAACAGCCTCGGAGGTGCCTCGGACACTGTTCATCCGAGCTCTTCTTTGTGCAACTACCTTCCTACAAGGCATATTAGTCTACAAACAAAGTATATCATACAAAATAAAGTTAGCACAATAAAATATGAATAATAAATCTAGGGTTACCTCCCCCTAGGGTTTTTCACTTGCCTAGGATCCACTAGGTCTTTTGCCTAAGAAAACGTAAGATTTTTTGTAAGCTCATTCAGACTTGTTAGATAACAAATAACCTTAACTTTGAACCCTTTGCCATTATCAAAATATAGGTTCGATCGTCTGGTGCTTCCTGCATCAACAATCTCTCCCTTTTTGATTATGACAACAAAATTCAAAGTTAAGTAAAATAATTATAAATGAAAATGAAATAATAAGGAGATGCAACATATGGAACAAGTTAAAAGCTATTTAATTTGCTTATTTGTTAGCTCCTCTTAAGTTTCTCCTTAATTTAGTCTTAGCCCCCCCCCCCCCCCCCCTTAAATTTTCTCTTTTTCTTAACTTTAGCTTCTCTCCCACTTTGACATATTAAAAACATTTGCAAGAGAGTTTGAAAATACTTTTCAAAAAGGAGTTTTTAATTTGAACTTTTCAAAGAGAAAAGATTTCAACTTTTCAAATAGGAGTTTGAATTTTAAAATTAAAAAACTTTTAACCTTGAGAAAAAAACTTTAACTTAACTTAAAAAAAAATATCACACCCTCTGGATTAATGCCAAAAAATTTTAGTGTCTTAGAGTTCAAGTATGAGTGTTAAAAAAACTTAAACATAAACATCTTCTTTTCTTTAAACAAATGTCTAACCTTTAGCTAATAGTTGTTTACCATGAGGTAGTAGCTTTCACTTGGTTAGTCAAGTTAAGCAAGTGTTCCAATTAGTTTAACTAAAATGGATAACTTAACTTGATTAATTTAATTTTAGTATTTGTTGCCCAGACTTATATCGATGCACAGACATAAGCATTCTGAAGTCGAGGTAGTACCCTATATATCTAACATCATTCTAAGTATTTTTCATACACAAGCAAAGTAATCCTAGTGTGCTTGTGAGATGCTCTGGCTGAAACCTAGGGGTACATGTTTTCTAGAGGGAAGGTCCTAAGCTATTTCCAAACTTTGAAAATACTAGTAAAACTAAGAGTTTTGAAAATAATTTTCCTAGAATTTTAAAACATTATTTTGAAAAAAAAACTTAATAAAAGGAGCAATTTTGAAAACCTTTAAAATCTATTCTACTATGCACATACCTAATTATCTTCTAAGTGTACTGAACTCAAATTCATATAAGGGTTTTGTGAAAATGTCTACTAGATTTGATTTGGACTCAACATAGTCAAGTACAATATCACTCCTAGCTACATGATCCCTTACAAAGTGATGTTTAACTTCTATGTGTTTAGTCCTTGAGTGGTGTATTGGATTTTTGGTTAAGTTTATTGAGCTTATGTTATCAATTGAGATTTTTGTACTTTTATATTTTTATATTCTAGTTGATAACCTTTTAAGGTATGCATCATCTATAATAGTTGAGATGCACATTCACGTATGACTGTGTATTCTGCTTCAGTAGTGGATAAGGCAATATAGTGTTACTTTCTGCTGGACCAACTTACTAGGTACTGACTTAGAAGTTGACAGCTACTACTTGTACTTTTTCTATCTAGTTTGCACCCAGCATAGTCTGAATCAGAATATCTAACTAGGTCAAACGTGTTAGTCTTAGGGTACCAAAATCCTACATTTAGAGTTCCCTTAATGTATCTTAGTATTCTTTTTATATTGGTTAAGTGTGATTCTTTTACACACGATTGGTACCTAGCACATATACCTACTACGAATAAAATATCAGGTCGACTTGCTGTTAGGTATAATAGACTTCCTATTGCACTCCTATAGTATTTTAATTCTACTAGTTTTCCTTCTAAGTCAGGGTTAATTTTAGTATTAATTTTCATTGGGGTATTTATATTTTTAGAGTTTTCCATTCCAAACTTTTTAATTAATTCCTTAGTGTATTTGATTTGAAAGATATAGATTTCCTCTTTTGTTTCTTTTATTTGTAAGCCTAAGAAAAAGTTTAGTTCTCCTACTAGTCTCATTTCAAATTCATTTCCATTACTTTAGTAAATTCTTTTAAAAATTTGGTATTTGTTGAGCCAAAAATTATGTCATCTACATAAATTTGAGCTATAAAAATATCTTTTTTTAAAGTTTTAACAAATAAGGTTTGGTCTATTTGGCCTTGGTTAAATCCCTTAGATATTAAGTATGCTGGTAGATGTTCATACTAAGCCCTAGGTGCTTGTTTTAGTCCATATAATGCTTTCTTTAACCTGAAGACATGGTTTGGGTGGCTACATCTTGGGGGTTGATGTACATAAACTTCTTCTTTAATGAACTCATTTAGGAATGCGGATTTTATATCCATTTGATATAACTTGAATCTTTTATGTGTTGCATAGGCTAGCAGCATTCTTATGAATTCAAGTTTGGCTATGGGGTGCATAGGTTTCGTCATAATTTAACCCTTTTACTTGGCTGAATCTCTTTACTACTAGTCTAGCCTTATTTCTTACTATTTTACCTTTATCATCTAGTTTATTTCTGAATACCCACTTAGTGTCAATTATAGATTTATTTGTGGATTTAGGTACAAGTTCCCAGACTTGGTTTCTTTCAAATTGAGCTAGTTCTTCTTGCATTGCAATTATCCAATCAGGGTCATGTAGGACTTCTTCTATAATTTTAGGTTCAATTTTAGAAATAAGGGTTATTTGGCTTAAGTTTCTATATGATGATCTAGTTCGTATTCCTAGGGTTGAGTTACCCAAAATTTGGTTAGCTGGGTGATTAGATCTTATCCTAAATTGTCTTGTGATAGGGTTAATACTTGGTTCTTCTGATTGACTAGTTTTAGGTCTAAGTTGATTATCTTCTTCATCATCTATTTTTCTGAAAATTTGAATATTATTTTCACTAATTTCATTAGGCGAGTTATTTTCTTCATCAAAAATTACATTAGTTGTCTCTTCAATTTTTTGAGTATTTTTGTTAAAGACTCTATAGGCCCTATTAGTCATAGAGTACCCTAAAAATATGCAGTTATAGATTTTGATGTAAATTTACCTAAATAGTCTTTAGTATTTAATATATGTACTTTACATCCAAAAACTTTTAGGTAATTCAGGTTGGGTATTTTTTTATAATATATTTCATAAAGGGTTTTGTTGTAAAATTTATTTATTAATATTCTATTTTAGATGTAACTTCCTGTATTTATTGCTTCAGCCCAAAATTGACTATTGAGATTATATTTGTTTAACATAGTTCTAGCAGCTTCTTGTAATGTTTTATTCTTTCGTTCTACTTGACCATTTTATTGGGGAGTTCTAGGGCATAAAAATTCATGACTATATCAATTAATTTTATAAAATTTAGTAAATTTATGATTTTCAAATTCTCCTCCATGATCACTTTTAATTTTTCTAATTTTAGTATCTTTTCCATTTTCTATTAATTTACAAAAATTATTAAAGATTTCAAAAGTTTCATCTTTGATTTTTAGAAAATTTACCTAAGTCTTGAGTAATCATCAATTATGACTAAGTAGTATTGGTTTCTACTTAGTGACTTGGCTCCGTGTGAATCAAATAGGTCTAAATGTAGGAGCTCAAGTATTGAGTTGGTTCGATTTAAGTTTGTTGGTTTGTGGGTTGACTTAGTTTGTTTACCTTGTTGACAAGAATTATAAATTGAATTTTCTAAATTTTTTAATTTGGGTAAACCTCTAACTAGACCATTTTGACTCATTTTTGAAATGAGTCTGGTATGAGTATGACCCAGTCTTCTGTGCCACAACTTAGTTTCCTCTTGTTGTGTCAGGTGACACTTTAGTGAGGAGGTTTGTAGTTCAATAGCGTAAATATTATTTTTCCTAATTCCCTTAAGTGTAATTTCAGGATTTTTAATATTACTAATTATACACTCAAAGTTGGAAATGGTAACTAAATATCCAGAGTCACACAGTTAACTTATGCTAAGTAAGTTAAAGTTGAATTTGTCAACTAATAGTACTTTTTGAGTAATAAAATCGGAACTCAGTTTGATATTACCTATTCTGATTACCTTAAGTTTTCCTTCATTGTCGAATGCAACTGACCCTAATTTCTTGAGTTTTAGCTTAGTGAATTTTAATTTGTCTCCAGTCATATGTCTGGAGTATCCACTATCCAACATCCATTGGTCCAAATCATTATATTCCTACACATAAAGTATTTGATTTGGATCTAATTTTGACGGATTAAAAGATAGTTTAATTGAATTCAACTCCTTAATTTTCCATCTCACCCAATCTAGATTGTAAAATATGTTATACCTATGGGTGATTCTGAGATGGTTTATTTTAAGTTGATTTAAATTAAATTTATTTTAAGTGAGTTTAATTTAAGTTAGTTTAATTTCGTAAGATTAAGCAAGTTTAATTAAGTTGAATTTTAATTTTAGTTTAGTTCAATTAAGTTGAATTTGGATTAATTAAGTTGAATGTTAAATTTAGTTCAATTAAGTTTAATTTTAATTTAAATTTTAATTTAGTTCAATTAAGTTTAATTTTAAATTTAATTTAGTTCAATTAAGTTGTCAACTAATTTAAACCTAGATCCATCTCATCCTTTTTCTAGATTATCAATCAGGGAACCTTATTTGTTTTGTGAGATGGTAATTTTATCTTTAGTTTAGATTAAAATCTAAGGATTGATTTACATTTGAGTTAGACTAAGGTTTAACAGTTAGTTAATTAAGCATCCATTTCAATGATTGGCTTCTAAGCTGTGCCGAGGCACTAGACCTTCTTGGGTATAAAATCATCCACCACTTCTAGACAAAGCCCTTTTAGAGAAATTGAATATTTAATTTCTTTTCTGAAAATCCTAGGTCTAACCAGTCAAGTGTGAATCAGGCCTAAGTCCTTATATACTCTAGTCTAAGCATGTATAGTGAAAGCAGTAAAGCAAACATCAAACAATTTTATCTACTAAATATGGTCTTTCTATTGGCTCCCCCTAGATTATAGTCTCAATAGGGTCTATCAAGATAATGGATTTGATCCTTGGGGATCCAATATTGTCCAAGTCCAACTTGATTAATCAAGTTCAACTTGGAGGCTCATGCTTGGACTGTTCTTCTATTAGTACGATTAAGAAGAGATAAGTACGATTTAAATTTGTGTTTAGCCTTGTATTTGAGTCCAGATTGATTGTATATGGCTCTTTGATTTCCAAGAATCATATCAAGATTCTTGGAACCCAAAGTGAACTGTTCCAATGTATCCTTCAGTTCTTTGACTTAACTTTTCAAATTGAAATTTTCTTCCACAAATTTTTGGACTTTAGTTGAAGTTCCAGTCTAAACTGATTCTGTCAAGGAGTTTGGGATAGTCACTTCCTTGAGGGATTTGACCTCCTCTTGGAGTGACTTGACCTGGAGGTTGGACTTGGCTAATTTTCTTGACAAGTAAGAAATCAAATTGTGCAATCTAATTAAAGAAATACTTACATTGGTTTGGGAACCTTTTGAACCGGATACGGATCCGTGGCTTCACTCAGACTCAGCTTTCGATTCTGTCTCGGACTCGGATTCGACGACTTGCTCACGGGTCGGAAGTGCGAGGAAACTTGTTTGTTTGATATCTTCATCGGAGTCTTCCGATGATGATTCATCCCATGTTGCTTGTAGCGTCTTCTTTCTTCGTTGCTTCTTCGCTTCCTTCTGATTTGGACAATTTGCCTTGATGTGTCCCTTTTTGTTGCAGCCATAGCAGGTGACTTCAAACTTCGCTTTGGAGCTTGGGCTTGGTTACGTCGTCTTTGATTGGATCACCTTTTTGATCTCCCGTTTTGTGAAACTCTTCTTTTTCTTGCATAGCTTTCGTACAAGGTTGATGAGTTCGGCAGTGATCTCATTGTCGTCCTCTGAGTCTGATTCATCTTCGGGCTCAGGTTCAGTTCGGCTCTTGACTTTTGGTTCCTTTGTCTTGTTTGTACCTGCAATAAAAGTAATAATTTTCTTGACCAAAGGCGTATTAGTCTGTTCATGTAATTCAAATTCAGAGAACAATTCATCTAGTCTAATTGAGGAAAGGTTCTTAGATACCTTGTAAGCATCTACCATTGATTAGGGATGATAATTTTCTCCGCGGGTTCAGGGTCCCGCAAGAAAAATCCGAAACGGGGATAGGGATCCTCGATTTTTTCGGGGATGGGGCAGGTTTGGGAATAATATCCCCATCCCCAAACCAACCCTGAATATTATTATTATTATTATTATTATTAAATAATAATAATAAGATTTTTTTAAAAGTATTAATAATAGTGTTAATATTAATATTAAATTTTTAAAAAAATATTAATAATAATATTATTATTAATATTGATATTAATATTAATATTATCATTAATAATAAAATAATAATAATAATAATAATAATATTAATATTAATATAAATTAAATTAGAGGATGGGGCGGGGATGGGGATTTGATCCCCGTGGGTTCGGGGAATCCCCGAACCCGAAAAAATGAAGACGGGGCAGGGATGGGGATGACAAACCCGTCCTCGCCCCGCCCCATTGTCATCTCTACCATTGATGCCCATAAGGTATTCCTAGGGAATACATTTAGTGTATTCCTAGTGGAGGCCGTTTAGAAGGTCCTAAATCCGAGCATGAAGTTGGCTTGCCGATTCTCCATCCTATATTTGTATGTTATCTAATTTATTTAAAATTAAATCCCTTTTGCTTACCTATCAGAGGTCCCGTCATACAGCTCGATTAACTTCTCTCACAAATCTTTAGCACTTGAGAACGGGTCGACTTGGTTCAATTCTTCTTTGGTTAAGTCGTATTGAAGAGTGCATGTTGCTTTAGCTTCGGCTTTGATCTTCTTCATCAGGCTTGCATCCCAGTTCTCACATGATACTGGTTTTCTAGAACTTTCATGTGGGAGTACGAGGTTGGTTTGAATGATTATCCACATCTTGACTTGCGTCTTGAGGTGGTACTTCATTCGCTCCTTCTAGTAACTGAAATCCTCGCCGATGAAAAGAGGTGGGTGTGCTATGCTGTAACCTTCTTGGTGGGCCATTGAAGAATCTTACACAGACAAAAATAATAACCTTATTCCAAGACTTAGTCTTGGATTAATAGTGTGGTAGGAGAATAGAGCAAAAGAAAAAGGAAAAAAATTAGCTCGATGTTGTTGCACTAATTTCAAGAAAAAATTGACGAATTGACAAATTTGTCAAGAGACGTTATTAGACCAATCCTGACTTATGGTAAAAATTTGACAAAGAAAATTTTCAAAAAAAAAATGAATGGAAAAAAAATGAAGGCGCAAGGATAATTTTTGAACAAAAATGATCTCTATTTTTCTTTCAAAAGGAATCCCCCTTGCTTGATTGGTGGTTTCACCAATTCAGAGCGGCCTCACTCTGATACCAATTGTAGGATCGAAAAGCGCTAGAGGGGTGAATAACACTCGTTTTAAAACTAAACTCAGAGATATGTAGTGGAGTAAAAACACACAATCATAAATACCAAGAATTACTTGGTTCAGAACCTGTGGCGACTCCTACTCCAAGGCTTGCACGTGAGAGTGCTTTCGATGGGCAATCACTAATCAATCATAAAATCTTTACAAAGATAATTACAATAGATATAATTTAAGTGTAGAATTAAAAGTATAGAAATTCCGGGCTTCCGGTTGTCGGAGCAGTGCTACGACTTCTTTGGATCGTCTTTGGAGCAGCACATAAAAGAAGGATCACGATTTTGAGTTGTGTTTAGCCTTCTAGTCGAGACTGCCTTACATAGCCTACTAAAGGCACCTTCAGCCTCCATGGAAGGCTCCTCGAGCAGGGATTCTTATCCCCTGTCGATTGGTGCTGATAACTTCTACTGCCTGCGAAAGTTATCCCTTGCAAGGCGCCTTCAAGCGCATGGAAGGCACCTTCCATCTCTGGTTCAAGGCGCCTTCTACCCTATTTCTTGCACAGTCGCAACCAAGACACCCGAGGCACCTCCAACAACCCTGGAGGTGTCTCGGATACTGTTCATCCGAGCTCTTCCTTGTGTAACTCCCTTCCTGTAAAGGATATTAGTCTACAAATAAAGTATACCCTGAAAAATAAAGTTAGCACAATAAAATATGAATAATATAAGTATTTGACGGTCACTAGACTATCCGGTTCTGACTTTAAGTTTTGCTAAAACTCTAGGTTGAACTGATGTCTATTGTTCCCTCTTTGGGGAATGCGTCCTCACCTACTCCTCTTAGGAGAGTTTATCTGTTGTCAGACCGATCCTCCAGACCGACTGGACTTTTGCTCAGCGTCCAAGTCTCTGGGACTTTTCCGCTGGACGTCCATTTCAGACTCGTCCAGTCTTCTACCTAATCCACTACCTCTGAGATTTTCACCTAGAGTCCCTGACTCTAGGATTTCACCTAAAGTACTCGATCGCCAAGACTTCACTTAGGGTTGCCACTCCCTAGGACCTAGGGTTACCTCTCCCTAGGGGTTTTCACCTGCCTAGAATCCATTAGGTCTTTTGCCTAAGAAAACTTAAGACTCGCCTGTAAGCTTATTTAGATTTGTTAGATAATAAATAACCTTAACTTTGAATCCTTTGTCATTATCAAAATATAGGTTCAATCGTCTGGTGCTTCCCACACCAACAAATAATTCCTAAATTATTACATCACACACATACAAGGATGCAATATTCCAAACATGATTGCATAATTAAATTTTTACATAAAGTAAATTTACGTTAGGTGTACCTTACGGATGACTTGTAACGAGAAGGACATCAACTATAGAGAAGCTGTCGAATCTCGCCTCTATTCGTATCCACGCCGAGCTCCTCAAAACAACTCCTTGAGTACAAGCCTCTCCTTCGGAAGTTACTAGCCATGAGTGAAGAAGAGGGATCAAGAGGAAGAGGAAGAGAAACACAAAAGGGAGAGTTTTCTCCCTTGTGGTGGTCACGGCAACAAGGGGAAGGGCTTCCCCTTGTTGGCGGCAGCAAAGAGAGAGGGGAGAGGGTGAGAAGAAGAGAAATTGGATAAAGATTTTCTAAAAACCTTACAAGCCAATTAATGATCACATGTGTATAATTTTATTCTCAACCATATCAATATATAGCCCTCATTAATGAGTTGGATTAGGAAACCCAAATCCAACCGATTATCCCTTAACAAAAAATTAGCTTATTAACCCCTTGGTTTGGTTCACAACTAAACCAAGTTGTTTCATGACTAATTCATGATTAAACTAAATATGGCCCAACTTTTCTATAAGAGATATGGTCCATCCGTGCTTCCATTATGACAAATATTTCTATATTTGTCTTATATATGGTCCAACTAAATATTTATCTCTTGATCTAAGAATCTTATTCTTTAACTTGTTTTAAATTTTTTAGAGACTCGTTAGTGCATATGACCCAATAGGTTCCCAATTTATCTTGGTCATCCATAATTAACTACTTAATTATAGAACGATCATGAGTGACACCTAGTAGTTTATCATGATTCCCAATTAGTTAGAAAATCATAGTTGATCTTAGAATTAATTCTAAACTCTTCAGCAGCTACAGTGAGTTGTGTCTCATTCCTTTCACTCGTCTTATACTCACTTGGTTCAGGACATGATTTATGTTAGGACCTTGACGCCGCTAGAGGGGGGAGGGGTGAATAGCGTCTCACCCAAATCGTCGCTTCCTATGCTTGTTAGTGCATAGCAAAAAAATAAAACAAATCTAACAAATAGAAAGCTAAACCTAGAGGCAATAACCAAGACAATCAAACCTCTAACACGTTTATGTAACGTGGTTCGGAGATCACTTACTCCTACTCCACGGCTGTCCGTATAGTGGGCGATCCCGATCTGTCGGTGGATAACTCCTCGGAGAACTTCCGGCTAGCTCACGTAGCTCCTTGTGGGTGGAGAAACCTCACCACAATCTCATACAAGCACGCTAGATCACTTGCGCACTTGGAGACTCTAATTAGGGTTAACCACCACTAATTTCGTCAACCATGCCCAAGCACCCTGAGCTCTATTAAATAGAGCTCGAGAGGAAAATACTAAGTTGTTTTCCTGCTACCAGTCGACTGGCGTATGCATCAGTCGACTGGTACTTTAAGTGAAGCCGACCATTACTCAACGGGCGGCTACCAGTCGACTGCTACAGTGTACTAGTAGACTGATACAGTAACCAGCCAACTGCTACAGTGCTGCTGTAGTGTCGCAACAGTACTACTACAGTGTCGTTACAAGACTGTTATAGTAAATCTTAAACACATAGAATTTTGCCCTGAGTACAATCACTCAACACTCGTCCTCGCCCGACCAACCTAGACCTAACCTTCTAGCCTCCTCCATCAGCTTCGCGTCCCTCATATGTCTCCCCATCCTTCACGTCTTGCATTCTGGAGCTTCCTTCGGCCTTGTCCATATTGTCGGGTCTTCCTTTGCCAAGAGGCTCCTCACCTCTGGAACTTCATCCATTGCCAAGTCACACTTGGACTTATGTTGCCAAGACTACATGCTTGGACTTACACTGCCAAGACTCATCCTTGGACTTTCCTCCTTTGTCAAGATTACTCTTGGACTTTCCTTGGTGTACCTGTATCCTGCACACTCACAATGCATATCAAATACAACAATAAACATAACTTAAACCTTTGTCCAAACATCAAAACCTAGTGTACTCAGATTGCTCCAACAATTTATGTGTCTTGTACTAGGCTGACTATGTCACACCTAGCCCAAGTAATATTTTCTTGTTCTGCGGATTCAAATTACTCATACATGTGTACAAGAGTTTTGTACTCTTAACATGTGATGTTTTGACCCAAAAACTTTGAATAATAATCCTAACGGGTAGTCATAGGGTATACGTCTCCTTACAAGAAGCGGTGAATCCTATGTGGGCTATCCAAACACCTTCGGGCACTTCAACTTATACCCAATCATCCTGGGTCCATGCCTCAATAAGATGCTTGCTTAAGATGTCAAAGTATAAGTCTCCATGACCAAAATGACTTGTATACCTCAAGTTGAAGGAAACTTGCACTCGTACTGCAGTAAGAACCTCACAGACATATCTATATATATGTAGAGACCCACATTTAACTCTCAACATCCCAATGTCACCAACCATTGAGAAAACAACTACTTGGCCGAACCAAGGAGTATAGCATGCGCTAGTCTTACATAATTGATGGTATCTGAATACATCAATCTGACGACTAGGGAAATTTTAATATATTCATAATTGCACATGTAGAGATAATCACTAGTTGTGATCCAATCATAAATTCTCTCATGCTATGAATTATATTACGGGCATTCAGTAAATGAGTTTAAGACAATCAAATATATAATATGCACTCAAATAGTGAATCTACACTTATCAAATAAATAAAAAAATCGCAAGGCGATTGTCTTAGGACACCCCTCAAATTCTAACACTAATCAAATTCTCCTTTCTTCATAGATGGAGAACTGTCTTACAAGCATTGGAAGCACATAACTTGAAAACATAAATGTAATTAGAAGTACAGAAAGTGTTGTTCAAAATGAAAAGATCAGGGCTCTATTTATAGTCCATTGGTCGAAACTGACCGTTTGTTGATGTGGCATAGTCTGGGCGCTAGACCCTCTCCGGGCTCCCCCAGCATGACAAATCTCATCTTCTCGCAAACGACTATGCAATGGACATGGGATAAAGCTTTATCCCTCTCTAAGCACCCGAACAAGAGTCAACTCCGAGCTGACTCTTTGTCCAGGATTTGGCTCTAGCTCCGCTCTCTTGGGTGATTTCGGTCATCCGGAATTGGACTCACCCGAACCCATCTTCCAACCTTCTTGAGCAATCTTCCGCTCCGGCTTCTCATCTCTCAGAAACGTTGCGCACTTCCTTCTCATCTACCAGCGTACTCTTCCGCAGCACATCGTCCCTCGAGCGCACTTAGCTCATCAACTCCTTCTTGTGCCATCCTTTTCGCTAGCTGCGTCTCTCGCTCGACTTCTTATGCTCCTAAGTTTCTGCACACTTAAAAACAAGGATCAAAATACAACTGGGCTTAACTTGGCTTGGTTGATCACATCAAAACTACCACGGAGTACTTACAATCTTCCCCTTTTTGATGTGAGCAATTCAAGTTAAGTTAGGATTAAAAAAAGAAAAAAATAACAAGTACATAATTTGTAATTAATAACATGTAATCCAAAATAAAAATGTACTCTCTCCCTAAACGTAATCTCTAATTCTCCCCCTTCATATTAAAAATAGGAAAAATCTTGAAAAATAATTTTGAAATAAATTTGAAGTAATCTCTTAGGGAAAATAAATTGACTAACATTCAGAAAAATGATAAAGTTTAAATTTTGAAAATATAAATTTTTATGATTTATAAATCAATTTTAAAAAAATTATTTTTAATTGTTGAAAAATTTTGAAAGTTTTTATAGCAGTTAAACAGATATTTCCAAAGTAAAAGCAGTGATAAAATATTCACAAAAAAGTGATTAATTTAAATAGTGATAAATTCTTCTCTACAAAATGATATATTTTCTTTAAAAATACTTAAAAATAGTTTCTAAGTTAAAAAAATCTTAGAAAATATTTAAAAAATATAATAGAGCAAGTACTTTTAAAAACAAATAAATTTTAAAAAAATTAAACGTTCAAGAATTTTTATAAAAATTTACATAAAATTCAATAACAGTAAAAAAAAATTTAAAATATTTTAGTTAATAAATAGTAAGATATTTTATCAAAAAAAATAAAATTTTTAAAAATAGCTCTATGAAATAATTTTGAATTTAAAAATATGATTTTTGTTTAAACATTTATAAAAAATAATATGACAGATAAAAAATTTTAAAATTTTTTCTATAGATAAAAAATAAAATCATTTTTCTCAGAAAAATTAATTTTTAATTAATTTCAAAAAAAAATTATATGAAACAATTTATTTTAAAACATTACATAGTTTTGAGCAAAAAAGAAATATTAAATCAATTTAAAAGTGAGACATGCATAAAAATTTATTTTAAGCATTATTTTGGACCTATTATAGATTCCTTTTATCAGATTAATTAAAATCTTTCTAGGAATATATGTTCATGATAATTTTCTAATTTATTCCTTATAATATCTAAAATGTCAATTTAGTACTTGATAATTTTTAAAATTTAAAGTAGTAAAATTCAAAAATTCTTTAAATATTCTATTTGTTCTTTCAATTTTTTATTTTCTAATTTTATTTTGTTGAAGTCTTCTAATCGACAATATTTTACTAAAATTCCTTTTAACTATTTGTTTTCCTTTAATAATCTTTTATTGTCATTTTCTAGTTGATAGGAATTTTTAGATAGTATTTTAATAAAGTTATATAACTGGTCAGGAGGTAGTGACCATACCTGACCTACCTCGTCGATTTCATTATCTGATACTCCTCCCATAGTGTTGCTTCTCTCTGATGTTGCTCCCCCTTCATCGATGCTCATTTCGGATGAGCTTACTTCATCATCTTCTTGTTGACTTGCTATTAGTGCAAGTTCGGTGAGAGCTTCAATCTTTGACTCTGACGACAGTTAGTCCCAGGTCACCTTTAGATTTTTGTACTTTTTCTAGGTCGGTCTTTTATCCTTATTTTTGTTCTTCAATTTTAGGCAGTTGTCTTTGATGTGTCCTTCTTTATTGCAATGATAACATCTCACTTTCCTTTTTCTTTTCTTGGCCTGCGGTTGATTAAATTTATTAGATCTAAAAAACAATTTAAACTTTTTTACCATAAATGTTGTTTTGTTGTCAAAAGATGTTTCAGAATCTGGTTTGTCCATTTTTGCCTTTAAGACAATGTTTTGCTTCGATTCCTTCTTTAAATTTGCACATCTAGACTCATGAATTTCAAAGGTAAAAAATAATTCTTCTAAATTACTTGCCTCTAAGTCTCTAAAGATGTAATATACATCTACTAGAGTTGACCATTCAGATATTCTAGGAAAAGCATTAAGCGCATACCCTAACGAAACTCGGTTGGTTACCTTTTCTCCGAGATTCGTGAGTTCGGTGATCAGTTCCTTTAGCTTAGTGTGCAGTTGAGGGATTGTTTCACCTTCCTTCAATCGAAGACTCATCAGTTGGTTCCAAAGTAGATCTCTTCTTACAAGCTTGGTTTCGAAGGATCCTTCGTGAAGCTCCAGGAACTTTTTCCAAAGAACTTTTGCAAATTTGTACACTCCGATTTTGTTAACATCTTGTGGTGGCAGTGCACTTAGCAGATGGAATTCTGCTTTTCTGTTGGTCACAAATTCAGCTTGTTCTTTCTTTGTCCAGTTTTCTTCTTTTTTTTAACTCACTGTTATTGTCAGTAGGTACTTAAAAACCATTTTTTCAAAATTAGAAAGATATCGAAATCCATTTTAAAATATACCTCCATTTTCTTTTTCCAGTGTGAGAAGTCTCCGTCAAACTTCGGTGAGTGGATGCTTGTTCCGGTCATCATCTTTTGTGCTTCATTCACCGTTAGTCCTTCTGAATGGTTGGACTTCGATACCAACTGTAGGTCCCTTGTGGTCGACAAGAGGGGGGTGAATTGCTTTGCACAATAAAACAACAAATACCTTTCTCAAAACTTATAGCTTGATTAAAACAAACACTTTACTAAAATAAACTAAAATGCATAAACTAAAAGAGACTATAGATTTTTACTTGATTATAATCGGGAAGGTTGTTAATCCAAGACGTTGGAATCATTAATCAAATTCCTTCTTGCAAGCGTTGGAAGCACAAAACTTGAAAACAGAAATGTAATTCGAAGTATAGAAAGTATTGTTCGAAATGAAGAAGACCAAGATTATATTTATAGCCCACTAGTCGAAACTGACAGTTTGCTGATTTGGCATGGTCCGGGTGCCTGAACCCTCTCCGGGCACCCCTAGTGTGACAAATCTCATCTTCTCATAAACGGCTACGTACGTAACGGACATGGGATAAAGTTTTATCTTGCTCCGGGCACTCGAACCCTCTTTGGGTGCCCAAACCCGCTCTAGGCACCCAAACAAGAGTCAACTCCGAGTTGACTTTTTGTCCGAGCTTCCGCTCCGATTTTGCTCACTTGGGTGATTTCAGCCATCCGGAATTGGTCTCACCCGAACTCATCTTTCTACCTTCTCGAGCAATCTTCCGCTCCAGCTTCTCGTCCCTCGGAAATGCCTCATGCTTTCTTCTTGTCCACCAGCGTATTCTTCCGCAGCACCTCGTTCCTCGAACCTACCGAGCTCATCGGCTCCTTCCCGTGTCATCCTTCTCACTAGCTGAGTCTCTTGCTTGACTTCTTGTGCTCCTAAGTTCCTGCATACTTAAACACAATGATCAAAACATAACATGACCTAATTTGACTTTGTTGATCACATCAAAACTACCATGGGGTACTTATATATCCTATAGGCTATTAAATTCATTGATTTGTGTACAAATAATGAAAGCAATCTTTTATAGTCTGTTGAATACTAAAAAATAGGAAAATAAACAACACTGCCGAAAATATTATCAATCCTAAAAAACTTATCTTTTGTTAACCCAAATAATTATTTATATATACTTCAAACCCTAAAAAACAAAGAAAGTAAAAAAAATTCTAACATCAAAGTCTCAATTCCTAAGATGAAAAAAAATAATCATAATAAAAAAAATATTTTAACATACTCACAATCCTAAAATTTATTAAACAGATTATATTTATATATATATATATATATAAGATAAAAATTATAAAGAATACTCTAAATACTAAAAAAATCTTAAAATTACTATAATAATAATAATAATAATAATAATAATTTTGGATTCTCCTACATTAAAAGCTTAGAGTATCCACGTAAAACTAGTTACTACCCTAAATAATTTTTTGTCAAAAAAAACCTACTTACATCGTATTCTCTTTTAATTCTCTAAATTTAAATTTATACTATAGTGTTTCTCTAATTATAGATAATGAAACTCTCTACTCTATAAATAAAATAATATTTCTTTTCATTCTCTCTCCTTCCTAAACTCTCTACTATTACAAATATAAAAGAAAATGGAAGAGAAAGAAAAAATAATAAAATTTTATGATAGCCGATGTCGTATGTAATGAAAAGTGATTGTTTAAATTTAATAAAATAAATGATTTACTCTAAATTTTAGAGATATTATAGAGAAACTAATGTAGATAAATTTGAAAAACCTAATATGTTTAGTGCAAAAGGTATTTCACATTTTTTTTTTAAATAGTTGAACATAATTTAGGGATATTATGCGATATTCATAAGTAGTATTAGTTATGTTAATATCTTTTCTTGATACAGTTTTTATTTGTTCTAATGTTAGTGATCCTGTCTGAACCAGGGGTCAACGAACGCTGGGGACGTGGCGCTCCCTGCTGGATCCTCGAGTGCTCCGGCGAACCTGCAACAAAACCGAGCCGGGGGGGTGTCCCGGCGACGGCCCTCCGACGCTCAAGTCAGGCGAGGAATGGATGAAGAAAGTAGCTGCAGAATGAAGACTTGTGTACCTCCGGTGAAGAAATGGAGACCTTATATAGACCTCTCCAAGAAGCCTGGGCGCGCCAATCGAAGCAATCTCCTGCTTTCGACCATGCCCAGGTATGGGTCTGTCAGAAGGGCATCCATGAGGCCATACCGCTACTGTATCAACCTCTCCATGATGTGACGGCAAGATCTTCTATCGTGAAATTCTGTGTACGACATAATCATTAGACATGCCTCTGCTGACATCCCATATCTCGAGCCGAACGAATAGGCCGCTCGGCTAACCTTTGTATCCTCGCCCTTATCCTGGCCGAACGGACAACCCGCTCGGCCCCTCGGTTCCAGCCGGGCAGACGCCCCGCTCGGCCATTCAATCCTCCTGCCTTGGCGTCGGAAACCCAAGCCTGGCTGGGTTATCTTTGGTTCCGCTCGGACCTACTCAGCTGCTCGGCGCGGCCATTAACCGCTTAGTCAGCCCTCCATCTGTCCTCAAGCTGAGACCCTTCAGGAAGTGGATCCCCCATTCTTACCGCCAGATCACTTGCCTCCCCTTCAAGTCTAGTCGAAGGAGGCAGTGAGTCCGACTGACTGGACTATGTGTCCGAGCGGGCCTTTCCGTCGCTTATAATATCCCTGGGGCCGTTCGGCCCTTCTGCCAAATTCAGCCGCTCGGCTCTTCGTTTTGGTTGTCTTGTCGCTCAACGTGGATGTTTGCTTGTCTAAATCTTCTCGAAAATCACTCAAATCCTCTTCATTAAACCAAAGCATGCGCGGTATGGGCGCCTTAATTGCGCCTGGTGACAGAGCGCCACGTGGCTCTTCTTGTGTGGCTGTGATGATTCGTACGATGGGACGCCGATCACTTTGAAATGGACGGTTAGATGATGACCTCGTCTCTCGTGACCTGCATCCGACGGCGGAGGCCGACCAGCCTCGGCCGTATAAAGCCTCCGTCTACTTCCTTCGCCGCATGCTTGCTTGTGCGTTGTCCTTCCGCCTCTTCTTCTGCTGCGACCTCCGACGATCCAGTTCCTGTTTTTCGGCGGCTACCAACCCACCGGTGATCTTTTCCGCCCGTTTCCTTCTCAATGAGTCTTCTCCCTTCGTTTACAAGGTCCTCCCAAGTCGTTTTGCCTCTTTCGTTCCCGTTCCTCTGTTTTCTTGCCCTCTTATTGCTTCTCCAAGATGGCAAGCTCCTCTGAGCCCGCTGTTGGTGTTCATGGCCCTTGGTATATGACCATGGAGAGTCGGTTTGATGAAGAGGGCGCTCGGCGTCTTGTTCGGACGTATGGGATCCCTGATGACCATGAAATAATTATAGCCAGCCCGTCCGATCGGCCCCATAACCCGCCGATCGGCACCATTTGTTTCTTTCCTAGACCAATTCCAGGGCGGCCTTAGATTTCCTACCCATCCATTCATTTTGGAGGTTTGTAATTATTTCCGCATCCCGCTCGGCCAACTTGTGCCGAACTCCTTTAGGTTGCTGAGCGGGGTGGTTGTCCTCTTTAAGCTGCATAGTATCCCTCTTGACCCCAAAATATTCCACTTCTTCTTCTACCCCAAACAATCCGAGTTGGGCACTTTCATTTTCCAGAGTAGAATAGGCTTTAAATTTTTTGATAATATGCCGACCTCCAACAAGCACTGGAAGGAATTTTTCTTCTACATCCGACTTCCCGAGCGGCCGGCATTTCGAACCAAATGGCAGACCGCCGTGCCGACCCAGCCGGAGCTCGGCAAATTCAGAAGCAACCCGGCATACCTTCACGCGGCGAACTGGTTGTCCAGTCAGCGGTACAAGATCGACCAGTTGCTTCTCAAGGGGGTGTTGTATATTTTCGGATTATCTCCCGTTCGGGCCAATCTCCCCTACCGCATGAGTAAGGACTTTTTACTCTCCTCGCCTTTTTTTGTCTAACTGATTTTAATTTCTTCTATTGCAGCTGAGGTCATGTGGCGCTCCAAAGCTACCGCTCATCTGAAGTTGAAGGCCGTGGAAATTGAAGCGGCCACCAAAAGAGAGCTCGCCGAGCGGGGTCTTATCCCCAGCCGTCCGGCAGCTACAGGAGAGGGGGGGCGCAGTCCGCCCCTGAAACAGAAGTTACCTCAGCCGCTTCAACGGAGGTTGAGGCGGATCCCGTTTCTTCTGCTCCAGCAGAGCTGGGAGTCCCCCAGGTCGGGGATCCCCCACTGGAAGTTCGGCGAAAATGTCACAGAGACTCCAGCCTTCCGCCGACCCAAGAGGGCGGACCACAGGCGCCGATCGGGGTAGCTTCGCCAGATCGCACGCCGTCGCATATCGGAACTCCAGCGGCCTCGCCTACCGCACAGCCCTCTGGTTCTCCTCCACGAACTCGCCGTCGCTTACGACGGTTGGGCGAAACCTCTACCATAGGGGAGTCCTCCGGCCAGGCGACTGCGGCTGAGTAAGCGCCGACCGGCCACCCGACTATCAAGACTACCCTTCGATTTCCATCGGAGGAATATTTACTGTCAGCCGATTGGCCAGACAGCCCCGTTCACGAAATAACCCTGACGGGTCCGCTCGCCAAGCTCTTCGAGGATGCCCAGATTCAAGTGGCCCTCATGAAGCCCAAGCAGCTCGACGATAACAACATGCAGCAGGCCACTCAGGTAAATTCATTTTTCTTCCCGCACCATGCTACTGTTTGGTCCCTGATTTCATTATTTCCCTTACAGCGTTGGGCTGAGCAAATTGCCACTAGCCATCGGCTAGCCGAGCTGGAGGAGCTCCTGGAAAAACTCCAAGTATCGGGAGGTCCGTCTGCTGAGCGAGAGAAACAAGCCTTCGAGGCCGAACAGAAGAAGTCTGCCGACCTGGCTGGGCCAAGTCAAGAAGCGCGAAGCAGATGCCAAACGCGCTACTGCCCGGAAGAAGCGAGCGGTAGCCGATTTGGACAAGATGAAAGTAGATGTCCGTGCGCTAGATCAGCGATCCAAGGATCTGGAGGCCCAGCTGAACGCCGAGCGGGAGGTCCGTTCGGCTGAACGCACAAAAGCTGAGATGGACTTGAAGGCAGTCCAAGATTCCTTAATTGCCTCCCGGGCGGTGCTTAAAAAATATAAGGAGGGAGAGCCGAGTCGCTTAGCAGCAGCGCGCCAAGAATATCTCCGCTCGGAACGGTTCGGCGCAAAATTCGGCGACAACGTCTCCTCCACTTTCGCCGAGGCAGTCAAGGTCACCATGGCGTATTTGAAGAAGGGTGGCCACCTTCCTACGGGAATGCATATTCCCTCCTCCGACCTGGCGGCCATGATTGATGATATCCCGGACGCCTTTTTTAATTTTGAAGACCCGGAGTGAGGCGAGTTCTTTCGAGTGCCTTCTGTATTTCCTCCGCTCAGCGGATGCAAAAAAAAAAAAATTTATACGTGTCGTTCGGCCTCCTTATGTTCCTTTGCTTGTATTTTTTGTTTGTCCTTCATTGTCTCCTTTTAGTGTGTTGCTGCTTATTCGTAGAATCAGTTGGACTCCCCTTGTTTCCTACTAAACGACCGATCGGGTTAATCAATTGACTTGCTTCCTCAAAATCGTTTAGTGCTTGGCTATACTGTTTGCCTTTAGTGAATGCGAAGTGTTGGCAAACCGACGGCCGATCAGCCTTAATCAATCTCCCGATCTTTTACGACGGTGCTCGTCGGTCTCCCGCTCGGAGGGTTTATAGACGCCGGCTCGTCTCTCGATCTTTAACGACGGAGCTCGTCGGTGCGGATGGTTTATAGCCGGTCGGCGCGGCTCTCGATGTTTAACGACGGAGCTCGTCGGTCTCCCGCTCGGAGGGTTTATAGACGCCGGCTCGTCTCTCGATCTTTAACGACGGAGCTCGTCGGCGCGGGTATTTATAGCCGGTCGGCGCGGCTCTCGATCTTTAACGACGGTGCTCATCGGCGCGGATATTTATAGCCGGTCGGCGCGGCTCTCGATCTTTAACGACGATGCTCGTCGGCGCGGATATTTATAGCCGGTCGGCGCGGCTCTCGATGTTTAACGACGGAGCGCGTCGGCGCGGATATTTATAGCCGGTCGGCGCGGCTCTCGATGTTTAACGACGGAGCTCGTCGGTCTCCCGCTCGGAGGGTTTATAGACGCCGGCTCGTCTCTCGATCTTTAACGACGGAGCTCGTCGGTCTCCTGCTCGGAGGGTTTATAGACGCCGGCTCGTCTCTCGATGGTCGGCGCGGCTCTCGATGTTTAACGACGGAGCTCGTCGGCGCGGATATTTATAGCCGGTCGGCGCGGCTCTCGATGTTTAACGACGGAGCGCGTCGGCGCGGATATTTATAGCCGGTCGGCGCGGCTCTCGATGTTTAACGACGGAGCTCGTCGATCTTCCGCTCTGGGATTTATAGACGCCGGCTCGTCTCTCGATTTTTAACGTCGGTGCTCGACGGCGCGGTTATTTATAGCCGGTCGGCGCGGCTCTCGATGTTTAACGACGGTGCTCGTCGATCTTCCGCTCGGGGATTTATAGACGCCGGCTCATCTCTCGATTTTTAACATCGGTGCTCGACGGCGCGGTTATTTATAGCCGGTCGGCGCGGCTCTCGATGTTTAACGACGGTGCTCGTCGATCTTCCGCTCGGGGATTTATAGACGCCGGCTCGTCTCTCGATTTTTAACGTCGGTGCTCGTCGGCGCGGTTATTTATAGCCGGTCGGCGCGGCTCTCGATGTTTAACGACGGTGCTCGTCGATCTTCCGCTCGGGGATTTATAGACGCCGGCTCGTCTCTCGATTTTTAACGTCGGTGCTCGACGGCGCGGTTATTTATAGCCGGTCGGCGCGGCTCTCGATGTTTAACGACGGTGCTCGTCGATCTTCCGCTCGGGGATTTATAGACGCCGGCTCGTCTCTCGATTTTTAACGTCGGTGCTCGACG
This sequence comes from Zingiber officinale, assembly GCF_018446385.1. Taxonomy (NCBI): domain Eukaryota; kingdom Viridiplantae; phylum Streptophyta; class Magnoliopsida; order Zingiberales; family Zingiberaceae; genus Zingiber; species Zingiber officinale. The sequence goes on from NC_056002.1 coordinate 15,329,257, forward strand.
ACGCGGTTATTTATAGCCGGTCGGCGCGGCTCTCGATGTTTAACGACGGTGCTCGTCGATCTTCCGCTCGGGGATTTATAGACGCCGGCTCGTCTCTCGATTTTTAACGTCGGTGCTCGACGGTGCGGTTATTTATAGCCGGTCGGCGCGGCTCTCGATGTTTAACGTCTGGGCTAGACGGCCGTTAAGGCTAATTTTAACGCTCCCGTTCGGCGCAGCTTTAAAATATACAATTAGCACCATATTACACCACTTTGCTTCCCGCACGTGGCCTTCGGTTTTTGCGTCGATGCTTGGGTATCGTACGCCTGGCCGAACGGCACGGGGGTCTTCCGCATTGAGCATTTTGGCTCGGATAATTTACCTCCGGTCGAACGGCGCGGGGCCTTCGATCGGAAAATTACGATGAATTCTACGCCCGAAAGAAACTATATCTGAAAAACTAACCTGCCGATCATCATAAGATCTAACGCAATTTCTCGACTCCCGAATACCCGTGGAGTGAGGTGGATACAATGTACTTCGTCGAAATTTATCAAGGCCAGGAGGATGGCGAAACTTCCCGGTCGGTCCTCCATGGCCGCTCGGCCTACCAGAGGTGGTGGCGGCCTGCTGCTTTATCCTTTTACTTGAGCCTTCTGCTCCCATTGCTCCACGAGCCTTCGTCATCGAGCGCCTGGCTCGGATACTATACCTCCAGCCGAACGGCTCGAGGCCTTCTTCATCGAGCCAAGAGCGCTTGGCTCGTATCTTATACACCATGAAGATAGGCCGCTTGGCCAATAATTCCAATTGCGCACATTATAACATTTCGCCTTCTACATTTCAAATATACAACCAAACAGAAAATATACAGCACATATCTCTCGCCCTGCCCCGGACAGGCTAGAGATAATTTGTGCTTCACGGTGGATCCAAGTGTCAATCCCTCTTCATCCTCTCGGCGGCTCGTCCACCCAACTTCCTCGTATGCGGTCGATTCATCGCCTGACATCAAACTCCCACTCTTGAGGTTCCAGAAGGAGGGGCTTGCTATAAGTCGAATTCGGGAGATGAAGTATCTGCTTTTGAGGGCAATGGAACTGTGGCAGTCGGTGCTTCCGCTCGGGAGAAGCGTCCGCTCGGAGGATTTTGCCCTTCTTATGATCCCGCACGGGAGGCTCATCAGATGAAGATCCTTGCCCCTCGTGAGCGGGCGCGATTTCTGGGGGAGTACGGAAGAGTGCCTGAGGGAACCCTCCTGTTGAAACATATTCCGGGCGGTCTACTTGCGCCGCCCGGCCTGCTGAAGCCGAGGTTTGCTGTGGCGCTCGCTCAGCCTGTGCTTTCTCCTTTTGCTGCGCCACTATCTTGGCTGCCCTCGCCTCGACTATGGCGTCCAACTCTTCTTGTGAGAGTGCCACGGTATGTATTCTTCCAGCCTCGTCCATCGTTCCCTTTCGGATACAGGTGCGTTCCCACAGACGGCGCCAAATTGATCCTGTCCGAACCAGGGGTCAACGAACGCTGGGGACGTGGCGCTCCCTGCTGGATCCTCGAGTGCTCTGGCGAACCTGCAACAAAACCGAGCCGAGGGGGGTGTCCCGGCGACGGCCCTCCGACGCTCAAGTCAGGCGAGGAATGGATGAAGAAAGTGGCTGCAGAATGAAGACTTGTGTACCTCCGGTGAAAAAATGGAGACCTTATATAAACCTCTCCAAGAAGCCTGGGCGCGCCAATCGAAGCAATCTCCTGCTTTCGACCATGCCCAGGTATGGGTCTGTCAGAAGGGCATCCATGAGGCCATACCGCTACTGTATCAACCTCTCCATGATGTGACGGCAAGATCTTCTATCGTGAAATTCTGTATACGGCATAATCATTAGACATGCCTCTGCTGACATCCCATATCTCGAGCCGAACGAATAGGCCGCTCGGCTAACCTTTGTATCCTCGCCCTTATCCTGGCCGAACGGACAACCCACTCGGCCCCTCGGTTCCAGCCGGGCAGACGCCCCGCTCGGCCATTCAATCCTCCTGCCTTGGCGTCGGAAACCCAAGCCTGGCTGGGTTATCTTTGGTTCCGCTCGGACCTACTCAGCTGCTCGGTGCGGTCATTAACCGCTTAGTCAGCCCTCCATCTGTCCTCAAGCTGAGACCCTTCAGGAAATGGATTCTCCATTCTTACCGCCGGATCAGTTAGATTATTTGCTAGTATGTAGCTAATTGGTAATGCTGTGTTCTTATGTTTACCAATTGCTTAAGAATTATATGATTCCTTAACTGTAAGAAATAGTCATTTGGTCTTTTATTCTATTTCTGTTTTATTCCATTTTTCAAAGAAATAGTGATTCTTATTCTACTCGGTCCTCTGAAAAAACAGATATATAACAATTGAGTAAAATGGGTTGGTCGGGTTGGATAAGGGGTCTAGCCAATTAAGAGCCACCAATTGGGCATGCACGTCCGGCCCAGCTAATGGGTCAGACAAATTATCAAGCTGATCGGGTGGATGAGCTAATAAGATCGAGTGGCTCAGTGGGGTTGATATAAGGCTGGTTGGATGGACCAATTAGTTGGATAAAGCAGTCTAGTAGTGTAGTTTGACTGAGCCATCATCTAAAGCATTCATATTAATTTTTCTAAAATAAAATTATTTTAAATTTTATATTAAAAATTTTTGAATCAATTACCTTATCTATTCTTTAAATTTATATATCATAAATAATACTTCTTTAAATTTATAAAATGAAATCCCTTCTTTAAACATTCAAATATTAATCAATTTCGGAAAGAGAAAAAAATAAAAGGAATAAATTGAGTAATAAAAAGTAGAGATTACATAGGGTGAAAAAAAATAAAAAATAAAGATAGGATAAATTATAAGAAAATTGATGTATTGTGTAATAAGAGCATCTATTCAAATATTTTATTCTAAATTTTGAATAGGATAATTTAAAAAGTTTTACATTAGCTATCTGATCCGGCAGTGAGGATGGGGGACCCCCCTTTAAGCAGAGTCAACGCCACATGGAGGTTGAAAGGTAAAAGGTCAACCAGAGGTTTGGCCGAGCGGATAAAGATTTAGGCGACCGGCCGAATGTTCCGAACGGAAGCAAAGACACCCCGACGGGGAGTCGGGGTTCCAACGCTCATGTTGAACAGGATCGTATGGCCGAGCGGGTAGCCCGCTTGGCCGAAGGAATAAAGCAACAATACTGTGAACAGTCTCCGTCGAGCGCACAACCGGGAGTCGATCCGGTCAGACCAAAGGTACCTGCCGAGAGGTCGGACGCTCGGCGCAGGAACAGAAAAGACAAGGATTAAGGGACATCGGGAAACATCTTCTGATAGCAGGCATGTTCGACGACTAGGCCATACGCGGAATCGTACGATGGAAGGTTCTGTTGTCCCATCAAAGAGGTGCTCAGACTGTAGTAGTATGGGGTCAGACAAGCTCCTCTGACAAGCCCATATCGAGGTATGGTAAGAGGACACGTATTCACCTCGGTATGTGTGCATAAGCCTCTTCACCGCTCTATATAAGAGCCGCCAGGTTTCACCGGAGGTACACATTCTCTCGCATTCAAAGTCACTTCTGCATTTCCTCTTGCCTGACTTGAGTGTCGGAGGGTCGTCGCCGGGAACCCCTTCCCGGCCCGACTTCCTTGCAGGTTCGCCGGAGATCCGTACGGCCGGCCGAAGACCCACGTCATCAGTTCAGAGAGAGCCACGTGCCGAGTGTCCGTTGATTCAGCGTTCGGAGAGGATCAATTTGGCGCCGTCTGTGGGAACGCACCTACATCCGAGCGGAAGCAATGGACGAAGCTGGACGACCGCATACGGTGATGCTCTCCACGGAGGAGCTCGACGCTCTGATCGAGGCAAGAGCAGCTAAGCTTGTGGAACAACAAAAACAGAAGGCACAAGTCGAGCGGATCGAGCAACAAGCGACGTCCGCGTCAAGAGGCCGAGCGGAAGCACCACCGGCCACGGTTCTATTCCATCGGGCCCTATTTCGTACGCCTCCTGAAGCCGCAACAGTTAACCGTGATCGAGGATCTTCGTCCAACGAGGCACCTCTGCGAGACAACAGAAAAGGCAAGGCCCCCCGAACGGACGCCTCCCCCGAGCGGATCAACCGGCAATTTTCAGAGGTCATCCTGCGGGACCCTCTACCAAAGTACTATGTGCCCCCGGCGATCGGTGAGTACAACGGAACCACCGACCCGGATGATCATCTGGGTAAGTTCGATAACACAGCTACCCTACATCAATACACAGATGGAGTAAAGTGCCGGGTGTTTCTTACCACCCTCTCGGGATCGGCGCAACGGTGGTTTCGGAGGCTGCCGGACGGATCCATTACAAGTTTCAAGGAGTTCCGCACGGCCTTCTTCCACCATTTTGCAAGTAGTCGGCGTTACCAGAAGACTAGTGTCAGCTTATTCGCCATCAAGCAAGAGCCCAGGGAGTTGCTTAGAGCATACATCCAATGATTCAACCGAGTGGCCATGGATATTCCAACGGCCACCTCAGAAACGATGATGAATGCGTTCACGCAAGGCCTCGTGGACGGTGATTTCTTCCGGTCACTCATTCGGAAGCCGCCTTGAGACTACGATCATATGTTACACCGGGCCAACGAGTACATTAATGTGGAGGAAGCCCAGGCGGCCCGAAGAAAAGAAGTGCCAACTGAGCGGCTAGCCCCTGCCGAGCAGAAGCCTGTCAATCGCCAGGAGCCGCCTAGAGGACCGAGGGCCGAAGTAGTCCGCCCTCACCACGTGAGGTCCCAAGCAGTCCAAGAGGTAGTTGCCGAGCGGCCCAAACCAAAGAAGAAGGTATGGACCCTTATGTTTTGCTCATTCCACCGGACTGACACGCATAACACAAGAGATTGTCGGAGCCTTCCCCTGATCGCCCACCCCGCTCCTCGGAGTAGCCGTCATCGCTCACCATCATCCGACAGGCGACAGCAACACCATGAAATCGATCGGCGTATATCCGACAGGCGACAACGACAATCTCCCGAGCGGCATCATCCTCAGAGGCACGAGGACTATCCCCGGGTGTCTAGGGAGCGGCCTAGGCCGTCCGCTCGGGAAGAAGAAAATAGAAGTAACACTTCCCGAGGCGAAATCAACATCATCGCTGGCGGGCCGACCGGAGGTGACTCCAACAGAGCAAGGAAGGCGAGCGTCAGGCAGCTTCAGATCCATGCGGTCGGCTGCAGTCAAGAGCGGGCGAGCGGGCCCGAAATCAGCTTTGGGCCCAGGGACTTGGAAGGAGTAGAAGTGCCACATGAGGACGCTCTCCTCATCAAAGCGGTAATAGCTAACTATACTATTCACCGCGTTTTCATCGATACAGGAAGCTCGGTCAATATTATATTCAAAAAGGCCTTCGACCAACTACAAATTGATCGAGTCGAGCTGCTGCCCATGACAACCCTCCTCTACGGGTTTACGGGTAATGAAGTTCTGCCGGTCGGACAGGTCTGACTGGCTATTTCGCTGGGAGAGGAGCCACTCAGAAGGACGCGGACTGCCAACTTCGTCGTGGTCGACTCTCCCTCTGCATACAATGTTATCTTGGGGCGACCGGCGCTCAGCGAGTTCCGAGCGACCGTCTCCACCTTCCACCAGAAAATCAAGTTCCCGGTGGAAGATAAAGTGGGAGAAGTACGAGGAGACCAGCTGGTGGCTCGGTGATGCTACGTTGAGATGGTCCGAGCTGAAGCTAATTCCTCTCGGAAGACGCCGCGTATCGAGGTGAACGCCATTACTGAAAAACCACCCTCTTTGGTTTATGAAGAAAAAGAGGAAGTGCAGATTCACCCGACCTGATCGGAGGCCACCACATTTATTGCGGCCGATCTGGAGGAAAGCCAGAAAGAGGAGGTGATCAAATGTCTCCAGAAAAACTGTGATGTTTTCGTTTATTCGACGCATGAGCTGCCGGGAATTTCGCCAAGCATAACACAGCATGAACTTCACGTCCGACCGGACGCTCGGCCGGTGAAGCAAAGGAAGAGGGACTTCAGCGCCGAACAAAACGCCATCATCCGAGCGGAGGTCGAGAAGCTTCTGGAGGCCGGCCACATACGTGAAGTGCAGTTTCCGAGCTGGTTGGCGAACGTGGTGCTAGTCTTCAAGTCGGGCAACAAGTGGAGGGTCTGCATTGATTTCCGGGATCTCAACAAAGCATGCCCAAAAGATTTCTACCCTCTGCCTCGGATTGATCAACTGGTGGACTCCACAGCCGGGTGCGAGTTAATATGCATGCTGGACGCTTATCAGGGCTACCATCAGGTGCCGCTCGCCCGAGAGGATCAAGAGAAGGTTAGCTTCGTCACGGCCGACGACACTTACTGCTACAATGTAATGCCGTTCGGATTGAAGAACGCAGGAGCAACTTACCAGCGCTTGATGAACAAAGTATTCAAGAAGCAGATCGGACGCAATTTAGAAGTGTACGTGGATGATATTCTCATCAAGTCCATCCGAGCGGCCGATCTTTTTACTGACATGGAGGAAACCTTTCGAATGCTGAGGAAGTATGGAGTCAAGCTCAACCCTCAGAAATGTCTGTTCGGAGCAAAAGGCGGGCGTTTCTTGGGTTATATAGTGACCGAGCGGGGCATAGAAGCAAATCCTAGCAAGGTGAAAGCGTTACAAGATATGCCGCTCCCAAGAAATCTAAGGGAAGTACAGCGCTTGACCGGTCGGATAACAGCATTATCCAGATTCATCTCGAAGACGGCCGATCGGAGTCTCCCTTTTTTCAAGATCCTACGCAAAGTCACTATGTTTCATTGGGACGAGGAGTGCGATCGAGCGTTCGAAGAGCTAAAGACGTACTTGAATTCTCTGCCCGTGCTAGCCAAGCCAGCTATGGGTGAGCCGCTCTGTATTTACTTATCTTCAACCGAGCAGGCAGTAGGCTCGGTATTAGTGAGGACAAGCGGAAAAGAACAACCTGTGTACTTCTTGAGCCATATTTTAAAAGACGCTGAATCTCACTACACTGGGCTCGAGAAACTGGCTTTTGCTTTGGTCCTCGCCACTCGGAGACTTCACCCTTATTTCCTAGCACATACCATCATAGTCTGGACAAATAGCCCATTGGGAAGAGTGCTGCTGAACCCAGAAGTGGACAACGGAGTTGAGTGAATTTGATATTCAGTATCAACCCCGTTCGGCGATAAAGGTGCAGTCCTTGGCAGATTTTATCACAGAAGTGCAAAAGCCAGAGCCCGAAGCTATGTGGAAAATATTTGTGGATGGATCGTCCACTCGGCTCGGGAGCGGGATTGGTGTATTATTACTCTCTCCCCAAGAAGAAAAGATGCACCTATCCGTCCGGTTGGATTACAGAGCCACAAATAATAAAGCGGAGTATGAGGCGCTCATAGCCGGCTTGCAAGCCGCCCGGCATGTTGGAGCTGGTCGGGTGACACTCCATTCAGATTCTCAGCTGGCCGCTCAGCAGCTCTCGGGCACTTTTGAGATTAACAATGCTCGGCTCAAGCTCTACGCTGAAGCCTTCGAAAAGCTTAAGGTCAACTTCAGAGAAGTCATTATCCAAAAGATACCCCGAGCGGAAAACCAGGCAGCAGACGAGTTAGCCAAGCTTGAAAGTTCAATATCACCGGTCGTCATCCAACAACCAATTGAGCAAGTATCCTTGGTGGCGCACATCGATCGGATGGAGGGCCTCGCATTCCCGAGCGATTGGAGGACAACCATCGTAGAGTTTCTGCGTTCGGGTGCGACAACGTCCGATCGGGAGGCTGCCCAGCTAGTAAGAAGGAGAGTCGGTCAGTTCACACTCATTGGAGACCAACTCTACAAGAAGGCTTTCTCCCGCCCACTTTTGAAATGTGTGAGATCGGAAGACGCGGCGTACATCCTCCAAGAAGTGCATCAAGGATCGTGTGGAGGGCATCCGGGCGGACGATCACTGGCTAGGAAGATCCTGCTGGCCGGATACTTCTTGCCAACCCTGCAAGCAGACGCCGCTCGGACCGTTGTGACGTGCCTCTCCTGCCAGAAGTATCACAACGTCTCCCACCGACCGGCGGAGGAAATGAAAGCATCTACCGTATCCTATCCGTTCGACCAGTGGGGAATGGATATTTTGGGTTTGTTTCCTATGGCGACCGGTCAGCGAAAGTTTCTACTGGTGGCGGTTAACTATTTTTCCAAATGGGTGGAGGCTGAGCCACTAGCCAAGATTACCGAGCAGATGGTCAAAAAGTTTATTTGGCAGTATATAATCTGTCGGTTCGGCATCCCTCGCCGGCTAGTATCTGATAACGGACGACAGTTCGTCGGGAAGCAACTCGAAGAATGGTGCAAAAGTTATGGCATCGAACAACATTTTACTTCCGTGGCGAATCCCTAGAGCAACGGCCAAGCGGAAGTAACCAACAGAGAAATCCTCAGAATTCTTCGGGCTCGACTTGACCACATAGGAGGAAGCTGGGTGGACGAGCTGTCAGGCGTCTTATGGGCTATCCGCACGACCCCAAAGGAGGAAACAGGCGTCAAGCCATTCCATTTGGTGTACGGCGGTGAAGCAGTTATCCCGGTCAAAGTCGGCGTAGAGTCCGTCCGGGTCCAGAACTATGATGAGGACAATGCCGAGCGGAGGAACATGGAATTGGACTTGATCGACGAAGAGCGAGCCAAAGCGTCCGTCCGTCTGATGGTGTACCGGCAGAGGATGAAGCAGAATTACAACCGGCGCGTGATCCCCAGAGCATTCCAAGTCGGCGACCTAGTATGGAAGAAAGTAAAGCCGGTCGGCGACGTTGGCAAACTGGAGGCTCCTTGGGCGGGGCCCTTCAAAGTTATCGAAAAGCTCCGCTCGAGTGCTTATTATCTGAAGGATGAAGACGGAAGGCGGCTGGATCGACCCTGGAGCGCGAATCATCTCCAGCCGTACCGAGCTAGGTGAGAGGTGCGCTGATGTAATTTATTTTGTGTATCTCTTAGTCGCCTGTGTTCTTTTAATGCAGGAAACAAAATGATAAAAAACGCATTTGGCAATCTTCGCCGAACGGCAGTGTTGAAATTAGCCTTAAAGACCTTCGAGCTCCGACGTTAAAAATCGAGAGTCGAGCCGGCGACTATAAACCCTCCGAGCGGAAGACTGTCGAGCTCCGACGTTAAAAATCGAGAGTCGAGTCGGCGACTATAAACCCTCCGAGCGGAAGACCGTCGAACTCCGACGTTAAAAATCGAGAGTCGAGCCGGCGACTATAAACCCTCCGAGCGGAAGACCGTCGAGCTCCGACGTTAAAAATCGAGAGTCGAGCCGGCGACTATAAACCCTCCGAGCGGAAGACCGTCGAGCTCCGACGTTAAAAATCGAGAGTCGAGCCGGCGACTATAAACCCTCCGAGCGGAAGACCGTCGAGCTCCGACGTTAAAAATCGAGAGTCGAGCCGGCGACTATAAACCCTCCGAGCGGAAGACCGTTGAGCTCCGACGTTAAAAATCGAGAGTCGCACCGGCGACTATAAACCCTCCGGCCGGAATAATGTCTAAGAGGTCGACTCTTAAGTCATTTGGCCGATCGGCCAAGTAACCAAAAGTACGTGCACATCTGGCAAAAAATCCCGTTTGCGAAACAGGATATATTCAGCCGAGCGGACTAGTTACGCAAAATACTTCATAAAAAACCCCTTTCGAACACAAGGAAGGTAGGATGAGAAGCGAATAACGAGGAGAAGCAAAGGAGCATGAACGGTAGTTGGTGAGCCGAGCGGACAACACTCATATTGATTTGCAAAGGAAAAAGAAAGTAAAAGGATAGCATTAAAGAAATTAAGGCCGAGCGGCCGAATTACAAAAATGGATAAGTTTTTGGCCGAGCGGCCGAGTTACATAAAAACTTCCTATTCAAGGAAATCATAAATGTCCTGGGGGATATTGCCGAGAATCACCGCTTGGTCTTGGGTCGGGATGAGGACGGAGTCAGCCAGATGACCCTTGGACTTCAAATAAGTGGTGGTGGCAGTCATGGCAAGCTCGAAGGCGGTGTACATCCGTTCGCAGACTTTATCCGAGAATACTTCCGAACGGATGTAATTCAGCCTCAGGGCTGCGACTCGGCCAGACTCAACCTCTTGATATTCTTTAAAGGCCGCTTGGGAGGTTGCGAGGGATTCCTGCAAAGTCTTCAATTCTTCTTTATATTTAATCACCTCGGCCGAGCGGCTCGCCTTCTCTCCGTCGAGCTGCTCCATTAGCTCCTTAACTTTTTGCTCCAGGCCCCGAGCCTCGACATTCTTCTTCTCCAGGTCGGAGATGGTCGTCTTCTTCCGCTCGGTCGCCAGGCTTATTTTTCGGTCAAGTGATTTGACCTGTCGATCGAGCTCGGATAAAGTATACGCCTGATCGGTCGTTTTCTTTTGCTCCGTCGCCAGCAAAGCTTGGGTCTTTTTGAGCTCTTTCTGCAGCTCGGCATATGATGGACCTTGTGAGCCGGAAGGGCCGCCCGGAGCCTTCAGCCTCTTTAATTCTTCGTCCACCATGGCCAGACGGTTGCAGATGGCGATCTCCTCCACCCATCTCTGGCATAAGCAAGAATTGTTAATGACCGATCGGAAAGAATGCATAAAAAACTTCGGAAGAAAAAGCACTTACACCAGTGGCCTGCTGCATGTGGCTATTGGCCAGATTGTTGAGCGGAATCATTGTGACACGCGCCCAAGCGTCGGCCCACATCTCGGCTAAGGGCCCCTTCATTGTTATCATGTGCTCGGGCAATAATTCCTCGGTGGGGAGATGCAAAGAAACCCGGATGGTACGGCGCCGACCGGGGGTCGTCTGGGCGGAAGCCGGGGAAGGATCGGAGGCCGGCGCCGAAAATTGGGACAAAATCGCTGAACGTTGGACTTGGCGGAGAGCGGGTGGAAGGGCGCTGATCGGAACGGCCTCGAGGGGGTCCGCAGACGCGTCTAGTTGGGAGGGCGTCAGATCGGACGAGATCGCCTCCACCAGCGCTTTGCCGCGAGAATCGGCGGTGGCCCGCTCGGATGGATGGACCGCAGATGTAGCCGAGCGGAGTGGTGTCTCCGTGCGGCGCCTCTTTTGTCGGAGGGGGCGCTCTTCCTCCTGAGCCGAGCCTTCCTCCCGGACGGAAGGCTCTCGACTAGCAGTTGCGCCAGCCGCTGGCTCCCAGAGAGAAGCCTGAGCGGCCGACTCCCCAGCATTTGTATCGCTCTCTCCTTCGTTAGAGTTGACCGGCTGAATGCCAAGCGTCTCCATTTCTTTGGCTGCCGCGACCTCGAACGCCGCCGCCTTCCTTTTCAAAATGTCGGTCATCACAAACTCCATGACGATGTTCGTTGCAAAGGAAAAAGGAAAAAATTAGTTAGCAATCAAAGCGAATGTACAAGTAAAATTCTTACCGAAGCTGCTCGGGAGAGGGGTCCTGATCGGACTCAGGCCGAATATATACATCACCCATTCAGGTAGGAACTTATTGATGTCAAACCTCAAACCGGCTAGCATGTTGGCGGCATGAAGATAGTCCGGTCGGGTTTTGAACCTTTTGAGCTCTGGTGAGGTTGGTGGTCCGATCTGCCACTACGTCCAGAAGGGGGCCCACTCGGGCATATGAAGGTAGAAGTAGAATTCTTTCCAATGCTTATTGGAAGAGGGCAGCTTATTGAAGAAAACTAAACCGGGCCGAGCTTGGAACATGTAAGTGCCCAGCTTGGACTGTTTAGGGTAATAAAAATAATAGAAAACCTCTGGTCGGAGGGGGATATTGTGGATTTTGAACAAGACGACGACGCCGCATAAAAGGCGGAAAGTGTTGGGGACTAGGCTTCCGAGCGGAATGCCGAAAAAATTGTAAACTTCAGAGATGAAGGGATGAATGGGAAATCGCAGATCGGCTGTGAACTAGTCGCGGAAAACACAAAAAGCTCCGCGCGGTGGTTTGTGTGGCCCAGCGGAGGGAGAGGGTAAGATAATTTCGAAGTCAGATGGGATGTCAAAATTATTCATCAGAATATCGGCGTCGCGCCGATCGAAGCGTGACTCCATGGTAGTATATCATGGGCCGAGGGTTTAGTCTTGAGGCTGAGAGGAACTAGCCATGGGTCGAGCGGATGAAACCAAGAAAGGCGAAAAAAGGCAGAGGATAGAAGAAAGAAGATGGCAAACGAAACAGTGCCCCGAGGACCAAAACTCGGGAAAAGAAGGGCAAAGAAAACACAAGAACCAGAGATAGAACAGAAAAAGAGCCTTATAGAGAAGAAGGAGGATCGACGAAGAACGCGGGATCACTGGAAAAAGAGAACCGAAGCTGCCGGAGCACTGAAACGCCGAAGCTTCTGGGCACGCGAGAGCAGAAATGCGACGAAGGCGGAGAAAGCGAAGGCTTTATAAGGTTGAGCCCGAGCGGTCTCCACCGTTGGATTCAGGTCGCGAGAATCGGAGCACGCATCGCGTCATCCATTTCAAACCGCCTCGATCTCATCACCCGAGGCGCCGCCGCCGTACGATGACGGCAGCAATGCCACATGGCATTCCACCACAGGAGAGCATTTAATGAGGGCCTTAACTAGGCGCAGAGCGCATGCTCGCCCTTAATGACGGAGATTGACGTAAATACCGAGGAGATCCGAGGGAAGGTGGCGTTGACTGAGGCCGTATCAACCTCCACACGGGCCGAGCGGGGGATGGTTTCTTGGAGACGCCGCTCGGCGTAACTGGTGGTCTAGTCAGTCGGACTAATCGCCTCCTTCGACTAGACTTGAAGAGGAGGCAAGTGATCCGGCAGTGAGGATGGGGGACCCCCCCTTTAAGCAGAGTCAACGCCACGTGGAGGTTGAAAGGTAAAAGGTCAACCAGAGGTTTGGCCGAGCGGATAAAGATTCGGGCGACCGGCCGAATGTTCCGAACGGAAGCAAAGACACCCCGACGGGGAGTCGGGGTTCCGACGCTCATGTTGAACAGGGTCGTATGGCCGACCGGGTAGCCCGCTCGGCCAAAGGAATAAAGCAGCAATACTGTGAACAGTCTCCACCGAGCGCACGACCGGGAGTCGATCCGGTCAGACCAAAGGTACATACCGAGCGGCCGGACGCTCGGCGCAGGAACAAAAAAGACAAGGATTAAGGGACATCGGGAAACATCTTCTGATAGCAGGCATGTTCGACGACTAGGCCATACGCGGAATCGTACGATGGAAGGTTCTGTTGTCCCATCAAAGAGGTGCTCAGACTGTAGCAGTATGGGGTCAGGCAAGCTCCTCTGATAAGCCCATATCGAGGTATGGTAAGAGGACACGTATTCACCTCGGTATGTGTGCATAAGCCTCTTCACCGCTCTATATAAGAGCCCCCAGGTTTCACCGGAGGTACACATTCTCTCGCATTCAAAGCCACTTCTGCATTTCCTCTTGCCTGACTTGAGCGTCGGAGGGTCGTCGCCGGGAACCCCTTCCCGGCCCGACTTCCTTGCAGGTTCGCCGGAGATCCGTGCGGCCGACCGAAGACCCACGTCATCAGTTCAGAGAGAGTCACGTGCCCAGCGTCCGTTGATTCAGAGTTCGGACATGATCACTATCCATTCTTTAAATTTTTAGAAATAATACTTTTATAAATTTAGGGAATGAATTTCATTCCCTAAATATTATAGAGAAAAGAAAAAAAAAAAGGAAAGTGATTTTTATTTTAGTCACCCTATCTAAAATGGATTTTATTATCTAAATTATATATTTTTCATAAAGAAATTGTTATGGGTACTCTAAAATAAATCTGAATTTATTTAGTAGTTCTTATCCTAAATTTTAAATTTTGGATATGGGCTATTCTGGTAAATTAAATATATTTTATATTTTTTTTCACAGCTCATTGCAGGGTTAATTGTTAATTGTTAATTGTTAATTAAAATTGGCCGTCTTGCACAAGCCGCCTGCCGCTGTTCCCCTTAGCATTTAAAATCTTCAACGAGGATAAAAACAAAGGTCGTTTGTCTTTCTATGTTTTAAAAATTGTAATTTAGACCTTTTCTTCATTGTTTGATACGATGGAATATTACAATAATCACCGGTCAATGTCTTTTAATGATCAAAAAAATATAAGCAATGTTTTTAAATATTAAATTCATTTAAGTGGGGATTGAATATTTGATTGATTTTATGCTTAATAGTTTAAATTGGCCGTCCGAGATTACTTATAATTGTGAATTACCCTCTTATTTTATTGATTTTAATCTGTTTAGGCATCCAATGGGAGCTTCATTCCAAAGTGGCATACTGGAAGGAACTCCCTCAATTTACACAAGGGAGCTGCTCCTTCATTTTTTTTTTTTTAATTTTTTTTATTAAAATAATTTTTTTAGTTTTTGTTTATGGGGATTTAAATTTTATAAAAAATTAATTATATATAATGTAAAATATATATAAAAGATGAGAAATATATATAATAAAAAATATGAGACTTAAAATATTTATTGAGAATTTTTTTTAATAGTAAATTGGTGTGAAATTTTTTATTTTGATGGGCACTCATATAGTATTGAAGTAGCTCGAGAGAGTCATCTAAACTTGAATCTAGATCTATATTAAAAATAAGATAAAAAAGATAATTCGATGCACGAAAGTTCTCGTCATATGGGGTTCTAAAAAAGGATTCATTATACATAATCTTATTCTATTTTTTTTGTAAAAGATTATTTTCAGGATTCGAATCCGTGATCTTTTGATCACATAATAATAATTTTATCATTACGTAAAACTTCCCTTCTATATTAAAAATAGTATAAAAATTTAAAAAATATTTTAAATTATTTAAATCGTCATAGGGTGTGAATCATAGTTGTACAAAAAAAAAAAAAATCCCCAAAAAAGCGGATAGTGGAGATTCCCTTACACACGGATCAATTCTTCTAGCTAGATGAACACGCTTTGCCGTTTTTATGCATCATCCAATTCCTCTCTTTTGATCACAACTACTTCTTCCTCCTCCTCTGTAATCTTAATGATTTGCAATGATGCGTAGATCGAGCACTTTGATGATCTCCATTGTTGTAATTTGTTTATTAGCCGCTGTTCCTTCGTCAAGCTCTCTGTTCTTCAACTTCTCCAACTTCTATAACGTCGGCAATGGATCCGATATCCTCGTCCAAGGCGACGCCCTAAACAGCAACAACTTTATCGAGCTCACCAAGAACACCGGCAGTGAGCTAAACACCGACAGCGTGGGGAGAGCGAGCTACTACAAGGAGCTCCTCCTCTTATGGGACGCGCAAACCGGCCAACTCACGGATTTTACCACCCGCTTCGTCTTCAGCATCGCCGAGCTGATCAACCCAGCTATCAGGGAACCCGGCGACGGCCTAGCTTTCTTCCTGTCGGCGCCGCCGTACTTGGTCCCTGTCGATTCGAACGGCAGGGGCCTCGGCCTCTTCAGCAACGTTGTTCCCCCTCCTCCTCCTCCACACTCCACGGTGGGGGTGGAGTTCGATACTTTTCAGAACAAGGAGTACGGCGATCCACCTTACAGACATGTCGGGATCGACGTCAACTCGTTGAACTCGACCAAGACAGCGGCGTGGAGCAACGATTCCGTTGCCGATATGGTCGCGTGGGTCATTTACAATGGCACCAGCCATAATTTAAGTGTGTTCCTCTCGTCCGAGGATGATCGAGAGCTCAGTGATGCTGTTTTGGTACTCAGCGATACCATCGACTTGAGAAAAGTCCTGCCGGAAGAAGTAGTCATTGGCTTCTCGGCGGCAACCGGTGGTTCGGGAGTTGAAACGCACACTATTCATTCATGGTCGTTCGATTCGACTTTGCAGCCAAGAAAGAAGGGCAAGACTTCGTTGCTCACCTGTTTCGTCGTTGGCGGAGCAGTACTAGTCTTCTTGGTGGCAGCTTCGGGCGCGCTATGGTTCTTTAAACGTAGGCAGAGGACGAACGGAAAAGATGAAGAAGATGACTGGATCTTCGATGAAGCAATGGATGATGAGTTCGAAAGAGAGAGAGGACCGAAGAGATTCGCATACCCGGAACTCGTCCGCGCCACCAGAGACTTCTCCGACGAAGGGAAGCTCGGCGAAGGAGGCTTCGGGTCGGTCTACAGGGGAGTGTTGAAAGATCCCAAGCTCGAGGTTGCCATCAAAAAGGTCTCCAAGGGCTCGAAACAGGGGAGGAAGGAGTACATGTCGGAGGTCAAGATCATAAGCCGGCTTCGCCACCGCAACCTGGTGCAGCTCGTAGGCTGGTGCCACGACCGCCAAGAACTCCTCCTGGTCTACGAGCTGGTGCCCAACGGCAGCCTCGATTCCTACCTCCATGGCGGCGCCGCGAAGACGTTGGACTGGGGAGTGCGGCACAGGGTCGCGCTGGGCTTGGCGTCGGCTCTGTTCTATCTCCACGAGGAGTGGGAGCAGTGCGTGGTGCACCGAGACGTCAAGCCGAGCAACGTCATGTTGGACTCGACGTTCAGTGCCAAACTTGGGGACTTCGGGCTCGCCAGGCTCCTTGACCACCACGGCGGTCCGCAAACGATGACGGTGTTGGCCGGCACGATAGGCTACATGGCGCCGGAGTACTTCTACACCGGCAAGGCAAGTAAGGAATCCGATGTCTACAGCTTCGGGATCGTGGCGTTGGAGATAGCATGCGGTAGAAGACCATTAATGGTGGAGGAGAGCGGCACGGTCGAACTGGCTCGATGTGTGTGGGAGCTCTACGGGAGGAAGATGATTCTCGAGGCGGCGGATGAGAATCTAAAGGGCGAATTTGATCAAAAACAAATGGAGTGCTTGATGGTCGTGGGGTTATGGTGTGCTCATCCTGATCCAAAGCTACGGCCGTCGATGAAACAGGCCATTAACGTGCTCAACTTTGATTCTCCTTGGCCGGAGCTCCCTCCGGCGATGCCGGTGCCTACTTACGGCCCGGCTCCGTTATCTGAGTTGACTACTACGAGGCAGGAGCACGAGTTCTGAGTCAACTGGAACATCCTCTGGTTCTGTTTCTGCTTCGGGGGATTTGTGAATTGTGACATGATAGGTGTTTGACTTTTTTTGGGGAAAAATTATTGTAGGCGTAAATAGTAAATTTGCAAACTTTAAGGTGATTTTAAAAAGGAATAAAACTATGTGGGGGTAAAACTGAATTCTCTCTTGGGGTTTAGGGAGGGAAAGGTTGGAGGATTGCAGGAAGGGGAAGATGAGGATGCCATTGCCACTCGATGCGTGATCGATCTAGGGAGAAGCAAGGATGCCAATCGCGCGTCCGGAGCCCCAGAACGCGCGCGTGATCGCTCACGTCGACATGGACTGCTTCTACGTCCAAGGTCTCTCATCGTCTCCTACTCTTTGAAAAGCCCTAACCTGATGCAAAAGGCTCCAATTTTCTTGCCCTCTTTGAAATCTTCCGTCTTATCTCGGAATAAGAGTTATACTTTCACACGACGTCAATCGACCATACGCGCTCACAGTTTTGTGGGGGAAAAAAACAGTTTTTAATGGGAGATATGAGAATGGATTTCTGCTTTCTATTTTTTCAACTGTGAATTCTGGATTTACTATCCGAAACGAAGTTTGTGTCTTTGCTCATCCTGTGTATGTTACTCCGCTAACCTGATAGATTCCTACCAAGTGAAGATAATTTGTAGTATGATAACAATGTGAATTGTTGGCTATAGCTCTAGTTAACAATCTCAATTTACATAATAAGAAAAATGATTGCCAGAATGCTAAGCTTGGCGTGTGTTATTCATTCATTCATTTATTATTATTATTATTATTGTTTTATGTTTTTAACTAATTATCTTTTGTTTAAGCAAATTTTCCTAGTGATTGCGTCAGTATGCTTTATCTCTGTTTCAGTTTTATCTCCATATAAATTCCTAACGGATCCTCTGTTACTAAATTTCTGTAGTAGCTATACCTTTCTATATATCCATAATTAATTATCTTGCATAAAACGAGGATTTCTATTAGGGGTTGTAAGTAAACCAAGTGGCAAACAACCACCTCGGTGCCTGGCTCAAGAAACATTTTTTTTTTCTTCATTTAGGATGACACAATTTAACTTGAACACCTTTTTACCGTTGAATTTATTAACCAAACATGAAATAATTAAGTACAACTTTTTTAAGTCCATGAAGAATCATCAACACTGAACAAAGCATGTTAAGAAGTTGCCAAACATTCTCTGTGAACAAATGAAATGTATATTTACGGTTTTCTTGTTAAGCAATATTGATTTTTACACATTACACATATCATCTGTTATATATATATATATATATACCCCCTCTAAAAGTAAATATTTTTCCAGTTTGAATTGAGCATTTAGCATTAATACATATCAATCAAACACAAACTATTTTATGCAAACTTTTAAACATAATTTTACTTTTTTGTATTTGATTCTATAAATTCATGAAAAAAGTGACATTTTACTTGAAAATGTGTTTACACAAACATATAATGAAGGTTTTATTTATTTATTTGCCAAATAATGAAACATAAAAAAAAATTGAACACATTTTGCTGTTGTAGTGGAACAACGAAAAAATCCTGAATTGAAGGGTTTGCCTGCTGCTGTAGTACAGTATAACTCATGGAAAGGTGGTGCCCTGATCGCAGTTGGTTATGAAGCTCGAAGATTTGGTGTGAAGCGGTTAGTTTACTTTCTTTTCTAATTTATTCTCTATTTACTTAGAAGTTCTAAATATCACTGGTCTCAGTTCTATGCGTGGAGATGAGGCCAAAATGGTATGCCCAAATATCCAATTAATTCAAGTTCCTGTTGCACGTGGTAAAGCTGATTTAAATCTGTACAGAGATGCTGGCTCTGAGGTTTGTTCACCACATGATAGACTTAATCTTGTTATATGTAGTATTGATAAATGAGTAAAAAAATCCTGCACTTCTTTTGCGGTTAACCAAAGTTGATGTTGGAGGGGATTCTGAACCTGTAGGTTGTTTCCATACTTTCGACCAAAGGGCGATGTGAGCGAGCATCAATTGATGAAGTTTATCTGGATCTTACTGATGCTGCTGAAACGATGCTATCAGAAACACCACCGGAGATGCTAGACACAATTAATGAAGAGACTCTGAGGTCACACGTATTAGGTTTTAATGTTGTAAGATACTACATACTAGTGTACCTTTTTTCCCCCTCTATTTTTATCATAGATTCTGGGGTTACCAATTTTATTCTATGATATTTGAGATAAAAATTAGTTTCTTAAAGTACAGATGTAACATGCCGACCAATTCATATGCATCCAATATCACTTCTGTGCAAAACAAGAATATTTGAGTGCCCCTTAGTCCTCAGCACATATTGCTGACTTTTTATCAAAGACATGACTCATGTGTTCATATTGTGCTTGCGTGTGTCCTTATGTAGCAGTCCCTGATTTTTGTCTGTACTATACTTAGGTTAACATTTTTTATTACGATTTGGTAGGACAAAAAAAACATATTTTATTTTTCTACTTTTTAAAACGATCATCTGTCCTGAAAGTGATATAGATCTTTTGTGTTGTTCAGGACGGTGATGAAAGGGAAAAGAATGTCAAAGAGTGGCTCTGTCGAAGTGAAGCTGACCGTCAGGACAAACTTTTAGCTTGTGGTTGTATTATTGTGGCACAACTTCGTACTGAAGTTTTGAAGGAAACAACATTCACATGTTCTGCTGGCATTGCACACAACAAGGTGGTCATAGGAGAATAGAATGAGATCCGGGTGTTCTTTATCTGCACTTTCGTATCTCTACCCAACATAATTTCTGGCATAAAATCACTTGTTGATATATTCCTTTGAAGCCTCCAGTTTGGATGTAACATCAAGTTACATCTTGGGGCTTTCAACTCAAGTTAGAAGCATAATAACCATTATATTTTCTAACTTATGAACTTATGGGCAATCCTTATTGCAGATGTTAGCAAAACTTGCTAGTCCTATGCATAAGCCTGCACAACAGACTGTTGTACCATCCTCTTCAGTTAAGGATCTACTAGCATCCTTGCCGGTGAAGAAAATGTAATGATCTTATGTATAAGTAGTTATGATCTCACTTTCGAAACTTCTTTCCGATGTTAGTGTTCTCATATTCAGATTTTCAGATTCTCTGACAACTTCTGCTTTGTTATTGTTGTAGCAGTTGCTGTTGTTTCTTGTTCAGTAATGCTTCACTGAAATGATACTATATCTCAGGAAACAACTTGGTGGAAAGCTTGGAAGCTCCCTACAAATAGATCTTGGAGTGAAGACTGTTGGTGATTTGCTACAGTTTAGTCAGGAGAAGTTGCAAGAGCACTATGGTATTAATACAGGGTACAATAGCAACCACTATTCACTTTTAATTTATTGTAACCATGGTTTTAACTTTTAAATACTGTCATGTATCACCTGAAACTGAGTGGCCAAGATGCAGAGTACCTCGAGCAGGCCTTCTTTGGTTCCTGAACACTGACAAAACTGCAAGCTTTGTTTAGCTAACCAGCCATACTCGACACCATAACTATATGTCAGACCTTGATTCTAACATGATGGCTACTTCTGGCTTTTATGTTCCGTTCCATTTGGAAGAATGGACACACTGCATTCCTGCATGTCTGGGTATCCTGATTTGCGAAAATTCTAAGCCATTCTTCAACTGCTGTTCACTTTCCTACTGATATTTCCAACTATTTACATAACTACGTCCCTTACTTTCGTATCTTGGCCATCATGCTATTTATCCCTCTCTTACTTTCATACTTTGGTCATCATACTATTTATCATCTTTTCCAAAATTATGTTTGCATAATCTAGCAAACTTCTTTCTAACTACCATGTCCTTTAAATCACAGCACATGGTTGTGGAACATCTCGAGAGGTATTAGTGGAGATGCTGTTGAGGACCGCCTTCTGCCTAAAAGCCATGGTTGCGGAAAGACATTTCCAGGTCCACAAGCATTGAAGACTATTGCTTCTGTATGTATCTTCTTGGATCTTTTGAAATGCCATTTGTTAACTGTATGTATTCAATCCACTAGAAGTTTGACTTAGTTTGTTGTATAGTGCCATAATCCATATGTTTCAAGTTTCGACTATCCAGGGCCCCTTCCTGATTGAAACAATATGGCTGTAGGATATTTTTTCAGTTTATGATTTCCTAGTCTACCAGGGATGAGAAGAAATTTTTACTCATTGAGGTAGGATTTGTTGCAAGTCATTCTCCATTTACATGCTTACTTAAGAATGTTATTTGAATTTATCACAAGGTTTTACATCTCTCCATACATGGGAATATATCGATCCAGTACTCCTTTCAACACATGCAAAGACATGTTTCATTTTTTAATCATAAATATGCTAATTTTGATTCATATTCAAATTTATGATCATGGATTCAAGGTCTCATTTTACGATCTTAGAATTTTGCCAGACCTTGTCTGATATGTATCTTATGTCTACTACTCCCGAAGCTATGACTAATACCAAATAGTTGGGATCCATGATATCTCTTACTTGCATTTAATTGTAGTTTTGCAATTATGCGTTTTTATATATGTTTGTGATGCTGTGCTACCCAGTTTTGTCCTTAATGAATAGTGAGTATCAAGTTTCACTTTCTTCACTGTGAATTGTTTGTCAGCAAGCCTCATAAGGATGGCCTTTTGGAACGAGCACATCCTTCTTGTTTCTTCCATTTTTTCAATCTTCTTTTAGTTTTTTTCAACCTGTCTTATTATAACATAACAAACTATTGTCTTAATTTATTCAAGCAATCTCTATATCATTCTACTTGCATCTATAAATAATGGTGTAATATGAATCTGATTTACCACACTTCCTTGTCTGGTTTGCTATTTAACATTTTATTTTGGTTGCAGTGCTTGATATTCCAGATAGGTTTTAGCTGTTTCTAACTTCCCCTTTCTTTTTTCAATCTTGAACCGACTTAGGTTGAGAACTGGGTCAATCAATTGTGTGAAGAACTAAATGAGCGTATACAGTGTGACTTGGATCAGAACAAACGTGTTGCACATACATTGACCTTACATGCCAGAGCATTTAAGGTACATTATTGAATCATTTACTTGATTGTCCTTGTACATTGTATTTTGCACAATAAGCATCTATACTTGCTTCTCTGAAAACAGTTCTCTAGATATGCTATATGTTGTATGCTTCATAGGAAAATGACATGGAACCCCAAAGGAAATTTCCTTCAAAATCTTGTCCCTTGCGTTATGGAACTTCAAAACTCAAAGAAGATGCTATGCGATTATTTGATTCTGGTCTTCGTGATTTTTTGGGTTCCCAACACATTGGATGGGGAGTAACGTCGCTTTCTATTGCAGCAAGCAAAATAACTGATGTGCCGCAAGTAAGATGTCAGCTTCTATATGCATTTCATGTAGAACTGCTGAACTGGTGCAGTTGATTCTCATATGAACACATTTTCATTCATTTTTCTTCATTTTCACTTCAGATTTCCCTTCTTTTGTTAACAGATCTAGGTTTGATGATGGGTTTTGAAATGCGTTATCTCTAGTTGAATTTTTATTTATTTATTACAATCTTAGGTTAGGTTGAGGAAACTGATTAAATTTTGGATCCAAATTATATTCAACATAAAACCTATGAATATTATCCATTAATTGTTTGGATTTTATCTGCTATAAGGTAATATGTTTTTCTTGTTTGCACACAAAAAAGGAATAATATGTTGATGACTATTCTCGATATTTTGTTAAGGAAATTAGTAATGTCGAAGTAGATCTGAAACAAATGGAAACTGAAAAGATGAGATAAAAAGTATATCTCTTTATTGAAAAGTGAGACATATTTATATACGATCTAATTTTAGAAAATTATAATTAGGCTAATTGACAAATTAACCTAATTAACATATATCTATTAACTAATTTGTATCAATACTATAGTAACTAATATATACAGTTATGGTAACTAAATTATATATATATATATATATATATATATATATATATATATATAATGCTCCCCCTCAAGTTGGAGCATAAATATTAATCATACCCAACTTGTTATAAAAATAATCAACTTGAACCCCATTTAAAGCTTTTGTGAATATGTCCCCAAGTTGTTTTCCAGTCTTCACATATCCGGTAGAAATCAAGTTTTGTTGAATTTTCTCACGAACAAAATGACAATCAATTTCAATGTACCTGGTTCGCTCATGAAACACAGGATTCGATACAATATGAAGAGCAGCTTGGTTATCATACCACAATTTAGCTAGCACTGAAATTTTAAGTCCTACTTCAATCAAGAGTTGATATATCCGTATTATCTTGCACACAGACTGTGCCATGACCCTATATTCTGACTCTGCAATGGATCGTGACACAACGTTTTGCTTTTTACTTCTCCATGAGACTAAGTTTCCCCCGACAAAGTTACAATAACCTGAAATAAACCATTTTAGAACCTGCCCCATCTACATTTGAAAAACATAATATGAGTGTGCTCATGATATTTATATACGATACCCTGTCCGAGTGCTCCCTTCAAATTACATAAAATTTCCTCTAATGCTATCAATGATGAACGGTTGGAGATGACATAAACTGACTAACAACACTGACTCAATATGTAATATCTGGACGAGTCACGGTAAGGTAATTTATCTGCCCAACCAACCTTCGATATTTCTGAGGATGCTCAAATAGTTTTCCATCTCCTTTGAGACACATGTTCTGAGTCATTGGAGTACTACAAGGGTTTGCCCCTAATTTTCCTGTTTCAGTTAGTAAGTCAAGGATGTATTTTCTCTGAGATAGAAATATACCTTTTTTACTCCTTATAACTTCAACACCCAAGAAATACTTTAGCACCCCCAAGTCTTTCGTATGAAATTGAGTATGAATAAAAGATTGAAGAGATAAGATTCCCGTAGTATCATTTCAGTGATAACAATATCATTTACATATACAACTAATAGAATGATACCAGCTCTTGGCTGCTTGTAGAACATAGAATGATCAGACTTGCTTTTCATCATACCAAATTTTTCAATAATTTGGCTAAATTTTCCAAACCAAGCACGAGGAATATGTTTCAAACCATACAAAGATTTTCGAAGACAACAAACTCGCCCTGACTCCTCCTGAGCAACAAAACCAGGAGATTGCTCCATATACACATTCTCCTGAAGATCACCATGACGAAAAACATTCTTAATATCAAGTTGATGCAGCCATTGCAATAAACAATCGAACATATGTTAACTTTGCAATAGGAGAAAAAGTGTCAGAATAGTCCACTCCATAAATCTAAGCATAGCCTTTATCGACAAGACGTGCTTTTAATCTAGCAACTGACCCATTCGGATTTACTTTAACTGTGAATACCCATTTGTATCCAATAGCCCATTTCTCTAAAGGTAGATCAACCAAGTCCCAAGTGCTATTATCATCTAAAGCGTTCATCTCCTCTATCATTGCTTCTTTCCAACTAGGATTAGATATGACCTTATGCACATTCTTAGGAATAGAGACAGAATCAAGTGAAGCTATAAAAGAACAAGAGGAAGATGACAAGCCGTTATAAGAAACAAAAGAAGTGATAGGATAAGTACACTGTTGTTTACCTTTGCATAATGCAATAGGAAGATCATCGTTCGGGACTAGATCTGATGACGAGGTCGTAGGTGTAGGACATAAATCTAGAGGGTGACGCCTGGAGTAGACTTGAATAATAGAAGGCTTGACGGGAGCCGATTCCGGGACAGGTGTGGAGGGTGTGATAGAATACACCAACAAATCCTCCTCCTTTTGATGAGTCAGAATCGGTGAGGATGGAAAATAAGGTGTGTCTTCCATGAAGGTAACATCAATTGAGGTAAGATATTTGTTAATACTGAGACAATAACACCTATAATATATATACATATAATAGAAACCAATCCATATGATCAGCTCAAGTCAAAGTAGAAATATTTTACTACTCAACTCAACTAGAAAAAAGCTTTTTTTTTTTTTTGCTTATATAGGGAATTTTTTAATCATAAACCATGTGTACTAGTTCACCCCTCCACCTTTGTTTGGGGTTAGGATCGACATTCACAATGTTTCGTGTCACTAGTGCAGCTTCAAAGATGAAGTCTAACAGTGCATACTAGATTTAGGTGATCATAACTTGTAGTAACGGACATGCATAGTAGGATTCAGAAAGCTTCTTCATGTTTCTTAGGGAACAAGGTCAATTCTGAAGTTTCTCCAAGGCAAAGATTGCTCCTCCATGATATCAGATGATCCTAATGGGTCTCCTAAACAAGATCTTGTCTTGTCTTCTGCAGGTCATGTTCAATCTTTAATGTCATACTCTTCTCTTGCTTTTCTTCTCGCCATCATGCTCATGATGTGTGGTGTGTACAGATGCGGATCTACAACGCGAAGATTTTGAAATGGTGAACCATGACGTTAGACCAAGGGACCTTGCTTCTGAAGCTACTAGAAGTGATATCAACAACAAACTTCTAGATCAGACACAAAAGAGAACCATTACAGCTGTCAGAAAGATAAAAGATGTGGTATATCTACTGTCAGTCATTCATGTTTCTCATCACTCTTCTTAAGTGGATGATTTCTTCAAATAGACTCCTCCTAACTGTGTGGCATGACTTAGAAAGAACTTAGTATTCTCACCTAGAAATTTGGTATCCTACTGGCTCAAGTATACCACATCATAAAACTTTGCAGCATGAGTTAGGAAGAAAAAAGTATTCTCACCTTGAAATTTAGTAGCCTACTCACTTGGCATATACAATTACAGTGGTCAGAAAGATAAAGATGAGATGTGTTTGCTGTCATACCCATTTGTGTTTATCAGCATTGTTCTTAAACGAATGATTTCTTCAAGGAGACACTTATACCATTACTCTGTGTGATTGCATAGGAGTCTTGACACTTTTTTGCAGGTTGCATTGTTCTTATGAGTTTTGCCTGACAATTTGATTCCTCAACCTGCCTGTTGGATTGCCAGGGAAAATCCTCTATCTTAAAGTTCTTCCAAGGCAGTAATTCCTCTTTTCCTACGACCAGCCAAGCCGATGAAACATCCAATCATGATACAGCATTGTCGCCATCATGTTCTGGTAAGGCGACAGTTTCTAAACTGATACTGTTTTTCTGATTATTGCATCATTTTGAATGCTTTTACTTTTGTAAGTCCTATAAACACTTATAGTCCGAGCAAATGACAGAGAAAGGAGCATCCACAGAGGTTAGCATGAACAAAGATGATCGGCACAGCCAGATTCAGAATGGTTATGATTCATGGGGTTTTAATGTGGAAGATATCGATCCGTCTGTCTTAGACGAGTTACCTATTGAGATCCAGAGAGAAGTCAGAGAATGGATTCGGCCACTGAAGCGTACAAATACATCTAGAAAGGGTTCTAGCATTGTTCACTATTTTTCTCCAGTAAAAAAGGAATAAACATGTTTTGAGTATTCAGAAATCAGAACTGAAAATCAGCCAAAGTGCTTGCTGAAGTTATTTGAATATAAACCGAAACTGCTTCCTGGCGACTATGTGAGGAATGCCTTGGGATAAGAGTTAGGGTTTGAAGATCAACACCATGCCTAGGAAGTATCTTGGAACGAATATAATGTAGAATTTTACAACCTTTAAATTGTAGATAACACTTTCAAGTTAGATCGAGCTTGTATCCTTGCATTGTTGTCATGGTTGTACAATTGCTTGCACTTATATTTAGTGTTCATTTTTCGAAATTGTTTCTCCCTCGAGGTTTTCGATATTGTGTATGATTCCACGGGCAATTCATTAAAGTATACAAGATCTTGCAAAAGCAATCAATTTGTAGAAATAAATATTCAATTTCTCATGAATTTGATGAGTTGGTTATGACTTTGGTTGGTTGCAAACTGGATTTGCCTAGGGCCATCCACAATTCCACATGATAAGCAGGAATACTTGCCATTTTACTACAAGTTATCTTTAGAGAAAATTTTATTTATTATATTTCTATTTAAGCGAACCATCAAGAAAGAAAATAATCGTATTCCTACCAAAAAATAATTTTAACAAATAAAAAATTTTAAGGATTATTTTATAAGTTATTTTTTAAAAAATACATATTAATTGGAAGTAAACAAAATTAATTTTCAAATATTGTAGTGTTTTTTTTTTGTTAATTAAGGCATTTTCCTTCTAATCACTCTAAATATTTGGCTATTTTTTCCTCTAAGTACAAAATTTTCATGATATGCCCCGAAAATAAACCGACCTATCCGGTTCGATTCCGGCGACCCGCCTAATGCCCAACCAGTGCCTCCTCGCCCCCATCTCCCACGTCTTCTTCTCGCCCTCCGCCGTCGCCTCCGCCGCCTCCGCCTCTGCCTCCGCGATCCGCCGCGCCTCCTCGCCCCGCGAAGCCATCTGCCTCTTCAAGCTCCGCATCCTCCGCCGCCCTCCGCACGAGGACCGCTTCGACACCCACGCCGCCGTCTTCGCCCTCAAGGCCTGTTCCCATGATCCCGCTCTCCTCCCCCACCTCCACGCCTACCTGCTCAAGACCAACCTGTCCTCCCACGTCTACGTCGCCTCCGCCCTCCTCCATTCCTATTCCCTCGCCTCCTCCCCCTCCTCCGCTCGCATCCTGTTCGACGAGATGCCCCACCGAAACCTTGTCACCGAGAACACCATGCTCTCCTGCCTAGCCCGCTCCGGAGATCTCTCCTCCACTCGCGCCCACTTCAATGGCATGCCCGAGAAGGATATCGCCACTTGGTCCACCATGATCGGCGCCTACATGGACAGGGGCCTGACCGCCATAGGCCTTACCCTCTTCCGCGACATGATGAATGACACCCAATTGAAGCTTGATCCCCTCATGCTCGTCACGATGCTCGCCGCTTGCTCCCGCTCCGGCTCACTGCCGCTAATCGGAAAATCCATCCATGCTTACCTTGTGAGGAATGGGATGGGCATCAATGATCAGCTTGGTACTGCCCTCGTTGACATGTATGCCAAGTCGGGCTGCTTGAGGAAGGCATTTTACGTGTTTGAGAGAATTCCCGAGAGGAATGTGATGCATTGGACTGTAATGATTTGTGGATTGGCCATGCATGGCCATGGCAAGGATGCAGTGGCATTCTTTGAGAAGATGATTGGACTAGGTGTTCGACCCAATGAGATCACATTCACAGGGGTTCTCAATGCATGCTGCCATGCTGGATTGATTGAGGAGGGCCAGAGCTACTATGTCAGCATGGTTAAAGAATTCGGATATGAGCCGGGAATTCAGCACTACGGATGCATGGTCGACCTTTATGCCAAGGCTGGGAGACTAGAGGAAGCATATAAGATCATTGAGAACATGAAAGTAGAACCCAACATTGTCATATGGACTAGCTTCTTGGCAGCTTGTATGAAACATAAGAATTTTGAGATTGCTGAGAAGGGGTTGGAGAAGGTGTTATGCATGGCAATTCCTGATGAGGATGGTGGGGTGTATACTCTTATATCGGATTTGTATGCTCTGGGGGGCAAGTGGAATGATGTGGTGCGAGTGAGGAGGCTGATGGATGAAATGTTTGTCAAAAAGAACAGAGGTTCTAGTTTCCTCGAAAGCAAGGGAAGTAGAACCTTGAATTGCTTGAGCGAACTGATTACTTATTCTTAGAAGAGAAAGAGGAGATCAATTGATGCAGCATTACATAGCATTCATTTTGAGGATTGCGTTTCTAATAGAACTGCTAAGTTAATAGCTTGGGAGTCATGGAATAAAAGCATGATCTACATTGAGAATATCGTAATACTTCGCCTGCGCAGATGTTTGGGGAGCACCTGCTGCGAAAGTTGAGCTGTCTAACTATGAAGAGATGCAGCAGCATCAACCATGGACGTTTGTTTCATGTATGTTCCATTGATTTGGCTTGCCTTTCTTTGCTGTCAAAGGAAATAACTGAAGCAAGTTTGTTCTTTCTTTCCTTGATTTTGTACTCTCTTTTAGCTGTGACTGACACATTTTGTTGGAAAAACACTTTGAAACCTGAATAACTTAATAAGGATTCATTGTTAATCATTATAGTAAAAAAAATTAATTATGTTTGCCTCATGTGTCCCTCACAATTCATCTTCAAGTTATGTGAAGGGAGATTAACTACGGAGTCGTTTTATAGTCGGCCACTAAGTAAATAGAGAATGAGAGTTTTTTTTTTTTTTTTGTTTTCTGAGAACATGTATCCGCATTTATTGTTGATCATACTCTAAAGAGGTAATTCATTGTTCTGGCAAAAGCTGATGCATTCATCCCAAATATCTCTTCATGTTCGTCCCAAGACATATAAAAGAGAGATAAATCACGATACTCAAGCGACGTCTCTTTAAATGGGAGAAATTTTATTCTCTAGAGTAGCGATTGAAATGTTGTTTCATGTCAGGTGGCACAGATGGTTTTTATCGTTTCGTTGGGGAAGCGAAACTGGCACCCTAAGCGCGGCTGTTTCGAGTGTGCATCTCGAGTAGAAGGCTGTCCTGAATGTGTCATCGGAGGCGTCATCAGCCGTTTTCGATGCCACCAGAGGCGTCGCCAGATGCTTTCGGTGTCGCCGAAGGTGTCGTCGGATGCCTCCGGTGTCGCCAGAGGAGTCGCGGGAGCCAAAGGAGTCATAGGCATTGGAGGCATCATGATGTGACACTTCTGGTGGAGCCGTAGCGTAGCAAGATGTTTTCGGCGCTGTTGAAAGCGTTGTTAGGGGCTTTCGGTGCCGCTAGAGGCATCGTGAGCACGTGTCACGGGCGTGTCCTGTGTAAAATTAATATTATAATTTAAATAATTCAAACAATTCCCGCAAGTGTAATATTTTGAAATGACTTTCATAAATCATAATAAATTATCTCAATAAAATATAAAAAATATATTTAAAATTTTAAAAATTAGTAAATTTTATTAAATGATATTCTGAATTTATTTTTACTATTTTAAATTTTATCTTAAAATTCTAAAAAATTTAAATTTTTTATAAAAATTTTAATAAATTAAATTTATATTTTGATATTTTTATTTTAAATATTTTTTACTGTTTTAATATTTAATTGATATTTTAATATTTTTATTATTTTAAAATATATATTACTTTATATTAATAATTAATTAAATGAATAAATAGTTAATTTATATAATTATTATATATAAAATTATAATCTCTGTATTAATTTATATAATTATGATTATTTAATAGGGACATCCGAGAATTATAGAGATTATTTAAGTAAATTGTTACAAATATTTTTTTCTTATTCATATGGGCAAGGTAACATATTATAATATATTAATTTTAATTCAAATTATTGATAAATTAATTTTCTATACATAAAATTATATTTAATTTTTTCTAATAATATTAAATTAAAATTTATATAAAATTAATAAATAATTTATTTTTAAATTATACATAATAAATATATTTATATAATAATTATTATATATAAATAAATAAATATTAAAATTATATTAACACGATATAATATAATATTAAAATTTTATACCGATCTGAAATTACCATCTAGATGTTGATCACAATTTTAAACCTTGCTCGAAAGAAATATTTTTTGGGATTCACTTCCTATACACGTGGTGACAATTTATCACCGAGCACGTAGTGCCAGTGGGGGCAGGAAAATTCATTGTAGATCCTTCAGGATTTATGTAAATGTATGTGATAAATATTTATATCTATAAATTATTCTTGAATATTTATATATTTAGAATTTAAGTCATTATAATTTAACCTGATCACGACCGTCCATCTGGAATCCCACCGCTTTTGGATGATCACATTGCCATTTTACTTTGTCTTTTGTATCCAGACTCGCTTTCCTTTCTCTCGCGACCATTTGCTGCCTCGTTTTCCCTTTCGGAGGTCCATCCGATGATGACGAACGCCGCCACCGCGGCCGCCGCTTCCTCCAGACGCTCCAAGAAGGACTTCGATGGCGAGGTATCCCTTCCCCGTTTCGTTCCTCTACCGTTAATTTCTCGTGCGCAATCAATTTTTTGTTCCGTTTCGCGATTAACCCTCGATTTGAATCAGCGTCGGAGCAAGAGGAAGGCGAAGGCCAAGTCTGGAAAGCGTCGCCGTCTGCGCGACGAATCAGATTCATCTCCCTCCTCCGGGACCGACGAGGATCCCCGGCCCCGGCGCACGCGGGCGAAGAAGTCGGAGAGGCGCAAGAGGGCGCCAAGGAATGCTAGCACTAAGTTGAAGAGGAGCAAGAAGAGGGTGTCCCGAAAGAAGCGGTACCGCAGCCTTAGCCCCTCGAGCGGTTACTCCAGCCGTAGTTGCTCCACCTGCCGCAGCAGTTCGTCCGGCAGCAGTAGCGTCTCGAGGAGCCCTCCCCCCAAGGCCCGGCTGAAGGAGAGAAGTAGGTCTCGAGGAAGAGGGAGGGATGGGGAGTCAGAGAGAGGTAGAAGTCGGCGGCGGAGGAGGAGGACGACCAGCAATGATGGCATTCGGAAGAGTAGGAATCGGTCGCGGAGTTTCTCTACTTGTGCAGGAAGTTGGAATAGCGGTCCTAGCGGCTGCCGAAGTAGCAAGAAGTATGAGGAGATGGAAGGGCAGATGCAACTTCGATCAAAGTCGCCTGTGGAAGATGGAAGAGAGGTGGTGGAAGTCAGTGGGAATGATGTGGTCAGTGATGGAATTATCCAAGCTTATGATGATTTTGATAGGTATGATGGGCGCAGGTCAGACAATGATCAAGAATTCCATGGGAGCCATGAAAGGGATGATTGGGCTTATGCAATGGACAACCAATTGGTAGGCGGTACTGTCGCCGAGAAGCATACAGTTGGTAATGCTGGTGTTGGGAAAGATGATTTTGCGCCGAAGGAGGGTGAGGACAACTCAGGCACGGAGTCGGTCAATTTGGAATCCCAGTTAAGACAAAAGGCATTGGAAAACTTTAAGAAGTTCCAACGAAGCCTTTCAGGAAACACTAGATCTCCTGGTCATCAGGAAGATGAAGCCAAGCAAAGTCAATGTCACAATGAAGCTCAAACTGATTTGGCAAACACGAGAATTCTTGAATGGCAACAAAGCATCATCAAAGGAGAAGTCTGGCCATCTAAATGTAGAGTTAGATCCGTTGTCATACTCCCTGATGAGGAAGATACTTCAGGGCTTGCACTTAGGCAACCATATTCCAATGAAAATTCTGGAGAAGTAAATAATTCAGGCCTTGACATCAACGAAGGCCAGAAAAATGTGGTGCAGTTGAAGAGAATAATTGAGACCTCAAATGAAGCTTCTTTGGTGCAATTGAAGAAAATAAAAGAAACCTCAAATGAAGCTTCTCTAAATACATCACCAATGAAAGAGAAACAAGAGAAGAACATAAATGCATCATCTTTGAATAGCATCACAAAAGATGCTGACATGAATCAGCCGAGTGGGCAACCAACCTTGTTATTATCTTCTCAGCAGAACTTTGATAGTGGAAATGAGAACAAAGAGGACACTGGGTCTCAGTTCCAACAAAAGACATTCTCTAGAATGCATGAGGGAGAAGTGGTTGAGGTAGGTTTTGCGCTCTTTGTACTGATTTTAAACTTGGAAATTCATATAGAGGTGCAAGATGCCTTGTGACCTGACTTTTTTTTTCTCTCTTTGATAGGTGAGTTACAAGGTTTACATACCCAAAAGAGCCCCTGCATTGGCACGCAGGCAGCTAGAACGATGAAGTGTGCATAGTACGTTCCAGTTTTATTTAAATTGTTATGTTATTTTTCACTATTGAGTTGTTTTTTTCCTTAGATATCTTTTCATTCTTGCTTAGTATCTGGTGTGAGGTGCCTTGATTTGCAACTTACTGTTGCAGAAGTAATCAATCTACACTCAGGTTCTTACATTGTTTAAAAATAATAGGGTTCTTGTATTGTTGTGCTTCGGTATTAGTAGGAAGTAACGTCGGACAGGATAGCGATTATTCTATGGGCTAATAACTCTAGGTTTTTTCAAAAAAAGGAAATTTTATTTAATATTCGAGGTTGATCGCTCTTACAGCTAATGTTTATGTAGACTCTAGGCTCTAAGACTTAAAGAAAGAAAAAGAAATCCTAATATATAGACCTCAATTCCTATCTTGTAAAGCAAAGAAAGAAATCATACCATAAAAGAGAAAAGACTCATAACAGACTCACAATCCTAAAATCCCTAAACAGACTAAAAATCTAAAAACTATAAAAGATAAAAATTATCAAAAATACTTAAAATTACCAAAAAAAAACCACCTAAAAATTACAAAAAAGAGAATAATTTACTAAAATTAATAAAAAAATCCAACGAATCCTCCTGCATTAGTCGCTCCGGGTTGAAAAGAACTTATCCTCAAGTTCAGAGGAGTGTCAAGTGGTAGCTTAGGAGGAAGTTCATTTGACATTAAATCGATAAAAAAATACTAGTAGTTGCTGGACTTTCGCCTTATTTGGATTATCTGCATGATCACCTTTTACCAATGACTGCCAAATGTCAAATTGCTCTGCTTGTAGCATGTTCATAATACTTTTACTATTTTTGTTGATGACATATGCGCTCTCTCATAGTGAATTAATGTAGCTCCATTTCACAATTTCTTCACCGTCACAAGGTGTCAAAACTTCTCCAAGATTCTCCCTAAAATGGAACGTTAGATTCCATGGCCTTTCCTGTCAAATTCGAGTCATTGCCGGACTGCTGCTCGGTTAGAACCTTCTGAGAATGCCAGAGGCATGGATTTGCCATGGCCTTGGATTTCTTGGCTAGTGAGAGCCCAAGACTAGTGATCTTCTCATGCAGAAATCCCTCTAAGGGTTCCTCACTTTCACCAAGACGTTAAGAGAAGACACCATGGTAGATCTTCTTCAAGTGGTGGACTAACTTGACGTAGTTGGTGTTGTGGTGGCGCGAGATGGCTTTGCTCCACTACTGCTCACCGTCCTCGTGTTTGGTTGTCACCATGACTCGTTTAACAACAAGATACGTAGAATAGAACCCCTCCTCTCTCCACTCCGCCGCGGCTTGCTCCACGATCTCGGCCTCACTCCGAACCTGAAAAAGAGTAGGGCTATAAACGGACTAAGAATTCGTGAACAAGCTTGGTGTTCGGCTTGGTAAGAGCTTGTTTATGTTTGTTCAATATACATAAGATTAATTAAACAAACAAGCTTGAACAGCTTGTTAAGCTAAACAAACAAGTTTGAACACATATGTGTTCAGCTCGTTAACGTTCATGAACAATGTTCGTGAACAATGTTCATGAACAATGTTCACGAACCATATTCATTAATAAAACTCTTTTTAATATGTTAAATAAACAATAAAATAAAATAAATAAATTTAAATTATCAAACTCAATAATCAATCAAACAACTTAAAGTTTTAAACAATCAAAGAAGTTTGAATTGAGAGTTTGATAACATCTAAACGAACCAAGCTCGAACCAAATTCAAGCCAAGCTCGAACCAAGCTCAAGTCAAGCTTGAATTGAGAGCTTGATAACATCTAAATGAACCAAGCTCAAGCTACGCTTCAAACAAGCTCAAGCTCATAAAAAATAAACCAACCCTAGCTTGAAAACTCATTTCAAAAGCTTGGTTCATTTTAAGCTCAGCTCGGCTCGGCTTGGTTACCTTATCAAACAAGCTTGAACACCCCAAAGTTCGGCTCAGCTCAGCTTGTTTACAGCCTAAAAAAGAGGATCATCTCCATCGCCTCGAATACCTTGTATCATCCAGCACCCTGTTCCAAGTGCCACTCATGAAAGTAGTTAGTATTGTACGACAGTCGATGGTGCGACCCATGCATCTAGCTCGACACCAACACGCTTACTTCCTGCAGCGCTGCCACCGCCTTCGACACCCACTTTGCCTTCTCGTGCGCTCGCGCGTGGAATTGCTAGCTCAGCATCACGCACC
The DNA here is from genome assembly GCF_018446385.1 of Zingiber officinale. Lineage (NCBI taxonomy): Eukaryota > Viridiplantae > Streptophyta > Magnoliopsida > Zingiberales > Zingiberaceae > Zingiber > Zingiber officinale. Next base: position 15,364,192 of record NC_056002.1, read on the forward strand.
TAGTGCATGTTCCCACAAACGTGTGCGCCGCCACGCCGACCTCCATGCCGTCAAGCAAAGCCTCGATCGGTAGCACAGAAAAAGTCACGACCTGGGCAAGCGCGTGTAGGTTATAGGCAAGCCACCCTCGGCACCCACCTTGCCTTCTCATGCCCCCACGCGTGGAACTGCCAGCTCAGCATCACACACCTAGTGCACGTTCCCACGAACGCGTGCGCTGCCACGCCGACCTCCATGTCGTCGAGCAAGGCCTCGATCGGCAGCACCGAAAAAGTCACAGCCTGAGCAAGCGCGTGTAGGTTATTGGCACACTCACGACGGGTGATCATCCAGGACCATCGGTGGTGCCCCTAGAAGGCCTCGATCTGGGAGCTAAACACAGGCATGGAGGGTCACCGTAGTTATCGACAGCCTAGTGAAAGACGTCGGAGGCGAGATCTGCGAGAACGTAGCCAGCGTACGCGGTGAGGGGCTCGAAGACCGAGTCGGAGTCTATAGCGGCGACGGTGGACTTGGCCAAACGGGTCAAAACGAATGCAAAGTGAAGGCAACCCACACATGGTGTGACCACGTAGAGTGGAGGGGCGTCAATGGCGACGTTGGTAGGTTTCATGGGAGTGTTGTCAATGTGGTGAGGGGAGACGGTTGAGGGTTGGGTGGCGACGATGACATTGCAAGGGTGGTTGTTGGCTTCATCAATAGAAAAACCAGTTGTTGTTGAGAAAGAGTATAAGCAATGGCTCTTTCCCTCATGGAAGCTCCTCGTCACCTCATGTGTAGCTTTTCTCTAACTTCCTCGATTGTTCCTAGATTGTCGCATCATCTAGATTTAGACAACAGGCTTCGAGCATTTTATGTACGGCCTAACTGTCGGTGGACATGCACACGGTTAGCCTAGACGCAAGCCTAAACGCGGAGGAGGGCTTGTATGCACCTCAGTGTCACAACAGCCTGCTTCCGCACCTATTGCCCTCGAACTATGGCTTGCAGTCGGACGATCCCCCAAAGAGTCTGTCGCGCTCGCAGAGCCAAGAAGGCGTGGAAGGCAGTCTAGATGTGCCACTCTTGGCAGACCGCCCCTGAAGTCCTTGGGCGAAGCACGGACAATTGCGGCGACAGTGGCGGTGAAGGCGGCGACATTGAGTGCATATGTGTCAGACACCCCGAGGCAGCCAAATGGTAGTTGCTCCCCTTGATCCCCGACTCGGAGAGGTGATCCCAGGAGGCGCTCCTCCATAGCTTCTTTTATTTCCTGCTACTTCCATTGCCACCACCATCACCACTCTTTCCCTTCATCTTGTTTGAACGAACGACTTCGTCACTAGAGCGGTTGCTTCTTGGATCAAATGCATCGACCTTGTCGGTGAAGGCGCCAATCAGGAGTTTGCGGAACCACCACTAGCGGCGTAGTGGAGAGCAGTGGTGCCGTTGGAGAAAGTGGGCTTCTGGTCTTTGTTTATCGCTTCATGTGGGGTCTATTCCCTTTTCTTTAGTCTTCGAATCCGTCGAGGCTATCACCCTCCATGGTGAATCCTAATCGTCCCTAGAACAAGGTTTGAGTGTAACTAGAGGGAAGAAATTGACTCTTCATCTTCTTTCTCATCTTTTCTCAATCCGTGACCTTGGTCTTGCCTTATCGGTCTCGTGAGTGTCGCAAGTACTCCTACCATGACGATGCTAGACCTCTGAATTTGAAGGCAACCAATTTCACCTTCATCTAACCTGGAATTTGCATATAGTTGAAGAATCGCTCCACTTTGTTGATCCAATCAATAATGACGTATTAGAAAATTCGGGTAGATCAACTCAAAATTTGAGGCCTCTATGTTAATCCCCTCTCGACCACGTACCTCATGATCTTCAAGATTTTGTGTCGTCGTAGCCACATGCTTGGATAAATCTACGACTTGCCTTTAGAAATCCTCAATCCTCAACCGTTTCTCACGGTGCTAGGCTTCCTCAATCGGAACTTGCTTGTTGTTACGATCGCGACCACGATCATGATCACAATGATCTTCTATTAGATTCGATTCTCTACTTCCTCAATCACAACCGGTAAGCTTTGATACCAACTAACGTCGGGCAAGATAGCGATTATCCTATAGGCTATAGGCTATAGGTTGACGAGAATGGGGATTTGAGGAGAAGGCAAAAAAATATAACCGCTAACCTTTAGATTTTTCTGAAAAAAAAGAAAATTTTATTTAATATTCGAGGATTATTTCTTTTACAACTAAATAGATGTTTATATAGACTTTAGACCCTAAGACCCAAAGAAAAGAAAGAAATTCTAATATATAGATCTCAATTCCTATTTTGTAAAGAAAGAAAAGAAATCTTACCAGAAAAGGAAAGAGATTCATAATAGACTCATAATCCTAAAATCCCTAAACAAACTAAAAATATAAAAATTATTAAGTACCAAAAATATCTAAAATAACAAAAAAAAAATCAAAAATTACAAAAAGAAATAATTTACTAAAAATAATAAAAAAATCTAACGAATCCTCATGCATTAGAAAGTTAACACATGATTATATGAATTGGTTAACAATTTGAAATATAAAATCATTTTTAGAAAAAAAAAAAGTTAGAATAGACAGATACAATAATTAAAGAACATAGTATACATACAAGGAAAATAAATTGAGTTGGATAAAAGGTAACAAATCATTCATGCATGCCTATGACTAAAAGAATTGTTCTTAGAGGAGATCTAAATGGATTACGTAAGGGGAACATTTGGTTAATTATAGTCCAATATAGTTTCTTCTTTATATTAAAGGCCTAGGACTATGTGTGAAAGTTATCTAATCCCGCAGAAGAGTGCTTAACTAATCAATAGCATGTGATGGTGCTAGATATATATCTTTTGCTAAAAGTCTGGTTTTACTAGGACTAGATGGTGTAATTCTAAATATAACAAATGTGAGCAGCGTTACTGAATGCACGAGCTGATTCGATGCCAGTGGGCATAGTCATAACTCATAACAAATAACAATGCTAGACTCAAATTTTGGCTGAGCTCTCTTAAACTCACAAATTTGACTGAATTCACAAAGACTTACAATTTGATTCTCTAGCTCATGAATTCTGTGAGATTTTGCGAATCAAGTAGTTCTTCATGCAGTCTTGTTATTGTTCATTTTCCCTGACAATAGTAAACCTTTAATTTTCTTCTGGGCAAAAATCACAATGGCATCCCTTAGCTTCCAAATCATTTTAACAGATGTTCCTAAGTTCCTAATTTTGATCATTATAAAAGGGTTATTTAAAGATCCATTACTCTTCTTTTTACCTTGATTTTTATTGCAAAGTGAATTTTCACTTTTAACTGATCTAAAGTTAAAAAAAATAAACTCATTCTGATTTCTTAAAATTTCTCATGTAATTATAGAACTATATAAGAGTATATCTGCACCTCAATTGAGAGAGGACAATTGTAATTTGCTATTTAAATTCTAAACTAACAAAAGTAAACCAACTCCACGTGAGTTAAGAGTTTGGATTTAGGATTTTTTTTTTCTTGCTCTTCATACTGGCAAAAGTAAATAAAGAAGCATAGTGAGCATGTTAATTATAATGGACCTCTTGAGGAGTTTGAAGATAAAGGCCATCATTGTGATTTAAAAAATTGTCCTAATTTACTTATCCAGACACTTTCCCATGGTAAAACTGAACTGCAATTTCCTTTTGTTTTTTAAATTTGTATTGTTTAAACAGATGATCTTCAGGGAGATCGAAGTTCTACAAACTGTGGGTGATCGTGATTGCACCGGGATTGTTAGATAGAGGAATTAGAAGAGTATGTATATCTCAATCAGGCATGGTGTATTTGTAAGTTGATGTTCCATCTACATGATTCTGTTGTTGTTAGGTTGTGTTTCAAGTCCAAGTTCAGATGAGGAATTTTAGCTTCTTCAAGATAATTTGGGACTAATATTAAGTTATTAATCCACCAGTCTCGATGAAAAATAATGAGTAATGTTGTATTCTAAATTTTATTGTCATTACTTTCTCCCCCATGTACTAGATTGCTTTTGTAGGATGCCAATTTGGTTTAAGAACTCAGGTTTATCAAGAGATTGATTTAGACTGGACTGGTAAGGTGCTATTAAACAAACTGTTGTATCACTGATTGCGTAGGAGGAGAATATCATCAACTCAGCCTTGTCGCTCTGCAAGCCCTTTAGCTTGTTGCAGGGAGATAGCCAATGCTGTGGCTGAGTCAATCAATCCCATCAACTAGTGATTGGTGCAATTTGAGATTGGCGTAGGAAGAAAGGAAGAAGACTAGTTCACAGCAGCTGCCCGGCCGCAAGATTGTGGCAGCTGTCTCTGGGCACAAGCTCGCGGCATAGATGTGGTGGTCACTAACCGTGAGCTTGTTGCAAGCTCACGAGCCCATCGACCACTTGGCCATGAGTTAGTAGCCATTCTAAGAGTCCATCGACTAGTCTGGCCATGAGCTGGCTGCTAATTGCAATTTTATAGCCAACCATGCTCATGAGTATTGTAAATCATCATTTTCTATCATTCCATTCATATAGGTAAATTAAGTAATTGTTTCCCTATTATTTTTTCCTACGGTGAATCCTTTTCTCTAAAAATGATCAAATCACTCATTTGGAATTGACCGAGCATAAAAGCAAAGCTGGTCTGCATGGGTATTTGTTTTTATAAATTTTGAGATCAATTTTTAATGGGTATAAAATGTATTTTGTTGGATGTTTCATCTCTTCCATGTAAAATGTCGTCGCATAAAATGTCTATTTATAAGAAGGCTCCTGTGAATTGTTAATCATCGTAGATATAAGCAGGAGCACAGGGGGAGGGAACGGACACAGGATATGGAAGAGAGAGGTCGCATGGGAGTGGAGCAAACGGACTAGAAAATGATTCCGCCCGTATTATTTTTCCCACGACAATATCTCTGTTTTTTTTAAAAAAAAATAATATACTACTTGTTACTAACCACCGATAAAAGTTATCCAGATAAACACTTTAAAAATCAATCAATTAATTAAAATTTGAATTCTAATCAGGATTAGGGCTGTAATCGACATGTGTACGTGAGATTCAAACTGTGGACCTTAAATACATCGAACAACATGCACTAGTCACAAACTCCTCTTAACTTATTTTCCATTTTAAACATAATAATAATTTTAATTATTAAAATATTAAATTAACATGACTTAATAAGGCTGATGAGCCCTCGAGCTAGTATTAACTGAGCTCGAGCTCAGCTCGACTTGAATGTTAAACGAGTCGACTCGAGCTTAGTCAAATTTGAACTCGAGTTAAATTTTGACTGAGCCGTTCGTGAGCGGTTCATGAACGGCTCGACTCATTTACACCCCTAATCAAGATAAATATTTTAAAAAGCAACTTCTAAATATACATAAATTATATTCTAAATTTATTCGAATTAAAAAGAAATCCTGCAAAATCTAAACATTTGAATTATCAAAATAAATAAATACATACATAAAAATAAAAAAGAGAAACTTTTCTCTTTGAGAACATAAGTGTAAAACTAAGGGAGGTCAGTGGCTACGTTCCACGTGCTATACCATGCAAACCATCATGTTTTAGGCATATTTGTACATGGATAAAACCAAAAGGGAAAAAAATGACCATTATCATGTGTACTCTAATTTAATCATCTACCTCCAATTATTACATGCAATCCTTCACCACAATCCCAGAAAAAACAGGGGGCAGCAATAAAGGGGCAACAACTTTATGTTAGTTTAAAGCATTAAAAAATATAGAAAATAAAATCTGTAAACTATAAAAATTTACAATACTTTTAGAGAAGAAATATAAGAAGGAAGATATTACAGAATAATTTATCGTCTATAAAAAGAGTGATCATGAATGAATCAATTTTTTTTTAAAAAAATCATAAATTAAATTTGAATCTGATGGTAATGGACGAACCAAAACTTATATTTTTTTATAACAACCCCTTCTCTCTCTTTTGTGCAAACAGATGAACCTTACACAGAGAGCACATACACGGGATGAACTCTTTCTTTTTGACCTTGCACAGACTTTGCACATAGCTTCTCTCCCTTTTATTTTTTCTTAGACCTTGGACATAACTTTTATAGGAGGAAGATAACTCTTCCTCTTCCTCTATCAATGGAGGAATTTGAATGGGCTAAAAGATGAAGGGGATGAGGTGTTCTTTCATTTTTCTTAACTCTAACATCTCCCGCTTATCTAAATCAATCCAAAAAGGTCATCTAGTCACAAAAACCATGTAAGAACATTCATTTCATACTTTAGGGATAATGATTTATACGACAGCAAGCACATTGAGTAATTATTGCTAAGAAAGTTGTTACACTTAACTTAACTGTTCTATATAACGAATCTGAGACATTAATATCTTACCTTTATCCCAGATTAATCATTTACATGATTGTGAATATCTTTAATTCCTCATAACGATAATTATATCAAGAGCATGCTCCATATTCAATATTCATAATCATTTCTATACATAATAGAAATGGGTCGACTAGTGAATAATATCAAAGATGTAAATTTATTTTAATCTTCCTTCTTAGCTCGAATTTATTCATTCTAATCAGCCGCTTTCCTAATTATGTTCCATATACTGAATCACCCATAACCAATAAGAAACATGCTAAAGTAGCAAACACTTATCAGAACTTCTAGAAGACAGCTAAATAGTCATTTAGGGTAAGATCAAGATTAACTTATAATCTCAATTGTCTTAGATAATAGAGAAGCAGAGATTCATTTTTCTACTATCCTTATTTATGTCATAACACACGTGGTATGAATTACATGCTATGATATTTTTCTCTTTACTAAAAAGAGCGTATATTTTTCTCAAAATTTAGCATCGTACAAATTTGATCTAAACATACCTATGTCTAATCCTGAATTCAACATATAAATTCTAATTTGGTCTTAAGCAGATTCAGTAAATGATAGATTCAATTACTCTAATCATTATATAAATGATCTTATCTTGGCATGATTATCAAGGTGACTTTAACTTATGGGTATGTCTCTATTCATAACTACATAAGTAGTCTCATAAGTAACGATCTTACCTCTATTTATACTTAACAAATAGAGATGATTGTTCATGTGAGTGGAACAATCTCAATCTACCAACACGCTTATCGAGACTTTATTCAAATATAACAAAGACATATACACTGAATAGATCATGACATTTTACAATGTGTTACATTTTACGAAGTCATAAAGACTTCATATCCTTGAAATGACTCTTTAGTCAATGATTTAGTAAAAGGTTTTGTAAGTATATTACATGTAGTAATGTACTCAAGAACTATCTATTTCTTGTCAACAATATTTCTTACAAAAGTATACTTAATTTCTATGTGTTTGTCTTTGCTATGATATTTAGGATCTTTAGGAAAAATTATAGCAGCTTGATTGTCACAGAACATTGTAATAAAATTCTCACTGTCCTCAACAATCTTTAGATGCTTCAGAAACCTTCTCAACCAGATAACTTTTTCCACATCCGCTACGTAAGCCACACATCTTCCATTGTCGACAAGGATACACAAGCTCAGTCATATAGCTTCTATTGTCGACAAGGCTACACAAGCCAAGCCACACAACTTTCATTGTCGACAAGGCTACATAAGTCTGCTTCTTGCTATTCCATGAGATGGTGTCACCATTTAGTAATAAGTCAGATATGGATTTTCTGTCATCAAGGTCTCTCGCCCAATTTGCATCTATGTAACCCTTCAAGCTCATCTCAGATCCTCAAAAATAGATATAACAATATGTTGCCCCTTTAAGATATTTGAATATCTTTTCATCGCTTTCTAGTATTTTGATCCTAAGTTTGACTGGAAACGACTAAGCTAACATCATATCTTATATCAGAACTAGTACACAACATAGTATATATCAAACTACCAATAGCACTGACATATGATTTTTTTCTTCATTTCGACTATTTTTCAGGTGTCTTAGGATACAATGTCGCAATCCAACATATTGAAGTGTTGTAGCATCTTAGTCATATAAACCTCTTGAGACAAATCTAAAACCTTTTTGATTTATCTCTATTGATCTTTACCCCTAAGATGTACTTAACTTCTCCCTTATCTATTATGTCCAATTATGATAAAAGTCATGATTTGACTTCTATCACTTATTCCCAATAGTCCTTCGACTCGGAGGAAGATCGATTAAATCTCAAACTTGATTCTTTTTTATTGACTCAATTTCCTCATCCATTGCAAATTTCTATTTTTTTCTCTAAATGAGCATCTTAATGCTTCCTCAACCATTCGAGGTTCATTGTCGTCAACTGAGAGTATTATTAATGTCTCATTCTCAATATCAAACCATTTCCAAGGTTTAATCTTATAAACACTTCTTTGTAAATTGGATTGTTGAGAAATCAACTTGTGACTTGGCAAATTACTCCCATTAGGTTGACTAAATTCAGACATCTCTAATGATTCTTGATTTGTTAATAAAGGAATATTATCCTCTTTCTCTATTTCAAATAAAGGAATTGTCTTAACAACTTCACCACTTGTTGGAAACTCAGTTTCAAGAAAAGTAGCATCTCTTGACTCTATTAAAGAGATAGTTCTATGTTGTTGCTCACCAATGAAAACATAACCCTTAGAAGTTTCAGAATACCTCATAAATATACACTTCATACCCCTGGGTCCTAATGTTCTATATTTATGAATTTTATCATGAACATAAGCAGTTGACCCCTAAGGTTTCAGATTACTCAAATTTAATTTTCTACCTGCCCAACGTTCATATGGAGTAAATGAGACAAATTTAGAAGGCACTCGGTTAAGTATATAGGTTGCAGCTAATAACAAATCTTTCCACTAGAAATTGACAAATTAGCTTGAGTCATCGTAGACCTAACTATATCTGAAAGAGTTTAATTTCTTCTTTCAGCAACCTCATTTTATTATGGAGTTCTAGGGACAGTGAGTTCTCTAATAATCCCTTTTATTATTACATATTATCTTGAACTGATCATACAAATATTCACTTCCATAGTTCCATAGTCAATGCATAAGGTTTTAATCTTATGTTCCAATTGATTCTCAATTTCGTTCAAATAATGATTAAAGCAATCTAATGCTTCAGATTTATGAGAGATCAAAATACACATGACCAAAATATGTGAAGTCATCAATAAATGTAATGAATTAAGAACTTTCATTTCTAGCCTTCACATTCATTATTAGACTACAAATATATGAATGAATTAATTACAATGATGATTTTGCTCTAATAGTCTTACCAAATGGTTTCTTAGTTGCTTTTCCAACAAGACAATGTTCACATATAGATAAGTTAAATTTAGCATGAGTGTCGAGCAAACCCTCTTTGGCTAATATATTCATTCGTTCTTGTCCTATATGTTCTAATCTAGCATGTCAAACTTCATCATTTACATTAACATTGCTAGTAAAACCAATGTTTGAAAAACAATCATTTTTGTAGTAATCAATATCCGATGCTAAATCAAGAACTATGAAACCATTCAAACATAACCATATCCTATTAACATAGAGTTAATTCTTAATTCCACACAATGACTATAAAAATTTATACAATAACCCAAATCAAGAAGACTAGTAACGAAAATCAGATTTTGTCAAATCTCAAGAGTATACAGGACATATGTAGAAACAAAGTACGTCAACCACGTAGGTTGAGTTTGCAAGTGTCAACTCCTTTGACTTCAATTTTTGTATTATTTCCACATACATCCATTTATTGCCAACTGGTACTCAACGATACATCACGTATGCAGTTTAATCATGAGCTATATAATTTGTTGCTCATGAATCTATAATCCACAAAGGATAAGAATTAACTAATAAAATTATACTAGTAACACAATGCTCATGAAACTTCTTGATTGGGTCTTGCCCAGCAGCAGGGTCAGTTTCTTTTCCCTTTCTCTTTCCTTTTTTAAACCATCTTTTCTTATTCTTGAATCAATAACTTTCAGCTACAAAAGCTTGATCAGATATCCTTGAGGATTCTGTTGTCTCCGCCTCCAGTTCAACATGATATGAAACATCAGTGAAAATCTTGATACTTTCACTGTGTGTAAGATTCTAATTTATTGTCTCCCAAGAATCAGGAAGGGAACGAATTATTACTTGAACCTGTTGTTCATCAGTCAACTCATGACCAACAATCTTAAGCTCTTGAATCATATTAGTTATTTCCCTCATATGCTGGACCATGGTAATATTCGAGTGCTTTTTGTAGCCGGCAAACTTGATTGTCAGCTGACGAAGTTTACTTAAACTTACTCCATTATACTTCTCTAAGGCAACCTAGACTGCATGAACAAATGGTAATGACTCATACTCAAATATCAGGTCGTCTGCCATTAAACTAATCAATATTTCCTTAATAGTAGACATCAAGGTTACGCTCGTGCTATGTTGTAGAATCATTAGCAAGTTCTTCCATGAACTGATTTAGAGCCTCTAGAACTTCTTTTTTCTTAAGAATATATTGTGTCTTAAGGTGCTAGATTTTATAGTTATCCCCATATAATTTCTCTCTATTATTGAGTTTAGCTATGATATTCTTATTTGTCATGATCTAACATAAATAAACACATTATTTAGTATTCAGTGTATTTCACATGTATATAGTTTATGATTGACTTAATGTTAATTTGAGTTGTTTTATAAAATTAAGTGGCAACTACGTTTCCACTCATCATTTGTATAATCCAATCTAACTAACATTAATCAATACTATTATACACATCTCATCAAATGAACTAATCATTAAGTGAACAAATCATAAAATGAACTCATCATTTAAATGAACTAATCATCTAAATAAACTAATCATTCTTTTAAGACTATTAACACATAACATTTTCTTTTCTAGTTTGTTAACATATAACATAATATTTCATAAAGTAGTACTGTTTGTACATAACAACAGTTTCAACTACATGATTTTATTAAACTTAATGGGCTAATATTGTTCATACATAACGACAGTAATAACAACACTCTAATAAGATGGATAAGTTAATATCATTGCCACTAGGACAAACACTAATGTAGAGGTCAACACTATCCTTTTCATCTTGAACTCAATAAGGACAATCTTAAGTAGACTAGCTTCAAGATTCTCTATTGGATTTACATCCGGATCCTCTTGTGGATCCTTCTCAAATTCTTCAGGATCCTCTTGATCCACATGGTGAAATAACTCCACACACAACTGTGTATATGAGATTCGTCCTTCAGAGAGCCCCCATAAATGGTGTGCTACTTCATTGAGATGTATTGATAACGATCAGACCAAAACCCAGATCCTATAATTATTCAGGATTAGAAGCTCTTCTTGATAGAGTTTCTAGAATAATTTATTGAGTCGTCCAATATGTCCGCTAACCCCGTAAAGTGAATCATATTATATCTCCTCAATCGCCTCCCTTAGCTCATTCTGTCGCACATTGCGATGAATCATCGTGTATATCATCCTCGATATCTAGAATTGAAAATAATAATATCAGTACTAAACCAACAAACAAGTAACAAAACTGGTTCATTTCAACTCACATATATATATAGAACTAATACACAGAATCCATAAATAAATAAGAAAAATAAATTTTCTTTATTTGAGAAGTTTCAGTTGACTAACACATTGGATCAATCGATTAGAAAACTAGATCTTAAGCATTAACTTATTTCCTTGTCATCTTAGAACTAATCTAATTGGGATGTTCAATTGTTATTATTTAACCTAAGTCCATTTAAGTCTAACTTAGACTTATTGATCAAACCAAGGTTTATATGATCAATCCCATTGGACAATTTGTCCTAATTTTGATAAGTCTAACTTAGTAGAACAAATCTAGCCCACTTGATCAAATCTAGAAAAGGTCCAATCCAATTAGATTCAATGTTGTCTGATTAAATCAAACTGATCTGGTTAAATCAACCAATAGTTTAAACCAGATTAGGGTATAAAAGGAATAATCTGATCTGATTAAATCAACCAATGATTTAAATCAGACCTCAGTCTAATTGAATCAAGTTAGTCGGATTAAATCAATCAATGGTTTGAATAAGATCGGGATCTCAATGACCCAATTATTCAAGTCAATGCTCAATTAATTGAAATATTTAAAAAATAAATTTTAATTTCTAATTTAATTGAACCGTGACTTAATAATTTTTTTTCTAATTAATTGCAACATGCATTAATTTAAAAACTACATTAACGCTACAAGCGTTTGTATTAATTTTAACACGCATGAGTTTCAAAAAAAAAAATCATGCATTAATAAACCTTAATGTATTAAACTTAAACTTAATGGTTCCACAAAAAAAAAAAAAAAAAAAACTCTCCCAAAATATATGCACCAAACTTAATGCTTGGTATAAAAACTATCGCTCTCGTTGCTTTCTCTTCTTTGTCACCAGCACCCAGCCGCCATCACCTTCGACCCCTTTCGACCGTCGATCGTAATTAGAGGACTGACCTCCTAATCCTCCATCGTCTAGAAATAGAAACAAATTCCGTTGTTAGCATCTGCTACTCTCGGGGTTCGGCGATGGATGTAGATCACAATTGTGCCCAGCGACGATGGAATTCGATAGAGCAAACTTCGTCGACGATTCCTCCGACGATGAACATATGCATACCATTCAAACAGATCTACTAGCATATCTTGCACAGATCCTTTTATAGTAACATGATCTATAAGCATAAGAGACTTTATGCTTTAGCGATAACATGATCATATCACAAGTAGAAAGATCTATAATGAATTCTAACATTTGCTCTGATATCATTGCTGGTTCTAAAGTATGAAAAATAAACAGAAAATAAAATCTGTAAATCGTAAAAGCTTTCAATGCTTTTGGAGAAGAAATCTAAGAAGGAAGACATCAAAGAATAACTTGTCGTCGGAACAGCGATCACAAATGAATTGAAAAGTTCTTCAGGTTCACAAACTAAATCCCAATCCGATGGTAATAAACAAACCAAAACTTATGTTCTTCACAATAACTCCTTCTCTCTCTTTTGTGCACATAGACGAACCTTGCATAGAGATCGCAAACACGGGACAAACTCTTTCTCTTTGACCTCAAATAGATTTCGCACACAATTTGTCTCTCCCTTTTCTTTTTCCATGGACCTTGGATGCAACTTTTATAGGAGGAAGATGGCTCTTCCTCTTCCTCTTCCTCTTCCTTGGTTAATGGAGGAATTTGAATAGGCTAGAAAATGAAGGGGGGAGGGATGCCATTTCATCTTCCTAACTCTAACACTTCCTCTTACGTCCTCTTCCTCATTACCTCCTCCTCGGATGCACCACTTGCTGAATCTTTTATCCTTCTTCTTCACACCTATCGGGGGAGAGTACCAGGAGGCGGATGTTTTCCGCCATAGTCAGTTGGATGGGGACATGTACAATTTATCATTTCTTAAGGTCATCTCCCAGAGCATCTCCATCGCCCGAATCTTGTCCCTATGGCCATTAGCGCTGGTCAAGGCACACAAGCGGATGATCGCCGCCACCGGCTTGCCCAACGGAATTCAATCACTTTTGTTGAAACAATTGTTTCATTATTGATGATGAAGCCTATTTAAAATAATATATTGAAAATATAATGATAAATATAGTAATATATTATAATAAATATGATAATAATAAATATAAAAATAATTATAAATATGGTTACAATTGTCATCCGAATAAATCAAAAACAATTTCTAATTAATAATTATGACATTTATTTTTATTGACATCAGTATCTTAGTCTGTCATCAGCTTTTACTTGTCGTGGTAAAAAGGTGAATATACTCACCCCCAACGTCCCCGTCAATCCGTCTCAAGGCCAATACGGAAGAGGTAAATCATGGACGACTACTAGCCTTTAGAATAGTAACTAGCACATAAGAGAGGTATTTACCTCAACTTTATCGAGATTCGAACCTTAGACCTCATTGTGACAACACCTCATGCGCTAGCCACTAGACCCATCCGAGGGACAAAAACTCAACCATCAACTTTTGCTTGTCGAGAATACTAAAGTTTGTCCGGTGCATGGATTTTTTTCCCCTTCCATTTTTTACATTCTCATTTAAAAAAAAAAATTGATGAAAATAGAAAATAACAAATTGCCAAAATACCAAACATGGCATCCCACTACATTTGAATGCACCTAAATAATAATAATAATAATAATAATAATAATAATAATATTTTTCTTATTATTTTATTATTTGTTTTATATTTCCAAATTGATGATTAAGTGTTTATTATCAAGCAAATTTTGCGAATGGAGGAATACTATTTGTATGAATAGACAAAAATAGTATCAGTTACGAGTCAACGCCTTCAATGCAACCAAATTAGGCTACCTTTCTAATTTTGATTAGTAATTGTTTAGTTTGGGTTTTTAAAGTATGAATTACTATAAGACTTTAAGATTAGCACAACTAGTGCAAAAAACATATGGCAAGTTATTTAGTGCACTAAACTCAAGTGAAATTGCATTATGTTTTAATGATTAATTATCTAATCTGTCATTAAATCGATTAATGATATATATGCAGGGTCTCTTTCACTACTTCAACCTGGTGGAGGGCTGCCTGCGGATGATCGAGCACGAAGTCTGCACGCCATTCTGCACAGCGAGCGACCGCTGGTACAGATTTCCACCGCTGGCGAACGGAGTGTCAGACGGAGGATGTAGATGACCAATCAAAGTTTAGGATACTTCTGATAGGTACGTAGTATGAATTTATTTCGGGCAGATATTTACATGAAGTAATAATAACATCAAGTTGTGCTAATTAAATAAGAGGTACTAAACTTGGAAATCCAAAATAATTATGGTACTATCTTCTCATCTAACTCATTTTCACAGCGAAGAGTTTATCTAAAATTAAAATATTCTAAAGGTGAGTTTAAAGACAAGCAAGTTGTATGATATCCTTAGCATGATGTTTAATGTAATTTTGTCAGATTTGCATAGTAAGGAGCTGATTCCTAATTGTGAGACTCCACTGTTTTTTTTTTTTTTTAACAAGAACTTGAGCTTTTGATCAAATAATAAGATTCTGAAGCTTAATTTATTGCATATGTGATGCATCGATGTGTTTCTACACTGACACTTTCCAACACTTTCTTAGAGTGACTGACAATTATGTAGCTTTATCTTGTTTGCAAAACATAAAAAGATAAATGAATGCTTCTAAAGGGCTAGGTATTGAGATAATTTTTTATCTTTGAATTTTTAAGATGGTGCCTATGGAAAATTTGAATGGCCGCAAGCTTGCTGAAGCAGCAGACCTCTATGAGAGGAGAGATGGTATGCATAGTAAATAATTATCATATGAAGTATATACTTATCTTCCTATGGATTAATTGTAAGTGTCTTTATCTGCAGGAAGAGGAGTTGATTAATATAATATTTTAACTCAAATGACATTATTTAATTATCTTGCTGTTACTAGGACATTTTTTTTTGGGGCGCTTCTTCCATATTTAACACTCTTCTTACAATGTAGTGTGATATTTCAGGAACCAAGAATGCACATAATGTTCAGTGTGTTTGTTTATAGATCCTTTTCTTCCTGTAATTTTTGTTTTTGAATTTTACAGGATTAAGATCCATATGCAGAAAGTCCTGGAACAGCTCCATTCAGTAAAGCCTGAGGCTCAAATAGTGCGGCAGCTTGCAAATTAAAGTCCTCTGAACCTCATATTTGGTCTAATGTTCTCTCACTAAGGAATGGAGGTGGGGTATGCATTTTATTTCTCCTCTCATCCTCTTTTGTGACATTTCTTTCGCCAAACATCTGAGCAGAAACTCTTAGAAATTGGGTGGGGCAGAGATAACCTAAACCCAAGGAGTCATTCTTATTATTCAATGTTCCATAAATTCTTTGGTTATGTAAAATCTCATGATGGAGTGTGCAGACAACAATAGAACGTGGATACTTCATCCCTAGAACTGGTTCCTTCATGGTTGCTTGCAACTTGTTCTTATCTCTTTTCTCTGAAGCTATCTTAGTGTGTTTGTCCATCAGCAGGACAAAGAGCCTAGAGAAACAAAAACTATCTCCAGAATAAATATCATAGAATAGCTGATTTGTCAAAAATATTTAAATGTTTAAACCTACAAACTATTTAATAACATGAGAAAGGGTTAACAGTATGACTGCATAGAGTAGCTCCCATGTTATATAAATATGGTCGTAATTCAAATAATTGTTTCCCAGTTGAATCTTTTACTACACTATTGAGTACCTTTGGAAATAGCAGACTTTATTGGTGGCTTGAGATTTTGAACAGGAATATCAAATAATCTCAGCTAAGAGGAATCATGCCTCTTACCTCTGTTCTGTATTCTCATTAATTATTGTTTGCAGGCCCTATTCACGCCATATGATCATAAGAACAAGACGCCAGATGGATCCATGTCAAGTTTGATGGACTTTATATTGAGGGAAGTGAACCAGCTTCATATTGAAGACAAATGCTTAGTTGGGTCTGGTGGAGGTTTGGTTGGGTTAGTTCTATAAGAAAGCATTTGAAATTTTTGATGAATTCAACAAGGATGCTGGATATAACACAACCGGACCTGTACAATTAATCAAAGAACTTGAAATGGAAGAGGTTAGACTGTACATTGGCAGTGACAATTAAGAAAAGAAACAGGAATAGATGGATTTGTCATGAAATTCTAGCTACATATACCTAGTGCATATGGTTCAGCAATTTCACCAAAAATTAGGAACGACTTCATTGAGGTTTCTGTCACTTGTTACTGCATAGATGATGAGGACTCCAACAAGTACCATATACTGCTGCACTTATCAGTTTAAGCAGCTACTGATTAACTAAATGTTTGCAACTTTATGACTTTTAGAGTGTTTAGATGCTCGCTATTTCTGTTCATATGTCACGTACGCTTAACTTTAGGTGAATAAACACACTGGATCTCTTTAGAAAAAATAAAGATGTGTTGATCATATCAGACTCAATAACAAATTTATGAAACTCTTGCCATGACGTTAAAGGAAACAGCAAAACTAGTGGATAGGTCATGATATGTATTCATTAAAGATGGATCAATTATGTGAAGCTACAGATTATAGTCGATGAAGTGGTACATACCTGGAAATTTTTTCATAAGAGTGGAATCACCCCAATAGTGGATTTTGACAAGGCTGTAGGAGTACCAAAGTTATTGAGGCAGACTCTTGTGGCAAAAACAAATGAACCTATAATTTTTAAAGAATTCAAAGGCTCAATATAGTGACTAATGCATGTTGGACTTACAAACTCATATAATCCTGCGATGGCTGGACAAATGACAATGGTGTATGTAAGAAGTATAACTATTCAATTCGAAAAAAATGCATAGAAGCTCATAGGTGTAGCATTTCAGTTTATGTAAGTACCCCATAATTACAAAACAAGAAGGAAAACATAATTGCATTGTAGATAGAACTACAAAATGGGCAACCTACGTCGTACAACATTTCTCTAATGGATAAGACGTGGCTTTAAATGAATTTGCTACCATTCTAATGTTATCAACAATGACACTCAACAATCATGACACTCAATTCATAAATTTTACAAGTGTTAGCAGAATCATATCAGTATATCCTATGCATGCATTCCAATCTGAGACAAGAGATTCCTTTTCATATCAATAGACCTACGAGTTGATGTTGCAGATGAAGTTTTGAACACCAAAAGGGTGCAGCAGATAGTCCAGTCTTGTACCAAATGGCTAGCTTATGCAAGTTACGGATCAAAGGAAAAATTAATAAATTAAACCAAAACATGAACATAAAGTTTCTTGCTATTGCCAAGATGTGATTAAGATAGCATACATTTGTAGGCGACCTCACTCTTTGGCAATGTGTAGACCTAATGAGTCATGACAACAACAGACAAAATGATTAAAAAAAAGAACAGCAACAAACTGGACTTATCATAAATCACATGAAAGGAATGAGAAGATATTCTGATTATAGGTAAGCACTAGCATAATATGTTCAGTAATAGAATATACCACTCTTTTATCCTTAATTAATCTCATTCTTTTAAAAACCTAAAGCCTGTTCATGAGGTTTCAATCTTAAATTCACAGATTACAAAATCATGAAACTGTGCCAGTTACAACCTGCCGAGAGAAACATTAAGTTGACTTGATTTTTACGTTGGATCAAGATTTGAGTAATATATTCACACTCGCAACGCCGTCAAGGTATAATCCACGAGCATCAACTCATTTCAATAAAAAAAACTACTTAAACGGTTTAGCCGTTTAGGCTTAGCTCCATTCAGTACATAAATGTTCACATTGAAATATAGGTATGTTAATTATACTTACAGCCACCATAGTCCATATTTAGTTGATTTCTTTCAACATGCAACTCTTTTATAATAATTAGAGGATTTCAGCGACTAGGCTGTTTGTCCAATAAATTAATTTGGTGCCATGTTCAGTCAAAGAAATTTTAAAATAATTAAGTCATGCACAAGCATCCATTATACAAAATGGATATATATCAATGAACATATGGTTGCATTTGATTTTTACAGTCAAAAACAAATGGATGAAAAATTATATTTTGATATATTATATACAGTTTGACATATCAGAATTCATAGAAAAGAGCATTATCAATATCTTCTCAGACTCACCAGTTCAGAAGCTTTTGATTCACCAGGCATACTGGCCGGACAATTATTGAATGATGTTAAATCTCTGTAATGAGAAATGACTTCATTTCATCACTTTGCACAGTCGAAAACTGAACACAAACGCACTTGCACATGAACAGAGAAGGATGTCCAAATTTCTTCTATCACATTGATGATAGACAGTGACTAAAAAGCAGGAAAAAGTTGATGGCATCTGAGTGCTGCACAAGATAATTTGAACCCAATCCTTCCAATGCTCTTCTGCCTCATGCAATGTTTCTTTTACTGGAAGACAACTTCACAAAAGGAAGCTGAAACCTATCATTGAATCAAATGAAACAATTCCAGGAGAACTAAAGCACTAGAATCCGTATAACAAGTAGCATAAACATTACTGGCTATCAAATTTAACCCGTTGAACTTTCCGAAGTACATCGAAAGAGGGAAAAATGGTTTTTTTTTTTAAAAAAAAAAAAAAGAAGTGATTTTAGGGTTCGCTGAATTAAAGGTATACGCATGGGGTGGAATCGAAGTAAGAAGAAAAACAAAAAGAGATTCAAGATTGGAGTTCGCAATCCATGAAAGTGAAACGATCGTGACAAAGAAGCAAACCAAGTAACAAATCAAAGATCGACAGTTGCATACCCCAATTAATAATCGCAGGAGGAACAAAACCAAAGAATGAAGTCGATAAAAAGTGGGCAAAACCTAAATCCAATCCGCCATGCGATTTGCGCGAGCAGAAAAAAAAAATTTGGACCATTTCTCGATTTATGCGTGTCATCCTTGCGCAGGGGCCATGCTAATCTTCTCTGTATCGTTCCAATTTTATCGGATGTCTCCGAAGAGACAAATCTACATTCTCGAGAGAACAATATCCAGGCGTACTGAGCTTCACAACCTACCAATGTGGGACTAAATCACATCTAATGGGCTGGGTTGCTAAATTATAACATTTGGGCCACCTAAAAGAATCTATAATCGAATATGACAAACTGATAAAACACATAAATACCTAATAATATTAATATGGCAATATCTGTAGTATTTAATCACTCTCAAATCTAATTCACGTACGCAATGCACTTCTTGAATAAATCTGAAATATATCTACAATAATCAACAATAAGTCATAAATTATAATACATAATACTAATAATAAATGTTAAATTATAATAATCATATACCATTCTAGTCATTTATATAAATAATAAACAAAAAAAATCTAGTTTTTTTACAGGGGAAGAATGGAATATAGGAGGGCTTATGTGTTCTTGGTATTCAATTCATTAACAAGTAGTTGCATAAAAGTTTTTTTTTTAATTTTTTAGTATTTTATAAATATTTATGCCACAAAGTATTTCATTAATTCGAGAGATTAACTTAAACGATCTGATTTAAGTGTTCAACGCTTATTAATATACACGTGTGTTTAACTATAATCCGTTTGATTTATGCTCCTTTTAAGCTCAATTCGTTGCTAATACCCATCATAATTTTCAATCTGCCAACTGAATGTGTATTAGCATGAGCAAATATTAAGCATAGAAGTAATTGATGACCAGCTTCTTGATGAACTAGGAATCTTTCCTAGCTCGAATGTCACCGTGGCCGAGGAGATGTTGGATAATTTTTCTTTAAGAAAAATATGGATATATAGTTCTTCGATGTTGAGATCTAATAGTTAAGTCCGATTAATCATCTCAATAATAAATGACTCTAATCAATGAAATTCGGTATGACGATATGGACCTTGTTCTATTTATACTTTTGACATCCTCTTTCGGTTATCAAAGTACCCCTTCGGATAAGAGACATACCCTTCTTGGTATCATCGCTACCGGCCTAATCTTATCGGTCGTCGAGTTATCCCTTCAGATATCGACACAACCCCTTTAGGTAAACATATCTCTAAGGATAAGAGTATTAAGGATGAAAGCTAGGTCTTCTTTCTTTAAGACAATAGTGTCGTGCCCAGATACTTACGATTTATTGGCAATCGTCTCCCAAGATACAACTATTTGCATTTCGAAATAAGAGAAATCCAAATTTCGAGCCTTGTCGAACTTTCGAAACCTTGAAACTCTAAGAAAAGAGAGAGAGGAGAGAACTCAATAAGAGAATTCACAACTTGAGAATTAAGTGTTTTGAGTGGAAGGATGAGGTTTATTTTATAGGGATGAAAAATTATTCCAAGAGGAAAGATTTCTTTCAAAAGGTGAAAAGATATGGATATGGGATGCGTCTTTTCCCTTAAACTTTTTTACTTAAATATTTTTATTATTATTAATTAATTTAATTGATTAATATGATTAACTATTTAATCTAATTACTTAATTAAATATTAATTAATCAATTAATTAATATCACAATGATTAATCTGTTAATAAATTAATCAATGAAATTAATTATAATTTTCTACTCCCTCAATGATTCCACATACTCGAGTTAACATTCATCTATGAATCCAACTCGTATGTGAATTAAATTTCCGTCTGATCATATCGGGTCAACCCTTCATTAGATATTAATTTCTCATTCACTCGAGAAATTGATTTACGATGGTTTACTGGTAAAATAGTCGTCTTATCCCTATTGGGAGGTTTGTTTTATAGGGATGAAGGGTTACTCCTAAGAGTTGATGAAAGATTTTTTTCAAAAGGTGAAAAGATATGGGATGTTTCTTTTCCTTTAAATCTTTTCACTTAAACTTTTTTAGTACGATTAATTAATTTAATTGATTAATATGATTAACTATTACTTAATCTATTGTAAATGTTAATTAATTAATATAACAAGATTAATCTTTTAATCAATTAATAAATTAAATTAATTATAATTTCATACACCTCAATGGTTTCACATACTCGAGTTACACTACTAAAAATAATGTCTATTATGACATTTTCTTAGTGACACTTAATTTAAAATGTCATTATAAATATTTTTCGACGATTTACCAAAAGACGTACTTGGTTTAATGTATTTATCAAAAGGCGCATCACCGTTTGGTATTTACTAAAAGGCGCAGTTTACCCAAATCAATTCCTAGATTACCCCTCTGGCTAACCTGCCAACCGCCTTTTTGAAACACAATTTTCCAAGCATCCAAACCGAAATTCGAATTGAAAAATATTTTGTGGTTCAGATGCACGTCTTCTCACCATCTCTCTCCCTCCATCCCTCTGCGTGGTGTTATAAACTTGAAAGAAACATAAACCCTGCGCTTGTCATTGCTGCTCGTGCTGGTTGGCGGGATTGCAATAGACTAGTTAGGTTTATGGCATAATGGCGTAAAAGTTGCTAGAAGAGACCAAGGACAAATTAAGTTAAGAACGTCAGCCGAGAAGGATAAACTTCTTGCAAGAGGGAAATTAGTAAAAGCACACATTTAAAGATTTAGACATGTATGTATTGATTTTGTTACTGTAAATTAGGGTAGTGATGATAAATAAAAATTACAGTATTGGTGGGAAGGGTGGCGGCAAAAAGTGTTGTTATGGTTTATTTTAGTAGTGTGGAGAATAAATATTCAACAACATCTGAAATATGATGTAATAGAAGACTTAATTGATTTAAGTCTTCTTATTTTCTGACGTTGATAGTTAAGTTGGGCTAAACATTTTTTTATTTATGGTTTAGGGTTTAGTCAGTGGTGGTCTTAGTTTACAAGAAGTATCTGCTTCAAAAGGGGCCTGATATCATAGATATCAGACCCACGTTGGGCCTGATATCATTGATATCAGGCCCAACGTGGTATGTGGTTAAAACTTTTCTTTTACATCATATTGTTCTTTTCCTCGCTCAATCCTTCCTAGTGATTTCATTTGAGCAAAATTACAATTTAACTACAACAATAGATTATGTAGTTGCAAATTTACTAAATTAGTTTGTAATTTATTTATCAGGGATGATCATATAACTGAAGAAATTCTCTCTGAGATATGGAATACTCTTGATGCAAATTCTAGCATTGGACATGGAGCTAATGTAGGAGAAGTAGCCAGAACAAATATTCCATCATATTCGCAGTACAGTTGTGTGCCTAACACAAATAGAAATACAAGCAGTAATTTCACATTTGATCTAAATGAAGAAGCTAGTATTCAAGAAGAAGAAGTTCTGAACCCGTGTACAACACTTGGTGATTACTATGAGGCTACTTGGAGTGAGGAGGAAGGGTATTATAACCGAAATGGAGAGGAAATGCAATGCAATACAGATGTACAAGAATTCTTTGCTGATGATATGCAGATTAAACAATATGAAATATCTCAAGAGCAATATAGTGACTTAGAGGAGGAGTTCTCAATAGCTGATGATCCATATATTCTAAATTCTCGATTGCTCCAAAGGCCAATTGAAGAGGCAACAGATCAGCATGAATTTTTTGTAGGACAGATATTTCCGTCTCAACAAGAGTTCAAGAATGAACTTGTGAAGTATGTCATGGTTAAACATATGAGATATAACTCAGTTGACACTCGGGAAAATAAAGTAAAAGTTGTCTGCTTCAATCAACCGTGTAAGTGGAGAGTAGTTGTCCGGGGGGATGTAGAGTTCACTGTTATGAAATATATAAAGGAACACCAATGTGGCACCATTAGGGAAAGTGATGATCATCAAGCATGCTCTTCATCCTTTGTAGCTTCTTTTGTTGAAGAGCAATTTCTTGCTAATGAACAATACAAGCCAAGTATGATTATAGCAGATATAAAAGCTAAGTTCGGAGTGACCATATCCTACAGAAAAGCATACAAAGCTCGAGAGAAAGCGATAAAGAAAATTGTTGGAGATTATGACCAAGCATATAGAGATCTTCCACTATATCTGCGTGAGTTAAGAGTAAGGGATCCTGAAACCTATGTGACACTACACAGGAATGGGGATAATCAGTTCCAACGCTGTTTTTGGGGTTTTGGAGTTTGTAGAAGAGTATTCAGATCTTATCTTCGTAAAATAATTGGAATTGATGTCATACACCTAAGAGGCAAATATCCGGATGTGTTGTTGATGGCTACATCAATAGATGCTAATGACAATGTCCTCCCAGTAGCCTTTGGAATCACTGAAGTTGAATGTGGGTCTGCATGGGAGTGGTTTCTGGATCATACGAAGAGATTCTTTAATGTTGATCCAGAGTCAATGAATATAGTATCAAATAGACATCGTGGCATTATATCAGCAGTTAGGAAAGTCTACCCTACTGTCCATCATGCTTTTTGTTGCCACCACATGTCTTGCAATATGGTAACAGATACTGACAATAGGTCAGGTTTAGGGTTGTTTTGGGCAGCAATTCGAGCAAACACAACAATACAATATGATCTCATAATGCAATCCATGCTTAAAAAACATCCAGATGCTCATAAGTGGCTTCAGAACATTGACCCTAAAAGATGGGCTAATGCACACTTTAGTGGCAGAAGGTACACAATGCTAACCACCAATTGTGTAGAGAGTTTAAATGCTTTGTTCAAGGAGACGCGTGAACTTCCCATAAACAAGTTAATTGATAATACCAGAAGAAAGGTAGCTCAATGGTTCTTTAACCGTAGGGAGGAAGCTTCGAAATGGTATGTTGCGTTGACACCTCATGCTACCAAAGAAATGGAATCAAGGAGGGAGAAAGCTAGACGATATAAAGTCCACCCCTACTCTCAATCCGAAATGGAAGTAGAGACATGGGGTGCTTCATATATTGTTGATTTGGAGAGAAAATATTGTAACTGTGGGGAGTTTCAAATTTCTGGATTGCCTTGCTCACATGCAATTGTCGTCATAATTCACCGGAACATGGATACACTCTCATATTGTGAGCATTATTTTCATTCACAGAATTGGAAAATGACATACATGAATTGTATTTACCCCTGTCGAAGCAAGGAATTTTGGCCTTGTTGGTGCAATATCCTTTAGGTCAAGGTTGACTGAGTTGACCAAGCTTGGGTCTTGGTCATAGTTTCGATGTTTGACAATACATGTAGACACATGGACAATGCAGGTGCAGTTGTTCATGTGGGGAGATTCTGATCAGGGATTGATCAATGTGATTGAAGGAGAGTCAAGTAGGTCAAGAGTGACCGGATACCTGACTAGGAAGTCCTAACTGGTATGTTAGGCAGCAGAAGTGAAAGTCCTGGTGAGTGAAGCCAGGCAGAAGGAAAGCCCTAGTGAGTGAAGCTAGGCAGATTGGAAATCCTGGTGAGTGAAGCCAGGTGAAAGTCCTAGTGAGTGAAGCTAGGCAGAAGGAAATCCTGGTGAGTGAAGCCAGGTGAAAGTCCTGGTGAGTGAAGCCAGGCAAGGGAAAATCCAGATGGATCAAGGATGATCAGACATCTGGTGGAAGTCCAAGTAGGATAAGAGAGTGACCGGATACTTGGCACGACGAGTAAAGTCTAAGTGGGTCAAAGGGATTGACCAGACACTTGGTGGGAAGTCCTAGTATGTCAAAGGAGTGACCAGATGCTAGGCATGATGTATCAACAGGTCAAGGTTGACCGGATGTTGGTTTGAGAGGCTTGGGACTTGGTTTTGGGCAAAAACCAAGTGCTGGATCGATCAGTGGATCGATCCAGGCCTTTCCTAGCGAACAGAGAGCCTCTGGATCGATTCGTGGATCGATCCAGATGTCCAAATCGATCAGTGGATCGATTGGGACGCGGCTGCTTTGCGCGATAAGCGCTGGATCGATCCGTGGATCGATCCAGGCGTTTTTCCAGAGGTGCTCTGGATCGATCCGTGGATCGATCCAAAGCCTCCCCGATCGATTGGGAATATTCGAATCGATCGGGATCCGACCGTTGCGTCGTATTTGAGCTGCAGGCGTGCGTTGGCTGCGGCATATCTTCTTAGATTCATCTCAGATCTCTCGCCAGCTCCTCCACAGTACTCACAAAGCTCAGATCGCCAGTTCTTGAAGGATCTTGGAAGTTCTCCAAGTCAAGAGGCGGATCAAAGCCAGGAAGAGAAGCTAGGGTTAGGATTTTGTACTCATTGTAAGCTTGTATTTCTTGTATCCCTTCCCTCTCTTCTTGTATTGAGTCTTGTAGGGCTTCTCCGCCCTTGGTAGTTACCATAAAGGAGAGGTTTATTTAGTGGAGGGTGTGTGTGTTGGTGTGGATCCTTGGATTAGTCACCTCTTGTGAGGTGGATACCAAGTAAACCAACCGTGTTAGCATTGTGTGATTGTTTCTTTGTATTTCCGCTGCACATCTTTGAAGAAACAAGCACCGCCGAGCACCGAGCGCACGCGAAGAGCTATTCACCCCCCCCCCCCTCTAGCTACTTTTGGTCCTTACAAGTAGTATCAGAGCGAGGCCGCTCTTCACCGGAATCATCGCCGGAAGGGTCAAGTATAACAAGAAGAGCTAGAGGGTGAAGAAGTTGAAGCAAAATTGTCAAAGTCAAAGAAATTCAAAAGCTCAACTTCTACAATGGAATTCCGAGATGGGCTCGGATTCGACACGAGGGTGGCTCCACCATACACTTCCACGAGCTTCGATTCTTGGAAATCAAGAATCAAAAATTTTCTTATGATGGACATAGAGCAATGGTTTGCTCTTATGGAAGGCTTCAAGACTCCAACAAACTCAAAGGGCAAAGTTCTCAAGAGGAGCAAGTGGAGTCAAGAGCAAGTCCAAAGGTGCGAGGCCAATGACAAAGTGACCAAGCTTTTGGTAAATTTATTGCCAAGCACCATCCTTTGCAAAATTGAAGAATTTGAAGATGCAAAGGAATTGTGGAGTAAATTGGCCAAGCTTCATGAAGAGATCCCCTCCACTATACAAGAGCAAGAAGAATCCAGAGAGGGTGACTCTTTGGAGCAAGACCAAGAGGAGGACTCCAAGGTGGAGAGATGCTCAACCTCCGAAGAAGAAGTCCAAGAAGAAGCTTCATCTTCAAGGGAGTGCAATGAAGAGAACAAGGAGGGAGCATACTCCTTGTTCCATGTACAAGATGATGAAGCCTCCACCTCTAGGATTGAGGGGGAGTGTAGATCAATGAACCCGGAGCAAGAAGAGGCCTCCACATCCGGGTCAAGTGAAGAAGAAGAAGATGGTTCCACCTCCAAAATTCAAGAAATATCAAATGGAGGAGCAAGTGTCATCCCTACACAAGAAGGTATAAATGCCTCAATTAAAAATAAAAATCATATAATATGTTTTGAGTGTAGGGAAAGTGGGCACTACAAGAGCAAGTGTCCTAAATTGGCCAAGAAGAAGGGTCAAGTGGCACCTAAGGGCAAGGAGAAGCCAAAGGAGACCATCCCCGGAACAAAGAAGAGCAAGGAGCACATTGTGTGCTTCTCTTGCAATCAAAAGGGGCATTACCGGAGTCAATGCCCTAAGGGGAAGAAGATGGTCAAGGCTCAAGGAGAAAGCTCAAGTCAAGGGGGAGCCTCTAAGGTAAAAAGGAAGGTAACTTTTGTTGAGCCTACCCCTTTACATTATGGCAAGAAGCATGATAGTTCAAATTTTTATCATTTTAATGCAATTTACCATAAGAATAGAAAGCATGAGGGATTTAAGGAAAAGTATGTGGCTCTACATGCCAAAACTACCCAACCTAAGCTTAGGAAGGTAGATAGACACTTGGGCGGGAACACTAAGGATAATAGATACATGCCCAAGAACAAAAATGCTCATAAATTTAATGGAAAACCAAAAACTAAGGATTTAGTGGTAGAAAATCAAGTCTTGAGGTCAAGGCTTGACAAAATGAAAAAGACCCTAAAAAGGATGGAAAATATCCTAAAAGGGCAAAATGAGCATAGCCTAGGTCTAGGAGCACAAAGGGCATCTAATGACCATAGGGGTTTGGGATACAAACCAAAAGCTAAGAAGGATGTAATCTCTCACCATAGGGTATAATATAGTTATGGAACCAACCCTAGGTCTAGTGGTCAAGCCAAAAATACAAGGGAAGTTATCCCTAAGAGTATTTTTGCAACAAATGTGACTAAGACTTCTAAGAAGTCTAAGAAAGTCACAAAGAAGGTTACAAGGGAAGCAATCCCTAGAGTTGACCTAGAAAAAGTGACCAAGACTTCTAAGAAACCAAACAAGGTCACTAGGAAGGTATCTAGGGAAGTTATCCCTAGTGAATACCTAGAGCATCCAAGGAGCATCAATAGGTTTTGGGTTCCTAGGAGCATCTTCTCTACCCCATAGATGGGTTAGAGAGTGTCAACTCCGATTAGAAGGGTAGTTAACCCAACTTTGAGGAAATTGACACTCAAGGAACATTTTCAAGGTTTTTGTTAACCTTTGAAAATGAAATGGAATTATTATTTACTCTTTGGAAGAGTAAAATGTGCCTAATGGTAGAAAATTTGATTTTATCTTAAAATGGCACAAATTGGGAAAACCTTGAGAAATATCAAGTTGGGATTTTGGTATTCTCTTGGAAATTTAAGGCAATCCGGGCCTTGATTTGTGTAATCACTCTTGAGGAAAAATGGAATATGCCAACACTTGAGGACATGCTTAATTTTTTTTAGGTGGCATAAACAAATCAAGAGAAATAGAAATGTCAATTTAGGTTTGGCATTTCTTTGAAGCAATTAGGGCAATCTAGGTTTCACAGTTCAAGTTAAAACTAGTGGTATTTTGAGTTAGCTAAGTGGTTAAGGATACTTAGATAGATAATCTAGGTATATTTTATTTATGCTAAATCTTGCCATGATTGTTTGCCCATCATATGCCATGACATCATGTCTATTGTTGCATTCATGTTTTATTATGAAAAATTCAAAAATACCACGTCATGACATTCATACATCATGTAGTTATAGGATATTTTCTTTTGAAAATTATTTCATTTTGATGTATGCCATAACATAATCATGCCTTAAGTTTAATTCCTTGTAATTAAGGACAAATGACATTTAACAACACTTATTAACAAGTGACATCCTAGGTGGATGTCTAATATCTCTAAAATGCCTAGATAGATATGCATGATCCCTAGAATAGGGCAAAACCAAAATCTCACATCTCACAAGGACGATAAGGTGACTTGTATGTGTTTTAGTGCACATTAAATACTAGTGAGATGTTAGGATGATGAACAAAACTCAAGATGTTGATTTAGTGCATTCTTTTGAGTTTTAAATTCATCAAAACACATAGTTATGTGTTCTCCCATCATTGGGAAAGCTAATGTACAAGTCATGTGCATTAAGCCCAAGGAATGTGATGGGATATTGGTTTTGAAAATTGTTTTAAAATGCGTTTGGAAAACCTTGGTGAAGGCTATCTTTTGATAGTAATCACCATTGAATAGTTAGACACAAACTTGAAGAAAACACTAAAGTTTTAGCAAGTTTTTAAGTTTGTGTCAATTTTTGAAAATATGATGTATTTTCATAGAAAACTATTTTTCCTTGATAAAGTATACCCTAAATAATGTCTACACGAAATTTCATGATTTTTGGATTTTTGTAGAATTTTCTAGGGGTTTCTGAAGTTGGCTGAATTTGAAATTCAGCAACTATCAGAGCTCCAATCGATCCATGGATCGATTGGAGTGCCTGAATCGATCCGTGGATCGATCCAGAAGGCAATTCTCGCGAGCAGAAGCTCACTGGATCGATCAGACGATCGATCCACACATCCTGAATCGATCAGTGGATCGATTCAAATAGGTTGAATCGATTGGAACCCAACTCCAATCGATCCAGGACGCTGATTTTGGCTGGGAAGGTCTGATTTCAGCACTCTAAACCTATTTTAGTCAATGTAACCATTCCTAACCCCTCAAAATACATTTGTATACATAAAAAGGGTGTTTTCATGTTGAAAACAAGGATGGATTGGTTAAGGAAGGCTAAGTTGAAGTTTAGGTTGAGGTTTGTTTCAAATTTTGAATATTTGAACCTCAAAACTTCTAAATTTGGGTTTCCTAAAGTTTTGGGGATTCCAAGTCATTGTTGGTGCAATGACAGAAGTTACCACCATGTCTTTAGGGGGAGGGACTCTTTAAAGATATGAAAATTATTTTTCATGAACCTTGGAAGGTGGTCAACCTTCCGTTAAGAACATGCTCAAGGTTGAGCGTTTGAACTTTAATGGGGAGTGGATATCCTCATTGTTCAAGTGGCTTCAAGTGGATAATGCTCAAGGATGGGCATTTGCCTACATTGGGGGAGAATGTAGGGTTAAGGTTAATGAAGGGTATGGGACCTTCATTCTCGTGTTGGTCACAACGAGTGAAGTTGTGAACAACGATGAGCAACTCTTCAGGGGGAGAGTTTTCAACAATGTGGCATTTGTTGAAGTGTGCCTAAAATTGAGGCATGGGTTGATGTGTGCTCAAAGATGGGTTGATGTGTGCCAATAGGGGGAGAATGTGTGGTTTAAGCTAGGCTTTCATTACCTATGGGGGAGCTCATAGGGGGAGAATGAAGGGAACCAACATTCATACTTTTGGCATGAATGGAGTTAAGGCTATGAGATTAGCTTAACTCAGAATGGTCCTAACTTAAAGGTATTGTCAAACATCAAAAAGGGGGAGATTGTTGGTGTAATATCCTTTAGGTCAAGGTTGACTGAGTTGACCAAGCTTGGGTCTTGGTCATAGTTTCGATGTTTGACAATACATGTAGACACATGGACAATGCAGTGCGATTGTTCATGTGGGAGATTGATCAGGGATTGATCGGTGTGATTGAAGGAGAGTCAAGTAGGTCAAGAGTGACCGGATACATGACAGGGAGGTCCTAACTGTTAGGCAAGGTGAAAGTCCTGGTGAGTGAAGCCAGGCGGAAGGAAAGCCCTAGTGAGTGAAGCTAGGCGGTTGGAAATCCTGGTGAGTGAAGCGGTGAAAGTCCTAGTGAGTGAAGCTAGGCGTAGGAATCCTGGTGAGTGAAGCCGGTGAAAGTCCTAGTGAGTGAAGCAAGGGAAAATCCGGATGGATCAAGGATGATCGACATCCGGTGAAGTCCAAGTAGGATAAGAGAGTGACCGGATACTTGGCACGACGAGTAAAGTCTAAGTGGGTCAAAGGGATTGACCAGACACTTGGTGGGAAGTCCTAGTATGTCAAAGGAGTGACCAGATGCTAGGCATGATGTATCAACAGGTCAAGGTTGACCGGATGTTGGTTTGAGAGGCTTGGGACTTGGTTTTGGGCAAAAACCAAGTGCTGGATCGATCAGCCGATCGATTGACTATGCCTTATCGATCGGCCGATCGATTCGGAAGGTCCAACCATCGATTGGGACGCGGCTGCTTTGCGCGATAAGCGCTGGATCGATCCGTGGATCGATCCAGGCATTTTTCCAGAGCACAGAGGCGCTCTGGATCGATCCGTGGATCGATCCAAAGCCTCCCCGATCGATTGGGAATATTCGAATCGATCAGGATCCGACCGTTGCGTCGTATTTGAGCTGCAGGCGTGCGTTGGCTGCGGCATATCTTCTTAGATTCATCTCAGATCTCTCGCCAGCTCCTCCACAGCACTCACAAAGCTCAGATCGCCAGTTCTTGAAGGATCTTGGAAGTTCTCCAAGTCAAGAGGCGGATCAAAGCCAGGAAGAGAAGCTAGGGTTAGGGTTTTGTACTCATTGTAAGCTTGTATTTCTTGTATCCCTTCCCTCTCTTCTTGTATTGAGTCTTGTAGGGCTTCTCCGCCCTTGGTAGTTACCATAAAGGAGAGGTTTATTTAGTGGAGGGTGTGTGTGTTGGTGTGGATCCTTGGATTAGTCACCTCTTGTGAGGTGGATACCAAGTAAACCAACCGTGTTAGCATTGTGTGATTGTTTCTTTGTATTTCCACTGCACATCTTTGAAGAAACAAGCACCGCCGAGCACCGAGCGTACGCGAAGAGCTATTCACCCCCCCCCCCCTCTAGCTACTTTTGGTCCTTACAGGCCTAAGGGAGTAAACAACATTATAGTGCTATGTCCACGTAGCCTTGTGTAGCCTGATAGGCGAAAGAAGGCAAGGATCGAGTCGAAACATAATGGAAAGGTCAAAATCAAATGCAGCAAGTGCAAACAACTGGGCCATAATCGGAGGACCTGTAGAATGCCGTCGGCCTCTGGTTCTTAACTGAATTGTAAAATGGATGAGTTGAGCCATATGTTTTGTATGAAGTACATATATATGATTGTAAGAAAAACAGTTGTGGAAAGTGATGTTTCTGTTATATAGCTTTATGGAGTATTTATTTTGTGTTACAGTGTTATTGTAGGTATGAGAAGTGTAAACCATCACCTGCAAGGCAGAAATAATACTTCACACCATATCTCCATTGTTTAAAATAAAAATGTGATACATTTCAATTCAACGGAAAGGGGTTAGTAATTTCAAAGTCACGTAAAGATGTTGTGAAATATAAAAGAGTTAAAACTCGCACAAAGGGATTGTAGTAATCCTTGCAAAAAAAGATAGGAGAGCAGTTCTCGGTCATTGAAAAATAAAAAAGGTGCATTGTTCCGTGCCAACTGGCACGGAGCAATACCTTCTTAGACAGGGGTATAAATACGTTTTGACACCAGATATACCTTCTCCCCAGTCAGACCCTCACAAGGAATGTGATTTCAGGTAAATCCAAGTAGGGGAGGGCCATCAGTGGGTTTTCGTCAAAACCCACTGATGGACCTAGACACTTCTGATTGTATTCATTTCAGTTCTACTGGGATTCTGGAGTTGCAAGGACTCCAACTCTGCTGGCAAATCCTTATTTAAAGCTCTACAGGTGTTGAGAAAAAAATAAAATATAATCAGCTTCCGTTGGGCCTGATATGCTCTCATATCAAGCACAAGGTGGGCCTGATATGAGTGCATATCAGGTCCAACGTGGGCCAGATATGGTATCGTTTCATAAGGCTTGATTCTATCTCCCACCAATATAAACTCAAAACATGCTAAAAGGGGCCTGATCAAAAAAATAAAATAAGATCAATTTTAAAAGGTGCTTCCATAGGGTTGAAAAGAAAAGCTGTGCACTGTTTCGTGCCAACTGGCACGGGGCAATAACTTCTTTCCCATGGTGTCTAAATACGTTTGGACACCAGATACACCTTATCCTCATTCAGACCTTCACAGGGAACGTGATTTCAGGTAAATCCAAGTAGGGGAGGACCATCAATGGGTTTTGGTCAAAACCCACTAATTGACCTAGACACCTCTGATTGGACCCATTTCAGTTCGACTGGGATTCTGGAGTTGCAAGGACTCCAAAGCTGATGGCAAATCCTCATTTAAAGCTCCAAAGGTGTTGGAAAAAAAATAAAATATAATCAGCCTCCGTTGGACCTGATATGCTCTCATATCAAGCCCAACGTGGGTCTGGTATGGTATCGTTTCATAAAGCTTAATTCTATCCCCCACCAATATAAACTCCAAACATGCTAAAAAGGGCATGATCAAAAAAATAAAATAAGATCAATTTTAAAAGGTGCTTCCATAGGGATGAAAAGAAAAGCTGTGCACTGTTCCGTGCCAACTGGCACGGGGCAATAACTTCTTTCCCATGGTGTCTAAATACGTTTGGACACCAGATATACCTTATCCCCATTCATACCTTCACAGGGAACGTGATTTTAGGTAAATCCAAGTAGGGGAGGGTCATCAGTGGCTTTTGGTCAAAATCCGCTGATGGACCTAGACACCTCTGATTGGACCCATTTCAGTTCTACTGTGATTCTGGAGTTGCAAGGACTCCAAATCTGCTGGCAAATCCTTATTTAAAGCTCCAAAGATGTTGGGAAAAAAATAAAATATAATCAGTCTCCGTTTGGCCTGATATGCTCTCATATCAGGCCCAAGGTGGGCCTGATATGCTCTCATATCATGCCCAAGGTGGACCTGATATGACACTACAAGAAAAACCCTCATAGACATCGGTGGAACAACAACGATTTTAAGCAAAAATCGATGTCTTTGAGTATTTTACACCAGTTTTTCCAAAAACCGATGTCTATGAGCGCAGATTTTCGCTCATAGACATCGGTTTTTTTAGCCGATGTCTATGAGCGACTTTTTTTCATTAATAGACATCGATTTTAACCTCGGTTTTTAAAACCCGGTGTCTATGAACCAAAATTCTGGCGGACTTTCTTAGCGCGCTCTCTTTTGGGCTTCTCCTCACGAAACCCTAATCCTCCGCATCCTCCTTTTAGGGATGGCGCTCTAGGGGCTTTTGGGGCTACATGTCACCGCGGATCGGGCTGACGCGGGGCTGGAGCTTCCTCGGCCGATCCCCCTTCCCCGTGGCCTTCCTCCTCGGCTCTATAACCGCATCCGGGCTCGTCGTCGTCGTCTTCTACTAGTTCATCGTCTCTGCATCTCAACGCACCCCCGATCCGACCCTCGTCGGGTGCCGTCCGGACAGCGAGGGCTCCTAGTCCATCGGGGTCTTCTACGAAAAGAGCCCCTTCTCGATTTCCCCCATCGAATTGGTACGTAAGGAAGCTCGTCTATGTCTAGAAGCCGGTGTCTTGTTCGAGCTTGCGGTTATGATGGCTTTTCTTTCCTACAGCATGGTAGCAGCATGGGTCAACTCCTCCCATGGGGTATGTTCTCAGTTCTCGTCTTCCTCCCCAATTTTTAACCCTAGTGGACTGTCCGTTGTTGTGTGAATCTGGCGAGGAGAAATCGAGAGATGCGGTTCGTGGATTCATCAGTTTCGCTTCTCGCCACTTGCGGCAGCGACACCGTCAAGCTCTTCGACGTCACGGTGGATGCCGGCGATCCCTGCACCCTCAGCTACACGCCTTCCCCCGGATCTCAAATCAACTCCGTCAAGTGGAACCACACCAGTAAAAACGCTTTCCCACCTCGTTTTATATCGCACTATCTGTTTGCTTCCTCTTTGCTGTGCATTTCTGTTATGCTTGTGTCGGAGGGTTTTGTTTGCTCGATTTTAGCCTCTCTTTTATTCCCCCCGATAGTCTGGGATGCGTTACTCTCTGAAGCAAAATTACTAGGAAACTGCGTATCTGCATTTTTTACTTCTCTTGGAAATTTGTTGCTTTGCCTTGGATCTACACTATTCGAATTGTATAAGGGCATGTTTCATCCTTGCCTAGTGCCGTCAGAATTTAATTTTCCCTTGACTCATCATTCAAGTTTATTTTGTATCTTGTATAACTTAGTTAATTTTGTTAATCCAGCGGATGGTGGCTGACTTTTACGGTGGAAAAATCTTACTAAAGTTTAATCTTTGTTCGTGCAGACCTAGTGGTTGCTAGTGCTGGTGACAATAAAAAGATATCACTTTGGAATAAAAATGGCCAAAGTATGGGATCCTTTCCTTCTCACGGCAGCGACCTTGCTGATGACATTGAGGTAGCTCATTGTTTGCTCATTAATTTATTCTATTGTGATCAATACATCTGGTTTTCTGGAAATTTACAGATGCCCGAATGCCATTCAAATCATTGCCTGCATTTTTTCCCCTCTGTCTCTCTGGTTTACATCTTGTCTTCAGTTCAACCACTGTTAATGATTATTCTAGAGTGACTTGCGTGTCTCTGGTTTACATCTCTGATTCAATTCAATAATTGTTAGTGAATTGATTTCTACTAGATGATTGCTCTGCAACCATAGTATGTCTTTTCTGTAAGTCTTATGCATGTCTCACCTTGGGTGTTGTTTCCCACAGTTCTAAAGCACAACTGATTTACTTGATGTATTCATGAGAAGGAAAAATACAACTAAGTTCTAAAGCAATTGATGCTTCTGTTAAAGTTGCAAAAGAATTACTAAAATTTGATGATGTTCTTGGCAGACTAATAGCATGTGTGAACAATTTGAATACCACTGCTTTATATGTTAATAAATTTGAAGAAATATAACCACGACTGGCTATACATAGTATAATCTCATCTTTTGTTATTTGATGTTTTCCTTCAAATATGTCCTAAGCATTTATTTATTTCGGCTTTATATTATTTGTTTCATGGTAAATTAATCTTCTTGTCCATCTTCAAACTCTTGACATGTTTGCAGAGTGACTAAAAGTCTTGAAAAGAACACCATATGCACCATCAATCCTAGAGGTAATTTACATCTTCTCATGTTGATTAAGTGAAAACATTCAATTGTTCATATTTTTTGAATTTCTCTATCAGATCCATATTCAATAGTGAGCAGAGATGGCTAACAAGAATTGAAGACTGTAAGAGGGAGGGCCAAGCTTGCAGGGGCCATCTTCTGCATCACTGGTGCCCTGATCTTCACATTTTGGAAAGGTCATTTTGTTGGGGGCCTTTGTTACTTCACCTATGATCCAACTTCATTTCGAAAGTCCTGAGAAAGGCGATGCCTGGCTTAAAGGCTCTGCTCTTATGCTATTCGGCTATTTTGCATGCAGTGTATCGCTTGTTCTTCAGGTATTGCATCAATGGTGTCCCTTGTGTTGTCACTTCCCTTTTAATTACTACGTTATGTTAATCATGAGTATTCTCAGGCATCCATCTGTAAGATCTACCCAGCCAAACTCACCATGAACGTCGTGATGTGCTTCTTCGCAGCACTGCAATCTTCTGCACTTTCCCTCATCTTTGAAAGGAATGCCTCGTCATGGAGAATGTTTCCGCTATTTACTCATCTTATTTTGTGCATTGTATTTGTTTGGGTAAGTTAAAGTTGATTAAGAAAATCATTAGATGCAATAATAGAAATTCCTTGATATGTGTGCATAATAACTAGTGCCAAAGGCCAAAAAAGTTTTGCAAAATGTTGGCCATCTTCTTCCACTTCATTCTACCACTTTTTCATCTCCAGCTCCTCATTACTCTACTATTTGAAGTTGCCAACCTCCTGTTAAATCTGCCTTCTTTGGCCAATGATCTGTTACAATGAATCAAAATTTAGTAATTCAAATGTCAAGCTAGGATAAGTTAAGTTGTATCTTTCTGATTCTTAGTTAAAAAGACTGGCAATTGTACATATATTTCCTTTAACCTGATTAATTATTTCTTTTTAGTGATCACCATCTTATGAGTTTGTCACTAAATTGACCAATTTGAATGGACAACTACTATGGAGAACTAACTTTATGCCTTCTTGGAATCTTATCAACTTTGTGCTAACGCTTTTATCTCATTTGTAGAATTATTGCATCTCCCTTACTCTTTGTAAAATTTTATTTGCTCTCTTCCTTCATAAGTTAGTTTAGGTGGTATGTCTCTCACAGTGATTCTTTTATTCACTTTCTGTACATATTTAATTTTTATAATCTGTACAGTAAGCACAACATGATTTGTTGAAAATTAATATTTTTTATACTTGTCTACCCTGCCAGAACTTTGATAGAAACCATGGAATTACAACATTGCTAAAGGCAATACATTAGGTTGTGAAAATTGACAGATGAATATCTGGTGCATTGATATATCTTTCTTAATTTTTCTGCTGTAGATTTCGAATATTATAGGATAGGAGCTGAACATACATTTTAGCATTTTGAACCATTATCATGCCGCTGTCGGTTCTTATCAATCTGTACACTTGAATTAGAAGGAGCAAATTATCTATGTTATATTCTAAGCAGCATATACTAAGTGTCATATATGAAAGTTTTAGATTCTATGTTATATTCGTTATCTTCCCCAGCAGCCTTTAAAAACTCAGTATTATATTTTATTTGATACATGTACACATTTGTTTTAGTTATTTGACATATGGTGGATTTATGTGTTTTTACAGTTTACAAATCTCAAGTACTCCAGAGTTGAAATTGATGAAGTGCGGTTCGAGTGGGCTGAATGCATGCTAGATTACATTTGAAGTGTGGTTCTATCTTGATGTGTTAAAAGAATGTTCTACCTTGATTTTGATATCTATTAGCTAGCTTTTGATGTAAAAAGAATGTTTGGGTATTTTATGGATATTGTTGTAAGAAGATTATTTATATAATTTGTGAATATTTGTGTATTTTATGGATATTATTGAATGAAGAATATTTGTATAATTTATGAATATTTGTGTTTTTTTTGTTATTGTCGGTTTTCCATTGTTTTGGAAATCAAATTTGTGCTGTTAAAAAATATACATATTACATCGGTTTTCCACCGTTGCAAAACCGGTGTTATTAACTAATATTACATCAGTCATTTACCGCTGCCAAAACTGGTGTTATTAACATATAATATTACATCGGTTTTACACCGTTGATGAAACGGTGTCGTTAAGTGATACTACACCGGTTAATAACCGATTCGAAGATCGGTGTCGTTAAGTGATACTACACCGGTTTTAACTCGATGTCTAAAATGGCAGACTTTTAACATCGGCTTCATAGACATCGGTCGGAAATGAAATAGACACCAGTGGAAAACCGATGTCTATGAAGGTTTTTGTTGTAGTGTGAGTGCATATCAGGCCCAACTTGGGCCTAGTATGGTATCGTTTCATAAAGCTTGATTCTATGTTCCACTAATATGAACTCCAAACATGCTAAAAGGGGCCTGATAAAAAAAATAAAATTAGATCAATTTTAAAAGATGCTTCTAGAGGGTTGAAAAGAAAAGTCGTGCACTATTCCATGCCAACTAGCACGGGCAATAACTTCTTGGTCATGGTGTATAAATACGTTTGGACACCAGATATACCTTATCCCCATTCAGACCTTCACAGAGAACGTGATTTCAGGTAAATCTAAGTAGGAGAGGGCCATCAGTGGGTTTTGGTCAAAACTCACTTATGGACCTAGACACCTCTGATTGGACTCATATCAGTTCGAATGTGATTTTGGAGTTGCAAGGACTCCAACGCTGCTGACAAATCCTTATTTAAAGCTCCAAAGGTGTTGGGAAAAAAATAAAATATAATCAGCCTCCGTTGGGCCTGATATGCTCTCATATCAGGCCCGACGTGGGCCTGATATGAGTGCATATCAGGCCCAACGTGGGCCTGGTATGGTATCGTTTCATAAATTTTGATTCTATCTCCCACCAATATAAACTCCAAACATGCTATAAGGGGTCTGATCAAAAAAATAAAATAAGATCAATTTTAAAAGGTGCTTCCATAGGGTTGAAAAGAAAAGCTGTGCACTATTCCGTGCCAACTGGCACGGGGCAATAACTACTTTCCCATGGTGTCTAAATACGTTTGAACACCAGATATACCTTATCTCCATTCAGACCTTCACAGGGAACGTGATTTCAGGTAAATCCAAGTAGGGGAGGGCCATCAGTGGCTTTTGGTCAAAACTCACTGATAGACCTAGACACCTCTGATTGGACCCATTTCAATTCGACTAGGATTCTGGAGTTGCAAGGACTCCAAATCTACTAGCAAATCCTTATTTAAAGCTCCAAAGGTGTTGGGAAAAAAATAAAATATAATCAGCCTCCGTTGGGCCTGATATGAGTGCATATCAGGCCCAACTTGGGCCTGGTATGATATCGTTTCATAAAGCTTGATTCTATCTCCCACCAATATAAACTCCAAACATGCTAAAAGGGGCTTGATCAAAAAAAAAAATAAGATCAATTTTAAAAGGTGCTTCCATAGGGTTGAAAAGAAAAGTTGTGCACTGTTCCGTGCCAACTAGCACGGGGCAATAACTTCTTTCCCATGGTGTCT
The DNA here is from genome assembly GCF_018446385.1 of Zingiber officinale. Lineage (NCBI taxonomy): Eukaryota > Viridiplantae > Streptophyta > Magnoliopsida > Zingiberales > Zingiberaceae > Zingiber > Zingiber officinale. The sequence continues at coordinate 15,403,484 of NC_056002.1, forward strand.
AAATACGTTTGGACACCAGATATACCTTATCCCCATTCAGACCTTCACAGAGAACGTGATTTCAGGTAAATCCAAGTAGGGGAGGGCCATCAGTGGGTTTTGGTCAAAACCCACTGATGGACCTAGACACCTCTGATTGGGCCCATATCAGTTCGAATGGGATTTTGAAGTTGCAAGGACTCCAAATCTACTGGCAAATCCTTATTTAAAGCTTCAAAGGTGTTGGGAAAAAAATAAAATATAATCAGCATCCGTTGGGCCTGATATGCTCTCATATCAGGCCCAACCTGAGCCTGATATAGTGCATATCAGGCCCAACGTGGTTCTGGTATGGTATCGTTTCATAAAACTTGATTCTATCTCCCACCAATATAAACTCCAAACATGCTAAAAGGGGCCTGATCAAAAAAATAAAATAAGATCAATTTTAAAAGGTGCTTCCATAGGATTGAAAAGAAAAGTTGTGCACTGTTCCGTGCCAACTGGCACGAGGCAATAACTTCTTGGCCATGGTGTCTAAATACATTTGGACACCAGATATACCTTATCCTCATTCAGACCTTCACAGGGAACGTGATTTCAGGTAAATCCAAGTAGGGGAGGGTCATCAGTGGCTTTTGGTCAAAACTCACTGATGGACCTAGACACCTCTGATTGGACTCATTTCAGTTCGACTGGGATTATGGAGTTGCAAGGACTCCAACGCTGATAATTTTATCCTGATTTAAACCTCTGTAGTTGTTGGAAAAAAAACATAAAATCATCCTCCGTTGGGCCTTATATGCGAGCATATTAGGCCCAACTTGGGCCTGATATGAGAGCATATCAGGCCCAATGTGGGGCCTGATACTAAAGACTATTATAATAAATAATAATAATACTTAATCATACAAATAAATATCGAGTCGAATAAATTTATAAATATGGGATATCAGGCCCAGGGTTCAATCACTGCAAAAGCGCACACTCTCCACCTCCGTTCGTCATCTTCTTCTCAAAGGCATTCTACATAGCTCCGTTCGAGGCGTGACTCTACCATCATCGGCATTCTACAGTTTTGTACGTAGCTTCATTCCTCAGTTAGTGGTTCTTTCTAATTGGGGTTCACCTATGGTTTGTGTTATTGTTATGGCCATGTTAGAATAAGTGCTTAATCGTTATTACGGAAGCTAAGAGTTGTTTTGTTGGGTGTGGTTATACTGTAGCTAGGTACGAAATGACTAACAAAGGTGCGTTGACAAGCGTGACTGCTGATCGACCAAGTTATCCAAGTTATGTAAACAGAGGCAGAACTAAGAGAATGAACGGGAAAAGTACCTTATGTCACTTCAGAAAGTTTATTTCCACTGTTAAACCGACTATAGAACAAGAACAGAGGCTTCGAGGCACACCTTTCTCATGGATCCTTGACCTACCTAATAGTTCTTTTGTAAGAGCTCAGGTCCAAAATATGTTTGATAATTGGGATCACCAGGAACAAAACTTTATCTTCCATGGGAAGAAACTTAAATTTACAAAGCAAGATGTGGCACTGATTCTTGGCCTACCAAACTCTGGAGAGATAGTTCGTCTCGATTTAAATGAGGCCTCCAGCGCACTGTACATGGAATTTTTCCAAGATTCGGATTGTTCTGCTAAACATTTGGAGAAACCGATTATGAAGTCGAGATCAAATGAGAAGTTGTACTATCAGTTGTATATCCTATATTTTTTTACAACTGTTCTGTTTTGTGGTAGCAGCAGTGTTCTTAGAATACCTGTGCTCTCCCTCATTGACTGCGTAGATGATTTTGACAACATATCTAGGTTTAACTGGTGCAATGCAGTATATAGTTTCATGGCTCCTCAATTAGACTCCATTGGCTTGGAGCTTACATTAAGACCCAAACCATAGGTAGATGATTCAACGCCCAAGGCCCCCTTGCTCAAGGGATTTCCAAATATTTTGGTTGTAAGTCCGATTACATATATATCACGATATTTGTAATGCAGATGATTTATTTTTTAATCATATTGTAGGTATGGGTGTGTGAGCACATCAGTATTATGTATCCAGACCATCCTGGAAAATTGCCTAGAATACTACGGTGGAGGTGGCCTAACCATCATGTTGACACAGTAAAAAAAAATGATAGGTCGTGTAACTGCAGATAAAATTTTAGTAGATTTAATGTCGGAAGAATCAGAGTTGGATTTACTACCAAACTGGGCTCCGCCAACTAAGGAGCTTGAGTTGATTGGACAAGTATCTCCCCAGCAAGCCGAAGAAGGTATACAGCAGATTGTAGATACGGTAGATTGTAGCCAGTGCAAGGAAAATGGAGAAAAAAATTGAAAGTTTAAAGCAAGAACTACATAAAGCTACTAAAAGTTTGGAGGAAGCTAATAAAAATCTGGCAACGGTGATAGAAGAAAAGGATAGTCTCTTAGCAGCAAAGGATATTGTGATTGCTGATATGGAATCTATGCTTAAAGAAAAGGATCAACAAATAAGTGAACTGCGTAAGGAATGTGATACAAGTGGCACCAAGGCTGACACTATAAATTCTGACGTGGATAACAGAATTTTAAATGTAAAAGACAAAATCATCGCCGATGCCGAAAATAAGATTAAAGAGCTTCAACAAGAGCTACAAAGCAAGGTTTCAGGGGAGCCATAAGCAGCAGAAGGCATAGACCCTAATCTGCCTAAACTACCAGCTAATTTTCATGTAGTAGCCAAAAGAAAGAGAAGTCAAAGAAGTTTGATATCAGGTTCCACAAAAAAAAAGGCAAACAGAATGTTCAGTCTGTCGACCAGATGCTCCTGCACCATTAAAGTCCGTAGATACAAGTTCATCACAAATAGAAAAAAAAATGTGATGAACTTAACGAGGTCAAGAACAAAATAATGAAGGTACGGTCAAGATTAGGTAATTCTTTATTTTATAATCCTTAATGACATAGTAGCATTTTAATTATATCAACAAGCGAAGACATTTTTTAAGAAGAGTAAAGATGGTGTGATAGGGGATGCATTGTTGAAGCTCAGTCAGTTAAGGTAACGTAGTTGGCAGCGTAAATACATAAACCACATGTCAACGAATGATTATTATTGGAGTTTATTAATATTTATTATACTCAAAATTTATTAACTACTATTGAAACAAATCCTTGTGTGTAGGGTGGCAGTGCATCCGATCTGGACTGATGATAATTTCTATTTAGATATGCAATCTTTTATGACAATATTTGATTGGACGCAATACACCAATGGTGATTCCATAAATGTTTATTGGTCTATTCTTGCTAATGAGGCCAAAAACTCTAACTCACCGTACTACCCATCCATCTTTTGTGGGGTTGGATTTCGAGTATGTGTCTCATCTCACTGTAAATTGTTTTTAATATATATTGGATGCAGTAAACTCATTAGCTATCTTATTTGAATAGGAAATGTTTGGAATGATGCACATGGATGCACTGAAACAAAGTGCAAAAACTGATGAGGACAAGACCATTAGATATATTTTCTGTCCTCTAAATAATGAAAATGATCATTGGCATCTATTGATCATCGACCTGGAGGCATGTCAAATAATTCATTATAACTCTCTTGGCATCACAGAAAATTACACTGCTGTTTTTGATAAAAACTGTAAGTATCACAATTCTTATATCCAATAAGCATTGGTTATGAAATAATTACTATTGTGTGTTATATGTAGGTGTTGTTTTTTAAGGAGTTAAACTGGTCATACTATCACATCTGGCATAAAGGATTAGCACCTTTCTCCGGGGGAGAGTATAAAATGATTCAAGTTAATGGCCCTACACAAAGAAAATCGTAAGTATTTGTGTCTGTTCCATCATCTTTGAATTGTGCTTTTTTTTATGATGGGTTATGCGTTTGTTTTGTAGGTTGGATTGTGTTTTTTTTATGATGCGTTATGCAGAGAGTCTGATGTTTCAGAGACCTGTAGACTTTGTACAAGTTGATATGAGAGCTTATAGATTTAGACTTGAACATAAAATAATGTCTGACAAAAACTTTAAACTGTAGCTACTGACTAACCATTTGTAATATCATATTATTATAATGATAATTGTTTGTGTAAATTAATATTATGATTTATTGTAGACGTAGGGGCACGTTTGGAGTTTATAAATTAAAATTTATAAAACTGGTCATACCATATCAGGCCCACGTTGGACTCGATATGCTCTCATATCTGGCCCACGTTGGGCTTGATATGCTCTCATATCAGGCCCAAGGGATGTTGATTTGGTTATTTTTTTCCCAACACCTGTAGAGCATTAAATAAGGATTTGCCATCAACGTTGGAGTCCTTGCAACTCCAGAATCTCAGTCGAACTGAAATGAGTCCAATCAGAGGTGTATAGATCCATCAATGGGTTTTGACCAAAACCCACTGATGGCCCTCCCCTACTTGGATTTACCTGAAATCACGTTCCTTGTGCATGCCTGACTGGGGAGAAGGTATATTTGGTGTCAAAACGTATTTATACGCTCTGTCTAAGAAGGTATTGCTCCGTGCCAGTTGGCACGGAACAGTACATAGCTTTTCTTTTCAACCCTATGGAAGCACCTTTTAAAATTGTTCTTTTTTTTTTTTTTGATCAGACCCTTTTTAGCATGTTTGGAGTTTATATTGGTGGGAGATAGAATCAAACTTTATGAAATGATACCATACCAGGCCCACGTTGGGCTTGATATGCACTCATATCAGGCCCACATTGGGCTTGATATGCACTTAGATCAGGCCCACGTTGGGCCAGATATGAGAGCATATCAGGCCCAACGGAGGCTAATTATATTTTATTTTTTTCCCAACACCTTTGGAGCTTTAAATAAGGATTTTCCATCAGCTTTGGAGTCCTTGCAACTCCAGAATCCCAGTCGAACTGAAATGGGTCCAATCAGAGGTGTCTAGGTCCATCAGTGGGTTTTGACCAAAATCCACTGATGACCCTCCCCTACTTGGATTTACCTGAAATCACGTTCCCTGTGAAGATCTGAATGGGGATAAGGTATATCTGGTGTCCAAACGTATTTTGACACCATGGCCAAGAAGTTATTGCTCTGTGCCAGTTGACACGGAATAGTGCACAACTTTTATTTTCAATGATATATATATATATATATATATATATATATATATATATATATATATATATATATATATATATATATATATATATATATTCATACATTAGTTTATATTGGTGGGAGATAAATCAGGCTTTATGAAACGATACCATACCAGACCCACGTTGGACCTGATATGAGAGCATATCAGGCCCAACGGAGGCTGATTATATTTTAATTTTTTCCCAACACCTATAGAACTTTAAATAAGGATTTGCCAGCTGATTTGGAGTCCTTGCAACTCCAGAATCCCATTAGAACTAAAATGCGTCCAATCAGAGGTGTCTACGTCCATCAGTGGGTTTTGACCAAAACCCACTGATGACCCTCCCCTACTTGGATTTACCTGAAATCACGTTCCCTGTGAAGGTCTGACTGGAGAGAAGGCATATCTGGTGTCAAAACGTATTTAGACACCATGGCCAAGAAGTTATTGCTCCGTGCCAGTTGGCACTGAACAGTGCACAGCTTTTATTTTCAACCCTATGGAAGCACCTTTTAAAATTGATCTTCTTTTATTTTTTTTATCAGGCCCCTTTTATCATGTTTGGAGTTTATATTTGGGGGAGATAGAATCAAGTTTTATGAAACGATACAATACCAGACCCACGTTGGGCCTGATATGCACTCATATCAGGCCCAACGGAGGCTGATTATATTTTATTTTTTTCCCAACACCTTTGGAGCTTTAAATAAGGATTTGCCATCAGCTTTGGAGTCCTTGAAACTCCAGAATCCCAGTCAAACTGAAAATGGGTCCAATCAGAGGTGTCTAGGTTCATCAGTGGATTTTGACCAAAATCCACTGATGGCCCTCCCCTACTTGGATTTACTTGAAATCATGTTCCCTGTGTAGGTCTGAATGGGGATAAGGTATATCTAGTGTCAAAACGTATTTAGACACCATGGCCAAGAAGTAATTGCTCCGTGCCAGTTGGCACTAAACAGTGCACAACTTTTATTTTCAACCCTATGGAAGCACCTTTTAAAATTGATCTTATCTTATTTTTTTGATCAGGCCCCTTCTAGCATGTTTGAAGTTTATATTTGGGGGAGATAAAATCAAGATTTATGAAATGATACGATACCAGGCCCACGTTGGGCCTGATATGCACTCATATCAGGACCAACGAAGGCTGATTATATTTTATTTTTTCCCCAACACCTTTGGAGCTTCAAATAAGGATTTGCCATCAACTTTGGAGTCCTTTCAACTCCAGAATCCTAGTCGAACTGAAATGGGTCCAATCAGAATGGTCGAGGTCCATCAGTGGGTTTTGACCAAAACCCACTGATGGCCCTCCCCTACTTGGATTTACCTGAAATTACGTTCCCTGTGCATGCCTGACTGGAGAGAAGGTATATCTGGTGTCAAAACGTATTTATACGCCTTGTCTAAGAAGGTATTGCTCTGTGCCAATTGGCACGGAACAGTGCACGGTTTTTCTTTTCAACCCTATGGAAGCACCTTTTAAAATTGATCTTATTTTTTTTTTATGAGGCCCCTTCTAGCATGTTTGGAGTTTATGTTGGTGGGAGATAAAATCAAACTTTATAAACCGATATCAAACCATGCCCACGTTGGGCTTGATATGCACTCATATCGGGCCCACGTTGGGCCTGATATGCACTTAGATCAGGCCCACGTTGGGCCTGATATAAGAGCATATTAGGCCCAACGGAGGCTAATTATATTTTTTTCCCAACACCTTTGGAGCTTTAAATAAGGATTTATCATCAGCTTTGGAGTCCTTACAACTCCAAAATCCTAGTCGAACTGAAATGAGTCCAATCAGAGGTGTCTAGGTCCATCAGTGGGTTTTGACCAAAACCCACTGATGGCCCTCCCCTACTTGGATTTACCTGAAATCACATTCCCTGTGAAGGTCTGAATGGGGATAAGATATATATGGTGTCAAAACGTATTGAGACACCATGGCCAAGAAGTTATTGCTCCGTGTCAGTTGGCACGGAACAAACAGTGCACAACTTTTCTTTTCAATGATATATATATATATATAAACATTAGTTTATATTGGTGGGAGATAAATCAAGGTTTATGAAATGATACCATACCAGGCCCACGTTGGGCCTGATATGCACTCATATAAGGCCCACGTTGAGTCTGATATGCACTCGTATAAGGCCCACATTAGGCCTGATATGAGAGCATATCAGGCCCAACGGAGCTTGATTATATTTTAATTTTTTCCCAACACCTGTAGAGCTTTAAATAAGGATTTGCCAGCTAATTTGGAGTTCTTGCAACTCCAGAATCTCAGTAGAACTGAAATGGGTCCAATTAGAGGTGTCTAGATCCATCAGTGGGTTTTGACCAAAACCCACTGATGACCCTCCCCTACTTGGATTTACCTAAAATCACGTTCCCTGTGAAGGTCTGACTGGGGAGAATGTATATCTGGTGTCAAAACGTATTTAGACACCATGGCTAAGAAGTTATTGCTCCGTGCCAGTTGGCACTAAACAGTGCACAACTTTTATTTTCAACCCTATGGAAGCACCTTTTAAAATTGATCTTATTTTATTTTTTTGATCAGGCCCCTTTTAGCATGTTTAGAGTTTATATTTGGGGGAGATAGAATCAAGCTTTATGAAACGATACGATACCAGGTCCACGTTGGGCCTAATATGCACTCATATCATGCCCACGTTGGGCTTGATATGCACTCATATCTGGCCCAATGGAGGCTGATTATATTTTATTTTTTTCCCAACACCTTTGGAGCTTTAAATAAGGATTTGCCATCAGCTTTGGAGTCCTTGCAACTCCAAAATCCCAGTCGAACTGAAATGGGTCTAATCAGAATTGTCTTGGTCCATCTGTGGGTTTTGACCAAAAGCCACTGATGACCCTCCCCTACTTGGATTTACCTGAAATCACGTTCCCTATGAAGGTCTAAATAGGGATAAGGTATATCTGGTGTCCAAACGTATTTTGACACCATGGCCAAGAAGTTATTGCTCTGTGTCAGTTGGCACGGAACAGTGCACAGTTTTTCTTTTCAATGATATATATATATATATACAGACACACATTAGTACTCTTGTATTATCTGAATTTATATTAGGGGGAGATAGAATCAAGATTTATGAAACGATACCATACCAAGTCCACGTTGGGCCTTATATGCACTCATATCAGGCCCACGTTGGGCCTGATAGGAGAGCATATCAGGCACTAGTTGGGTCTGATATGAGAGCATATCAGGCACCTGTAGAGCTTTAAATAAGGATTTGCCAGCATATTTGGAGTCTTTGCAACTCCAGAATCCCAATAGAACTGAAATGAGTCCAATCAGAAGTGTCTAGGTCCATCAGTGGGTTTTGACCAAAACCCACTGATGGCTCTCCCCTACTTGGATTTACCTGAAATCACATTCTCTGTGAAGGTCTAAATGGGGATAAGGTATATCTGGTGTCCAAATGTATTTATACACGATGGGCAAGAAGTTATTGCCCCGTGCCAGTTGGCACGGAACAGTGCATAGATTTTCTTTTCAACTCTATGGAAGCACCTTTTAAAATTGATCTTATTTTATTTTTTTGATCATGCCCCTTTTAGCATGTTTGGAGTTTATATTGGTGGGAGATAGAAGAAAGTTTTATGAAACGATACCATATCAGGCCCACGTTGGGCCTGATATGAGAGCATATCAGGCTCATATGCCCTCATATTAGGCCCACGTTTGGCCTGATATGACAGCATATCAGGCCCAACAGTGGTTGATTATATTTTATTTTTTTTCCCAACACCTAAAGAGCTTTAAATAAGGATTTGTCAGAAGCGTTGGAGTCCTTGCAACTCCAGAATCCCAGTCGAACTGAAATGGGTCCAATCAGAGGTGTCTAGGTCCATCAGTGAGTTTTGACCAAAACTCATTGATGGCCCTCCCCTACTTGGATTTACCTGAAATTACGTTCCATGTGAAGGTCTGACTAGGGAGAAGGTATATCTGGTGTCAAAACATATTTATACCCCCTGTCTAAGAAGGTATTGCTCCGTGCCAGTTGGCACGGAACAATGCACGGAACAAAGTCGACCTTTTGCTCTTGAAACTGAGTGTTGGTCCGAGCCTATTTGATTTTCTAAACAATCCCAACCGTTATCATGTTTTTAGTTTTGAGAAGATAGAAATGGCGTGCATTATAACTTATATACATTATGTCTCTTTCCACTTATAAGCACCAACATCGCATTTTATATATTGTGACTTATATTTGACTAATCACTATGCAATATTATTAATATTCCAGTGACAGTTTATAATCTTCTCATATACTACATACCACTGTATTATACAACAAAGACTACATACAAAGATATTAAACTACCTACACTACGTAATAAGTTCATTTACATTCGATACAAGTTTTTACCTTATAAGACTATGGATATTTAATCCAATGTTTTAAAATACTTATCCCTCAAAATTGATACCATTACATCAATTCTAATTTTTTTCATGTCTTCTTGTTTGAAGACCATCTTCATATCATATAGGAGACATCGAATGTATTGTATCACAAAGAAGCCACAGTCAACGCTGTAAATAACAATAACATTTTTATGGTCAATATATTTTTATCAATAAGTTCTATTCACACTCTGTGCTCGATTTACGTTACTTGTTGTTGTGGACATTGTATTATATATATATATATATATATATATATATATATAAAGAGAAAAGATTCTTCATAAAATAATAAGATAGTAACCTATAATGATTTGGATGTTCATTAAATTATATATATAAATTATTATTCTGTCGTCCTGCGTGGTAGATATATATAGCTATGCTAAACAAGTTTTGTGAAACCAAAAACGATCTCCTCTAATATTGTAAAATAGCAATGAGACCAAGAAAAGAAAACAAATGATACAGTAGTTTAATATGTCCAATATGTCGACTTAAGCCTCTTTCCATGGGCATAATCCAAGTTGATGGGATCGCGCGTCATCAAACATTTAGGAATGATTACACATGTACATCCCGTGCCTTTATCAAGTTCTGTATAAGGCCTTATCAATAATGATATATAATTCAACTCCAAGCCCACATGATAAAACACCAAAATTATAAATTGACTTGATGTACCCTAAACACCCATCAATATAAAATCCCAGTAAAGAATAGGATATATTAGATCTATCATATACAACATTTATAATAGATTATTCCGCAACTGGAATCCATAATCTCAAAATCATATGATAATAATTTTATCATTACACTACACTAAGTCTCCCCTTCAATCTCTTATAATAATAATAACAAAAAAATGGCCATAAAATAGGGGGAGTGAACAAGAAAAAAAAAACTCTATTGGATTCATATTCTCACAACCAACACAATCTTAACGATTACAAGTTATACAAAACTTGTATTGTACATGTGGCTCAAAGTGGAGATCAGTTTTCTTGGTCCATAAAAAATAGATCAAGGAATGAACTATTCATAATTATGACTAGATCATGCCTACGATATAACGTAATTAATTATGATCTCTCCTTGGATTAATTGTCCCCCAGATTATAATTTGAATTGGGACGGTCGACCAAAGGTCGGCGGAGATGGACAAGTGGTCAGGCTGTCGAGTGTTGAGCGAGGGAGAGGGGCGATCTCGTCCGTCCATTCTGATACAAATTATAACATGAGAGAGACAATAAAATAAAAAAAAATCACAATTAATAATTATGAGTAAATCGTAATCCCGATCATCATTCATGTCCTATTCCATTATTTATTTTTTTTTCGATCACAGAATCTGCTCCCGTCATAGAGACTGTTAACCACAGTTCGAAGACAAAATAGTACGTCTAACGGCAAGGGCCCTGTTGGGCTTAGATCCAACGGGCAACACGGTTAGATCCAACGGGATTTAAAATAGCCCCTCTCTCTCAGTTTCTCGGCTTCTCGCCGAAAACTCTTGTTCATCGAATCCTCTTCTTCGCATAATTTGTCGCCATGAAGATTCTTGCGCTTATTGGAGCTTGGTTTGAAGCTTTTCGAAACAAGTTAGATCTCCCATTTCGTAGATTCGAGGTAATGTCTCTTGTCTTTTACCATCTCGCTTCGTCTTCTTTTTTGCTGGCTAGGGTTTTTTCTTGTTCATCGAGTCCGGTTATGATCTTTCTTGTTATTGGAGCTTGGTTTGAAGCTTTTCGAAACAAGTTAGATCTCCCATTTCGTAGATTCGAGGTAATGTCTCTTGTCTTTTACCATCTCGCTTCGTCTTCTTTTTTGCTGGCTAGGGTTTTTTCTTGTTCATCGAGTCCGGTTATGATCTTTCTTGTTATTGGAGCTTGGTTTGAAGCTTTTCGAAACAAGTTAGATCTCCCATTTCGTAGATTCGAGGTAATGTCTCTTGTCTTTTACCATCTCGCTTCGTCTTCTTTTTTGCTGGCTAGGGTTTTTTCTTGTTCATCGAGTCCGGTTATGATCTTTCTTGTTATTGGAGCTTGGTTTGAAGCTTTTCGAAACAAGTTAGATCTCCCATTTCGTAGATTCGAGGTAATGTCTCTTGTCATTTCCTAGAAAAGGTTTGGCACCTTCATATATACGCATAAGTTTTCTTCTGTGTTTATTTGTAAATATAGTCAATTATGCAAAGTATTAATTCTTCTACATATCAGTTCTCTGTATATTTTGTCTGGTGTGAAAGCTGAGTACTTTCTGAATTGATGGTTCTTGGAAAATATGCTTTCTTTTAATTATTTTTTTATATTATGCAATTAGCATATACAAGAATGTGGGAATCGTATACCATCTTTAGGAGTTTCTTGGATATGCGAGTACTAATTTTTTTATGGAATGGTAAAAAGGCGTGTTGTACTTGTTGGATAAAAGTTGTTTCAAATTCCATTTATAATTGGAAAGATGTGAAATTAACTTGAAGTTGAAATATCACGAAGGTAGTGAATATCCCAGTTAAATGGATACGAGTTTTCATAGGTTAAAATTTCTCTACATCTCTTCTATACGCTACCTTTTCAAGAGTGTTTTTAATAAAAGTCTCTTCAATATGATATCAGTGGCATACATGACATGGTATCATAAAAAGGAAAAATGAACAGTACTGAAGGTGGCATTGGGTCGTACATCACGAGATCGGTGTTTGGTTGGATAGATTGCTAGCCATTGATATTTGGCTTATACATCTTGAAATTTACTGTCCTACAACTTTCTGCATTTTGTTAATGTTGGCTGGCTAATTGTTCTAGAACCTTAAGTTGTGAGGAAAGAGACCACTCTATTCATTTAGAATGAAATATTATTGATACTACCTCTCATGAATGGGCGAGCAAATTGGACTAGAATGGCCCAAGTCTATCCCATGCCTTAGGATATATCTTCCAAGGAGTGGGGCCACAAAGGAAGAAGTTAAACAGATTTTACTGAAGAATCTGGTGAATTCATTGGAGGAACTAGATAAGCTTATCCGTTGTAGGCCTTACTGGTAGTTGAATTTAGTGACGCCAAGGAGGGCAGCAAAGAGTGGCATCGGAGGGAGGAGATTCTTGTTCATCGATTCCTCTTCTTCGCCTAATGTGTTGCCTAATGGACATTCTTGCACTTATTGGAGCTTGGTTTGTAGCTTTCGAAACAAGTTAGATCTCCCATTTGGCCATTTCATAGATTCGAGGTGTGTCTCTTGTCTTTTACCATCTTGCTTCGTCTTCTTTTTTGCTGGCTAGGGTTTGTTCTTGTTCATCGAGTCCAGTTCTTATCTTTCTTGTTCATAGTCTGCTCCCAATAAAGTGCTTTCTGTTGTTTCCTTCTTATGATATTTCTTATGAAATAAAGTATAAAGAATCGGATAGAGGCTTTGGTGTCTAGTGAGGCACATGTTTCGAGAGGGGGATGTTCACCCAATTTAGTTACATAACTACAGTCTTATTCTATTAGGGCTTCTCACCCTCGGGTACTCTGAACTTCTCCTCAGTCTAAGCCTTCTACCCTTGAGTCCATCAGCTCTTCTTCGATTTGGGCTCTCCAGTCTCTTGCCTACACACTCTATATGATATCATCAAATATAATTATAATTTAAGTCATATTTTCCACACACCAAAACACTTTAGTTCAACCCACTACAATGCCAACTACAAGTGCGACATTGTTTCTCCAACAAGTGTAATGACAAACGTGTTGATGCATCTCCATCTCTATATTTCATAGGAATCTAAATTATTTGGTATGAATAGTGAAATAACATGGATAGTGCTCAATGATGGTATCAAATCTAGAAAGCCAACTCTAAGTAATTGAAACTCTTGATTCTTTATTGTTGTGGATCTTTTATTATTGTTTTTTTTTCAGTCCTATGTAGAAACTTGTATAGCCAAGTTAATAGGCTGCTATGACATCAAAAATTTGATTCATGGCTGACTATTTTACTGGTATGATCACATTATCACATGTGGTAGGAAATTATGAAATATAATCAGTCATGAGTAAAATGCATGATTGATATGAAATTCATAACAACCTTTTTTGTTTTGAAATTCCACGTGGATGCCGGATTTATGGAAGAGATCATTCTTTTTGATATTTGTTGGACATTTTGATGAAATTGTTTTCTATGATTCATTTTCTTTCTCAACCTAATAAAAATACTAAAAAATATTAAATTACTTCTTTAACTTTTCAATCTGCTAATTTTGTTTATCCGCTGATCCTATGTCCATGTCAACTTAGTTGATGAGTATTATTTTTTAGGAATTAAGATGATTATTTTGTTCAATTTTCAATTTCCTTAATGTTCTCTATATTTTCAGATGGCGTCCACCTCCTCAGCCACCTCCTTGACCATTGATGTTCCTGAGATCAATGAACTGCCCTCCAACTCGGATTCCAAAGAAGAGGACGTAATTACTGCTTTCAAACTTGAAATGAAAGAACTGAAGGAGGCGATGATGATAGAACTCGAAAGCATTGAAATAGGTCATATATATTTAATTATTCAAATTTTTTATAAATTAAATCATTTTTTATTATTTATTTGCAATAAATATTTTTGTCTTTTAGGAGGAAAAGTAAGAATATCAAAGCAGCTGGTTGCTCTTGGGTTCTGCCTCCCAGCCCTTGTAATGTTTGGTTTGGCGATTAAGGAGGCTGAACAGGAAGCCGATAAGCTGGAAATTGGAGCAAAAATGTTATCGACTTGCGCACTGGTCATACTTTTTTGGTGACTACGTTATTTTTTTGGACATCCTACCAGTTGAACCGCAGCTGTCATTCTGATGTCACTTACAATGATTCAGAGCAAACAGAGAAATAGATTGTCACAGTTGCTAGAATAAAATGTCTCCTGTGAGTTAATAATCATCGTAAAGATAAGCAGAGCACAGTGGAGGTAGTTTAGATCCTCTGTCTCCATTTATCTCTGTCCCCGTGTCTCACTGTCGATCGGATGGATTATATTAAATCTGAAGGATGATTTGCATCTTTAAAATATGTGCAGTATCCTCGTAATGTGTAAATCATCCTTTAGATTTAGTCTGGTCCATCCGATTGACAGTGGAACACAGGGACAGAGAAAAATGGGAACAGAGGATGTTAACTACAGTGGAGGGATGGGTTCGCAATGGAAGAGAGAGAGAAGATGGCAGGGGAGCGGAGCGACGGACATAGAAAATAGTTCGGATCCTCTGTCCCGAATTTTCTCTGTCCCCATGTCCCACTACCGATCGGACGGTCCAGATTGCATCTCAAGGATGCATTGCATATCACAATAATATTGCACACATCTTAAAGATGTCATGATGCATTGAGATGTAATCTGGACCGTCCGATCGACAGTGGAACATGGGGACAGAGAAAGTTCGGGACAGAGGATCCGAACTACATAGAAAATGATTCCGCCCGTTTCAACCCGATATTATTTTTACCACGACAATATCTTTTTTTTAAAAAAAAATATACTACTTTTTTACTAGCCACCAAGGAAAGTTACTGCAGGTAAGCACTTTAAAAAACTAATTAACTAATTAAAATTTGAATTTTAGATATTTTAAAAATCAACTTCTAAATATACATAAATTGCATCCTGAATTTATCCGAATTAAAAAAAAAAACCTGTAAAATCTAAACATGTGAATTATCAAAATAAATACATCAAAATAAGAAGCGGACAAGTTTCTATGTGAGAACTTGAGTGTAAAACTAACGATCACCATGCAAACCATCGTGCATATTTTTAATGTTTTAGGCATACTGTGTATTTGTACATGGATAAACCTTGAAAAAGGAAAAAAAAAAATGAACATTGTCATGCGTACTCTAATTTAACCATCTAGATCCAATTATTACATGCAATTCTTCACCATATATCACACGGAAAAAATGGTAGAACAGCTCCTCTTCTTCTTCCTTCTCCTCCTCTTCTTTTTCCTCCTTCTAGGATGCACTACTTGTCAGAATCCTCCCTCCCTCTTCTTCTGATGGTTCTTGACATTGGGATCATGAACCTAAATCCTATTAACATATAAATTTATTCCAAAGATAAATTGACTTCTTTAAATACAAGAACAATACTAAGAATAATTTGACTTCATCAACTATAGAAGAAAGTTGTCAAAATCAATTTGATTTTATATGATTTTTTATCAACTAAGCAAAGTTCAATTATCCTAATTTATCAACTAATGATGTGATGTAATCATAGAAGAATGCAGAAGTATAAATCTAAATGTATAAATAGAAATCTTATATGATAATAAAATATATAATAAACATTTCTCTTCACAAAGTCTCGTACTTTATTATAAAATCTCTCCTACCTTCTTAATCCTTCACCCTAATTCTACCAAAATTCCAACAAGTCCATCACGATCTACCTCGTGGGCGGTTCACAGAGGTTAATTAGAGCTCACAGAGCCATCATTGGTACGACACCTGCTGACGGAGTACTGGGAGTTGGATGTCTTCCGCCATAGCCCGTTGGATGGAGACACGTACAAGCTGTCATTGCTCAAGGTCGTCGCCCATAGGATCTTCGTTGCCCGGATTTTATCCCTATGGCCGCTTGCGCCAATCACTGAGGTGCACAAGTAGGTGCTCACTGCCACCGGCTCACCCAATGGAATTTAGGTCACTTTTGTTGAAACAATTACTTCATTATTATGATCCTTATCAAAAGCTAACAAGCCTATTGATAATATAATATATGAAAAATATAATTACAAATATAGTAATATATATTATAATAAATAGGGTAATAATAAATATATAAATAATTATAAAATATGATTGTGGTGGTAATTAAATTATCAATAACAAAAATCAATTTCCAATTAATATTTTTAATCACTATCTTGGTTACTATCTTCGTGGTCATCAACTTTTGCTCGTCGAGAATACTAACGTTTGTGTGGTGCATGTATTTTTTTTGCCTTCCATTTTTTACATTCTCATTAAAAAAACGAAGATGAAAATAGAAAAAAAACGATCGAACTGCCAAAATACTCAACATGGCATCCCACTACCTTTGTCCGCACCTAAATAATAATAATTTTTTATTATTTTTATTTATTTATTTTATATTTCTTTGATAATTAAGTGTTTATTACCAAGCAAATTTTGCGAATGGAGGACTATTATTTGTATGAATAGACAATAGTAGCAGTCACGAGTTCAACGCCTTCAATTCAACCAAATTAGGCTACCTTTCTAATTTTGATTAGTAATTGTTTAGTTTGGGTTTTTAAAGTATGACTTACTATAAGACTTTAAGATTAGCACAACTAAACTTGCCAAATCTCAAATTAATGCATAAAACATATGGTAAGTTTTTTTAGTGCACTAAACTTCAGCGAAATTGCATTTTGTTTAAATGATTAACTATCTAATCTGTCATTAAATCGATTAAGGATATATGTGCAGGGTCTCTTAGCTTACAGTAGTACTTCAACCTGGTGGAGGGCTGCCTGCGGATGATCAAGGAGCACGAGGTCTGCGTGCCATTCTGTGTGGTGAGCGGCCGCCAGTACAGATTCCAACCGCTGCGAATGCAGTGACAGACGGAAGATGTAGATGACCAATCAAAATTTAGGATACTACTTCTGGTAAGTAGTATGAATTTACTTCTGGCAGATATTTACATGGTGAAGTAATAATAGCATCAAGTTGTGCTAATTAAATAAGAGGCACTACATTTGGATATCCAAAGTAATTATGGTACCTTCTTTGCATCTAACTCATTTTCACAGTGAAGAGTTTGCCTAAAATTAAAATATTCTAAAAGTGAACTTAAAGACATTCAAGTTGTATGATATCCTTAGCATGATGTTTAATTAATGTAATTTTGTCAGATTTTCATGGTTCATATTTGTGACAGAACATTCCTTGTATTCCAGAGCTTTGGACAGCATGGGAGAGAACTTATTATCTCTGAGGTAGCTTTGCAACTACTTTTTGTTTTAGCCAAAGAACCTAATTAATATGCAAAAAGCGGATCTTATACATGCCCCTCCACAAACTGCTGGATAACCTCGTCAAAAAGGTAACATACATAAAACAAGAAACCTTTTGACAGATCATACAAATACTAAATCCTGAAATCATTAGTCATTTATTAGTTTTACACTTTATCTTAGATAAATTGTTTTTGGATCTTTGTAATTTCAAGTCATACCAGAAGTACTCTGAACTGAGATACGTGAAAATATCTTTCTTTTGTTGTATAACTCTATATCTCTATGAGACACTGCGTTTATTTGTCAATGAAATCGTATTAGGCAGTGATATATACCTATAGTATGGTCCAATATCTATCTTATTTTGCACTCAACCATTTATGACAAGGCAGGTTATTTGTTTTATTGTTCTATTACCTTTCTCTAAGACAAGACCAAGAAGAAGTTTTCTCAGAAAGTACCATAATGATTTTCTGGGTGAAGTCAAGCTATTTTGAATATACTCATGGAAGAAGTAAATCATAGGCATATGACATCTGGTCTTCTAGAGAGTATACACATGATCAATGAGGGTGACTATGTCTGACTCGATGCACAAGTGTTGGGTGCCTTACACACATACGGTTGAATTATCAAAACTATAGTTAAGGTTCAACCTACCAGTCAGTTGACATGAAATCAGCTTGCTTTCTTCCTGGCATTATTTCTAAGCAGAAAACTATCTCAAAGCTAAGTGTTTAATATGAAGTTAATTGTAGCGGGTCACAAAGCCATATTAAGCGTTGATAATTATTCCATTACTTTGGATATTAATTGTTTAATTATTCCTCTGGAACTTTAACAGAGAACTAGAATGAGATATAAAGCATAATATAATGAATGCTAGCAATATTTGTTCACCAGTAAGAACTATTTCACCAAGAAGTAAAAATAACTTAAACTAAACCCACTTAGGTTTGGGAGTTATGAGTGCTGTTATGACAAAGAGTTTGCAGTGAATTGGTGTTTGCCAACCATAGTTTTCTAAATCTTTTAATTCCTATATTTAAAGAAATGCACTACATTTTGGTAAGCAGCTGATTCCTAATTGTGAGACTCAAATGTTTTTTTTAGGTTTACAATAACTCGAGCTTTTGATCAAATAATAAGATTCTGAAGCTTAATTTATTGCATATGTGATGCATCGATGTGTTTCTACACTGAAACTTTCCAACTCTTTCTTAGAGTGACTGACAATTATGTAGCTTAATTTATCTTGTTTGCAAAACATAAAAAGACAAATGAATGCTTCAAAAGGGCTAGATATTGACTTATCTTTGAATTTTTAAGATGGTGCCTATGGAAAATTTGAATGGCCGCAAGCTCGTTGAAGCAGCAGACCTCTGTGAGAGGAGAAATGGTATGCATAGTAAATAATTATCATATGAAGTATACTTATCTTCCTATGGATTGTAAGTGTCTTTATCTGCAGGAAGAGGAGTTGATTTGAACAGAAATTGAGGAGTTGATTAATATAATATTTTAACTCAAATGACATTATTTAATTATCTTGCTGCAACTGCCATATTTAACACTGTTCTTGCAATGTAGTGTGATATTTTAGGAACCAAGAATGCACAGAATGTTCAGTGTGTTTATAGATATCCTTTTCTTCCTGTAATTTTTGTTTTTGAATTTTACAGGATTTTGATCCATACGAAAAAAATCCTGGAACAGTTCATTCAGTGAGCCTGAGGCTCAAATAATGCAGAAGCTTGCAAATTAAAGTCCTTTGAACCTCATATTTGGGCTAATGTTAGTTCACTCGGGAATGGCAGTAGGGTATGCATTTTATTTTTCCTCTCATCCTCTTTTGAGACTATGAATCTATGCAAGACTCAAGCTGCATATTTATTAGGATGGAAATATGTTCAAAATATATTAAGAATATTGCGGTGACATTTCTTTCGCCAAACATCTGAGCATAAACTCTTAGAAATTGGGTGGGACAGAGATAACCTAAACCCAAGGAGTCATTCTTATTATTCAATGTATCATAAATTCTTTGGTTATGTAAAATCTCATGATGGAGTGTGCAGACCAACAAT
The DNA here is from genome assembly GCF_018446385.1 of Zingiber officinale. Taxonomy (NCBI): domain Eukaryota; kingdom Viridiplantae; phylum Streptophyta; class Magnoliopsida; order Zingiberales; family Zingiberaceae; genus Zingiber; species Zingiber officinale. Next base: position 15,423,159 of record NC_056002.1, read on the forward strand.
AGAACGTGGATAATTCATCCCTAAACCTGGTTCCTTCATGGTTGCTTGCAATCAGTGTTCTAAAAATCAGCTTAGGCGGCCGTCTAGGCGCCGCCAAGATGCTAGGCGCAAGCCATCGGCGCCGAAAAATTGCTAGTCGGCTAGCTTAGGCGACCTTGGCGCCTAGGTAGGATTAGGCAATCCTAGGCATCGACTAATCGGTCGAATCGTCTAGGCATCGCGGAAATAGTGCAAGGTTTTCATGATTTTTTTTAGTTTGAGCTTTTAAATTTAAAGCTCAATTAAAAAAAACTGAAATTTAAAACTAAATTTAAAATGATGATATTAAGTTTGTGTTCGATGAAGAACAAGTTGTTAAAAATTATGAAGAAGAAGTAGAATAAATTAATGATATTTTATTAGTTGTGTAATTTTGAACTCATTTTAAATTTGATGTTATTGTGTTGGAGTTATAGAATGTGATTTATTAGGTAATTTACGTTGATACCGTGGAATTCGTCTAACGGCGCCTAGTCTCCGCCTAGGCGCTGATCTAGCGCCCGACTAGCACCTAGCAAATTTTAGAACCTTGCATGCAATTTGTTCTGATCTCTTCTCTCTATCGATTTAAGAAGCTATCTTAGTGTGTTTGTCCATCAGCAGGACAAAGAGCCTAGAGAAACAAAAACTGTCTCCAGAATAAATATCATAGAATAGCTGATTTGTCAAAACTATTTAAATATTTAAACCTACAAACTATTTAATAACATGAGAAATGGTTAACAGTATGACTGCATATAGTAGCTCCCATGTTATATAAATATGGTCATAATTCAAATAATTGTTTCCATGTTGAATCTTTTACTAGACTATTGAGTACCTTTTGAAATAGCAGATTTTATTGGTGGCTTGAGATTTTGAACAGGAATATCAAATAATCTCAGCAAAAAGGAATAAATATGCCTCTTACCTCTGTTCTGTATTCTCATTAATTATTGTTTGCAGGCCCTATTCATGCTATATGATAAGAAGAACAAGACGCCAGATGGATCCATGTCAAATTTGATGGACTTTATATTGAGGGAAGTGAACCATCTTCATATTGAAGACAAATGCTTAGTTGGTCTGGTGGAGGTTAAGTTGGGTTAGTTCTATAAGAAAGCATTTGAAATTTTTGATGAATTCAACAAGGATGCTGTATATAACACAAACGGACCTGCACAATTAATCAAAGAACTTGAAATGGAAGAGGTTAAACTGCACATTGGCAGTGACAATTAAGCAAAGAAACAGGAATAGATGGATTTGTCATGAAATTCTAGCTACATATACCTAGTGCATATGGTTCAGCAATTTCATCAACAATTTAAAATGGCTTCATTGAGGTTTCTGTCACTTGTTACTGCATAGATAATGAGGACTCCAACAAGTACTATATACTGTTGCACTCATCAGTTTAAGCAGATACTGATTAACTAAATGTTCAAGTATTGCAACTTTATGACTTTTAGAGTGTTTAAATGCTCGCTATTTCTGTTCATATGTCACGTACGCTTAACTTTAGGTGAATAAACACACTGGATCTCTTTAGAAAAAATAAAGATGTGTTCATCATATCAGACTCGTCAACAAATGTAAGAAACTCTTGCCATGAGGTTAAAGGAAACAGCAAAACTAGTGGATAGGTCATGATATGTATCCATTAAAGATGGATCAAATATGTGAAGCTACAGAGAATGATCGATGAAGTGGTACATACCTGGAAATTTTTTCATGAGAATGGAATCGTCCCCATAGTGGATTTTGACAAGGCTGTAGAAGTACCAATGTTAATGAGACAGACTCTTGTGGCAAAAAGAAATGACGCTATAATTTTTAAAGAATTCAAAGACTCAATTTAGATATGACTAATGCATATTGGACTTACAAACACAAATAATCCTGCGATGGTTGGACAAATGACAATGGTGTATGTAAGAAGCATAACTATTCAATTCGACGAAAATGCATAGAAGCTCATAGGTAAATACCCCATAATTGAAAAGCAAGAAGGAAAACATAATTGTATGAGAGAACTACAAAATAGACAACCTACATCGCACAAGATTTCTCTAATGGATAAGACGTGGCTTTAAATGATTTTGCTACCATTCTAATGTTATCAACAATGACACTCAATTCATAAATTTTACAAGTGTTAGCAGTATATCTTATGTATGTGTTGAAATAAAGAGAGTTTAAAGATTCATATAATTCCAGTCGAATTACATATGTTTATATAGTTATATAGCCATACAACCCTAAGAATCAACTTATTAACAAAAGATAAAAAAGACCTATCTACCCTTACTTCTCACAACACTCCCCCTCAAGTTGAACATATATATGAAACATGTTCAACTTGCTAAGAGAAGAGTTGAACACAGATTGGGATATAGCTTTTGTAAACATATCAGCAAGTTGGTCCTCAGACTTAACATAAGACAGACATAGCTATCCAGAATCAAGTCTCTCCCGAATAAAGTGACGATCAATCTCAATGTGTTTAGCCCGGTCATGTTGTATCGGATTATTTGCAATATTGATTGCTGTCTTGTTGTCACAATACAACCTAAGAGGTAATTCAGCCTTTAATCCCATGTCTGTCGACAGAAAACTCAACCACAACATCTCTGCAAGACCATGTGCCATGGCTCGATATTCTGCTTCAGCACTGGACCGTGCACAAACATTTTGTTTCTTACTCCTCCACGTTACCAAGTTTCCTCCCAAAAAAGTGCAATAGCCAGAAGTGGATCTTCTATCATCTCGAGAACCAGCCCAGTCTGCATCAGAATAGCATTCCACCTTCAGATCACCACCTCCTTTAAACAGCAAGCCTTTTCCAGGACATGATTTCAAGTACCTTAAAATCCTGTCAATGGCCTTCATGTGGATAGTTTTAGGAGCATGCATGTACTGGCTTACTACACTAACAGCATAGGTGATGTCAGGCCTAGTCATAGATAAATAGAGTAATTTTCCAACCAACCTTTGATATGTTCCCTTTTCCAGATTTGTAAGATCTTCCCCACTAGAACTAGTAAGATCATGATTTACTTCTATAGGAGTAGACGCTGGCCGAGAACCCAGCTTCCCTGTCTCCTTGAGTAAATCCAACACATATTTTCTCTGACATACATAGATTCCTTTTTTTGATCGAGCGACTTCAATGCCCAGGAAGTACCTCAATGATCCAAGATCTTTAATTTCAAATTCTGATGTTAACTTGAACTTAAGAGCCTGGATTTCTACCTCATCATCACCTGTAACTATCATATCATCAACATAAACCAAAAGAATGGTAGTTCTGTCCTCTTTCTTTTTTATAAAGAGTGTATGATCAGCATTCCCTTGTTTAAAGCCAAACAATATCATGACTTTGCAAAACCTATCAAACCATGCTCTGGGAGATTGTTTAAGCCCATACAAAGCTTTTCTTAGCTTGCAAACCTTTCCTTTTGTTTCAATTCCAGGAGGTGGTAACATGTATACTTCTTCATAAAGGTCACCATTTAAGAAGGCATTTTTAACATATAACTGAAACAGAGGCCAATCATATTGAGCAGCAAGAGAAAGAATTACCCTGACCGAGTTCAGCTTTGCAACTGGTGCGAAAGTTTCCAAGTAATCCACCCCATATGTTTGGGTGAATCCCTTGGCAACAAGTTTGGCTTTACATCTGATCACTTCACCCTCTGAGTTATACTTGATAGCATAGACCCATTTAGAACCAACCAAGTTCTTCCCCTTTGGGGGATCAACTAATTCCCAAGTACCATTTCCGTTGAGAGCCTCCATTTCTTCATTCATTTCTTCCTGCCACCTTGAATCCCTTACAGCTTCATAATAGGAAGAAGGTATAGCGTGATTTGATAACTGTGAAACAAATACATGATATGAAGGAGACAAACGAGAATATGAAACGTGGTTGGAGATAGGATGTTGAGTACATGACCTGACACCCTTCCTAACAGCAACCGGAAGGTTCAGCTCATTCATATTTCGAGGTGCGGTTGGCTCAACTGATGAGGATAACTGCTTCACAGGATCAGGAGCCGGAGCATCCGATTCAACTAGCCGATCAATAGTAGGTCCTTGCTTGTGTCATCGTCGTTTGTAAGTAATAATATCTGGTGAAGACTGTGAGCCCAGTGATGGAGCATCTTTTCCATTTTCCATGACATCCAGTGAAATAGGAGAAGGAACCACATGAGGAATCACTTGAGGTACAAAGGAAGAGGTGGTATTCTCCCCCTGAGGATGAGATTGAGGAGAATAATAGGACTCGGACTCAAAAAAGGTAACACCCTTCAAGATATATCTTGTCCTAGTAATAGGATCAAAGCACTTGTAGCCTTTCTGGCAAGTGGAATACCCTATAAAAACTCCTCGTATAAAACGAGGATCAAGTTTAGAGGACTTGGGACCAAGAACATGAATAAAACAAAGAGAACCAAAAACCCGAGGTGTAAGGGAGAACAACTCTACGCCAGGATGAAGAATAGTGAGAGAACACCGGTTCCCGAGACCTTTAGATGGCAATCGATTGATGAGATAAGCAGCTGCAAGGACAGCATCAGCCCAGAAATATTTGGGTAAGTGACGTTGAAATAATAGGGCACGGGCTGTTTCAAGGATATGACGATTCTTTCTCTCGGCCACTCCATTTTGTTGTGGTGTGTAGGGATAGGATGACTCATGAAGGATTCCTGAATCCTCAAGAAAAGTATTTAGAGACTATGCAAAGTACTCACGGGCATTGTCAGAACGAAGAATCTTCACCTTTGAGCTAAATTGGGTTTCAACCATTCTACAAAAATTTTGAATGAGACGAGGAACTTCTTCCCTGGTTTTTATCAAATAAAGTCATGTACAGTGGGTGTAGTCATCAATAAAAGAAAGAAAATACCGATAGTCATCCAAAGAAGTCACAGGAGAGGGCCCCCACACATCCGAATGAACAAGATCAAATGGAGACAAACTCTTTTTTATAGACTCAGAAAAATGGGTTCTACAATGTTTGGATAACTGATAGATTTCACATTGAAATGACTGAAGAGAAACAGAAAAGAAGAGACTAGGAAATAAAATTTTCAAAGACTGAAAAGACAAATGTCCCAACCGAGAATGCCATAAAAGAATTTCTTGATGCTTATTTTCCAAACACTTGGCTGCAGATTTCAGAGCAGATATTGTTTCAAGCTGATAATAATAAAGACCCCCTACTTCACGGCCAGTCCCAATCGTCTGCTTGGTCTCGAGATCCTGGAAGACACAATGATCAGGGAAAAAGGTTACGGAGCAGTGTAGTTGTTTAGTAATGCTACTAACAAAAAGTAAATTAATAGAAACGGAAGGAACGTGAAGTGCAGAGGATAGGAAAAAATGATCTGTAAGTTTTATGGAACCTTTGCCAGCAACAGTGGCTTTGGTTCCATCTGCAATGATCACTTTCTCCTGCCCAGAGGATAAAGAGTAAGAAATAAAGGAGTTAGCAGCATTTGTCATGTGATCTGTAGCTTCTGAATCAATGACCCAGCGGCTGTAAAAGCTGGGACCAGTAACACTTAATCCCAAGCTACGAATACCTGTGTGCGCTTGAACTGGAGTAGAGACAGAAGATGAAGCCTGAAGCCGAGAGAGAAGATGCTGGAGGTTAACACTATCAGTAGAAGACAATCCAGTGGTAGAAGGCACAGAGGAACCAATAGTCTCTTCATTTTCTAACTTTTGGATAGCAATATTACCACTATTAGGAGCCTTCTTAGCATTATGTTTAAATTTTTCAGGTTTCTTTTCTGGATATTTTTCCCAACAGAAATCTAAATCATGATTAGTCCTCTTGCAATGCCGACAAAATCTGTCCCCTCGTCCTTTAGTTCCCCTAGGTCGGAACTTGTTTGCATAACCAATAAAGACAGAGGTCTCCCCAATCGGAGGGCTTACAGTGGAAATCCCCTTGTTGTTCATCGTCCTTCTTCACTTAGAATTTTGTAGTAAACTTGTTCTAGAGAGGGAGTAGGATCAAGACCAAGGATTTGCCCTTTTAAATTTTCAAACTCTGCATTAAGTCCATCCAAAAATTTAATAATTCTGTCTTTTTCCAGAAGCTTTAAATATCTCTGTGATCATAAGTGGAACTCCAATTTTCCATCCGGTAGTAGTCAAACTCATCCCACAGCCCCTTCAGAGTAGCAAAATAATTGGTGACTGACATAGAACCTTGTTCAAGTTTGAAAATTTGACTGCTGAACTGATAAGTACGCAGCATATCATGTCGACGTCCATACATCTGCTCCGGTGTCTTCCACATGTCATACGCTATTTTGTTATGAAGAATGACTTGTTTGATGCCAGAAATAACAGAGTTAAGTATCCAAGTCATTAATTGAATATTGTCACGCCGCCAAGTGCGAAAGCTAGGATCCTTTTCATCTGGTTTCACTTTAGAGCCGTGAAGAATATCAAGTTTATCATGACCTTCGACATAAAGTTCAATAGCAACTGCCCAAGATGCAAAATTTGTCTCGGACAATTTTTCTGATACTATCTGAAGACCGGACCCTCCAGTGCCTGCCATTGTGAAAAATGGTTGTACCTGTCCTGAAGGCGCCATAGGATTCGCAAAAATCCCCGAGGTTTCGCTAGCGTTGTCCGCCATTACAATCACAAAAAAGTGCTAGAGAAATCACGACAAAACAGGTGCTAGAGAAATCACGGCGTTGAGAGATAGCCGCCTGCGCCGCACAGGGAGATCAGAAGAGGAACAGCCGCCGGCACTGCACAAGAAATAAGGTGGTGGCGTCGGGGAAGGAAGCAGAGATCGGCGAGGGGGGAGGAATAACCAGCGATGAAGAAATCACGGCGTCGCGAGATGAAGAGATTGGGTGGCGTCGCGAGATGAAGAAGGAAGGAAAACGCCGTTGTGCCCTAGACGCCGCTGGAAGAAATCGCGAGTAGCAGAAGGGGCGAAGGAATGCCGCTGTGCCCTAGACGCCGCTGGAAGAAGTTGCGAGCAGCAGAAAGACGCCGCTGGAAGAAGTCGCGAGCAGCAGAAGGAGCGTCGGGCCGGGAGCAGAAGAAGAAGTGGAGGTACTGTTCGGCGGGGAGAAATCAGACCTCGAGAGAAAGAAGATGCGGCGGCGTCAAGAGAAAGAAGGTGCGGCGACACTAGGGTTAGGGTTCGGGTCGCTGCTTTGATACCATGTTGAAATAAAGAGAGTTTAAAGATTCATAAAATTCCAGTCGAATTACATATGTTTATATAGCTATATAGTCATACAACCCTAAGAATCAACTTATTAACAAAAGATAAAAAAGACCTATTTACCCTTGCTTCTCACAACAGTATGTATTCCAATCTGAGACAAGAGATTCCTTTTCATATCAGTCGACCTTCGAGTTGAAGTTGTAGATGAAGTTTTGAACACCAAACAGGTGCAGAAGATAGTCCAATCTTGTACCAAATGGCCAGCTTATGCAAGTTATGGATCAAAGGAAAAATTAACAAATTAAACCAAAACACAAACATAAAGTTTCTTGCTATTGCCAAGATGTGATTAACATAGCATACACTTGTAGGCGACCTCACTCTCTGGCAATGTGTGGACATAATGAGTCATGACAACAACCGGGACAAAATGATTAAAAAAAATGAACAACAACGATCTGGACATATCATAAATCACATGAAAGGAATGAGAAGATATTCTGATATATAGGTATGCACTAGCATAATATGTTCAGTAATAGAATATACCACTCAGAAAAACATTCTCATTCTTTTAAAAACCTAAAGCCTGTTCATGAAGGTTTCAATCTTAAATTCACAGATTAGGAAATCATGAGACTGTGCCAGTTACAACCTACCCAGAAAAACATTAAGTTGACTTGATTTTTACGTTGGATCAAGATGTGAGTAATATATTCACACTTGCAACACCGTCAAGGTATAATCCACGAGCATCAACTCATTTCAATAAAAAAACTACTTAAACGGTTTAGGCTTAGCTCCTCCATTCAGTACATAAATTTTCACATTGAAATATAGGTATGTTAATTATACTTACAGCCACCATATTCCATATTTAGTTGATTTCTTTCAACATGCAACTCTTTTATAATAATTAGAGGATTTCAGCGACTAGGCTGTTTGTCCAAGAAATTAATTTGATGTCATGTTCAGTCAAAGAAATTTTAAAATAATCAAGTCATGCACAAGCATCCATTATACAAAATGGATATATATCAATGAACATATGGTTGCATTTGATTTTTACAGTCAAAAACAAATGGATGAAAAATCATATTTTGATATATTATACAGTTTGACTCTATATTTGTGCATATCAGAATTCATAGAAAAGAGCATTATCAATATCTTCTCAGACTCACCAGTTCAGAAGCTTTTGATTCCCAGGCATTCTGGCTGGACAATTCTTGAATGATGTTAAATCTCTGTAATGAGAAATGACTTCATTTCATCACTTTGCACAGTTGAAAACTGAACACAAACGCACTTGCACATGAACAGAGAAAGATGTCCAAATTTCTTCTATCACATTGATGATCGACAGTGACTAAAAAGCAGGAAAAAGTTGATGGCATCTGAGTGATGCACAAGATAATTTGAACCCAATCCTTCCAATGCTCTTCTGCCTCATGCAATGTTTCTTTTACTGGAAGACAACTTCACAAAAGGAAGCTGAAACCTATCATTGAATCAAATGAAACCATTCCAGGAGAACTAAAGCACTAGAATCCGTATAACAAGTAGCATAAACATTACTGGCTATCAAATTTAGCCCCTTGAACTTTCCGCAGTACATCGAAAGAGGGAAAAATGTTTGTTTTTTTTTTTAAAAAAAAAGTGATTTTAGGGTTCTCTGAATTAAAGGTATACACATGGGGTGCAATCGAAGTAAGAAGAAAAACAAAAACAAAAAAAGATTCAAGATTGGAGTTCGCAATTCATGAAACGACCGTGACAAGGAAGCAAACCAAGTAACAAATCAAAGATCGACAGCCACACCCCAATTAATAATCGCAGGAGGAACAAAACCAAAGAATGAAGTCGATAAAAAGGGGGCAAAACCTAAATCCAATCCGCCATGCGATTTGCGCGAGCAGGGAAAAAAAAATTTGGACCATTTCTCGATTTATGCGTGTCATCCTTGCGCAGGGGCCATGCTAATCTTCTCTGTATCGTTCCAATTTTATCGGATGTCTCCGAAGAGACAACTCCACGCTGTCGAGAGAACAATATCAAGCGAAGCGAGATTCACAAACCACCAATGTGGGACTAAATCACATCTAATGGGCTGGATTGCCAAATTAGAACATTTGGGCCACCTAAAAGAATCTACAATCGAATATGACAAACTGATAAAACACATAAATACTTAATAACATAAAATAGGCAATATCTGTAGTATTTAATCACTCTCAAATCTAATTCATGTACGCAATGCACTTCTTGAATAAATCTGAAATATATCTACAATAAGTCATAAATTATAATACATAATACTCAATCATAAATGTTAAATTATAATAATCATATACCATTCTAGTCATTTATATAAATAGTAAACAAAAAAAAAATCTAGGAAGAATGGAATACGGGAGGGGAGGGCTTATGTGTTCCTGGTATTCAATTCATTAACAAGTAGTTGCATAATTTAATTTTTTTTTAGTATTTCCCAAACATTTTGCTTTGCTTGTTTATAATTTATATATATATTTTTTGAGGATCAGATAAAATAAGAATATGTGTTACTCGAACATTGAAATAGGAATAGAGTAAGGAATAACTATTGCTTACTAATAGAATATATCTAGAGAATTACAATTGCAAAAGAATGTGTTTATATTTCAAATTCAGTTTTGAAATCAAATATAAAAAATGTTTTCAACTCAACTAATCTAGATTAACTTAAAAATCCTAAAAGAAATATCTGCCACAAGCAGCCAATCCTATGTGATCAAATGTGTACTGAAACAAGAAGTTGCTAACTACATAGAATTAGCTCAAACTTACATATAGTGAACTAGAATATTTATTTCATGTGTTGATGACAGTATGCTTCTTCGTTAAACTTAAATCATAGCTATCTAGCATCAAAATTGAGAACGAACAATCACAGCTCATTGACAATGCCTCCACCAAAAGGAGATTCTAAACTATATAACAATTTTGACGCAAAGGCAATTAATCAAAAAGTTACAGGTCTAAGATGCAACTCCTGTTCGACAGAGTGCCCGTGATAGTATTTCCGATCGGTCTCTCTGGTTGGACGATTGCTCTGTCCGATCAGACTCTGTACTCTTGACTACTCGGTTCGGCAACAAAGACCTGCTGCTTAGTAGATCTGTCCGTTTGACGACTGAGTCCGATCTGTTACTCTTCGTCATGTAGCAGAAATCAGTCCCTGTCGGTAGCCTGAAATTATCTGTTCAGGCCATCTTTATTGTAAGTTAAATTTAAATTCTATGTAATTTTAAATTCAGCTAAGTCTTCAAAATTCTCCGGCAACATATTGTTTCTTCCAACGGGTTCAACAACACGATTTACCTATTCTGTGAGCAAATTAATCAAATAATGACTTAAAGATTAGAGTGCAAAATTTAGCCTTAAGACAATCTTAAAGGTTACCACCATTCACTAAGTGAATTAAACAGCAAATCTGGCAACTAAGTCCAAACACAAAGTAACAGTAATTAAATATCTGAACAAATAACTCCAACCAACTTGGAAAAGTGAAAACCAAGTAATCATAGAAAGTTTTTAAGACCTCAAATTTACCTCATTTTCATACAACTTAATAGAGCCCAAATTACCCAGTTGGGACATGTATCCATAAGCTTTGCTTGGGTCTCAGGTTTGTAAAGATCATGACAAAGATAATCAGTCTTAGGTCAAGGTTTTGATGTTGGACAAGATTTTTCCCAAGCAAGCATCTTGACTGTATCTTAATATTACATTTTCACTGTTTGAGCAGAAGGAAAAATATGAAAGTCTTCCTAGCCTTTACCTGAAAAATGTGAGTCTAGGATAATCTTTACATCAAGCATTATGACAACTGGTAAAAATAATTTTCATCTTGAACAGTGCCCTAACCTAGTTTCAATCCTCTGTCTAAGCAGACATCCTATGCAAACTGAAGTAACTTCTCTCCGTCTGATTTGTCAAATGTCCTACACTTTTTCAACTGTCCTTCCACAATCTTACTTGTCAAAAGTATTTTCTCAGCAGATAAATAGTCCATAAAATGAATGGGGCAATTGAACAACTACAACTACGCCATCACCATTATGCTTAAACAGATCAGAACAATTTTAGTCTCCTTGCACTTGTGTCATCCATTACTTTTTTAATCTCATACAAAAGACAGATTCCCAACAGATTTCATGTCGAGTATTATTGAAGTAAATAAAACAAGAAAAGAAAAGAACACAAAGGTAAGAAAAATAGTATGTTCAATGTAAACAAAAAGAAAGAGAAAGGAATAAGCACCATATGCATTGCCAATCTCAAATATGCTACCAAAGGTAGCAACAAACGCCACACAGAAAAACAACAAAAGCCAGTTAATCACTGGAATGTATATCTGACCCGTGAACTTCCGGGATGTGTGAATGACTTTTAACTCGAGGGATATTGATTGCTTTATGCATGAAAATATTGCAGTTATCATTGCTCGACTAGCAATTAGTGAAGCTATGGTAGCTATGAAGAAGACTGGCCAGAAGGTTACACCTGCCATTAAATATAGCACAGTCATTTCCTGAAAATTCAAGGAACAATAAACAATTACATAAAAAGATTCTGCAACTGGAAAGGAAATGGATATTTTGGTCCTTTATACATTAAATCAATTGGAACACTCATCAAAAACATGTGATGTTAAAGAATATAATAACACAAATAAATTGATCTAGCTTACTTGGAATGGATGAAAAGAAGACCTGCTGAGTTTCAGTAATGTTTTCCATAAGAAATGCAGCCTGACCAAGGTATCCCAATAGAAGGCACGGTAGAACAATAGCAACAAAAGTGAGCTGCAACAGGAAGCTAAAGTAATCAGAGCATACTAAAATGTTAAAAATGTAAGAATTGGGAGGCACAGAAAAGGGGAGCTCAGAAGCTAATAAAATACCTGGACAGATCTAACATAGAAGTAGCAAAGATCAGCAAACATTGCCTCAGACCCTGTATTGAAAGCATCATATAAATCAGATTAATCTTTAAGTCTAAGGAGCAGCATATGTAGAATATGATGCACAACAGAATCAGATGAAATGCTAAAAAAGTGACAGTATTGAACAAATCTGAGATTTTAGTTTTTCTTTCACATAATCTTGATTTAGATATCCACTGAACTAGGGTATTCCAAAAATCAAATAATGTTACTATATTAATTACTTAACCTGATATTTATATGATTACATTATGAGTACTTAGTAGTTTTGAAACTAAAAAATTATCAACTAAAACCAGTCTTGATGATAGAAACTTACAATGCTCCAATTTCAGCATGGTTCTTTACCTGTTGAGTGCACATCAATTGTTTATTTCATTCATATTCTAATAGTTCATGTGGTGATTCTTCAGCCATTAAATGGTAAAATTCATCCTACATTCAAGAAAACATGCATATATAAACCTTTACATGACCATTTTGATCATTGATTGACACCCATAATGAACCATCATTTCAAAAACAGATTGTTGCTTTCTAACTAATTATCCTTGAATGATATGATGCATGAAAGATTGGACTCCGTTAACATTTCTACTTATTTGCACACATCTACCACTGAATTAATATCATGGGCATCAAAGTCTGCTAAGTATAAAATAAACATTGAATGATAGGAAAAACAGGATATAACATGGTGTCAAGAAATCAAACACTTGCAGTACTTAATGGAATAACATATTAATATATGATAAGAATATTGTATTATGGGCATAATGCTTCTCTGCTGAGATGATAAAAAGAATTACTTAAAATCCCAGGATATATGTAGTTGCAAAAAAGAACCTAGATGGTTGGTTTTGTTGCAGTAAGAACCTAAAAGTTACAGAGCATGAGAATAATATAAGGCTGCACTTAAAAAAAATATTATATTGATTGACATAGAGATGCAAATGTTTATCAGGAAGGTAATGGTGACTAAAAGGTTTAATTAGTGATCAGAAGTCAAATAAAGAGCACAGACCTCTTTTTTTCTTCTTTAGATAGATTTAAAAAAGCATGTTTCTTACCTGTTGCACAAAGAAGACAACCTCCTAAGGACATCCATGCTTGACTCGGATTTCTCTAAAAATAAAATAGTAAATATAAACTGGGTCAAATGCTTTCAGCATGCCAAATCAATACTAACAAAGATTGAAGATGCCAATCATTGCAAGTAAGCAAAACCAAATGAATAATGCAGGACCCACTGCAAGTCCTACTTTGCTAGTGTTAAATCTCTGAATGCTAAACAGGACAATAAGAGATGCAATTGAAATCATCATCACTTCTTCTGCCAAAAGAATTTGATTGTTTAAATAAATTTACAGAAAATTATCAATGGAAAGTCAATGAACATAAACATGAACCAAATACAAAATCATAAGCACCAGCTTGTCCTTCGAAATTAATGAGTACAGAATATCAGAAAAATTCAATGACCAAGTGATAAAAGCTTTTTGATAGCATTTTCTAGACTTGGACTAGAAATGAAAAATTGAGCTCCAAGTTGCTAGGCTACTAGTTAAGCCACATGTCTAGTAAACATGCTAATTATATGTGATATGGGGGAAATAATAAAGTGAAAAAATAGTAAATGTCTTTAGAAAAGTGAACTAAATTGACATGGGTAACAAGTCATCTAAATTCTAATAAAGTTACTGATCCATGATATGACTGATTCAACCCATGTCAATCAGAGTATTTTTCAACTGAATTCAATCTATCAGATTGATTCCTCCCTTATTAGTTTGATTGTCTGATTGTACTTACTATTCTTTACCTATACATATTCCCAAAGAAATAAATGATTGAAAGAATTACATTTTGATACTTAAATTGGTTATTATCATTAGCTTTACTTTGAGTGCATAAACATGCAAAAGGGCCACATTGCAAGTGTGAGTACAAACTACAAGTCTACTAAGATCAAGCATGCCAGCAAACATGGCATACTACATCACAATGTTGAACAACAGTTAAGTCAAGCTCTGAATGGGATTGATGACTCGAAAGAGCTCAGTATAATCAACTACTGATGATTGGCATGAACATCACTAAGGTATTTCCTAATTTAAAATCAATTACCAGTAACCATGGATATCACATTCTAGTTTCTACAGAATTCTGCTAGGATATTAAGGAACCTATAAATATTTAGCAGAATAATATATATTATAACATACAACTTCCAATGTGTATAAGAACAGATAATCACTCCTTTTATATGAATTTTATCTTAACATTTAGTTTTCAACATATTTCCAATGATAACAAGTCTACTACTTGTCCAATGTCAATCAACTATCCCAGAAATTTAAAAAAATTCTTTCTCAATGTACTTGAGAGTTGATACTTCATTGAATTGTTATTTGAAGAATAGTTTTGGATTCATTTTGTCATATATCACTGCAATATTAAGAAAGTATTTGTTTCACATTTGTCCCTGTTTCTCCAAAACTACTTCAAATTTAACTTGCAAATTGAAATAGTACCTCGTAAATCCCAATTAGATTGAAAAAACCACCACATGATATAACAAACAAAGCACTGTGAACTACAAGAGAAATGACTCTCTTAATTAAAAATAGACCTTAATTAACTTGTGGGTTGTGGCAATACCAATAAGTGTGCTTTCCCTTATTGTGTTTATAGTAATACAAAGTAGAAGTGACATTCTGCAAAATGGCTCGCAATGCAAGTGTTTCAGACACCAGTAATAGTAGCAACCACAAAATAAATTCAAAGAAAGGTTAAATAAAGAAAATGGCATTTGAGAGGCCAGTGGGACATAAGCATGTTACCAGCCACAATCTCCACACACTATGCATAGTATGGATAACTAGGAATAGCATGAATAACTGGCTAAATTATTGCTGTGTATCCATACCAATCAAAGGAAATGTGGGAAATTTAAAATCAGATACTTGTAATGTAGTAATCTTCGTGTTTCACAAGTTGATCAAAAACTTTTGATATTCGTCTATGAGAAGAAAAAAATCCGCTACCAGTCCGAAGAAAGATAAATACAAATATACAGACGTTAGGCACATGATAAAGTAAACTCAGATCGTTAATTCTCTCGATAATGATTATGTCAGAAATGTCATGTGTGCATAGACTAAGCAAATGAAGAACCCATGAGATATCACGCCATGGGTGAAATACCAAACCCAACAACCCACACGATTCCATGATTAGCTGTCTCCTTCCGGGCAGGGAACAATTTACATGTGGGTCCGCTTTAGGGATGTAAACGAGCCGAACTGAGCCGAACAGTATTAGGCTCTAGCTCGGCTCGTTTAAGTTATATTCGGGCTCGAGCTCGAATCGAACTTTTATTACAAGGCTCGAACTCAGCTCGTTTTGAAATTATCAAGCTCGTAAGCAGTTCAAGCTCGGCTCGTTATTAGCTCGATTATCATAGTTAACGAGTCTAATTCGTTAAGCGAGTTCGGGTTCATTTTCGGGCTCATTTTAGAGCTCATTTTTTTGGCTCGTTTTAAAGCTCGTTTTAAGCTTTGTTTTAGAACTCGTTTTGTGGCTCATTTTAAAGCTTGTTTTTTGGCTCGATTTAAGGCTCGATTTAAGATTCGTTTTAAGACTCGTTTTTTGGCTTGTGAGTCTACAAACGAATATGTTTGCGAGCTCACGAGCCGAATATTCTTAAGCTCGAGCTCGGCTCGATAAAACTGTTGAGCTCGAAATCGAGCTCGAGCTCGGCTCGATAAGATAAACGAACGAACTCGAACGAGCTTTTTATCGAACCGAGCTCCGAATAACTCACAAACTGTTTGGTTCATTTACATCCCTAGTCCGCTTAGTGCTCGATTGGTACTGTCGTCGTGTCAAGTTTCTATGCGAGAGAGAATTACTATGCGCAAGGCAACCAAAACACGGGATGCACACTGATGACGTAGTTTCACATTAGAATTTCTTTTTAAAATATCTTTTTTATTCATATTATTTCAGTCAGAATAAATATTATATTAACACTTCTCAAATTTTAAAATAAAGCATAATATCATTATTGTCTTACCTCAGTTAAAAAGAATACGACTAGTACAGGTTGTTACAGAAATTTAGTTTCAGTTGACTGACTGCAAAACCCTTAACAGGGCAATCAAGTGATCGCATTCAACTTGAACACCTAATCTCTTTAATCAAGTCTCTTTCATTTGAGTCACCACTCATCTGTGACATATGGCCAAGAATCAGTGGAAACAGAGCAATTAATTACACATTTTTGGGTGGCACGTCAAAGAAGGAATTGCCTATAGATTAAGAACAGGCTCTTGATGTTCTAGCTAGAGCCAAAAAGTCAGTAGTGAAATGGCATCCCAAACTCACAACTGGTCTCTCTTTCTCCTCTGCATGATAACTCTTCAGTGCTATCAGATCTTCTCCACTGTAGCTACACCCGATGCCAAAGTGAGATTCTTTTTTTTTTTCTTTGTTAGTTTTCACTGATCGGGGTTCACAGCTCTTGGTGGTTTTTCAGCTGTATATTGTGTACATGGGGGAGAGGAAGCACGACAACCCAGAGGATGTCACCGCCTCACACCATGACCTGCTCACTTCTCTCTTTGGAAGGTGCTAAACTCGGAGGCTCAGACAGGCCTTTTCTGCACTTTGTTCATATCCTGATCTTGCAATTGAATAATAGAAATTAAATTGAGGTTATAAATTGAACTGATTGTTATCTTCTGCAACAGGAAGGAGGATGCCCTGGCTTCGCTGGTGTACAGTTACAAGCATGGCTTCTCAGGCTTTGCAGCTATGATCACGGAAGAGCAAGTGGAAGAATTAGCAGGTTGAATTGACTTCTAGTTTTCTGAATCAAATTAAACAGGAGAAAATGTTTTTTTTTTTGTTTTTTGGTTTCTGCTGAAGTGAAATGAGGAAATTGGTAATGCAGAGTCGCCTGACATTGTGAGTGTAGAGCCAAGTAGAAATTATGAGCTGCAAACAACACGGAGCTGGGATTTTCTGGAGCTTCAGTATGATCATCCAACGAAACTCCTTGAGAGGAGCAACTATGGAGATGGGATCATCATAGGGATCGTTGATACAGGTCTCTTCGTTTCCAATTTTTGGTAGAAAGACCAAATGCGATAATAATAG
This sequence comes from Zingiber officinale, assembly GCF_018446385.1. NCBI lineage: Eukaryota > Viridiplantae > Streptophyta > Magnoliopsida > Zingiberales > Zingiberaceae > Zingiber > Zingiber officinale. Next base: position 15,440,543 of record NC_056002.1, read on the forward strand.
TGACGCTGGGTGAATCTTTGGAGCAGGGATCTGGCCGGAATCCAAGAGCTTCGACGATGATGGCTACGGGCCGATCCCTACACGGTGGAAAGGCGTGTGCCAGGTCGGTGAGGCCTTCGGGCCTTCCAACTGCAGCCGCAAGATCATCGGCGCCCGCTACTACACCGCCGGCATCGACGCCGACGACGTCAAGGAGGACTTCCTGTCGCCGCGCGACTTCTTCGGCCACGGCACTTACACCGCCTCCATCGCCGTCGGCTCCGTCGTGCCCGGCGCCAGCTTCCACGGCCTGGCCACAGGGGCCGCTCGCGGCGGCGCTCCCCGCGCCCGCCTCGCGGTGTACAAGGTCATCTGGTCGAGCAGCGAAGGGCCCGTGGCTACCAGCGCCGGCGTGCTCGCGGCCATCGATGACGCAATCCACGATGGCGTGGACGTGCTGTCGCTGTCGCTGGGGGTGCCGCACGAGGACTCCTTCGGCGCGCTGCACGCGGTGGCGAAGGGGGTGACGGTGGTGTACGCGGGCGGGAACAGCGGGCCCACTCCGAAATCCATCGTCAACACCGCGCCCTGGGTCATCACGGTGGCCGCCAGCACGATCGATCGTTCGTTTCCGACAGTGATCAGGCTAGGAAACAATCGAACTTTCATTGTACGGATTCAATTTAGACTCTTTACTCAACGTAATTGCCAAAACACTAATAAATCAGGAAATCCATTGCCATGGCTACTTGCAGGGCCAGTCAATCTTCTACAACCGGACCTATCAATCACGCAACAAATTCCGGCCTCTCCACGATGGCGGAAGGTATTACATATGAACTCCAACACCATCGATCTCTGCCATTGCATTCTAATGTATGCTCTGCCTCTGCAGTTGTACACAGGAATCCCTGAATGGAACAGACATAAGCAGATCGATCGTGCTTTGCAATTCGAATAACTCAATCTCACCTGTATTTTCGTTCATCGAGGCATTGTCCAACGTCTTGAATGCCGGGGGAAAGGGGCTCATTTTTGCACAGTTCACGACTAATATCCTGGATATCACTTACCAATGCACGGGGGTCATCTGTGTTCTTGTAGACTTCGACGTCGCAAACCGGATCAGCAACTACGCAGCCGCAAAAAGGCAAGTTTTTTCAGCATCAATATCTTTGTATCCAGGTCTAACACGTCGACACTGTCGAATTAAGCAGTTCGCCTGAAGTTGCAGTGGAGCTGACGCACAGTGGTGTAGGAGAAGGAGTTCTGTCTCCAAAAGTAGCATGGTTCTCTTCGAGAGGGCCAGCTGTGCTTTTCCCTGGAGTGCTCAAGGTTAGAAACAAGCTTTTAAAAACAAAGGAATTCTTGTTACGACGATCAACACCGCGGTATTGATCTTTGAAACAGCCGGATGTTGCTGCACCTGGCGTGAGCATCTTGGGAGCAGAGAGGGACAGCTACACTTTGGGCTCAGGAACATCGGCAGCCTGTCCACATGTATCAGGAGTGGTCGCCTTGCTCAAGTCCCTCCATCCCGACTGGTCTCATGCTGCGATCAAATCAGCACTGGTCACAACAGGTAACTGATCATCGAACTCTCCTTTCAATCTTTTGTTCGGCGTGCGAACTCTGCACAAAATGTGAGCACGGTAAGTAACTTGGCTCTGTTGATGCGCACAGCATCGAACATCAATGCCTACGGCATGCCGATACAAGCAGAATCGACCCCACGAAAAATTGCAGACCCTTTCGACTTGGGAGGTGGTCAGATCGATCCTAACAGGGCCTCCGATCCTGGCCTGGTCTACGACATCGATCCACGGGAGTACTTCGAGTTCTTCAACTGCACTGCAGGGCGGTTTAGCGTCTGTGCTCAAGCACGGGATCAGCAGCCTGTGTACAACCTGAACCTTCCTGCCATCTCCGTCCCTGATCTGATGACCAGAAAAACAGTTTGGAGGAGGGTCACTAACGTGGGAGAGGTGGACGCCGTCTACAAAGCGCTCGTCGAATCGCCGCCGGGCGTTCGTGTGGACGTGCAGCCGCCGGTCCTTGTGTTCAACGCCACTGCCAAGGTGCACGACTTCAAGGTGACGTTCAAGGCGGCTCACAAGCTGCAGGGAGATTACGTGTTTGGAAGCTTGACTTGGTCTGATGGTGGGGACCATGTTGTGAGGATACCGATCGCAGCTCGCGTTGTGATTCAGGATTTCTACGCTGATGTTGCGTGAGAGAATTCAGACACGAGCAGCAACAACATGATATTTCATCGTGCATACGTTTTGTTTTTGGCTCGATACGGAGAATAAGCATGGTTTGATTTGTTGTATCGCATTATTTCGTGTTACACCTATCTGATTCACACGTGTCACACGAAATGATAAAGAAAAAAAATTACTTTTAGAAGAGACAAACGAGACGAACACGAAATATATATATATATATTTAATTTAATATCGCACAGGGCGTAGAATTATTTGGGAATTCCAGCTGCGAAATTCTTGGAGACAAAAACGTTGATGACTAAATTTAATATTTAATTTTAATATATAAAAGATTAATTAACTAAATAAGATTGAATAATTCATTAAATTAAATAAATAAATTTATATATATATATATATCTATGTTCTTCACGAATAATATTCATCAACCATAATGATTAATAAAATTTTTTATTAATATATTAAATAAATAATAAAATAAAATAAATAAATTTAAATTATTAAACTCAATAATTAATCAAACAACTAAAATTTTTAAATAATCTTAAATTAAAAATTCGATAATATCTAAATAAATTAATCTTAAATTAAACTCGAATCAAACTTAAATCAAATTTAACTAAGAATTCGATAATATTTAAATGAACTCATATCAAATTTTAAAAATTCTAAGCCAATAAAAAATAAACAAATTAAACTTGAACAATCATTAAAAAAAAAAAAAAAACTTATTTCATTTTAAGCTGTCCTACAAACTGCGTCGGCACCCATCTCCGATGGCCGTAATCCATCCGTGGCCGTCCCGCCACCGCGAGGCGTCGGTGCCGGTGCTGACCAGATCACGGATCATCTGCGACGATTTGTTTAGGTGGGAGCGTACCTGAGACCCCGTATTGGATCACGTCATCGGCCTTGACTTCACGTACGGATCAAAATTCAAAACAGAAAAGTCAAACTCCACCTTTATAAATCATCTCTTCTCAGCTTCAATTCCCCTCTCCACCTTCTCATTCTATCACAGCCGGAGAAGAAGAAAAAAGATCTAGTTTTTTTTTCCTTCGTTGAAATGGGGAATTGTATGGAGTTGCAGAAGCAGGCGGTGTGGGTAGACGAGAAGGGGTTGCAGAGGAGGAAGGTGAGGTACGGTGAGAAGGAGGAGGAGGCGAGGGGAACTGGTTCGAGGACGATGGTGACGATCAAGATCAAGACGAGCAAGAAGAAGCTGGAGAAGCTCCTGCGGCAGGTCGACGGGGATCTGGAGGGGCTCCGGCAACTGCTGACGTTGTGGGAGGGACAGCATGAGAAGGAGGAGGAGGAGAAGGTGGTCAGGCATTGGACGCCGGAGTTGCAGAGCATACCGGAGCTGCCTGAGTGAACTTCATATATAGATATTGATATCGATCGATCTGTAGCACGTGAAAATATATTTATATAGAAATATAAAAAAAAAATTTAATGTTTATACAACTATATATAGCAACTGATATTCCTATGAATACTTGTGTTTTGCCTTATTGATAAAATAAAAATCCATGAAGCCCCTTATTGTCCAAACAATTAAAAAAATAAAAAAAAAAAATATAAGATCGGATTTGCTAACCTAATTCAAATCAAAGAGGAGGAAGGTAGAGTAGGAACATCAAGTAGTATGATTCTATCATGAAATATCTTGTATCTCCGATATAAAGTGTCATTAAAATACATATATAATTAAAGGAGCATAAGGTTTTGTTAAGAATTAGTTTTTGTATCATATGTTTGAATCATTGTTCTTAAACTTCTTTCTTGATATCAAAACTTTTGAAATGTATTTCAAAAAACAAGTTTAGCAAATCAAAAATAATGATTAGTTCATTTTTATTTTTACTAACTTAAATGAAAACTAAGATGAGAGGCCATAAATGCTGAGTCAAAGAGCCCAAACTGAGCTACCATCCAACCAATCTGCCATTAAGTAGGATATAACAGAAGACCACAATTGTATGGACTGAAGTTATACAATTCAATGCACTGTCCCACATACCATTCATTTTATATTTAATCTGTCATATATATATATAATTGATCTAAAATATATTTGAATAACCAATTAGATGAGTCAACAATACTAAAGCACTATAAAGCGCATCAAATACAATTTCTAAACAAGAAATAATATATTTACCTGTATGCTAAAATGTTGGATTTATCATCCATACTTAAATCCCACATACCATATCATGCCAGTTTGCAAATAGCTAGAATGATGTGTTCTTGGTGGACAATTCCAGTGAGGATTGATTTGGTAGTCAACAACAAGGTGACCACAGGAAGCCATGTTCAAGGCATATGTTCTTAAAAGAGCTGATAAAGGAAGATAAATGAACTTAAATTCCTGATTGAATGAATTGTGAACACAGCTAAGGGCTGCTATGTGCATCTCTCTATATGAGCCCTTGTTGCTGCTTATGCAACTCTTAAGCCTCACTGAGATGCATCTCTTTGAGAATCCCCATTCCTACTCACGAATTGAGAAGGAAGATCCGGAAGACGTGCGGCATCTGAAAGCAAGATTTCTGATCTACAAGATACTGAAAGAAGCTGACGAGAGGAGTAGAAGGAGACCACCATGTGCTTCGAAGCTCAGAGCTTGCAGGTTGAGGAGGTCAAAGATTGGCATAAAGCTGAAGAGGCTCAGAGTTGCTGTGTCAAGGCAGGTTATGGAGCAAATTAGGCATCTAAAGCTCTTGCTGGTCACCAAATGTTGATTAGAGATGGGAGATCCTCTGCTCTAGATAAAATGTCTGTTTCTGATTTTTGATATTAAATTCCCCTTGTTTCGCTCATTCTATAAGATCAATCTCTATTGCTCCATGTAGAACATGAACTGAACTAAGCCTCCAGCTACTACTCTTTTGTGATGACACAAACTGCAAAGCCATGATCTGTTGCAAGAAAAATCACAGAAAGGCACAATATATAACCGTGTTATCATAGAGATAACGCAAACTAAGTCTATAAAGATTGTAACCATAACACATTTGAGGATTATCAAACAAAACGACAAGCAAAAACAAGGAAAAAAACATATACTCACATAACATATAGAAGTTGGAATTTGGTGCGCCAAAGCCTTTAAGGACAAGAAGCTAAAACCAACATGAAATTTGGAGTCTGCAAATAACATGAAAGCCATCCTATGTCATCTTCACCAGTGGCATAGAATAGAACACGATTACATGAGAGAATTGATTTTCTTCTATGATGCAGGAATTATTCTCAAGTTTGCAAACGACCCATAATGACCTAGGGAATTGGACATTAAGTTATCACAGCTTGAAAATAGTATCACAAAATATAATTGAATAGTGCCTAAATTGAAACTATTTATTTGTGTTGATCTCTGCGGGAGTTTTTGTTGTCATTTGGTCAACAGCATGCACAGTGCTCTGAAGCTCCTCCCATATAGCTTTGTATACCATTCTCTGCCTGTTCACGGATGATTGTCCTTCAAATGCTTTGGAGACTACGTCGATGCTTACATGTCGGCCATCTCCATATGCATCTTTAACGACGACAGCATCCGCGTTAAGTTGCTCCTTAATCTTCTTCTCCATGGCTTGTATCATAGGGGAGTCGATCGAGCCGGAATCAGACACCTCTGTGGCCCTTACACTGCAGAAACCCCTCTTGCGGAGACTGCCATATGGTAAGTAATCACTGGACGGGGGCACAAAAGAGATCCTTCTACAAAGCTCAACTGAGGGGTTAGTCAGAAGGGATGACCTGTGTGTTGTTCCATGATAAGTGGGAATAGTTGCTGAGGGCAGTAGTGGTGTTTTTAGTGCTGAAACAGGAGGGGCATGATTGAGAGTAGCAGCAGAAATGCGTCGGAGGAAGATTGAGGCAAGCGAGAACGAGGATGAGGACATTGCAACCGCCATGGTTTGACCAGCTCTCTTATTTCCAATACCTCTTACCCAACCCTGCATACAACACGAGTTAAACACAACCAAGAATGGTCCAATAATAGTATAAGAATCATCAAAAAGATTAAAACAAAATTTTTTTTTGACAATTTCTGACATCATTTGATACAAAATGTAATGATAACAAGGACAACTAAGGTTTGCTATCAGTTCATACTAAATAATTTCAAAAATGGATCTTGATTCCCAATTGTAAGTGTACAAAATAAATGTAAGGGATTATCTGGATAGCATTAAGTTTAGGATAAAATCAAGTTAGAGTTTGTACTCAGACTTGAACTAAAATTATGCCTAGGTTTCATTTGGATTTTAAATAATTTATTTCATGCAGAAGAACTTTTTTCTTGGAAAAAAGGATGGATAATTCAAGTAGCATACACTTCATAATACCCAAGAGTTTCCTTTTGCATAGCCCTAAACCATAAAAGATGTGACAACTGAAATATACCCATATTCATTTGGCTCATAATCAACATATAGACCGTGACAATGTGCATTTGTTAATCTTGGACAATTATGTGGTGTTTTAAGATGGTCACATGCTTGAAAAATACATACTGCCACTCCAAAAGATTGGAAGACTTGCAGTCTTGCCGTTCAAAATATTGGAAGAAGCAAATCTACCATTTTGTCTTAGGACTTACCCAAGGAAGTGCCTCAGTGAAGCAAAAGAGATTAAAACATTAAAAAACAAAGTCCAGGTTGCTTGACTGGCAGCTAAACATACATAAATGATGACTAATTATACAACTAAAAAAAAAGTTGATAAATGGAGAGAGATCACTTACATTATCAACCAGTCTACTATTAAATTTTTTATAGCTCTCAAGAGACAGATCCATTGAGATAAAAAAAGGCCCTTTTATCTAAAAGCATCCAAACAAGATCCCTATGTATAACCCCACCCAATCCATTCAAAATGGCAAACTTTAACTAAGGATATATTGAAATCATGCTAATGGTTTCATCAAGATTAAGATTAGAGGTTGATATCTTTAACCCAGGTCATTTCTACCCAATCCATATCAAGATAAAGTAAAAAAGTTTAATATGTTAAACTTTAAACCAAGTGGACTGCCAGAAAGTGAATATATTAGTGGCTAATAATGTTAATTAAGAACCATCAATACATTTCTGCTGCAAGAGAAACTACTGAGCCACCCAAAAGAGTCCTTCAATTTGAGCACATTCAAACAGTTCTATCTCACCTTATGAAAGGGATCAGCTCTCTTATAAAAGAGAGTTTTATCACCACAATGTTATCCTCATGAAAGGTTACCCAATAATAATAACAACTAAGACTTATCCCACTAGGTGGGGTCAACTATATAAATCCTTCTATATCATTGGCTCTATCCCCTATTTATATCATCATCTGTATTTAAATAATTTTTTTTATTTTATTGTTATTAATCAAGTCTTCTTTGGTCTTCCTCTTTCTTGTTTAATGTGCATACTTGTCATAATTTCACATTACCTAACTGAAATATTTATTAGTCTTCTAAGTACTCTGTACCATCTTAACGTGTCTTTTGAATGTTTCTCTCAATAAATGCAACTCTGACTTTCATCATCGTATGTCCATGTATTCGTCTTAACATTCTCATCTATGCAATTTTTATTTTCTACTATGCGCGAGTCATAGCCCAATATTCAACTTCATATAACATAGCAAGTCTAATTATCTTTTTATAGAACTTCCTTCAAGTTTTAAAGGTATTTTACAATCACAAAAAATACTCTCTTCTATTTCAACCATTTTGCTTGTATTTTATGTAAGAAAGGTTACCCATCTCTCTCATGAAAGGTTACTCATCTTTAGAAAAAAAAACACTGTATAAATATTAAGTAAACAACATTGCCTCATAATGTAAGATAATTAACTGCAGAACAATATAAGACAACAGAGAAACACTTCTCATAATCTGTGTAGACCAAGATGCTTGAACTTTACCAGCTATTAATTTCTGCAGTGCTCTGAGTCTATCCAACTAATTTTTGAGAGTTAGCTACTAGTTCGCTTACATACCATCTGTTGTCTTCAAAATCAAATTTTAAAAAATTTCTGTTTTCAGTTTGCAAGTTTGTAATTTTCAGAAAACAAAATCGATTTTAAGTATTTATATTATTTTTGTAACAAACCAAAATGGTTTAAAAAAAAAAATTCTAAAACAAACAAGCCTCAACGCAATCGTTCCAAAACATTTCTGCAGTTGCGCAACCTAGCTTATTCCATCAAAATTACGTAGAGAGACGCCCCCATAATCACTTTTTTTGTTTCAAAAATAGGAAGAACCCTAACAACAATCCCAAGTTCTGCCTCGATTAGCAGTCTTTTTATGTGAGCCACAGGAAAAAAAGGCGAAAGGGAGACTCCATTCACAACAAATCAGTATCGACAATTTAACCCGAGAAAGTCCAGGTCTCAATAAAATATTTAGCAACAAATTCGCGATCGACTTACCTTTAATCCGAGGCCGAAGAGAAGATCTAGGATGCTTCAGAGTTCACAGGAAGGAACCGTTTTGAGAATCTGGAAACCCTAGATTCTCAACGGGATCGAACGGATGGAGAAGACGAATCGGAAGCACCTTGCCTTCGGCGTTCGCGTACGACGGTGTTGATTCTGTCGTCGGAAGCGGAAGGGCACAGCAAGTCATGCGGCTCATCCTATCGAAAACAAATTGACCTATATAACCTTCGCCTTTTATAAATTTACTAAACTACCACTCGTGGAGTAAAAAAAAACAACAACAAAATGTTTTGTCTTCCGCCTGAACGCCTGGATTATTAAAAAAACAAAAAAAATGAAAAAGGTGGATTTTGTCTTCGAATTAATCTCTGAATTATTAAAAAAAATTGGATTTTTTTGGCTATTGCCTAAAATCACTTCTAAATCTTATTATTTTCTTAAAGAGATGTAGATTTTTAAAATAATTTATAAAATTATACTTTTGATATTTAATTAAATTTTAATTAGAATTTTATGGAATTATGATTTTTAAGAATTATATAATCTTTTGACTAAAAATTATATAATTTCTAGCAATATAATTATTGTTTATTTGTTTAATTTTTTATGGAGATAATTTTATCATTATTATCATTTGTCAAATATGCCAATCAAACATTTACCCGGAGACTTACCTCTCCGAGTTAAAGAGGGACCCACTGGATATTGATATAGCATACGGGTAGGTAAGCGAACGGGTAATTTGAGGGATCCCCAATCTCGACGATAGTTATCACGACTCGATCTCCTTTTTCCCCTCTTCCTCCTTCCCGATCTTGATCGCTCCTTCGATCTTCTCGTGAGGGTTTCTGTCGGACCGTAGCGGACATGGCGAGGATGATCACGCTGAGGAGCTCGGACGGCGAGGTGTTCGAGGTGGAGGAGGCGGTGGCGATGGAGTCGCAGACCATCAAGCATATGATCGAGGACGACTGCGCCGACAACGGCATCCCCCTCCCCAACGTCTCCTGCAGGATCCTCGCCAAGGTAGTTGAGTACTGCAAGAAGCACGTCGACGCCGCCGCTTCCAAGTCGTCATCCGACGACGCCGCCGGATCTGGGATCTCCGATGAGGACCTCAAGTCCTGGGATGCCGAATTCGTCAAAGTCGACCAGGCCACCCTATTCGATCTGATATTGGTGGGATCTCTCGGCTTCTTTCATGATTCTTCGTAGAGTGAATATGTCTGACAATTCTTACGTCAAAGTTCAATTAGATAGTGACTAGAACCATAGGTCTTATTCCCAACAAATTGATCAAAATTGGTCAAGTTTGTGTTCTATATGTCTTGGGAATTCGTAAAAGTCAAGGATTCCAGAATATGATGCCAAGTATGTCCATACTCTCGGTTCAAAGTAATATGCAATGGAATTCCAAGTCTAATTTTCCCACTTGAATCCCAACATAGAATTCTTAGGAATTTTTTCAATATGGGGATTGATTTGCTCAGTTTAGATAAGTGAAGCATATCAATCAATGTGTCCTTCTTTTTCATTTGGTACATCTTTCTCTCAAAATTTCAGCTCATTAGATATATGTCAATATTGGCTTTTGCTGATACTCAATTGGTTCCTGGTTGTCAACCTTTGCCTATCAACAATCACCCCTCATTATTAGTTTACCTAATTACTCCCGGTTCCACTGCGACCCTTCTAATCCAGATGTCTTTGCCTCAAAAGTTCAGTTGGCTGCTGAATGTATTATCATTTTCCATCTAACCATGTATTTTCTGAGACCATTTTATGCAGATGTCAGATCTGTTACAGTGGTACCAGTGATCAATGAATTTGGTGCTGTTATAAATAAAATTATTATTGTATTACCATGATTGCTTATCTAGCATCATTTGCTTCAGGTTTAAAATTTTCATGTTAGTTCATTCTTTCCTACTCAGATGTTCTGTTCTTTGTTTTATCGCCATCAATATGTTAATCGGTAGACAAATATGAGCTAGTGAAGTGCAGATAAGTAAGAAGATATTATTCAGAGAATTGTGACAATTTGTTCCCCATCTTTTCCTTTCGGTCTTATATTATCTTGCTTCAACTGGCCATGTATGTCGATTGGACTATCATAACACATACATAGAAACATGACGACTTAGATTCAGATGGGACCACCATGACACTTGGGAAATGCAACCCAAGTCACTGGCAGGCATCTTGATCACTTGGTTATGTTGCATCTGAGTCCAACGTTGGTACTACATTGACAAATTGTGAATCTCTTTACTTAATCTATCTGCCTTACTATAAAATTTCTTTATTTTTTTAGCATCTCCATTTCAAATGTTTATCATTGTATCGGTGTTATACCTCGTACTAAAATTAAAGTGTTCAAGTATGTCACCATTACGTTAGAAAATGCTTGATGTTGTTTTCAACTGTGTTTATAAAATTATTGAACAGCTAAATAAGTGCCCAGAAAGGAACTGCTTATTCTCAACACCTAATTTACTGGGCCTTTTTTTAATCCATTTCATTTTTCAGGGTAATTGCTCTTTAAATTTGTTCTTCATCTTGAAACTTTTATTCCATTGTTTCATCTTTGTAATTTGATGCCATTTGTACTAATAAATCTAATAGTTGATAGCTATTGCAACCTTACTTTTACAATGTTAACAATTTGCTCTCATGAATTCAGGCAGCAAACTATCTGAACATCAAAGGGCTGCTGGATCTGACATGCCAAACCGTGGCTGACATGATCAAGGGGAAGACACCTGAAGAGATCCGCAAGACCTTCAACATCAAGAACGATTTCACGCCCGAGGAAGAGGAGGAGGTGCGGCGGGAGAACCAGTGGGCATTCGAATGAATTTTGAGAAGGTCGGTCCCGTTCGAAGCGTTTAGTTTCTGCCGTTTATCTAAGTTGGTATTTTATGAGTGTTCATTCATATTGGGGGGAGTTATCTGCTACTATCAATGTTTCTTCTGTTAACCGTGGATAATTTATAGCTTTATATTTCGTATGTCGTTTAACGATTGCACCATCTGACTTGTGAAAAAAGATGTAATTCCAAGGCATCAGTATGTGTTCGATCTTATTTCCTTTCCATAGATTCTCCTGAAATGTTTTTGCTTTCCTTTTTCAAGGCGATGCAAATTCCTGGCAAAATTAAGTCTAATAAAATTTTAAAAAGGAAAAAAAAATTATTTGATTTTAGTTTGTTTTAATAAAAATAAAATAAAGTTTAGTATTATATATATATATATATACACTCAAAGTGCCCAGATTTCTATTCCTATATATATCTTCGAATCGAACGTATAAATATTTTGTTTTCTCCACGTTGATACTAATTTTTTTATAAAAATAATATTCACAAACATAATCTCTAATTTTCATGATTAAAAATTTAAATATTTTGTTTTCTCCACGTTGATACTGATTTTTTTATAAAAATAATATTCAGACATAATCTCTAATTTAAAACGATCAAGAAGTTTGGGTCTGTCAGACAATCTCAAGACCACCCCACCAGATCCATATCTGGTGAGAACAATCCTCCACAGCAACCGGTTCCAAAGAACCTTTGCCGTTAATCATGCCCCTGATCCCGAGATCACATGTCATCAACCAGATTTTGTTGCCTGTCTCCTTTACACTCAAGGACACAGTGGTACGATCTATAGAACAGATCCTGTTCAAGTAAGGTCGTGCCAAGTGCAGCAAGTTAGCGATTAATAAGGCCTCCAAAACTAATGTAAATAAGCGATGTGGGACTAAAGTTCCCTAGCATCTCCATGCATCATTCATCGTCCAATTAAAATTTGGAGTACTTTATGTTGCCCAAGATATACTGGAAATTAATAAATAATGAGAAATTTCCAGTTAGTTCATACATTTACAAAATACCATTCTCTATTTACTATTCGAGTATTTAAACAATAAAATAAAAAACAATAAAAGGCATTTGATTAATAAACTCATGAAAGGTATTTTAAAATTTCCTGTGCTGATTTAATTCATCTGAAAACTCACAAAATATTTCATATCATTGTTCAATAAATCAAATCCATGCTACATCTATAAAGCAACAATAGACAATTAATTACACATCTTCTTCCATCAGTGCACAGCTTCTTTATTCTTCCTGTCAGCCACCACCATGGACATATTCTGTCAAATTAGAGAGCACTAGTTGCCACGATTGAATACAGATTCAGATTCCTTGCTGCTCGCCATTCAGTGCAGGTTTCCATCAGCAGTGTTGTGCTTTGGAATTTTGATCTCCAGGAGGGTGTCATCAACAATGTGCGCCTCTGTCTTCTTCCAGTTTGCGTTGGCCGGTAGCTCGAGTTGCCGGACGAATCCATGCTCCCACCAGCGGCCTAACTTCCAGTCCCTTGCCTCGGATTCCTTGCCCCTCCATAGCCCACTGATCTCGATCACCTTCGTGCTTTGCCCACACACTTCTGCATCACATTTCCTCACGCCAACTGTAGAATGAAACTCAGTCATTGTTTGCAAGCATTGTCTATGTATAGATAAGTTGGAGTATTGATTTTGTATGACCAAAACCGTTCTAGCACGTACGCAACAGTGATACAAATCTACAACTGAGACAATACAATTTAGTCACACTGAGTGATACTAATTGGAATTCATATCATGGTGCATGTCTCATGTCTTAATCTTGGCTCCTTCAAATACAAATTAAATAAAACAAAACTTGAGCCGACCTTTATTCTCAAATGCTTGACCTATTCTTGGTCCTATACAATCAAATCTTTAGTATGATACCAGCACAAAGTGCATCAAGAAGACCAAGAACAAGGCCTAAGAGTTTTGCTTTCTGTAATTAAACAGAAACTCATAAGATATGCTATGTATTGATCCAAGACTTCGAATAGATTAAAGCTAATCAGCTGCTGAAAATAGATGCAAGTTTTCAACTTGTACGGACATTATTGAATGGATCAGCATCAACTGATGAAACCAAGCAGCACATGGATCAGAAAGAAACAAAGCAAGATTTCTATTTTTATATGGATAGAATCACAAGTGAGATTTGATTAAGAATCGTCTTTAATCTCATTCCTAAACTAAACATGCTACTTCCATCCTTAATATCATTCGTAATGTGAACGAGGTACTGACTTCCATAACTATTTCATATTTGGTGGCAATACTTTCGTTCATGATGAAATCTGATGAGACAACTATTATATTCTTGAGTTTGATTGCAACTTGAAATTACCAAAATTATCATTCCCACTCAAGCTTTGCTACCCATTTCTTGTATCAAACCTAGGAATTACTATTATGCTTTCAATCTGCAGCTAGCCTTTTGTTCTTCCCACTAGGAACCCTAACGAATTTCCAGTACCTGGCAGTTCCGCTTTGAGGGCGTACTCGGAGTCGGTCTCGAACCAATCGACGCCGGTCTTGGACGCGTTCCTCAACCCTGCGAGCAGCGCGTCGGCCTCGAACTCCCACAGAGGGAAGGCGTCACCGGGGTCGAAGAACTTCCCGAACAGCAGCGGACTGAAAAGGGACCCTTCGCCGAACACCCTGCGGGCGGCGGCGCCTCCGTGGGCGACGAACGAGTCGAAGACGCCCTCCGCTAGGGAGACTCGCCACTTCTGCGAGCTCCCGTCGCCGGTGCGGACTTCGATCGCCCTCCGGCTAGGCATCTGCGATCGGAGACGGTGATCGATTCGAGAGAGGACGGTCGCTGGGAATTCTGCCTTTTATAAAGTTTGAGGGTGGCTTTTGGAAAAAAAAAGGGTATGGTCTTGGCGTTGTGGGAATATTTAAAGGTGTTTACTTCCGTGGATCTTTCTATCATTGGGTGTCGCTGCCTGTAATAGTCCGCTATGCGTTTCTTTCAGATATCTATGCTTTTCTGCTCCCACGTCCTTTTTTTTTCTACTGTTTTTGACTATTCCATCTCATTATATCCTTACTCTTTTTTTAATCTTTACTGACAATCAAACAAAATATAAAATAATTTAGTGCAAAAGGACCACAGTTAATAACAAATAATATATATTCTAGTAACTCAGTGGCATTTTGACTTTAACGCATGATGTGCTAAAGAAAAAGGATAAGGATATATACCAAATGCAGAGATAAATGTCAGTATCCAGCACTAATCTTTGTAGGTCATTTAGAAGATTCAGGCAGGTCATTTAGAAGATTCAGGCTCCAAGTGGATCATATCATGACAGAAATCAAATTGCAGATATGATTTATAAGCCACAGCATATTCTGGTCATTTAGCATATGATTACAAATGAACCAAGCAAAAGTTCTTTAAGAACTGTGTTTGTATTCAGAGATCAACTCAGTGCTCTTACAGAATCTCGACACAATGTTAATTCCGAAAACAAAAACACTTCTTCACTACATCATCGTGTTATATTTATGCCTATCACAATCCAGTAAATTATGTCACTAATATATTGTTTGCTAGGTAAACCAATAACTTCAAATCACGAGTTCAAATTATCTTTGAGATTAAATTTGAAATATCACTGATTTCTGTCTGCATTTAGACACAAATGGCAGATACAAACATGAGTGTTAGCTAATCTGCATGGATTAAGGGCACTTCATCCACTATTACGAGGGGAAAAAGAACTCTTGCCTTCAAAATGAAAGGATTTTGACTCTTTTTTTTCAAATAAAAAAAAAAAGTATACATGTATCTCATCCGCTGGGCCTGCTATTTGTGATAGAGAACATGGAACCACAAGCTTGTGATCAATTCTGAAGACTTCATGAAATGCCCTCAAAGAACAAGAGGAAGCACCGTTGGTACTTCTTCACCAACCACAATGATCTGCAGTGGAAAGCAGATCATCTATGAAGATTTTGAACTATGTATGCGATCGAAGAGACAGACGTTGTTGAAGCGACCAACCAACTGCGAAAATATCCAACAATACTTGTTATCAATACTCTTGCACGCAACATGAAGCGATACGTGTTTTTATTGCAGAGTTGCTAAATAATTTTCTTCGGCTCAAAAAACTTAAAAGGAAAAACAGAGGATCTTGTGTGCAATTTACCTCAAGTAGGTTATGTAAACCTGAGTTTCTTTATTCCCTAACTCAGGCTGAAGAAGAGCAGCAGCAACTAAAAGCAACTGGAAGACTGTGTTCACCTGCACAATCCACTCATTAAATGATGATGTATTTCCATGTAGAAGAAGGATGCAACAGTGTCAGAAAAGAAAGCATAGCGTTCAAAGAGATGAGCATCAAGAACACAAAACTATACCTTGCTTATTAAGAGAGGCTCTACCTTGTGCCTATGCATTTCATCAAGATTTACAAACTGAGACCAACTCTTCCACTGCGAACAGAATCATAGGAGGATTCAATAAGTTCATCAGACTCGTTCAAGATTTTCAAATTGCACACAATGTAACCTTACCTCCCATCCCAAACTTGCAGCTCTTTTATAAAATGCACCACCAATAAGACCTACATCTCTTGCAACGATCAAGGCCACAAGCATAGCTGGAATTATAACAGACAAATTCAGGTAGTTGCCATGTTTTTGTCTGAAATACAATTTTGGAAAACAACACTAGCAATCTAAAATAAAGCACGATTTATTAATTACTTAATTAGAAAAGGTAGGAAAACAGGTATGTAGCATTGGACTCAGTTTAGGTGTGAGATAATCCACTTGGAAGGTAGTTGAATGACTCACGATTTAGTAGATCCTTTTTTAACATAGCCAATCCAACACAGACAATTAAAACCTGCACTGGCAAAACCGGAGTACAATATCATATTAAGAATACACACAGCACAATTGGTTAGCAACCATAAGTTTCATCCAAAAAAATTAAACCTTGTCAGCTAGTGGATCAAGGTAGGAACCAAAGACTGAATGAATACCCATCTTTCTTGCAAGGAAACCATCCAACTATAACACAAAGTAAGAACAACTGAGACCAAATGAATCAGAATTGAAAACAAAAAAAATATTATCTCAATAATCAACATAATGTTCAATTGCTCACCCAATCAGTTGCTCCAGAGACAACCAATGCACCGAAAGCAGGAAGATACCACTCATTTATAATCATCCTACATCAAATACTTTGATGAGATATTCAGGAAGTATTATCATAAGCAATTATTTCAGCAATTCATGTTAATATTAACCGATTTAATCAATATAACAAACATTCAGAGAGGTTTAAGTGAATTTATTCTATATATTAGACACATCAAGATGAATGATAAAAGGTGACACGTGTATTTTTTTTTTTCCACAATGGGGATACACACTATTGTAATAATGCCAAATGTAGCAAGCAATGGTACCATTCAATTTTACTTATGAAACATAAGATCATTTCACAAAAGTCAAGTAAAGAAACACTTTTTTCTTCATGGAATGGAACAGATCCAATTGCACGCATATATCAGTAAGTTTTTCCATAAGACCATAACCTAGCATTCTTTTTATCACGCATAATTGATTTTTCAGTTTCATGTTTCAGGAACCATGTGAAAGTTGGGTACTTAACTAAAGATTGGATAGCTAGTATTTCCAGTGAATAAAAGGGAGATTCTCTTTTTTTCAGTTTTTTGATAAATGGCTCAGTGATTAACAACACTTCAAGAACCATCCAGGGAAGTTGCTAATGAAATTAAATAGTAATGTTAAATGCCACTTCTCCAATAAAAAAATGAACTAAGAAAATATAGATACCCGCAGCTACTTCCACAAAATTTCTCTTGAATGACAGCATACCCTTAAGTCCAAAGACAAACAAAACCAAGCGCAAAGTATGAATCGAAGTATTTTTCTTCAGTATAATACTAACTGCGAGAGATTAACTTCCTGAAATAACATACATACAAACCAACTTACCATCCGATTATAGGACCCGACACCATCCTGCTGATCGAGACCAAATTAGGCAAATTTAAGAGTTTCTCATCAATCCTTTCAGAACCGACTTCCTTGGGTTCCTCTCTCCATTGAATTTCATTCCTTACAATTCCCCTCTCGATCTCTCCCATCGATATCAATCTTAACTCGACCGGAAAGCTCCGAACTTGAAGCAGATCCTTCGGAAAGATCGCATCTTTACCGCGCAGATACAAAGGAGTTGCCGACTGCAAGAGCTTCCATGGGGGCGAAGAGAGGAAAAGGGGGCCGGAGAAGGGGGTCCATCGAAAGGGAGGGCACAAGATCGGAGCAGGCGAACGGTTGAGCGGGAGAACGAAGGCGAAAGGATTGGAGGCGACGGTGGAGTGAGATAGAGGGAGAGGGGAGAAGGAAACGAGGGGAGAAAGAGAAGATGGAGTGCGGCATGAAAGGTGAGATCGAGAGCCATGGTTCCGGAGAAGGGATCGAATTAGGGTTCTGAAGATTGTCATGGGAGAGCATCGAAGGAGAAGCTCGGTCGCTGAGGGTTTTGCCGTTGACTCGCTGACCCAAACGGATGTTGAGGCCAAAAGTATCGTATATTAATTTCGGTGAAAAATATTTTTCTTAAAGTTTGATAAAGCCTAACCAATCTATCTATCATGTGTCTTAATTCATCCAATTCTCTCAATTCAACTTAACTCGATCGTCTTGCTCGACAAGTTTAACCAGCTCAAATGATCTACTCACTCATATCAGCCCCCTTGTTATTGTGCCGAATGCCGATGGTCAATGACGGCTTAGGCTAAAAAGAATTTAACGAAAAATTAAAAATAAAAAATATAATCCAGCGGAATTTAATTTGAAATTTTAAGACCGATATAATAAATAATACATATAAAAAAATTAAAAATGATCTTCGTACAGCCCGGGCTAAAGCCTAGCTACACACTTATTTATAGTTTTGCCCATGCCGGTGACAATCAAGGGATTCTTTTCAACATCATCTATCTAAACTTTCGGATCGACTAATGCTAAAATAGATTTATGAAATTTTTTCACTGATTATTATGATAAATCAAGAAAGTATATGTAAAGGTTAATTCTAATTGATAATATTTTTAAGTTCATTATTCATTAAAAAAAATCTTTATATCGTAATTAAACCTTGAACTCTAAAAGTTTAATTTATTATTAGAGGGTCTAACTACGACACCTGTGAATACATGGCAAATGGGAAAGGATTCGTTGGAAGAGTCGAAGACCATTCCTTTAGTATCATAAGTGTTCTTTGGACCTAAAAGAACATTCCCAATGTTTGATCTTGGCAAAGATTTAGATATTTCATAGAGAAATAGTAATTAACAAGAAGTTGTAGATTTGGGACCCAATGGTATTCCTCTAAATGCCGCGAAGAAATGAAAATGGTAGATAACCAAGGGTCTTAAGTATTTGCACGAGGTAGCGATCATAGATCATAGTACTCGACTTGAATACTCAATTAAATAATACATATAGAGAGGATATTAATTATAATATATTTTTATTGAATGATAATAATTGAATAAAAAGAAAATTATAAATATAAAAGATATTAACGGTCATCTTGACTTGCTCTGGGTCTCCCTAGAAATATCTATATTTGGTCATCTTAACCTGTTCCGGGTCTCTTCGCGAGCATTCAGTCACCCTGACCTATTCCAGACCTCTCCATAAGTATTCGATCATCCTGACCAGCTTCAAGGTTATTCCGTAAGTATCTGGTCAACCCGACCTATCTCGGTCCCACCCTTAACTTCATTCAAGGCTACCTCACATTGGGTTTGATCTGGATCATGACTCTGATATCATTTATTGTGTCCTAAGAATGTTCACATATTTCCACAATGATATGATATTATCGACTTTAAGCTTAGACCCTTATGACTTTGCTATTGGGTTATGTTCAAAAGGTCTCATACTAATAGAGATATCATATCTCCTTTTAAATCCAAGATTTTACCAGAGCCGACCCTAGATTTCAAAACGTCAGGTGTAAAAAAAAAACTTTTGTATTTATATAAAAATAATAATAAAGTCAATACTATAAACAAAAATCAAACAAACTAATTGAATTGAGTAATTTAAAATCATTTTTCAATTAATCATGCACCAAGCTAAATTAACATAGATCAAAACATAAAACTCTACTTAAATTAAAGTCTTGAAGGGTCTAAACACTTGTGTAGTGTTAGTGGGCACGAAGCAATGATGAAGACACTGGAAAAGAATAGAGAGAGAAAAAATATGATCGAATTCTCTCCCATGGATATTTTTCTATTTTATTATTGACATTTTTTTAAAAAAAAATCTACAATAATTAATTATAAACCTTTTTAAATTAAGTTTTTATTCAATAAATATTAATTTTTTTTACTAATAGAAATGATGGGTCCTGTGCATCGGCCCCATCTTGAGCACCCTAGGGTCGATTATGATTTTATTGAATTTTTTTAATATGAGACTTTAATTAAATCTTAATATATATACAACATCGGATATTCTATATTTAATGGATATAAAATGGAGAATATAAAATTCGACACTAATCCGATCCGTTATCATCTTTATACAACACATTATTGAGTTATTGAGATCTCAAGGCGCTGAATGCGTCTGATTCTGGTGTTGCAAAAGGCCGGTCTGACAAGAAACGGGAGCAAGACGGAGCCCGTATATGTTTACTCGGGCGGTAACTGGGGGCCCAACGGGAGGTTATTTTAATTTTAATTGTCCATCAATTTTGAACTCCCAAATTTAAAAGAAAAGGCTTTTAATCCTAGATCCATTCTGATGCCATGTTTTTACCTGTGCATATTACAATCGCCATTGGACAAGAGTCATGCCTCCGCTAGGGTGAGGTTGTGTTCTTAGAGCTCATCACCAGAAGAAAAGTCAATAATATCACCCATAATTTGTAGGATCATTATCTGGATCGATTCGGAGTTACAAGATCGGATCGGTAGGTTTCGATCGAATCCCACAATTCTATTAAATTTTTTTAAAATTTTAAAATTAAATATTATTACAATTGGATGTGAATAATAATTAAAAATGACATTTATATATAAATAAATTAATAATTTTACATATACCACAGTTGACATTCACATCACATATTACATTATTACCGATACAAGTTTAAATTAATTAATAATATAATATAATAACATCCAATAATATTTATATTTTCATATCATAAAATAATACAATAATATATATATATATATATATATATATATATATATATATATATATATATATATATAAATATTTGTAACATAGGATGTGGATGCTAACGATTTTACTTTGACTCTCCAAAGATGATTTCAAGCCATCCAAGTGTAATTTGGCACTTTTGAATAGTAAAATCCTATAATCCTACAAATCAGATCGTAATTTTATAAGATAATATCATGAAAGTTTTTTTTACTGACTGCTAAGATAAATTAAAAAATACATATATGACGATCAACCTAAAAGTTCGACATCTTTTGATTACGCTCCTAATTTAGATGAAAAATTTCTTAAAACTATAGATATCTAAATGATAATTTAAATATTTTATCATGTTATTAAAACTAATTGAGATTACTAATTTTACAATATAGGATCGAACTTACCTCATGCACTTATTAATTCATCGAATTCACTTTATTATATCGTATGAATTTTTAACTTTCCAAAGTTGAGATGCGATATATATATATTTTTTAACTTTTTAAATTGGACTGATAGGATTAACTCAATATGAGATATTATTATTTGAAAAACAAATAGATCGCGTTAACATATGCCAATAATATCCACATGGGCGATTAGTCTAGCCCTATATAAATTTCTCATCTTTTATTAAGATGGATAGAAAAGTACAGTAAAAAATCTAAAAGTGCAGTATCTAATAATTTCGTGTCTTATTTGGAAGAATTTTTTTTATAAATATATCATAGTTGAGAATTAAATCACAGATATCTAAATGAATCGTAGTCCCAAGATGCATATGTCAATAAAAAAATTTATATATTACAGATTCACAATCCATAAAAATATCCCTACGACAAAGATTGCTTACTTTGATTTGCCCTGTTAAGTAGAGCAAATTAGATCATCCTCCAATCACAAAAAGTATATGTCAACCCGTTTAAACTTGTGAAATTGCATATTCATTTTTACAAAATCTAAAATCACATATATCCACAAACACAAAGATAAAGAGCTTTAAAGGACAAGCTTTTAAGCATAAAGATCAATTAATTCCCTCAAGACTTCTCAACCAAAATCCTCAACACTTTACAACTCATCTTCAAATTATCCGGACTTTATCCACAAACATATCCAGATATATCCATCAGAAACAACATTAATGAAAACCACAAGCCCCAAAAAGAAGAAGAAGAAAAAAAGAAGAAGCATTCAATGAAATCTCATTCAACTTCTACCTTTTGTTTCACCCAACCTCATTCAACTTTTCATGATCTTGATATCAATCTGCGGCCTTCGCTTTCAGCATTCAATACGCAAGGAAAGTCAGGAAAAGCCTCTGATCTTGCCCACAAACAAGGAAATGGCAATGAGAACAAATGGAAGTGGAAGCCATTGAGGATCAAGCCACAATAACTTCACAGTTTGCATGCGTTCCTCTTTGCTGCTGAGGAAAGTTGCTTTCCAGTTAGCAACATGTCATTTTCAGTAGAAAAAAAGAACATATCATTTTCAGATACTTCATTTGAAAAGGTTTTAAGGACAGGCTCTGTGCTTCGACTCACTTGTTATATCATAGCCTCATAATTGTGATCATTTAGCAGCAAGCAGAAACAGGATTAACAGACGGAATCTTCAGTATTAAGGGATTAATAGAGGGTGACCATGTTGTGCAGAGCATGTGATAATAAATACTCAGTTGAAATTAGATCAAAATAATTGATCTTGTCTGAAAACTATAGAGATGGCGCGCTGGACACGGTGAATCGGTAGTTGACTAAGAGAAGACTTCCTTACTTCACGGAGAGGTTCCCTTTCAATCCTGCGCACATCGAGACGAGCCAACAAAGCGTCAGCACCTAAAAACAATAGGAGAATCCTTGACAAAGGCCCTTCGATGCTCAAGTACTCAGTACCAGTCCGGACGGGTGGATGAAGAACAGTAAAGAATGTGCGTGAGAGAATAAGCTTCAGCTGTTCAGAGAACATATCTTGCCCACAGAGAGGACCCTCGTTATATACCATCTCTCATAACCTCCGCAATCATGAAGTGGCTAGTGATGTTAGAGTTTGTTGGGATAACGGAGAGTGTATAATCTAGGTAGAGTATGGATCCTCTGGTCCGCAATTTGCAGACCAGAGGATGGTCCACTTTTTTAGACCCTTGATTGGATAGACCCCATCTATTTATAAATAGAGTTTATCCAAATCAAATGTCTTCATGCAATGGACCATCCTCTGGTCTGCAAATTGCAGACCAGAGGATACCACCTGGGCAGTGTGCCATAATTATTTAAGGAATTTTTCATTTACCCATATATATACCTCTTGTGTCATTTATAGCTTATGTCATTGTTGAGGTCACTAAAGGAATATGCTATTATAAGTGGTCGGCTGATGAGAGACATAATAATTCTTGAAAAAGGTTCCAGCAGAATATTGGTGGTTGTTATTCTGACAAGTTGTTAAGGTTCTCTGCTCATATTATTGGTTGGGTATATCTTGATCGGTCTATAAGGTCGGTCGTCTCTATTAAGCTACTCAGTTATGTTCTATATAGTCTGCTCAGTTATGTATTATGTTGCGTATATCTCAGCCGCCCTATAAAATCGATCGTCCTTATATATGTCCTTATATTAAGCTACTCAATTATGCTCTGCATAATATTGAGGACCCGTTCAGAAAATAATATGATGCCTTAAGTGCCCTAGGCCCGGTAAGCCTTTTGTTTGACTGGGCATGCAGAGAGATTTATGAGAATTGGGGAAGCTGTTCCTATTTATGACTGGTCGATTGTAATATGGGTCGGACATCTTTAAACTCGATCGGGCATGCTATCTTTTTAGTTCAAGAGTAAAGCATTAAACCCCTTATGTTCGATCGGTGCAAGGGCTGGTCAGCCTTCTCTCGCCTGGCTTGCAACTAGGTCGGGTTGGACCTGAAAAGCCTTAGCGCTGGGCGCACAATCAAGCCAGGTGAGGGAATGCTCTCTTCCCTTGACTTTGACCGCCACGTCGCCTTGACCTTGACTACCACATTATCTTCTGGGTTCGCCCGTTACACCCCGTATTAGTAATGTTATTCAAAGCCAAACCTAATCTGAATATGATACAATTACTAATATAATTTATATGAACCCGATATACATATGATCCTATCTGAAAGCTGGAGAGTTGACGCGCTGGGAAGGTGGTTGCGAGGTTGACTGAACAAAGACTTTAGATTGAAGCAGGGACTGTGAACGAGGTCGAAAATCCTTCCTTCACACACTCGAGAGAGCAGACAAACGTCAGTGCTAAAAATTAGGGAAGAGGTCTTTGGCGAAAGCCCTCCGACACTCAAGTTAGTGTAATGTCCGAGCTAAAAATTAAACAGTAGATACGTAACATAGTGTGTGTAGTAAAAACATATTTTCCAGCGCACTTTGCCATCGGAGAGGACCCCCTTTATATAGCACCTTTAATAACTTCAAAATATGAGGTGACAGAGAATGTCAGGTGTTAGAAACTATCGAGTAAGGGAATATGTATTCTGGGAGGCATATAGTCACCACCTGAGGAATCTTCCGTTACTTATGTGCACTCTTTTGTAATTGACGTCATTAATGAGGCAATTGAAGAAATATGTTGTCATAAAGTGTCAGCTAATGAAAAATGTAGAATCACCTTTGAGAAAGATCCTATTAAATGCTCATGTAATAACATAAGAATATTCTCTGACAAACGGTTATTATTCTCTTACGGACTGTTGAAATTCTCTGACAATGTGGTCTCCCGAAGATATCACGATGAGATATTTATCCGACCGAGTATAGGACGTTCGACCCTTAAGTTCGCTCGGATATACGTTGTGTAATGCTAATGATTTGATTATGAAAAAATGGAAAGTCGAGTCCCCTAGGTCCGAACAGTTCTTAAGACCGACCAGCCATATGCAGGGATACTTATTTCTGAAGAATGAGGAACTGAGCCCCGAGAGGCCCGACTGGTACTTTCCGCCGATTGTCCTTGTATTGGGAGGTTTGTCCCTGAAGTGATATTTAAACTCTGGAAATTCGGTCAAGTTTCTTCTGAGATTCGCTTTGAATGTTTACCCAGCAAAGATAAGGATACTGAGCTTATAACTCTAGTCAGTTGTATATCAGGCCACCCATAAACAGGAGGACAGAAGAATGAACAGTGAAGGTTCATATGTTTAACCGATTACCATATCAACCCACTGTATACTAGGGACCTAAAGCACAACTAGGTCCTCGGGTCATGTTCGAATATTATTCCCGAGCGGCCTTGTGGTCGGTCGAGACTCTCTTGAATGGAGGGATGATGATTGATCGGGTATATAGTGGGTGTCATACTATAGGCAGGAAGCACCAGGCTCCTTTGGTTTGATCGGCCTCTTGGTCGACTATCCTTGTACGGAGGGGCGAGGAACCAAGATTTGTTGTGAGTGATCCCTGATTGTCATCTCCCTTTGATTTTAACTGTCACGCCCTCTTGACTTTGAATGTCACGTCATACCTAGGTCCGTTCGTAACAACCCGTATCAACATACACGGTTTTTGGATGTCAGTTGCCATCCCTACCTACCTAGTGTGTTAGTATGGATGCTTTGAACTCTGAAGTAAACAGGTGCTAACTTTATTAAACTAGGAAAACACCAACAAACCTTACTCAGGATAGAATCGAAATGCACGTCATGAATTGACAAGCAATTCAATTCAGGAGAGTCTTGCAAGGTTAAAATTACTTTCATGTAGCAAACCCCTCCAAGAAAACAGTCTCAAAGTAATGTTTGCAAGGAAGGTTTTGAATGAAACTTTGAAGTTGTACAAGATCTAACATCATTCAACTAGAAAAGAGCTAACAGACCTCACTCTATATAGAATCCAAATTAACGTCGTGAATTGACAAGCTATCCAATTCAGGTCAATCTTGCAATGTTAAAATTGCTTTTATTTTCAAAATCCTCTAAGAGCATCTCCAATGGGGGATATTTGGAGAGGATATTTCTCTAAATATTTCCCTTTCTCAAATATCTCTCATTGTGGGGGATATTTGAAAGGAGAATAAAAATCACCGAGCACAAAGTTGTGCCCGGTGATTTCATTATGGGTGGTAGGAAAGTGGATCCCACAAGTTGTGATTGAGAGATAAAAATATTTGGTAGGTGGGGCCCATAAATATTTGGTTGAGGGGATATTTTATTGTGAGTTTTGGGATATTTGATAAGTGAGATATTTGATTGATGATATGGAAGTGGGCTCCATAAATATTTGGAGGAAATATTTGGTATCATTGTGGATGCTCTAAGAAAGCATTGTTCTAAGAGCAGTGTTAGTTGGGATAGTTCAGGGTCTTTAGACTCTTAAAGTTTCATCATCACTTGCATTCTTCAACAAGAAAGCACTAAGAATTCCTGTCATGAATTTGACATGCAAACCAATTCAATTGAGTCTTGCCATGTTAAACTTCCTACCCCACTGAATACGAAGCAAATAGCTGTCCTCCGGCAAACAGAGGTCACAAATTGGCATCAGTTGTCCATTATACATTCGAAATGCAAAAATAACTTATCACTTGATGCTTAAGATCAACAAAGAATGTTGAGAGATCGAATGACATACAAACAACTGGAAGAATGCAGTAAAAACCAAAGCTTTATTGAGTTTCATAGTTTTTCCATCATTAAAAACTATATAACTTCTAACAATAAGAAACCTTAAATGATATTACAGACTGATTTTTAAAAATTATACTAATAAACCATTACAAGCATTATCCTGTGAAGCTGATGCTTATAACTCAGGTCATGCTTTAGCGTGGAGATCAGCCGATCCAACATGATCGCCACGGACATGGATGTCCTCATCAGCAATGAACTTGCCCCAGAACCAGTGGGCCTTCCACACCGAGATCATCTCTTCGATGGGAACATTCTTGGTCTCGGGAAGGAAGAGGGCGATGAAGATGGTCATGATAAGCACCCATCCAGCAAAGAAGTAGAAGAGGCCAAACTTCATGTGGCAGAGCATTGTGAGAAATACTTGAGCTATGATGAAGGTGAAGAACATGTTGACGGAAACATTGATACTCTGCCCGGCCGACCTGATCTCCAGAGGAAATATCTCACTGGGTACCAACCAACCAAGGGGACCCCATGACCATGCAAATCCAGCAACATAGACACATATAAAGAACAACACTACATAACCATAGCCCTTTGGAATCTGCCCCTGGCCGCTGGTACCAAATTTGATCGCAATCAAGGTTCCCACAATTGCCTGCATCAAAGAGTTTAAGGACAACCAATGATTCCATTATTGCTGTTTGGTATTACTTTAAAACAACCATAAATTAGGCGATTGAAGTTAAGTGCGTAGGTATGGATCGATGTCGTGGATAAATTTGACAAAGATAAAAATCTTACCTGAGTGGATGGATCAAGATTCAAGTTGAAATACAATGGAAGTGCGAACAACTAAAGAAACAAAGATGATTATACCTGAGAAATAAGCATCTGAGTTCCGCCTTGCAAGAACAGCTTCCTTCTGCCGAGCTTGTCAACGGTGAAGATGGAGACAAAGGTGGCGACGACGTTGACCACGCCAGTGATAACAGCGGACATGAGGGAAGCATCGTCTCCGAATCCAATGGTCTTAAAGAGCACAGGAGCGTAGAACATGATAACGTTGATACCAGTGAGCTGCTGGAAAAACGGGATGAGTATGGTCATGGTAAGCTGCGGGCGGTACTTGCGCTTGAGAATGTTCTTCCAGGGGTGCTTCACCATCTTCGACTCCTCGCTGGCGGCAACCAGATCACTGAACTCCTCGTAAACATCGTCAGTGCCACGAACGCGACGGAGCATCTCCTTGGCGGCCTCAGGGTGACCACGCTCGATGAGGGAGTTGGGGGTGTCGGGGAGGAAGAGAGACCCGATCGTGATGATAGATGCAGGGACGGCGGCAAGGGCGAGGCTGACACGCCATCCCCAGCCGCCCTCAATCTTAGCGGTGCCGTAATTGATGACGTTGGCGGCAAAGATGCCGATCGTGATCATGAGCTGGAATCCGATGTTGAGCATTCCACGGAGGCGCGCCGGTGCCATCTCCGAAAGGTACAGTGGAACAGACTGCCATTTACACAAAGAAAACATAAAAGATGATCGCAATTTATAAAAGGCAACTTTTTTCATAATCTTTGTCATGAAGAAAATTAAATTACTAAATAGAAATTGGATGGATAATATTCCTGATAGACGTTCCGTTTGTAGAAAATAATTATAATTGTGTCAATAAATGCAATTAATGAAGATCGGCATGAAAAGTAACAAAAACAATTGCAATGTTTAGGAAATTTATTTGTTATTCCAAAAAACAATTTAATCGATTGCAACCTGATTGGCGAAGCCGATACCGATGCCGAGGAAGATTCGGCCGAAGATGAGCATTGAAACGTTTATGGCAGCGCCATTGAGGGCAGAGCCGATGAGGAAAATAAGCCCTCCGCCGAGCATCGACCATTTTCGACCGAATACCCTCGTCACCACCGAGGCGAAGAAGGAGGACACCAGCGCCGCCAGGTACAGCGAGGACGTGAAGATGGTCAGCAACGGGCTATCGAACGTGCAGTACTGGTTCGTGCTCTTGTTCGCCTTCTCCTTGCTGAGCACTTCCGGGAAGAACTTCCGCAGAAACGAGTCCATCGACGTCACTCCGCCTACATCCAAAAACCAAATCCCTCAATCAGATCCAGACAAAAAAAAAAAAAAAACTCAATAGGCAACAAAATCACACAAATCGAAGGATTCACGTCACCAGAGATGCCGATGTCGTATCCGAAGATGAGACCTCCAGTAGCGGCGACGACGCAGGTCAATAGAACGAAAAGCGTGAGTTTCCCAGGGTATTCCTTCCCTTCCCCGCCAGCAACGACCGCCCCGCCCGCCATTGTTACCTCAGATCGAACTCCACCAACTAACCTAGTCCCTAAAACCCTGAAACAGAGAGAACGCAGAGAAAGCGATGAGGAAGCGAGGAAGAAGAGAGCGATGAGCAATGCAAGAGCGAGGAGACGACGACGACGGAGGAGCTCTTTATATAGCAAAAGGGCGGAAAACGCGATACGGGTTTTTACCTGATATATCGGCTTTCAAGCGTTTCGGGTTTCGGCGCTACCGCGAACCGACACATACCGCGGGATCTATATTAAGAATAAAATCAAATTTACGATTCCATGCATGTTTCTCAGAGATTAATTTCCAAAACTGCAAGTTAAAAAAGTCAATTAATCCAAAATAATAATTATTCTTCTTCAAATCAAAGATACTTTACTATTTAAAACCGACAATTAAGGTCCAATCGGACCCTTAAGTCGGGACATGGTTTGACTAATTATCTAAATTTCAAACAACGACTCTTTTGGAAATTTATTTCACGCACTAAGCTTGAATTATTTATCAAAAGATTTATGAATTCTAAAATTATTTTTAGTACTATGTAATTTTGGAAATTAAATAATTGGGTGGGGGAATAGTGGATAAGGATAAATTTATGAGGTGGGCTTTTATATATAAGGAAATAAATTTGAATCCTAAAATAATTCCTAACTTTATCCTTGGTCAATAAAAGCATAGAGCTTTCCAAAAGACGTCCCTAATTTTCATCTTTAATAGGAGATTAAAATGGGTAATTAATAACTTATTGCTATTTATTCTTCTCTATTCCAAAGGCACACATATTTCCATTTTTTTAATATGTATAGGGGACAATTATATGAACGGATAAGACTTACTTAAAAAGTACGAGTCTTTATCTCCCTCTTTGCAAGCTCAGGCTCAAGCAAAGTTGTGAGCAAGTAGATAGATTTAGTGGTCGATCGGCAAGCAAGTAGGGCGAAAGAGGCTCGAGATGCTTGTGAGCAAAGAAGACGAAGAGTGGGACAATGATAGTTTTTTTTTTTTTTTTTTCATTTTTTTAAATTTCTTGCCTCTCCTTTTTATGGGAGAGTAAACAATGTGTTCAAATTATAAATTCAGAAAATTCTCATAGAAATGCAATTTGAGGTCAAATTTGCAGTTTTCATCCTAATCAATTGATTCATTTGGAGGGATCAACTTGCCCAAATAGATAAGCATTTGATCACTCCCCTCAGCTTTATTTAGCTAGATTAACCCTTACTTCTACTAATTGAGCTGACTAAATCAATTAAATCCACTTGGCCTTCTCAGCCTAAAGTAAGCTGTAAGATGGCCGAGTTATGGCGGAGCAGCTTGATCCGTGATCCAGTAAAAATCATCATCTAGCAAGGTAGCATGAACTACCAATCATTCTAATAGACTGGGAAATAACTAACTCAGCGTAATCCAAGATGGAGTGTGGATTAAACGGGTTATCTTATCAAAAAGAAAAAAACATAAAAAAAATCTCAATAGTTAATTTAATTTAATCATTTCATAAATAAATAATTCTAAAAAATATCTTCAATAAATTTTTAATTCTTAATTTCAGACATATTATATTAGCCTGAATAATTGACCTAAAAAATTCACAAATTTCAATATATAGTCTACAGTTAAATTTTGATTTTTTTTTTTTTTTTTTCTGATTCTCAACAGACGGACCAATCTGAGCCCGCTAGGGCCCGTTCGCTTAGACCTGAATCGGTATAGATTGATTTGTTTAGGTCCGTATTTAAATAAATTAATAAAATTTTAATTTAACTTAGTTTAAATTATTCCACCAATCAAATCTCTGATATCCCTTCGGCCCAACTCAGCATTTGTCTCGATTTATTTACTTAGTCCGGTCGATCAAACTAAATCACCTAATCCAATCAATCTGCTCAGCTCGGCTAACTCAACGATACTCCATTGGACTGACTAACCTTTCTAATATGACTCTTAACTTTATTGGACTGACTAACCTTTCTAATATGACTCTTAACTTAACTAAGAGGGTGTTTGACTGTGCTTATAAACTTTTTAAAATAGTTTATAAGTTGTTTTGGAGTTTATAGTTTCCTCAAATTTATTTGATAAATTTTTTTTTCAAACAGCTTATAAGCTGTCAAAATAAGTTGTTTTGAAGCTTATAAATTGTTTTTAAAAAAGTATGAAAGATTCTATTATTTTTTTAAAAATCTTATTTTAATAATTTGTTTCTCTAAAATATCCTTATATAATTTCATAAATCTCCATCTTATTCTCCATAAATTTTTATAAGCCTAATATCTTTTTATCTCCGCCGACTTTTCTTCAACATTGTGTCATCTTCTCCGTCAATACTTCTTTCTAATTTTCTCTCCCCCGGTGCAGAAATTCGTCCAAAACCCTCTATTAATAGTATTATACCCTTTTTGGTAATTTTATTAATAAAAAATCTTATAATATCAAACACATCAATATCTTTAAGTTGATTGTAATAAGTTCAGTCAAACACTTTAACAACTTATTTTTAAAATAAGACCTAACAACTTATAAGCTCCTAAAATAACTTATAAGTTGTTTTTAATAAGTTTAGTCAAACACCCTCAAAATTAGTTAAATAGTTTGGTCTAATTAGGCCTAACTCATGGTTCGATTAACGGGTAACCTCAATTGCCCTCACACAATAGTGCAATGATAGGACATCTTCTCATCCGAAGAGAGGGTTAATTTCAGTAGTGTGAGACAGAATTACTATCATAGGGTAATGATTTGAATCTCGACAAAGTCGAAGAAAAAGAAATCCTCATTATACTAGCCAAATATAGTTTTTAAATTTATCTTCTCATAGATAGTCATGAGATCGATTGTATGAAACCGTTGGAATGACAGATTACATCTTTTTGCTACCAATGGTGAGAGGTTTTCTCAATTTTCCATGTATCTCAAAATTGAGTCATATATAATTTCAATGAATTTAATGAATATATTTTTTTTTAATAAATAGACATTGATCACTCGTTGTGAGTATTTTTTGATTTATTTTGATGGAATAAATTTTTTTTACAGGATTGAATCCGTCATCTCCGAATTAATTGATATAAATTAAATATTTAATAGCAACTAAAAAAAACGAAAACTCAATCTAACGAAAACTCAATCTGAGAGCCGACTAACCAAATAAATTGAGCCGTCTTCCTAAACAATGGCGTAGCCAGCTTGAACAACTGCCCTGGGCTAAAAATGCTAAGCCCAGTAAAACTTAACCCAGCATAGCAAGGTTGAAGCTTAAAATTACTGGACATTGCTAGGCTGAACAACTGGCCTGGGCTAAAACTGCTGAGCCCAGTAAAACTTAGCCCAGCATAGCAAGGTTGAAGCCTAAAATTACTGGGCATTACTTGCTGGGTGAGGCCTAAAATTGCTAGGCATTGCTAGGCTTCACTGGGCTAGAACCCAGCAAAGCCCAGCCCTGACTACGCCTTTGTTCCTAAATATCTGACAATAGATGATTTTATTCGTCCCAAATAATCTTATGCCATCCGCTTACGATGCTATGGGGCCGAGCTACACCCGTGGGGAACAAAGTGAAGGGAGAAAATAACTCACTCTATGCAAATTAAATTTTCTCAAAAATTTATATTAAAAAAAAAGAAACTTCGTGTTGAAAAAAACAATCTGTTGACGTTGAATTTCGTTCGAAGAATATTTATAGCTTCAAGCAATAAGGTAGTGCTGAATATTTACTATAATACTTTCTATAAATAACCCTCACCATGTTTTTATCATCATATCCATATCAACAAAAAAAAGATATATTTTATTTTTTATTTTGTTCAAATATTAGAATTTCTAAACTCTTATTATTTTACTGCACGGTTATTAATATCATTGAGTTGTCTAATAAAATAATAATACAGTAAATAATTTATATACTCATCGGTATACTTTAAATAAAAAAAACGGAACATTGCATATTATTTAATTGAGGTAAGGTGAAAAATTTAAAAACACTAGGAGTAATTTGGAGGTGGAATTATGTGCGATTTAAGAATTATAAGGGTACTCATGTTAAATACAAGGATGCTATATGAACAAATAAAAGGATGTAATTTTTAATTAAATTAATTCTAATTCTAATTAACACTGATAATTTTCAGTAATTAAAGAGTTAGACATTGTTTACGACAAAAGGATGAAAAAATCTTTAAAATGTTAAGAATATTTTTAAAAAGATGGAAAATACAGGGGGTGAAAGGCAATTTTCTCCAACCAAACTAGGTTTATTTACAGCCTCCGCTCACCGAATTCACGTAGTATTTTACGTTACATGTCTCAATCCACATCTCCCTCTTCCTGCGCCTCCTCGATCGCTCCCGCGTCTACCCTTCGATCGAAGTCGCCCACTCTCTCCTTCGCCGCTCCACTGGCTTCCGATTCGAGGAGTCGTGGCTCCGGATTGCGAGCTCAAGAGTAGGGTTTGGGATTTTCAATCTACATGCCCATTTCCTCGTCTCCATGTCTGCGCCTGTTTCTAATTCGGCGTCCGCGGCGGCGCCGCCAGCGACCAAGATCTGCTTCAACTCCCAGTGCAAGGAAATCGTAGCGGATCACCAGCCGCCGAGGAAGAAGGGGTGGCGCCTCCGCTCCGGAGAGATCGCGGAGCTTTGCGGCCGCTGCTCGTACTGCCCTTCCCTTCTCTCTTGCTTGATTCCCCAATCCTTAAGCTTCCTTGCACTAGTTTACCCCATTTTTTTATTAAAAAAAG
Organism: Zingiber officinale; assembly: GCF_018446385.1. NCBI lineage: Eukaryota > Viridiplantae > Streptophyta > Magnoliopsida > Zingiberales > Zingiberaceae > Zingiber > Zingiber officinale. Next base: position 15,474,006 of record NC_056002.1, read on the forward strand.
TATTGTCTCCGTGTTAGCATAAATGGGTCGTTTTTTCATTCGAATTTGGGCCTTGAGGTGATCGGGTTTGGTTTTACAGCGAGCGATTGAGGCAGCTTCTGTTGTTCTCTCTAACGAATCTTCTATCCTTCCGTTCGGTCTATGTGATTCACGCTTGCTGAATGTGAGTTCTACTACTGCGACCGTGCGAATTACATGTTTGACTTTATTTTTTAAAATGCTTTTTTTTTTATGTTTAATACCGCATGAATTATCGTGGATAAAGATCTAAACGGATGCCTTTTTCTTCTTGGGATGAGTCATACATGATGTATATATATATATATATAGAAAAGAGTTCAATGTTTCTAATTTACTCTCCGATTAATTCGCCCCCGTATATTGAATCATATCTATTTGCTACTGTAGAAGTGCATTTGAGCAAGGTACTTTCTGCGAGACGTTTCATTCTGGTGTTACTGGTTGGAGAAACTGTGAGACATGCCGCAAGGTTAGAGAGGAACTCTGTTTTGATTCTAACTAGTTTTATTACCATGCTACTCATCTGTTCACATGAATGCAAAATCGCCCTTTGTGGCTGTGTTGTGTATACCTTATTAATTGTCCTATTTGCAGCGGTTGCATTGCGGGTGTATAGTGTCAGCTCAAACTTATATTTATCTTGACGCTGGAGGAGTTGAGTGCATTGCATGCGCCACTAAATCTCTTCCAAAGGTGAGCGGCAGAACTCACCCTCACTCTGTCAATGTCATGCAATACTTTCTCAGTTTGACCATCCTATTCTTCGACTAACAGCAGTATTAAATTAGTTGAGTGCATGACAGCATATCGTGGATTAAAACCTTCTTAGTCTTTATCTACAAATTATATTGTTTGGAACTTTTGTTGGTATAATTTTTTATTAGACATTATAATGGTATAGGAGCATGTAATGAAATTGAGAATTAGTGCGATTAACTGGGACACTCTGTAATGGTGTAATTGCTTCTGTCTGTTTTCACTTTAAAAGTGAAAGCCTTGAGATATATTTGTTAATTTGGTTAAATTGGTGTCATGTGATTCTATTCTATGTGCAGGTTACGATTTCATTCAGTTGTATTTAACTGAACCAAATTTGAGCTATTAACACTGTACTTTTATTTATTTATATTATGCTGATGTTTGTTCTAATTCCCTACCGCGATAGCTGCAAATATAGGTATCCATTAACAATTGTTTTAGATACATCACACTTTTGTCCACCTATTTGACTCCTTGATTTTCTTGCTACTAATATGTTTCTAGACACCAAATCAAATGTCTTCTCCTTCTATGCTTATGCAACATGTATCTGAAAGGAGAGATTCATCTGCTAAACCCTGGAAATCAGTTACCACTCCATTTTCTGGGCAATGGCGTCAAGCTCCACATATGTGGAATATGACAAATATGCAGTCTGATTTGCAACAAAGACTATCATATGAGTTTGACAGGCCTTGTAGCATTGAAAGGTTGACACCAGGGAGGCGACACTATATATCAGCACATGAAAAAAACTTTGAGCCTGAGAGAGTAATTTCTGGCAGCGTTAACAACATTTCACAAGATAGATACGCTCATGGGAACACAGGTTTGTACTCATTTCCTTCTTACAGCAAATACTAGAGTAAGCAATCCTAATATTTGTCAAACTCATGTCTTCTTGTAGGAGAAAATGATCCAAATTCTACAAGGAAACTGGTATCTATGGACCCTTCAACCAGTTCTGGATTTAAAATTGAAACAAAACCAAACCCATCTTCCAATTTGCATCCACTACCAATCAATTTGCAAACATCACCTGTCGCAAAAGAAGACTCATCTCTTGTTGTTGGACTACCTGTTCCCTTTTCATCATCACATGGAGCAAAAGGTCCAATTACTCTTCCAGCAAATCAGCCACTAGCTCAAGTAACTTCTCCATTATCAAGCCAGCTGTGCCCTCCGCATATCACTGAAGCTGGATTGCAAGTTCAAATGCGCAATGGAAGAACTAAAGGTGATGCCTTTCCACGAACACAATTACTTCCTCGATATTGGCCTACGATAACAGATCAAGATCTACAACAAATATCTGGAAGGTATCCTTCCATTTCTTTTATTCTTTGTTTGAAAGTTTTGGTTGCATTGTTCTTCTTACCTCGATTTTCCCATTTATGACGTTCCTCCCTTCCCATAACTTTTACTGGAAGTATTACTTGACTATTGCAAGTTCACAAACCATCATCACTCCCTTGTTTGAGAAGATGCTAACTGCTAGTGATGTTGCCCGGATTGGACGGCTTGTGTTACCCAAGAAATGTGCAGAGGTGACTCCTTCAGCTTTTAAATATTTAGTTTAGAAACTTCTGCAACACTATCCCTAAATTTTATGAATTAAGTATTCCTCCTTGTACTTCTAAAGTTAATATTGGCAAGAATGATTGATTTTTAAATGAAGGGTGAGATTGATTAAATCTGATAAGGATAGAGGAATGTGATTCTCACCAAGTGATTAAATTATCTATCCATATTGTTCACATGTTATCCACCTATTAATTGTCTTGGGATTGGATTATGAATATCCGAGTTACTGATCCATCAAATAGTTTGATTTACAAATTGTGCTCCATTGCTCTTTTGAAGTTAAGTGGTTATACATTTTGAGGAACTTTTGGATGATAGTAATTCTATGCCGGCTTCAACTTTGCATGGATTATACTGCATCTCTAGTCAACTTGTTGAGACTTACTACCTTGGTACTTGCAACTTAAATGCATTTGTAAAAAATGTTTCTTGTATGTCAACTATTTCATTCACATGAAGATTCTCATTTAGAGTACTATTTATATGTCTATCGTTCTGTGAGTCTTCTGATGGGTGATGTTTTTGCACAGGTATACTTCCCTACAATTTCTCAGCCTGAAGGACTTCCATTAAAAGTTCAGGATACAAGTGGAAGGAATTGGACATTCCAATTTCGATTTTGGCCTAACAACAACAGCAGGATGTATGTATTGGAAGGGGTTACTCCTTGTATTCAGGCAATGCAACTGCAAGCAGGTGACACAGGTATTGTTCAAGCTAAATTGCATGTTGACCAATCTTTTCTTTGCAAAACTTGCTAATAGATGCTTCCAAAAACTCTTCTCGATAATCAATGTCATTCCTTAAAATCAATGGATATACATATTTCTTTATTTGTCCTTTCCATTTGCCATGGGAATTTAATTCATTAGTTTAATTAACAGCTTTTACCACCAGTCATAAACAATTCTGACAGAGATATCAAGTAACAATTTGGAAGTTGTTTCTCTAAATGGTTTTAGTTTTTAGTTATATTGTTATTTTCACTTCTAATATGAAGGCTGTGCTGGTTATACATACAAGTGTAATTTTACAATTACATGTAGGGACATCTTTTCTGTGCGTTTGAAACTAAATGTGTTTCTGCAGTTACATTTAGTAGGATAGATCCAGAAGGAAAGCTTGTCATGGGATTTAGAAAGGCTTCTAGCAACTCTAATGAACAGGTTGGTTAGTCAAATATTGTCATTTCTTAAACATATTTGCTTGTCAAGGATTATCTAGGTTACAAAATGGAGAAATCCTGTGTTCTTTATGTATAAATATGTATAGACATTACCGATGTCTTCTATGCTCATAGAACCTTCCATTTAAATGTTTTGTCAATGCCTCAATTTGAATGATTTACATCTTGAAATCTTAATTCAGACTTTGTAAACTGCAGGATCCTAAAACACACAATTCTGGCAATGATTTGCCATCACCACCAGAAGGTAATGAGAAAAATGTTGTTTTCCCTCTAGATGTTTTTCAAATATAAAGTATCATATGATTGTTCGATTTGGTCAATGCAACAGATCAGTCTACCTGGCCTATACAAAAGGATGTGTCTATTTCCAGGTCACTTCCTGTTCCTAGCAAGAGGAAAGCCAAAACACTTGGCTCAAAGAATAAACGCCTTAGAATCGAAAATGAGGAATCCATGGATTTGAAACTAACATGGGAAGAGGCTCAAAAATTGCTCCATCCACCTCCAAATTCTTCTCCTAGCATTGTTGTTATTGAAGGCCATGAGTTTGAGGAATATGAGGTGAACAACTTAACGTATCCACCATGTTATAATTGCAATGCTGATATTTAACTTTTAAATCCTGTCATGAGGTTAACCATATTAGATTTTGAGGTTTTTATTCCCTGTCCCATTCTTTGGCTTCCTTGTTCATTTTACACGTTTAGTCATTTGTAACAATTTTTCCGTATGCCCACATTTATAATAGTCATGTAGTGAGTATCCATTGGGTGCATCTTTATCTGCTTAAGTGAGCCATTATCCAATCAGTGAAGTTTGTGTTCTTTAGCACTGTTTTGACGTGGCTCAAGTGCTACAGATAGTTTTAGTTAGATCACATGGATATTTCTCTTTTCCTAATTAATTCACCTTCTATCCAGTAAAACATAACTAACCTAGTCCAATCATTAAGTGCCTGACTCTGTCAGTTATGTCAGACATCTAACAGTCCGAGAAACAATACTATTAGATACATAAATGGCCAATAAGCAATACAACAATAGAGCATTTATCAAAATGCAATTAAACTAACCTAGTTTTCCCTCTTTCAGTTTCATCATTCACTCCTCCATTATACTAACTATGAGACTGAATTTGGCTTTTAATTTGCTATTTCAAAGGGGCTACTTTAATTACTCTCTTTCAGTGTTCGTTCTGATGCTTTTATTCATGACCTATTATATTATTTTCTGAAGCATTTTTGTTCCTTTTTATATGTTGTATCCTTTCCTTGATTTGATGGTATGAACATGTACTTAGACGATCAATAAATGCTCCAGTTAGGCGATGTGAAACTATGATAAATATGCACATCAAACAAGAAAGAGGAAGACAAAAAAAAAAAAATTTAGTTAACAACAATAACACTAGATAAAATTTATTTAAGTATAGATGATGATATAGTATGGGATAGAGCCTAATGACATAGACGAATCTATATAGCCGAGCACACATAGTGGGATAAGATTTGGTTGTTGTATCTTTTCCTTGTTTTGAGTTTTGGTATTTCATCACATTATATACTGTTGGCAATGTGAAATTATGATAAATACACATATCAAACCATGAAAAGGAAGAGCAACAATAAAACAAGATAAAATTTATTTAAGTACAGATGATGATATAGTAGGGGATAGAGCCCAATGACATAAAAGGATTCATCTAGCTGACTCCACCTAGTGGGATAAGGTTTGGTTGGTGTTGTTGTATCCTTTCCTTGTTTTGAGTTTTGGTATATCATCCATCACCTATTCAGTATGCAATTCCATCTTCATGCTTTGCAGATGTACTAATTCTTGTGCAGGGCAAAATAAAAACTCAATTCTTTGGCAATTATAGCAATTATTTTTTGGTTTAAACTCATTGTGCAATTACTGCTATAGCTTGATTACATTAACACTGATTTAATCTTAATACAGTACATTAACTAATTTTTTTAGCTGAACCTTCCATCGCATTTCTTTTCGAAGATAGTTCTGACAAATGTAAAGCATTTTGTTTTTTCCCCTCTTTTTAAGACTGCACTCCGCTTTTGTCGTGCTGAACTTAGACCTTCTTTAAACTTTTTGTCCTTGTTTACTATTTTGCATGAAACTATTTTTTTTTTTTTGTCTTGGACAGGAAGCACCTATACTCGGGAAGATGCCATACTTGACCTCAAATCAAGCTGGGTATTCTTTCTAGCACATTTTCCTCATTTTATACATAATGGTCATAAGTGGCTTTTAACATACCCTCAAACTGAGTGAATATGTTATAAGTTCAAAGTTTGTTGAAAAATAGTCTATATAAGAACTGAAACCCACTTGATGAATTGCTAATTGATTATTTGGATTAACAAAAGCCATGCAAATATGTTTGTCCCAAGCTTTTAAGAAATTGCCAACTCATGGGAAGCGGCGACCTAGGAGTTTAGTTCTCCGATTGAGTATTTGAATTGACAAAAGATCTATAAACAACCTTGTTCAACAGTGGCTGATACTAGCACTTTGTTCAAACCTAATCTGCTATTGCCAGAACAAATAGCAGATACCATATGGATCAGTTTGAAATTTGTCATTAGAATTCATGTTCCAGAATTTGTCTAAGCATAATTAATTAGCAACGTACTTTTGTTGATTCACCAGAAGGTTATGCACGTCAACTATTGTTCAATCCTCTTTAATTAACTGTTCATAACTTCTATCTTCCAATGTGTGCAGGTCAGCTTGCATTGCTGCTCAAGAATCAGGTGCGTCAAAATAATAATATCTTTTTTCGACAGGAAGGTTAATATCTTTTTTGACAGGAAGGTTGCACCTTCCAATTTGTCATCGTTAGATTTTTCATGCACATTAAAGAATATATTCTGCTAATTATTGTTAAGGTGTGTTTTGGTGCTGAGGTATGTAAGGCTAATTCTGTTTAACATTTCTGTAAGATAGTTCAATGTGTAGCAGGTGGTTCCAAGAGGGGCAAGGCAAAGGCACAGAAGGACAATGTTGAAGTGTCTGATCGTCTTGCTGCACTTGCGAGTCTTGCTATTGGCGAAAACCTTCCAGCATCCCAACCAACGACTAAGCATCCTCGGCACAAGCCTGGCTGTTCATGCATTGTTTGTATACAGCCTCCTAGCGGTAAGGGCCCCAAGCACAAGCCAGAGTGCAATTGCAACGTCTGCCTCACCGTGAGACGCAGGTTCAAAACGCTGCGCGAGAAGCGTCAGTCTGAAAAGGAACTTGAGATTTCAGAGAAGCAACCGCCATCAACCATCCCACCATCCGATGTTTTACCAGAAGCAAGGACTAATGATCCACGATCAACTGGTGCAAGCCCAAGTGATGAGATTCCCTCTCTGAAAGGAACCACAAATGTCGATACAGAAATATCCGCATCGCCGCCTCTCAAGATCACCCAGATTGACTTGAACATCCAGCCGGAGCGGGAGGAAGAACCATCAACCCTACAGCAAACTGTGACACTGGTACCCTACTGAGACTTACGGAGAAGATGGAAGTAACAAGGTGGTGAGACGATGCCAAACTAAAGTGAGGGATTGCCATAGCCAAGTAGGCAATTTCATGGCCAACATCAACGTCTCACAGTTTGCTTGCTGGTTTGCAAACTGATGTGCAGTGCTCAGGCAAGTTACATTAACGTATACATCAACCTCCTTTATTTAGTTTTTTCTTCTTACATAACTAATGGTAAGGAGCTTCATACTATTTTGTCCCGTGTAATCGTTAGCAACTGTGGGAAGGTCCTTTCATTTTAGTTTTTTTTTTCTGCGGTGGGATGGTTTGGAGGAAAAATTTCGTTCACTCCCTAGTTATTTCACAGTTGGCTATGAGTTAATTTTGTGATTTACCTTTCTTCTTCGTATAACTTGAAGACGGATTATAAGAAGAGTGATGAAGTCAGCGTAATCTATGATGCTACACTTTCATTTTAGTTTTTCCAGCCTTTTTCTTGTTATTTGGTTGTGATTTCTACTGGTGATTTCTACTGCAGAAGGAAATGAGATGAGGCCCATATAAGAAGAATAAAAGTTTTCTTAATTTTTTTTTCCAAAAAAAATCATATTAAATTCTTTAGAACATCAAAAGAAAGCATCCAAGCAAGTTAAAAAAAAAAAACTTGTCTATATAATTTTATATATTCACAATATAATTCGATTAGTTGTATTATTCACAAATAAAATAATCAAGCACAGCCGCGATTGATCATGTCCACGTACTGCTGCATCGATCGCTGGTGCTGAAGCCGCATCTCGTCGTTGAACTTCTTGATGAACTCCTCCACCCGCCGGTTGAGCTCCTCCTTCTCCAGCCACGAATCCCTCCGCAGCTCGGTCGCCGCCTGCAGAGATTTTATCTCCGACGACGCCTTCTCGGTCGTCGCCGCCTGCACGTTGTCGTCGTCGCGGGCGGTCCTCCGTGATCCGCCGCGGCCCTCCATGATCGCCAGCCAAATCGACTCCAGAGAGTCCGCCGGCGGCAGCCTCGGCTTCCGTCTCTTCCTCCGCGCCGCCTTATCTGTACACTAGATAATTACGATTGTGCCGCTGATCGGTGTTGGAAAAGAAAAATAATAAATAATGAATTACAAATGTTGGATTCGGATTTGCCGTTCCGCCGGTAGCCGAACGGGATCACAACCGGCAACTCCTCCGGCGATCCCATCGGCAACCTCTCCTCCTCCACCGGGTCCGCGTCCTTCCCCGCCCACGCGACCTCCTTCATCTCCTCCCCGCTCCACTCCACCGCCGCCCACCACGCATGCTCTGTCCCAAAATCCGATTCGAGGCTTAGGTCCGCCTCCACCGGAAGCTCCTCCGGCGATCCCGTCGGCAGCTCCGTCGGCCCACTCAACCTCTCCGCCTCCACCGAGTCCTCGTCCTTCCCCTCCCACGCGACCTCCTTCATCTCCTCCCCGCTCCACTCCACCGCCGCCCCCCGCGCGTGCTCTGTCCCAAAATCCGCCGCAGGATCCGACGGCAGCCGCATGAACAAGTCCAACGCCGCGATGGACAGGATGATGGCGTTGAGAAGGACGTAGATGTAGGGCGGCGTGAACCAGCCGGCCAGCCGTTCACCCACCTCGGTCGCCATCAGTCGTCGTCGTATGGAAGACAGTCCTCCATCTCCAAGTTGCACCGCTGCCGTCGCCACCACCACCGCTGAGGCGGCGAGCGCCACCTTGAGACGCAGCATATCCACTCTCTAATCAATATCTAGATTATTTAATTCTTAATTACGACTCCTCTTACTCTACTCTATTTAATTTATAGGTGGCAACACACGAGAATTGAAGAAGATTAAATAATGGATAGTAATCTCAGATTGATTTGAATCCATTAAGATTTACCATATCTGATATTATAATCACACGAATCACTAGCAAAATATAATATTTCCAAATTATTATTATTATGTTCTTTCTTTCTTCATCCTTCCTCCCTCTGTTTCTATCAGGAACTTGGCCATGCAGCGTAGGTGACGCCATGATCACCGTTGGCCACCTTTCGTCGCCGCCGTCGTTATCTGATGGATATTAATATTTATCTTTCGTTGCCGACTAACACTCTTTGTTTTTATACTTGCTTTCTACAATTAATTGAAGTAATTAATCGCAGCTAATAAAAATAAGTCAAAAATAAACTATACAACAGAATAATTATATTTTGTTGATTTATAATTTCTTTTTTTTTCTTTTTCGATATTAGGTCCCTGGTTCGCCTACTAAAATATTTGTCAGTAATTTATCGATTTATAATTCATTTAGTTTCATGTTGCATTATTTATAATTTTAGTAAATTATACGCTAAATTAGTTCCATCCAAAATAAGGAAATTAGATTTTAAGGTATGAATAGTAATTTAACTTATTTAAATTTATTATCCTTTTATTCTCATGCTACATTTTAAATTTTAGGAAATAAATTTAAAAACGACCCAAATTATTAGAATTATCAAAATAAATTTTTTATTAAAAAAAATCAAACTTACACTAATATATTTCTCATTCTCAAAATACGATAAAAGTATTTTATATTAAAAAACTAAAATACCATACATAATTAAGTATTTTATATTAAAAAATCTTTATCAATTTGATTAAAAAAAATAAACTTAATCAAAATCACATTAAAACTATTATAGCAACTATTTTTTAAAAAAAAATAATCATGTTGTTGAAATGATTCTGATCAAGTGATAAAAGAAATTTATAAAAAGCTTTATATATAATTTTTTTTAACTAAATAAAAATAATTATTTTAACACACCGCATATTAAAAAATAATGTTGGAATAAAAATAATTTCAGAATGAGAAACATGCTGAAATGCTATTTTATATTATTAAAAACGAGGGGTATGGTTCATAATATAATTGTGATTAGTCGTAATTTGGTTATGATTCCTTCTTAGGATCATCTTCTCATTTAGGTTATAATTAAGTTAGGGTGGACGGTTAGAGTCCGCTTGAAGGCCACTCCCGCTCGATGCCTTGCAGCCCGACCATCCGCCCATCGCGGGCAACTTCCGGACAGCTTTCAGCTATCAATGTCAATCCAAATTATAATCTGGATGGAAAGATAAATCTAAAATAAAATTATAATCAATTATAACTGAATCACTACCACAACCCAACTATAATAATATGGATTATCCTCTCTCTAGTCCAAAAATCCTCTCTCAAGATTTTATCGTGTGGCTTTCGAAATTTATAATTTCAAAAATATTCAAAACCACGTAGGCCTCCTCTTTTTCCGACACGGCATTCATCAACTAAACCACGAACGTTTGACGTGTGAAGACTAAACAAGAAGAAGAATAAAAGTCAATGCAGTAAACGCGTTGAATACGTTACAGATTTGCATGGCTCGGCGCTCTTAAATTCGTCGTCAACTATTTTTAGATTACATGCAGGAACCGACCGACCGACCCTGATTTAATTTTGCATTTCTTTATTTGTTCATTTGTAGTAGACACAACAAGACAAAATTAGCATTAAATTTCCTCTAATAATAGTTCAAAAGGAATAAAATAGCCATCCCTGCAAACCAAACGCACCATTATTCCTCTATAACTAATTAAGTCTCTCAATCTATAACTATTTAGATTACATGTGAAGAACAAAATTTTTATAGACCACACAATAATAACTTCTATTTACAGGATTTGAAGTAAACAGACATTGATCTTCATTTGTGATCTTTGTTACCCACTGATCTACAATTGTTTTCGATACAATCTATGAGGATCTGAAAGATTCATTGTCATGGATACTATTTTGACTGTTAGTTGTCGTCCTCCGGTTTGGATGGGAATCGCGAGAGCACTGCATCAAAAAAACAGAAAAAAAAATTGTTGGATGTTGTAAATAATAAGATTATGATGCGTAAAGAAAGAACTTTGTCAAACTAGAGGAAGCGATTCGTTAACTTGATACGCTCAATTGAATGGTCAAATGATCTAGTTGGAAGGACTTTAAGTCTCTAGCAGGAAGGATGCAAGATCTAACATACAGTTTATTTTTATGCAATGGTAAAATTATTGTCGTATGACCTCGATATCATGGATTCGACACCAAACTTGTAGGTAAACTAATATCAATAACATGTGACAAAAAACTTCCAGGTAAACCAATACGTCTATGAAAACAATTCATGAACTAACGCATATAAGATTGTTTCAGTGAGATACTGCATTGACAATTACTTTGAATATAAGAGAGAAGCAAAACAGGAAAGGGGCATCTCAAGTTTCAGCATCTCGTCTTTATCTTGTAAAATGTATCTCGTAAATCTCTCCGGAAATAATAAATACAAAATGTCTAAAATCCTTACAGAAATATCAAGCCAAGTGACTTTGATAACTATAAAAAAAAAACATGAAACATTTCATTCAAATTATAAGATATTTGGTACTCAAGCTTGCTGCAATCAAAGCGATAGAAGTGCAAAATATCAGTTTGGAGCAGGTCTCATGCATGTTACACGGAACCTTAAAACATATCCAACATGAAAAAAAAAATCTATTTCGAGGTTAGTGCTTTCACTTAGTGACCATGTTCTCAAAACCTTAGGAATGTGGGAAAGAATTCAGCCATTATAAACTAATAGACTTCTTACCATTTTAATCTTGTTTGAGAAACACATCAGTCAATGTCTTTAACATCTGCTTCTATGTCAACAACCACGGTAGAAGAGGTCTTACCTGCAGTTGTTAAAAATTCTAATGGTAATATCACAATTTTAGCAAATGTTCTATGAACAAAGGAACTCTACAAAACAGCTCACTAGCCAAAGCGGAATAAACATCAGAAAGTAATCCGACATAATAAACAGTCGGTACAAAACAAACTGCAGCTATGAAACATTAACTATATACCTTTCTCCTTTCGGGGTGAGAACCCATTGAAGGCTTGTCTATAACCTGTCGAACGGTCAGACGTGAATCCTGAAGGCTCTCTTATAAATATGTTACCCTGAACTGCAATCACAGATATCAGAGAAAAAGCTTGTCTTAGCTTCCTAAATCATGCACAAAGACACTTCAATGGACGACCAGTAGACAAAACTCACTTTATTCATCTAAAGAAACCATAAAATTAACAATCAATGGCTAATTCATATTTTCATCCAGGAAAAACTTTCAAAAGGATTCTGACTATACTCCCTACAAGTGCTTCCAATTATTAATTTTAAAAGCCATTATTTCTAAATCTTGCAATTCTACCCAATTATTCAGGTTATGAGGATATTTTTAAATCCTGCAATTGTCACCAATTATTAATGTTACAAGATAATTGACTGTAATTGTTTCTGTAATAACTGATGCAATTGGGTAGTATACAAATGTGGGTGACTGATGGATGGCTAGCATATGACCTAAACGGCCACACCATATTTGAAACTAGAAGTTCATGTATGGTACTTAAGTTACATAATCTATAAGTGACTCTCCTCGGTCATGAGCAACATATGAACCCAGCTGGCAGAAAAATCATAGCTGAGTAGAGCCGATAAAACACATGCCATAAGGTCAAAAAATAAACATCATATTAGTAGATAGGAAGAAAACTAACAAGAAAATATATGATTTGCAATTTAAAAGGCATTCTAAAGGGATGTCTTTTCTGCAAAAACTAGATTTGTTGAATAACTAGCTCAAGGCAGAAAAGAGAAAACAGAATCTCCGTCATGATAGAAAAATCAATCACACGAATAAGGCTTTAAAATCAAGATAGTAAAGTACCAGAGAATGGTTGACTACAAAATGGGCACAGTTGTGGGCCATCTTTAGTAGCCGACCTAGAAGAAAACACATTGTACTTTAGCCACTATGTCAGATTAATGACAAAGTAGAGAACCATGGGTCCATCGGCATGCTTACTTCAGAATCTGAAATTCATTTCCACAGTTGGGACACTGCATGTGGAAGTGGAAAGATGTAAATCAACTTCTGGACAGACTTCAAAAAATTGAACTATGGAGTGTTTAAAAAAAGTCAAAACTTAAAAGCTTAAACTCTACAAAGGGAAAAAGATAGAAGTCCTACATGTTGACACCTTAATAAATCACTAATAGTTTCAGTGTTCAAGCTATTCAAAACAACTTTACAAGTAATTGAATGCATACACATATTATGAATATATATGACAATATAGTGACCGAATGACATTTTTTTATTTATCTAATATATCGGCAAGGTAACAGAGTGGAGAGTTTTACAAAGACTTTTAGTTAACTGAATATACTCACATTGCTCTGAACTATGTTGCGTCCAGCGAACCAGAGGAAAGCGGCCAAACCTATGATAGGTAACAAAACTGCAAGAAGCTGTTGGCATGAACCAATTCAGTCATACATTCAGAAACTTGAAATCAGATATAAAAGATTCACCAGATAAAATGAAGAGACAAGTAAAATGTCATAGGTCTTCATTGAAATTAGTCTTCCTGTTAAGCTTTATAAAGCATGTTTTTAACCGGTCCAATATACAGATAAAAGGGGGGGGAGGGGAAATGATTGAATGTCCTGCTAAACATCTCTAGGTAGAAGGTAGGTTTACTAGAATATCAAATAACAAGCAACTTCATTTAGGTATCATATCCCAGCAGTTCATTTGATAAAAAGTCATGTCTCGCTATCAGTTATCCAAAATTTTCAATAAATCTGGGTCCAAGAAGACTCAAAGTCCCCCAGCTTTTACAAGCATGTAACAAGAAACACATCATCTCAGAACATAATAACAAACTTAGATTAAGGTACCACTTTTTAAATCCAGGAATCTCTGGATCACATTTTATTATCAATTATCCAAAAATCTGAGTCACTGGTTACAACACTGGTCAGAAATAAAGTTCATCTATTCTTACTCATTTTTCATCAAGGAAACTTCTTAATTTGACAATCACATTACCTATCAAACCATGTTCACCAAAAGAAACCCAAAAATGAGAACTAAAGATTTACCACACTGAATGTAGATAAGATGATAGTTGTTGTACTTAATTGGAGGTCAACTTTTTGCTGAGAATAAACGAGAGGAGTATCTAATGCTAGAGTAAATTGATTGCCAGTATCTTACTTATTTCCTATCTCCTAATACAAAATTTTCCTATCTCAATCTATAGTTGCTTGCATAGAGCTCAATGGAAGAATAAAATTCATGTAATCGACACTTAACTCACTCCATAGTCAAGATGAATAGTTCTTATTTCTGGATGATAAAATCAGTCATGAATATAGTAGATACAGAGTGCCAAATTGGATTAAATATCAATACAACTACATGATAGGGAAACTAATAGAACAAGAACCAGACGAAACCCTAGTCACCCAAAAAAGGAGAAGGTACTTACCCAGATGGAAACGATAGCATCCAAGATCCAACCAAGCCGCCCAGTCACGGTAAGGTATGTCAGCCCAATAGCCAAAACCAGATTGCCCAACACCCTTGTGGTGGAGCTCCTGTCCCATCCACCGCCACCGCCGCCGTCGTTGAAACCAAACCCCTGGTTAGCTCTAAAGAAGCGTCCTTTACTCACCAAGCTCCAATCTTTCAAGTACCCTCCGGAAAATGGAAACTCCTGCCGCTTATGCTTCACGAAGCGCGCATTCCTACGCAGATAAATACTCTTCTGCTTCCGCAGCGAGCAAACGACAGGGCGCTGGAGAAACCTTGGTGAAAACCGGCATCTTTGGAAGCGAAGACCGTGAGCGGAGCTCCTGGAAATTGGGGGAGAAAGGGGGGAACCTAGAAGAAAGGCCATGATTGACAGATCATTCGTAAGCAAGTGGGGAGGAAGAAGGATCAAAGGTAAATGGATAGGGTCGGACTAATCTTGTTCGGTCTCTGTCGACGAGGCTCGCCAGAGAACTGGATTACACCAAATCGGACGGTTGAAAAGCGACCTTCTTCAAAGATAAAGCTGAGGAGATAGAAACGGTTTTCAAATTCCAGCGAATAATTTTTGTTTATGAAGAAAATTATGGAAAAATCTTGAAAAATTAAACTCTTTTTGATCGCCATTAACTAGGCGACTAAATCATGAATCAATCCCAATTTTCTTTTTCTCAAATTAAAGAAGTTCGTGATTGATTCTTCAATTCCCACAGAAAACAGAGCACGAATCATTCAATCGTCTGCCACCGGGGCAAAGATGCAGCGACTGCAATCGGCGGCCACCAGCGACGAAGTCCGGTACTCGTCCTCGCCGCCCACCATCGGCATCGGCACCCCCACTTTCGCCGTGCTCCTGAAGTCCGGCCGGTACGTCCGCCCCAGCACCCCTTCGACCTCCGGCGATAGCCCGTAGAAACTAAACTGCACCTCGAGGTGCGCGAAGCAGTCGCCGGAGGGTATCCCGTACCCGTGCACCTTATCGTCCTCCGCGGTAACCGGAACAACGTTCACCATCACCTCCGCCACCTCGC
This sequence comes from Zingiber officinale, assembly GCF_018446385.1. Taxonomy (NCBI): domain Eukaryota; kingdom Viridiplantae; phylum Streptophyta; class Magnoliopsida; order Zingiberales; family Zingiberaceae; genus Zingiber; species Zingiber officinale. Next base: position 15,489,521 of record NC_056002.1, read on the forward strand.
CGACCGCCACCGCGACGCTGTTCCGGCTCCCGGTCCTCTCCACCGTTAGCGTTCCGTCGGGCGACCTCCACGTGGAGAGGTGGCCTACGGGGAGGTGGAAGGGCTCGCCGTCGAGGGCGAAGGCGAGGTGGTCAACGTCATCGGTCCAGTGAGCGGTTGGCGTGGCTGAGATGGTGAGTGCGTGACGGCCGTGCAGGAGGCCGAGGGCGCGGATCCAGGTGAAATCGCGGGGGCGGCCGGCGGGGCGGAGGCCGACGAAGCGAGCGTTGATGTGGAGGTGGATGTCGGAGACGAGCGCGAAGTTGTGATCTTTCTCGCCGTGGAAGAAGAAGATGGCGCCGTCACGGCCGACGAAACGAGGGTCGTAGCAACCGGAGCCAACGCCGTTGCAGTTCGGCTTGCGCCCTGAAAATTATTATTTAACTATTAGTTCGCTCTTTTTTTAAAAAAATAAATAGGGTAAAAATTGCCCTTCATTTCAAAATAACCTCAATTTTTTTTTAAAAAAAAAATAAATCAAGATGCCTACTCAATTGTTCTTATAATTTTCACGTGAATTTACAAAAAAGAAAAAAAAACAAAATCATTTAGAATTCCTACTACAAACCGACCTCGGCAAGTAGTTTCGCATTTGGGAGAGTTGCAGTCCAAGAAACAAGCTCTAGCTCTGGGATCCTCTGGCCTCACTTCCGGGCACTCCCTCGGACAAGAGATCAGCCGGAGGAAGCAAGGACTCGCTCTGTTTCTGCACGTTAATCGACTGATCTCTCCCGAAACCTCAGCAACTTCCGCGCCATAAACATTATTCAAAATTGAACATAGCAGCAGCAGCAATGACGACAACAACAACTCCTTGCATGACCCAGTTTTAATCATCATCATCACCATCATCATCATGATCTTCTTCTTCTCGCCCTCCTCCTCCTCACACTCGTGTGTTCGATACAAGATATATATACATATAAATATACATCACTTTGCTGGAGTCCCAAGTCTCTGTATCCATTCAAGTAAACGAGAATGATTTTAATACAAACTCACAAATCTAGTTTCAGACTACCAGTAACGTGGGCAGCTTTTTTTTTTTTTTTTTTTATAGTTTTGGGTGCTGAAAAGTCAATGTGAGGATGAGAACCTGATCGGTGGTATCAGTTTCAGTAACATGGAGAGAACTTTGTTTCTTTCACTATGACAATGTCAAAAGTCAACTATCAAATTAAAGATCATTGGGAAATAAATAAGTCAGGTTTTACAATTAGAAGCACTTGCAAATGGAAGTTCTGTGAAGGAACCTCTATAGAATTCTATATGAAGAGAATTCTTTTTTTAATTGTCGAATATTCAGATATAGCATGTAATCGCAATCGAGTTCAAATAGTTAGGACAAACACAACTTGCGAATGAAATTTGACTTTCCATGCCAATTTGCCAATCTAATCAAAAAAACAAGCACATGGATGCAATTAAATCTCTGTCATTGATGTTTCATAAGCTAAATAATCTCATCATATTGAAAATATATTACAAATTGAAACAAAGGAAAAGATGGAATGGGAAACAAATGATAAAGATCTCTCGAGCTTAATTTGAAAATTGTGCAGCAGCAAGCAAACACAAAAAAATGATACTAACTTTTCATCTTCCTCTAGGGTTTACAAGCTGAGAGAATACTGCACTTGTGGTAGCATCTTCAGGGATGTCAACGGTGCTGGCATTTACTCCCTCAGCCATGCTCAAGCTACTAGGATCAAGCGGTTCCATGTGTGGTAGGAGGATACCAGAAATGCTCCTTATGCTGTTATCATCGGGGTCGGCAAGTGAGGAAGTCTCCTCGAGCTGGAGAGCATACTCGAGGTTCCATAAGACATCGCCCATTGACGGCCTGTCGACTCCCTGATCTGCCAAGCATTTTTCAGCTGCGTCGCCGTATTTCTTGAGTGAAGCTGGATTGATTTTCCCTGCCAATGCTGGATCTAGAATCTTTTCGAGCATGCCTTTCTTCTGCCATGCCATTGCCCACTCCGCGATGTTCACTTGTTCCCTTGGCAGAACAGGGTTGAGTGCTGGCCTCGCGCAGAGAACTTCCATCAGCACGACCCCGAAGGAGTACACATCTGACTTCTCAGTGAGCTGCTGCCGCCGGAAGTATTCAGGATCGAGGTAACCAAAGCTCCCTTTCACTGCAGTGCTAACATGGGTCTGATCAATCGCAGGACCAGCCTTTGAGAGGCCGAAATCTGCCACCTTCGCGACAAAATTCTCATCCAAAAGGATGTTTGTTGTCTTCACGTCACGGTGGATGATGCTCTGAGCTGCACCAGTGTGAAGGTAATGCAACCCTCGTGCAGCACCAATGCAGATCTCAAGCCGTTGTCTCCACGAGAGGGACTGAAGGTTGGTGCCGTAAAGATGACTCCTTAAAGGCCCATTTGCCATGTATTCGTAGACCAGTATCATTTCGGAGCGCTCATCACAATAGCCAATGAGCGAGACAAGGTGGCGATGGCGGAGCTTGGACAGCATCTCAATCTCAGTCTGGAACTCAGCTATACCTTGCTCAGACCTAGGATTTCCTCGCTTGACAGCTACCCTAGTACCATCTTCCAACGTCCCCTTGTAGACTTTTCCGAACCCACCCACTCCAAGAAGCAAGCTCTCATCAAACCTGTTGGTGGCATCAAAGATCTCCTGGAACATGAAAACCCGGCCAAGGTTTGTAGAAGCCAAAGATATACAACTTGCTGTTCCGCTCTTATGAGAAGTTGTGGAGACTTTACTGATGGAGTGGGAATTCCCATAAAAGGGAAGTGGTAGCCATGGTTGATTATTGGAGCTAGCTTTTCTTCTTCGAATGACGAAACAGAAGTAGCACAAAATTGCAGCAGAGATGCCAATCAACGAGCCCAACACGACTCCAATTACCAAACCCAACTTATTCTTCGATGACAATGAATCAGGTAGAAGATCTTTAACGGCACTGGTTCCATCCAAGCTTTTAGCATCGTTGCTAATCTTCATGAACTCCAAACCATTAAGAATAGCATTACTGAAATCAGCCATTGTATCCGGACCCACACTGACGGTCATAGTGTTCGAACCATTTGAGTTTGCAACAAAATCCTTGTAGTATGGCACAGACAAGTCACTTTTCAGTGACGATAAATCAAGGCTGGCAATGGCAATGTCGGAATTGACATACACATTGAACACTAGTGTGTTCAGAGCCTTGCTAACAATATCACAGAAATGGAGACGGATCAAGTATTGGAAGCTCGGATCGACTGAGAAGACCCAGGTGATGTTGAAATTCAAATCTGTGACATTCGGATCCCCCATTGCTTCTGCGGTGGCATAAACCCACCTCGGAGCTGTCTCAATTGTGACTCCATCAGGGTAATTTATACTGTCAAGTTCGGCAGACACCTTCACTGCCGAGCTGTTCACATGGAGGTATTTGGCATCATTTTCCCAAGTCCTCCCAAGGGAGTCATTCAATGGAGTGAGAAGAGGGCCGCCCATGTTCAACCGATACATGGTTTCAAGGCCAAGAGCAGAGATGCCACTGAAAGGAGCATTAGGCACTGCAAGGGCCTGGTCATAGATCAGGCCATCAGGAGCAGAGATGACTTCGATCCCGTTCACAAACGAGATGGAGCCGTTGGCGGGGATGAAAGTGAGGGCCAACGAATCAGAGGTCACATTCACCAAGTACTCCTTGAACATGTAGGTGCTGTTGGAGTTCTTGAAGGTGAAGTTGTTCATGAGGACAAACTCATCTGTCACCACTGTCAAAGGAGCAGAGACCAAGTCATGGCCGGAATTCGGAATCGGATAGAAGTAAAGGCGGATCCAGTGGCGGCCCTCCTGCCGGATATCGAAATTGTAGTGCGCCGGCTGGGTGAAGAAGCGAAGAGATTGGTAAATCGGGGAAGGGAGAGCAGAATTGGAGGAGGAGGAGGAGAAGACGCCATCGGCGGAGGTTCCTAAGGAAAAGGCTGATTCTTGAGAATCGGGAAGGAAAACTTGGCCTTGGAATGACACATTCTGAGAAGCTCCACAAGCAAGGAGATAGTTATCAATCGGAGCAAACGCCGCAAAGGAAGCATCAAGAATAAAAAAGGCAGGGATCGCAAGGAGCAAACAGATCAACCTCATACTTGTAAGAACCCTAATTTCCCTGCTCCTAGAACAAAATGCGATTGCGCATGCTACCAAACCCCGCCAGAAAAGTAAATCAACCGTAGCTCACTCCACAGATCTCTACTCTACTCCTGAAAACTAACATCAAGCAAGCAAAACGAGCGCCTAGTGAGTAAAAACTGACGTCAAGCTTCCAAAAAAACTTTATATTCGTAGATCGCTCCGGGGAAGACGGAGAACTGACCTGGAGCTCAATGCGGAAAAATCTTCTCCTCCCTCTCCCTCCAAGGTCGTAACTTCTAGCTGCGTAGTGATCCGGGAACTGTTCCGGAGGGAAAATGCGGCGAAGAACGGCGGTCTGAGGAGGATCGAGGGAGGGTTTTCTCTTGCTGTCTGCTGCCCTTTTTGTTTGCGGTATCAGATCAGTGGGGAGGCCTTTTGATCTACCCAAAAACAGCGCCTTTCCAGGCTGGGGAAGTAATCGGATGAGGCTGTCGCCACCTACTCGGAGGACCCACTTCGATCATCGATCATCTCTCGCTCGCTCGCTCGCTGTTCTCCACTTGATTTTGAGGCGAATAAAAAAGCAATTTTGCAGCAGGCTAAGCGACAGAGAGAGCACGGCGTAAGGCATTCAAAGGAAGCAGATGAAGCAATGAGCAACTTGGACAATGATAGCAATGATATTACGAGGTTAGTTAGTTTATAGTGGACTGTATATCCGTAAAAATAATAATAATAGCAATAATAGTAGCTAGTAAGTAAACATCATCAAATCTTTACACTACTACTTGCTACCCTTAGCATTTCTTCTCCATTCGTCATCAAGGGAATCTCGCTCATTTTCAACGGCGCATTGACGATTTGCATAACGATCAAACTTAAAATAGACACGAGGACACATGAAACAGTGTCTGTAGTAAGGAGATACATCTTAACGCTGTGTTTGGATTGTGTGAGCGAAGATTTATTAAGGGAGAGAAAGAGAAGGAAAGGGAGAAAAAAATAAAATATTTATATTCTATTTATTTGAAAAGGAAGGAACATTTATTAACATAACATATGTTATTATGTTTATAAAGAAAATGAGGATAATAAAATTAAATATATAAAATTATAAATTATTTTTATTTTTATTAAAGACTTCCATGTTCAAGTATTTAATATATCTAGTATATATTTATTAGTTAAGATTTACGTATTTAAGTAAATGTATCTTATTTATTAAAATTCACGTCGACATCAGTATCAATGTCAGCGTCGAAATCGACATCGACATTAAAATCGGCATTGAAATTGACATCGGTGTCTACGTTGAAGTTGACATCAACAAAATGCGAACGTCGAGCGGTGCAAATTAGACGGGCCGAATATTTTTAATCATGATATAAAGAATACCTAAAATAATAATTTTCTTAAATCATATGTAAAAAATTCTTTCATTTTATAAGTAAAAGGTTAAAATTTAGGTGGTCCGAGTATCTTTCATTTTACCTTTCCGTATTTTTATTTTCCATAGCTCACTTTCATCCCGACGAGATTTCTTTTTTTTTTTTCCTTTCTTTTCATCCCTTTTTACCCGCTTCTCAAACAGTGCGTAAGTGTTCTCAAACCAAACTTGGGCTCATTTAGCTCATTCGGATAGTTCGTTTACCTTTGGCTTGAGTACCCAACCAAAAGAAATGCAAAAGAAATCCATACATTCAGGCGACCATCACCCCACCACCATGGCACCATATATATTATTGGGCAAAATCTTGGGCAATGTGAATGAAATCCCAGCTGTTGTGGTCTGTCTCAGTATAGCATGTGGTCGGTTGCCTCTCTGCTATGTTTTCTTTGCTTTTTCCCACCACGAGAGGCTAAATTTATGGGGGGATTGCTTCATAATTAAGTTGTAAGCTATCGCCATCTTGCTTTATGTCTATGTTATCTTCTTTCTCTATCTTTCCTGAGAAAAGGAGAAAGTGAAAAAAGAAACAGAGCTATTTGTATATTTACACGGTTAAAATCAAGTAACAAATTTTAGGAGAAAAAACTTTTATTTTTAAGTATAAATTATAACTGTTATAATATGATCAGAATTAAAATATTTATTATAAATTATAATTGTTATGTCAATAATAATAATAATAATAATAATAATAATATATTTTAAAAAATAAAATGAGATGGAATTGAAGATTACTTTTAGATATACGAAAACAGAATGCACTTTTATTATTCCAATAACGAAAGGGCAACTTTTTGAAAAGATTTTTTCTTTTTTCCAAAAATGAATTAATTCGACGGGGACCAACCACCGTCGTATTGATTTGACGTTTTACATGATTTAACGAATTACAAGTTGAATTCCGTTGTGCATGATTTGATGTGTGCATGTGAGGATCTGGCCCCTCTGCCTCTTGGCTTTTTCTTCTTCGGTTCTTCTCCTCTCACGCCACAGCTTTTATTCAACCACACATATAAAAATAATAAATTAAATTAGATCAATTTTAAAATTTAAAATTATGATAAATTTAAAGAAGGATTACTGGAATTTGGATGGGCGACTTGAAAATTTTGCCTCGGTTTCTTCTAAACTATAATGTACTTGTTTAGATGGGAAACCTACTTTTCAGGCAAATGTTGTGACAGCCTGCGTTGTGACAAGGACTGGGATTTAATTTTATTGAAATTAGAGAGTTAAAGTCAACATCTAGAATGTAAATGAGAAAGACAGCTTCCAGCCATACCTTAATTTTTTTAATGTATTTATCTCTCTTCGTATCCTTAAAAATAGTGATTAACAACATAAGATGTTATCATCATAAGATTTGGATCCCTACTAGTCACTATTCTAAGGATTAATAGTCGTCCGTGATTTACCTCCTCTGTATTAATCCTAAAAAAGATTGACGAAGGTGCTGGGACAAGCGTATTCATTTTTTACCATCGTGATCTTAGGGACTGAATAAAATATTTTCTTATAATTTATTTGTATCTTATTATAAAGCCAATAATATTGAAGCATTTAAAATGAATTATATTATTTTTTACTCTAATAGATCCATCCAGTAGAGTGATAGCATGATAGAGTTTAAAGTCGTATAGAAATAATTAGTGTTGAATGACTTCACGAGTACTCGAGTAGTATCTATCTCTATAAATGGTTTCCTTTTCCATCTCGATCTCCTTAATTAGGGATGACAATTTCATCCGAACCCAATGGAGGATCCGACATCCGACCCGAATGGAGGAGGGTATGGAGGGACTATCAATAACCGATACCCGACCCGAATACTCGATTAAATAATATATATACATATATAAAAGAAAATTTTCTTTTGCTAAAATCAACTTACTATTTTTTTTGTTGATATTAGTAGGCCTATATAGATGTTTAATCTATTTTTTTAATTTTATATATATATATATATATATATATATATATATATATAGGATGTTAATTTTAATATGTTTTTGTTGAATGATAATAGCTCGATAGAAAGAAGAAAAATTACACGTATAGAATATATCCGGTCCTTTAATGGGTATGGGTATACCCATTGGATATCCTATATCCGATAGATATGAATACGGAGGATATAGAATCCGACCTGAATCCGACTCATTGTCATCCCTATCCTTAACTACTTCGATATTCTCACATTACATCGAATATAAGAATATTTTCTATTTAAAACACAAACAAGAAGATTAAACTTCTCAACAATATGCGAGAATATTATTAAAGAAAAATATCAAAAGAATAATTCATTCTTTGAGAAACTATTATGATATACTTTTCCTTAATGAATAAAATGTCAAGCTAAAAAAGGGGTGACAATGCAATTGGGGGATAAGGGATAGAGTTCATAAAGATGACTCGAAATACATCCTCGGATATGGGAACTACAAGAACACCTCAAAATACAATGAATGAACAAAGAAGATAAGAATGCAAGCTATCGCTTGATCATTGCTGTAATCTCAGTTCATCTAACAATTAACGCATGTTGACCGGGGTTTCATATGCTTGACGACATTGCAGCTCTCATAGCACCGTGTGTCGCCTCGCGCTTCATTTCTACAGCTTTTCCGCTCCCCCGGAAGTATGCATACACTTCCTGCAGGAAATGTGCGAAAACACCATTTGGATTAGTCACACTGCAGCAGGAATCATGCCTCGTTTGCCATGCTTGGGCGGAAACAGGTACAGAAGAAAACTTCTATACTTGGAAAGAAAGAAGTGGAAGGAGAAAGGAATACAATTCCACCTAATTCTTCTAAATTGGAAAGAGATTAAGTTTAGGCATCTATTGAATATCCAAGTAAGCAAGATAACATTTTCAATTCCTTCTCTACTTCATTTCCCTCCTAATTTCTCCTCTCCAAGTAAACACAGAAAACAAAAAGTATATTCCAGATACTGGGCAAAAACATGATGTTTGTATTTTGTAGAGAGAAAGGCTTGCTGAATCAATGTAACTTTGAAATTTATAATATTAAATTGGAGAGTAAATTGACGAAAATGGAAATTTCATGGGTATGAAAGTGACCTGTATAACCCAGACACTGAGCAGTGATTCAACAGTGAACAATCCAAAGCCGATAAAATAGAAGATCTACAAGAAAAATAATCTACAGTGAGGAAAGCAAATTGGCAAAGGGAAAAGAGAGACATTTGCTGGAAATTTGATAATGATATGTACAACAAGGTTAATACGAATTCTGACTAAATCTTCTGGTTCAAATTAACAGTTAAATGCATGCATTTAATGCTAATCTGGAACTTACCCCAGCAACAGCATGTACACTAGCAATATCTATAGCTGGAAGAATGCCACTGTTATAGGAAAACTGAAGTTAGCGAATCATTGAAACTAAACTTGAAAACAAATATTTGGAGGCTTTAGCTGTGGTGACAAAACAAGAACAAAAAAAGATGCAGTAGTATCCTTCAGATGTTCTGATTTTGTAATAGGAATTTAGGTTAAGGTGCAAAACCACATTAGATTTTATAGTAAGGTGAGTATTCTAAAAGAAATTTGTCAATAAGGAACTGTTAGATTTGATGTAATCTCGGATTAATCAGAAATATGGTTCACAATTTCAAACCACATTAAGAATCTTTCAATATATAATAAACATAGAATCTTACGCCAATGATTTCCCATGGAAAATAATTGGAGGAGCCACAGCTGAATATATAACAAAGCCAAGGTGAAGCTGTACACACTAAGAATCAGTGAGGCCTCTGATGTTTCTTTATCAAAAAAATCACCAAGAAATCTGAAACCCATGACATACCAAGTAAAACAGGAAAAACCATCCGTAGTTCAAAGCACTATCAGTCCTGCAAAATCAGAATGCAAGATCATATGACTACATAAAGTTAATGTTTACAAAATCCTAGTTGCAATTCATGGCTTCAAAATGATGTACAGGCTCTAATACCTCATGGCGCGATAAAGAGGCCGATACCACAGGACATATGCACCTGGAACCCCAGAGATGAAGTAAATGATGGAAAGGAGCCAGATCTTGACACCTGAAAAACAAAGAGCGATCTTTATTGAGATATAACAAATGCTCACTAAAATCTTTAATATAGTAAAAACAGTGATTCACATGATGAGTATCAGAGCTGAAGGCGAAATGACTGATGTTCTATGTTAAGACAAAATACACTAAATACTATATTAAATATGAAACACGAAAAGACAATCGATGACAAACTCTAACTCTTATCTGGATACCTTCTCCCACTATCCATGCTGCTGTTACTGCTATGATATTCCAAAAAAGACATCCAGCTAAACCTGCAGTTAGAAATTGATCAAGATATGAATCAAGGATTAAGAGAAGAAGGTCGAAGACCTAAACATAAATGTCAGAGATGCTTTTCCCCACACTCCATTGAACTATAACACAGATGCATTACTAGTTAGCGAATTTTACAACTTTCTTTATAGAATCATCAGAACAAAGAATCAAGAAATGTACATTCAACCACAGGAAAAGTCAATTTTCATACTATTGCTCTGTCATCACCTCTATGTCGTTCAAATATGCATTCATAAGTCATCCATAACAAGGTGATATTACACTGACACATGCATGCAAATCAGTGACCATATATTTGATTCTCATAATTGCTGCAAATGCATTATATGGCTGAGCCAGTTAACCTTGAAATACAACATGCACTCAGTCAAAGGAAATTACGTGATATGTAAATATTAACTATAACAATCCTCAGAAAACCTGTAATTGTAATATGTCATTCATGAAAATGAAGGAACAATAAGTGACAGCAAAAACAGCACACCTAATAATGATGCAAATGCAAAATATTGCATTCTTTGCAAGTGGGCTGGTATTTCATTTGCAACATCATGGTGAATGATAGGGAAAAAAGATGGCCAATTTTTCTCCTCAATGATAATACCCGCTGCAAAGCACAAAAATTAGAATCAGTGTATGAGCAATATATAAACATTTACCAGATAGAAAAGACATATTACCCCGGGCTGCGGCATCTTCCCTCCTTTTGAGTTCCTAGATGCAGGGGCATATCATGGTTAAAGTGTGATATATAATCAGGTGAAAATAAGGGAGTATTAAATAGCAAAGGTCATATACAGTCTATAGAGACAACAACAACAACAGAAGACTGGGTTGGTAGCAACTTATAGACACATTATTTGTACATTCATTTTTTGCTATAATGTAAGAAACACTAAATTTATCAAGTTATGTGCATGCACAGTTTAATGATTCAAGACAGTGAAATACATCAACTCTAGATAACTTAGCCATGAAATACAATAAACGTCTCAGACATCTTCTTTCAAAGAAGCAACAAACACCTGTGCTAGATTCAACAAGAGCAAGCAGATCATTTTTGTAGAATGACTACTAGAGCCCTTCTGACCAAAGCCGAACCTAGGGTGGTCAAGGTGGGGCCGTCGCACAGGGCCCCACCTCCGGTGGGGCTCTATTTTTTTTTAGTATTTTTTTTTAAAAAAAAATTAGTAAAGGCTAAATCTCCTTGTCCCCCAAACTTTTTTCAACTGTCCGTTTATTATTTCATTAAACCGTATTTTTTTGTTTGTGTCGGGAAGAGGGACGGCGACACTTTCTTCTTCACCGAACAATGAACTCATCAACGGCGCTTTCACATGACTTCTTCACCGAACAAGAAAGTTGAGGTAATCTTCTTATCCAGACTTCTTCTCCGACCGCACGTGAGTGGGCCATTTGGCTAGATTTATCTAGGTTTGTCACGTAGTCAGTTTGCAATTGAAGTCTTTTTTGTTATTATTTTGTGGTAGGAATTGGGGAGTCTGATTATGTGGTGGTTCCATTTGCTGTCTTTGCTGCAGGAACAAATATCTAAACGAACGAAGAGGTTGCCTATAGTGTTTTAACAAGGATAGTTTACCTTCTTCAACAATCAATGAAAGTGCGAAAATTATTTTTTGGAGTGTTTATAGCATCAATTTTATTATTATTTTTATGAATGCAAAGGGTCCATTTTTTTTTTGCACCAGACCCTTCAAAGTCTAGGGCCGGCCCCCTACTTCTAGCAAATGCCAATTTGGCAGTTGGAACTTCAGTTAACATAAATACCTAATGATAGGTCGAGTTCCATTGTAAAAGGGCTGCATGTGAAGGCATGCTTGGCCTGTTGTCTCTTCATACATTAATTGAGATTAGTGTACAGAAATCAGCTTATTTTCTTCTCCCTTGTTATACTTGGTTAGCTTCTTCTCTTTAAAGTGAAAAATATATATTTCTAATGAGCATATTCTCACAAAATAGATGCTTCCATCTTTTGTTGGAACAACTTATTCAGTATGCCTTCGTTGAGATAAGAGGCACTGCAAGAGTCAAACAAGAAGTGAAAAAAAGTCCATCAAAGGCAATACTCGAATTTGGTCGGTCGGTGTGGTCAGAACTTTTGAAACCAACACCATTCTACACAAGAGCTCTCCTCTGGCTCACCACAATGTTTACTTTCCAAGACGGTTGATGAGCCATTTGATGAGCCAAAACACCTCGTCGTAGACCTACTAACTGTATATATCAACCCATGTACAAATAGGAATTCCCATATCTTACTATAAAATTTAATAGATGAGGTGTGCTTTGAACAGTTTTCCTTTCTTTTCTCCTAAAAAAAAAGTAAACTAACAAAACATCAGTCACAAAGTTTTACCATCATACACCAAGTCCCTTGCCATGAAAACAACTAAACTACTTATTCACACAACATTATGAGAGGCTAATAGTTTCAACAGTGCATCTAAGATTTGACTTTGAGTAGTTAATTCAAGGGTATACCTTTTCCCTCTTATTTAATTCTGCTTCCCTAGCTTGAAGCTCCTTCTCCCTTCTCTTCAGATCCTACATGAAGGAACATAATTGAACATGGAGAATACTTCACAAATTCACTTAATGGACATGATAAAAATACAACAGATCAGTATATTCTAGCAAGTATCCAAATGATTCAATATATGCAACCTTAAGAAGCATTGGAGCACTGCTTTCCCCCCTACCAAGAATATTTGAGAGTTGGATCACAGTCAGGTGTTTATAACGATTTCAGCATGCAACCAGCTAGTCTTGCTAAGTACAAAAAAAGGATGAAGGTGACTAAAAGCATTCAGTTATAATTTACTAATATAGTAATTTTGATCAGATTTTAGTTTGGCATGTGCCAAAAAAAAATATCATGTAAAGAAAAAGCAGTGAGATTCATGCTGAATTCCAATAAACACAGTATAGAATTGTCTACTTGGCGAAGTATGTGAAATTCCATTTAAGCTCTGCTATAGGTATGAAAAGAAAGGTCATTTGAACCTAAACGATAAGCACTGGAGTTCCACTTTCTATAGGAGAGACAAAATGCATAGTATCAATCAAATTTTAGTTCCTTCTAATTTTCCATTTTAGAAGGGCAGTCCCTCTAAGACATAAGGCTGTATTGGCTAATGGATAGTACACAGACTCAGCAGTCAACAGTTTATAGGAGATATTTATGCAATAACATTGTTTTTTTTCTCCTCTTGATATATAATCACTCTTGCTTAACCATCACCCCTTGATATGCAGCAAAGCTATAAATTTGGAGCTATTTCAGTTGAGGGATTCAAGACTTCTCAGCAAGTTGCCTGCTTTCTTCTTCTTGTTACTACTCTTCACTAGCAGCACAGTTAGATTGCTTCACCTATCCCAATAGATCAAATTCTCAGGGAATTTTAACTTAAATGCATGCAGCATTGTTCAGGTGTACAACATATGTGACTGGTTTAATCATCAGACCTGATTAAATAAAAAATAGAATTTTCAACTCCATTCAAAATTATTAAGAGTACACTAATATACCTTCTCTGTGTCAAGAGGAATATCAATTGTTGCACGAAAATCAGCAACCCCTGAAGCAAGAGGTGAAAGTCTAGAATTTGATGAAGGAAGAGCACCTCCGTTGTTCTGGAATATTTTTATATCAGTAAAACTTAACCATTAGAATGGACCCAAGTATATCTTTATTGAAGGAAACATGAAGAGCCTAGATGTATCATCTTCCAGTTCAAATAGATCAAATATTAAGCAAAAAACTTACTGTCATGTAAAATGGCCCTCCTCCATAACTTGACCCAGCTGCTCTTCCACGGACACCAGAATCCTGCAACAGAAGGTTTTACATAGATTGAATATATTTGAAAAAACAGTAATAAGGCTCCAATTATATCCGTGAATCCTTTAGACTTAGTACACAACCTTATTTTTAGTGCGCATATTTTGGAAGTTTTAACTCCCTTAGACTTAGTACACAAAGAAGAGACTCTAATAGAGTAACAAGGGTCACACTCTAGCCTTTGGATATTTCACTAATAATACACATGCAGTATTTTCTAAAATCAGTACTAAAGAAGTAAGTTTCAGAGGTTGAAGATTCCTTATGTGCACTGAGAATAAAGTTAGAATTAATATCGAAACTGTGCCTTGAACCTACAACTACTACACAACACCCAATTGCAACTAATGCCTTAAAACTGTGGCTTGAACCTACAACTACTACACAACACCCAATTGCAACTGATGCCTTAAAATACAATGCTTCGACTGGAATATGTTTCTTTTACAATCAAAGACAATTTTCCTTATTCAGAATCATCAATGATCCTCCGAAATCGATGAAGGCGGTGAGCTAGACATGTGGCTCTGCTGCTAACTTGATGAAGACTCCGTGTTGTCCTACAACACAAAGAGCGTTAGTGTCGGACCAGGAAGGGGTCCCCGGAGTTAGCCCTCCGATGCTCAAGTCAGTGCTCGGTTTTGGAGAAGAAAGTAGCAACTGTAGCAAATAGCGCGTGTAAATAAGAAGCATCGTATACCTCCGCTCGTAAATGGAGACTCCCTTTTTATAGTGTTACTGCTGCATTATGCACGCATCTCAAAACATTAGCACGCTTTCCAAAGCTTTTCTAAGAAAGGGTAGGGCATAAACTGACACCTTTCCTTAAACAGGCCTATAGATCATTGTGGCTTGACAGGCTAGAAGCATCTAAAGGACGATTTGCCGGTAGGATATTCTTTCCTTTCCGGCACAAACTTCCAAAAGAGTACGATGTGACAGATATCTAGGTTCTGCTATAGGCCGACCAAGGACACTAGGCCGAGAGCTTGCCAACTCGGCCTTCCAGAATGCAACTACCGACTTGTTCTTCACTTGACCCTTCATATTGTCAGAAAGGCGCACTGTGTCTGATTGGCCCTATGCCCAATTGAACCGTAGGTCCGATTGGTCCTGTGCCCGATCGGACCTTAGGTCTGATCGACTAGGATAGTAGGCCGGATGAATCAGTACTTAACTCCAAATTCCATCTTCGAGTTGCGAAGGACGACCGTTCGGATGGTCCAGTCGGCCTTTCACGTCCGACTAGCGTTGTGAGGCCCGCTCGGTCAACCTTGCCTGGTCAGCAGTCTCCAGGTCCATCCGACTCTGCGGCATTGACCATTTGACTTTAACCTTCATGTTAGCCGACCCTCGCTGTTTTGACCCGCTTTTCAGGGGCCCCTCTTTATCACCGTATCAATCAAAATGAAAGTCAGTTGCTAAGCCACTATTCTTCAAAGAATTGACTAAGGTTCATAGGAAACAATGTAATGTGAGTCAGTAACCGAGTTGCAAATGCTTAGGCAAGAAACTCAATGATGAGGATGTTCATTAGGTATCTCTCAGTTATTCAAATATGAGATAGCAAACGGAAGAGCGTCCCTCAAAAGAAGCAATCTTAATTGCTCCAGGTTGGAAGCGTTACCATGGGCTATATTAAATGGACACATGTGATGGCAGACAGAGAAAAAAAAAACTCTCAGACACTGTCCTCCTCGCACTGGTAACCTTCCTGATGGGCCCCTATCAGGATGTCCGTGTATGATCTAATAAATGAGTGTTTAAAATGAACACTTAACGTCAATTACAGGATGCTTTGAGATCTTACTCATAAAATCGACATGTCTGTTCTGAAAATTTCAATCAAGCCGTCAACAGCACATATCAGAAAAAGCAACACGAGAGATAAAGGGAGGGGAAAAACAAGACTTTGATAATCTATAATGAAGAATGCGAAAGCAACCCTAGAAATCCAGACCTCCGGAGTCCCGTAGTTCTTCCGCAATATTCAGCCTTGCGTGTAGATGTTGGCAAAGAAACGCAATGTTAATCAGGCATTTACGAATCCAACGGAAGTAAATGTGTGTGTTGTGCGCGCGAGCGCGCGTGTGAGAGAGAGAGCATAGTGGATTTAAGGAAGAACGAGAGGTTGGTTGAATTCAACACACCGCAAAAGGATTGACGTCCTCCTCCTCGTCGAAGGGATTTCTCTCGTATCGCCCCGCCATGAATGAGATCGAGGTCTCAGTAATCGCCTTCCTCCTCCTTCCTCGGACGACGAATCACTCGAAGCAACGAAAACGGACGCGAAACGAACTTCTAAATCTTTTCTCACAAAACCCCTCCGACTTCTGGAATTGGCGTAAAACTACCGTCCGTTATGATGGTAAATTATTATAAATTGATCATACTTTTTTATTTTGTTTCAACCGATTTCGTTTATATTCAAACACTTTGTTTTTATTTTCAACAAATATAGTTTTACCAAGCTGTTTGATGAAACAATGTCGAAAGTTAAATCAATTATTTTAAATATGATTTGCTCAAAACAATTCAAAAAATTATATATATATATATATATATATATATATATATATATATATATATATATATATATATATATATATATATATCCTGCCGACTGTGCGCGCGCAGATGTCTCTGATTTTAGTGTTATTTTTTTTATTTTTTATTATTTTTGAATTAAAAAATAATAATAAAAATATTTTTTTAAATTTTTTTTTTAGGGTTCAGGCTTTGGGTTATAGTATTAAAGTTATTTTTTTTTTATTTTACCTCTAGGGTTCAGACTTTGGGTTATAATATCAAAGCTATTTAGGGTTCAGGCTTTGGGTTTTTTTTTTTAGATTTTACCTCTAGGGTTCAGACTTTGGGTTATAGACAAGGGCGGAGCTAGGATATTAGTTTAGTGTAGGCAATTGTAGTTACCGTTGACGGACATGTTGTGGAGAGTGCCTCGTCTAGTTCCGACAGCAGCCCAACAGTAGTGAAGCAACTAAAGCTCTCCGCTTTACAAGTCATGTTGTCGTGTATCTTGCTAAATTTTTTTTGCATCATCTGCCTAATTTTTTTTTGACGTCATCTGCCTAATTTTTTTTTATACTTGTATGGAAAACACAACAAGAAAAGAAATGTATCAACGTATATCTTGCTTTCGGCATACTGCATATGCTTGTTATGCTGTTTAGTTAGGAAAAAGTAAATACTAGATGAGAGAATCATAAAATTAAGGGTGGTTTCGATGCCTAGGTCCAACAACAAAAAAATGTAAAAAATTAATGTTTTTGTTCAATAATGTAATTGAAGTGCAATGAAATTTTATAAAGAATTTGGGATTGCAAAAAATGTTATTAACATGCATCAAATATTATTGTAACAAGACAAAATGAACAAGCTCTTTTTTTTTTTTTGTGTCATCTCCATCATCTATTTTTTTCCCTAGGTTATGTTAATAATAATTTTAAGTGAGTCCTGGCTCAGTGTGGGCAGCTGCCCACACTGGGCCTATGCTGGCTCCGCCCATGAGTTATAGTATCAAAGCTATTTAGGGTTCAGGCTTTGGATTATAATATCAAATCTATTTTTTTAGATTTTACGTCTAGGGTTCAGGATTTGGGTTATAGTATCAAAACTATTTTTTTTAAAGATTTTACCTCTAGGGTTTAGATTTTCCAATTGGGTTATAATGTTTAGTAAAAAGAAAAATTAAAAATGGAATAAATTTAAGTATTTATGGAGTATTGTAATGTGTTTAGGAGATATATTTATGTATTAGGGATTTATATAAATAAATATTGATTTTTTAATTAGAATTTTAAAAAAATAATTGAAAAAAAAAGTCGGATATGCTGCGCGCGCGCGCAACTGCGCACTGTGCGGCGCGCAGCATATCACGACTCTCTCTCTCTCTCTCTCTCTCTCTCTATATATATATATATATATATATATATATATATATATGTCCTAATCTAACAAGCCGAAAGTTTCTAAAATACAATTTACTTGTTGTACTTGTTTTGTTGTCAGTGATGCAAACTTCCAAAAGAATATGGAGAGATATGAAAATGGACCATATAATTGGCCAACCGGACGCTGCTTGGCGGGGCCGCTTGCATTTGGTCGTGTCGCCTGGCACTAGTGACTTATCATCTGCTCGGCCATCCTATTGTCGGGGAAGTAACTTTTGTCTGATCGACTATAGCGTCCGATAGGTCGGAATTGGAAGTTGCTGCTTGTTTCTTTAACTCCCGTTTTGATAGCTCTTAGATTAAGGCCGTTCGATGTTATTGCTCGGCCGACCTGGGAGCTCTGATCGACCCACACGTTCATCCGCCTAAGGTCTTTGACCATTTGACTTTGACCTCCACATCAACAAGTCTTCCCTGTTTTGACTCACCTCTAGTGGGGCTCCTCTTCATCACGTGTATATCTATATATAATTTACACAATTTTATATTAAAAATTATTACTACAGACGAAGTCAACTCCATCACTTGTGACACTAGTCAGACGACAAGCGATACGATCGTAATCTAATCTAAATTCTAATATTCCAACCCCACATTATTGGGTTATAAATCACTAAATAAACATGTATAAGATTGTTTGACGCCCTAATTCATACTTAATTAGTCGATTAAAACAAATTAGTTAAGCCAACAACAATGAATCATGAGAACGATCTCAGATGGATTCCATGCAGGTAATCCAAATCTCACAAGCATATTCCATGCACATTCCATTCTTCCTTCCTTTTTTATAGTCGTCCATTGCTCACTCTTAAGTTCGGAGATCACAGACACTTAACCACCATCACTACTGTTGTAGCCATTGTCGGAAACCGCCACAAGGAGATGGATGAGGTTGAATTGGAGAAGAAGGAGAAGAAGGCAGTGCAGTCGAAACCGGTGTCGTTCGGAAGGCTTCTGAGCTACGCAGACACGGTGGATTGGGTCTTGATGGGTCTAGGGACGGTGGGCTCGGTGGTGCACGGCATGGCACAACCAATTGGGTACCTCTTGCTGGGCAAAGCGTTGGAGGCTTTCGGGAGCAACATCGGTGACCAAGAAGCCACGGTCAGAGCTCTAGAGAAGGTAATTTAGTTAGTCATATGACGAGGAGTGTTGTTATATATCATTAACCACATTCGATTGAAGGAAACTCTTTTCAGCTGCTTCATTTGGTTTGTGTAGGTGATTCCATTTGTATGGTATATGGCAATCGCTACGCTTCCTGCAGGGTTACTTGGTACGTTAAACATATTGTATATGACAAGTGATATAGTATCTTTATAGCGAGAAAGTAAACACTAATTATTTATTCAAAATTATAGAAATATCATGTTGGATGTACACAAGCGAGAGACAATTAGCACGGATGAGATTAGCTTTCATCGATTCGATTCTTCACCAAGACATCGAAGCTTTCGATACCGAGCTCACCACCGCCAAGGTCATAGCATGTGTCACAAGCCACATGAGCATCATACAAGACGCCATAGGCGAGAAGGTAAATTATTTTCTAAATATTCAAATAACATAATTGGAAGACAACCTTTCATTTCACCACTTCATTTGTTGAAAATTATAGTTTCCAAATTGCCAAAATATCAAACTCTTTATTCTTTTAACCACTATCATTAACATAATTATCACGTCATTGTTTTGTTAATTGAATTAACAGTGTTAATGGTTAAGCGATAAAATTTAAAATCCCTAACAGTTGGATGTATGCTAATGATTTTGAAATTACAAAGAAAATTCTTGTGATGGTGAAATGAATTCTTTTCTCTAGTTGTCGATGAATTCAGAATGAGTTGACGTTGTAGTTATTTGTTGTTCCAGTTGGGTCATTTCATCTCCTGTTTCTCCACTTATTTCGCTGGAGTTGTAATCGCCCTCGCATGCTGCTGGGAAGTAGCGTTACTGTCGTTGATGGTGGTGCCGATGATTCTCGCTATCGGAGCTACTTACACTAAAAAGATGAACAGTTTATCATCCTTGAGAACAATGTATTTGTCAGAAGCAACATCTATAGTAGAACAGGTATTTTGTAAATTTAAATAAATTGCATCAAATACTTGAACGATTGGAGGGTAGAAAAGAACGATATACGGTCACCTCAAATGTGAAAATTAATTTACAGACTTTATCGCATATTGGAACGGTCTTTTCGTTCGTGGGAGAGAGCTCGTCGATAAAATCCTTCACTGAGAACATCAGGCAGCAGTACATCATAAGCAAAAAGGAGGCAGGAATTAAAGGACTGAGTTTGGGATTGTTTCAAACTGTCACCTTCTGCTCATGGGCTTTGGTTGTTTGGATTGGAGCAGTCGTTGTTGTTGCGCGAAGAGCGAATGGAGGCGAGACATTGGCTGCAATTATGAGCATTCTGTTTGGAGCAATGTAAGAGATAAACCAATTAATTGATAATTGTTATCTTAGTCATTTTGAAACTAATTTTAACTTTTTTTTGTTCTTGTTGAAATACTTACAGATCCATAACTCATGCTGCACCAGACTTCCAGATCTTTAATGCTGCGAGAGCTACAGGAACTGAGATATTCCAAGTGATCGAAAGGAAGCCAAGAATAAGCAGTGAGAAAAAAGGAGTAACATTGGAAAAATTTGTTGGAGTGATAGAGCTAGATCGAGTGTCGTTTGCTTACCCTTCGCGACCCAATAAGCTGATCCTTAAAGACTTCTCACTGTGCATGGCAGCAGGGAAAGTGTATGCATTGGTAGGCAGCAGCGGGTGTGGGAAAAGCACCATCCTGTCTCTTGTTCAAAGGTTTTATGAACCATTGGCAGGTCTGTTCTTTTTCACAAATGAATTGAAATTAATGAACTATGACATTTGCGGTTTCTGATAGGAAATAAAGTTGCAGGTCGGGTTTTGATCCATGGCCATGATGTCAAGGAGCTGGATCTCAAGTTCCTCAGAAGAAATGTAGCAGCAGTGCCACAAGAACCAGCACTATTTTCAGGCACCATAGATGATAATTTGAGGGTTGGGAATGCAGAAGCAACTGACGAAGAGATCATCAAAGCAGCATCAGCAGCCAATGCAGACTCATTCATTGCCCAACTTCCTGAAAAATACTCAACTTGGGTGAGAGTTATATTAATTTTCTTTCATCTTGTTTAAGATTAAGAGCTGATAAATGTTTGCTCAGGTTGGAGAGAGGGGAGTACAACTCTCAGGTGGACAGAAACAAAGAATAGCAATAGCAAGAGCCATTCTGAAAAACTCTCCAATTCTTCTCCTAGATGAAGCTACAAGTGCACTTGATTCGGAATCAGAGAAGCTGGTTCAAGATGCACTGGGGAGAGTCATGCAAGGAAAAACTGTGATTAAGATAGCACACAGAACATCCACAATAACCAGTTCAGATACAATTGTTGTGGTTGAGAATGGAAAAGTAGCACAAAGTGGAAGCCACAACGAGCTGCTGCAAAGCAGCAATTTCTACAGGAACTTGTTCGCTATGCATAGCATGAAGCCAGAATTAGAAGACACAATCTCAAGGTAGGGAAAAATTGTCTATCCAAACAAACAAAAAAAACCCTCTATTGTGCTTGTTGCTTTCATTTTCTTTAAGCTAACTATGGGGGAAAACATCAAAATATACATGGTGAATCTGAAACAAGTAGTCTTATTATGATTTCATTCTTTTAGGATCTCGTGACTAAGATGAAATTTAAAACTTGACATAAGAAGACTTCTCTTTGATACTTTGTGATTTCAATGATTTTGGTAAAAATGTGGTAGTAGTATTTATATTTTGATTTACTTTTTTTTGCCAACAGGGGAACTACTAACACTAACGAGAAACCAGATATCACTCAATACAGATCATCTTCTCAACAGCATGAAGTGAATGAGATGTTAAAGAGCCAGCCAATCAATGCTAATCCAACCAAAGGAACGAAAACTACAAAAAGCAGATCTGCTAGTTTCTCAAGAATATGGTATGGGTTGAACAAATTTGAGTTTGCAAAGGTAGCTTTGGGATCATTTGGAGCAGCATTCTCTGGAATATCTAAACCATTGTTTGGGTTTTACATTATGACAATTGGAGTGGCATACTACAAGGAAGATGCAAAGTCACAAGTAGGCAAATATTCTATTATATTCACTGTTGTTGGCTTCCTCACGTTAATCACTCACATATTGCAACACTATCACTATGGTTTGGTTGGTGAAAAAGCAATGGGAAATCTCAGAGTAGCACTGTTTTCAGGTAAGAAATTTAGTTGAATATATCAGAACGTTTTACATCTGTCCTATTCATGATCTTCTTTTGGTCACATTAGAAGTCAAAATTTTGATTGGTTGATACATAATAATAAACTACTTGAAAATAACTGAAATAATTTGATATTGCTTGTATGGTCGAACCTGACTGTGTTTAATTATATGCTATATTGCAAAAGAATGCACAACAAAGATTGACAGATTTTCTATCAAAAGTATTTATAAGAAATATGTATTTTTTGTCCAAGCATTAGTCAAACAAATTAACAAGGTATTCTTTTCCTTGAGAATTCTTAGGAACTATATTTTCTGAGTACTCTTTGGAGATTCTGTATCCAAAAGCAAAACAAACAGTTTGATTTAGTTGTGCTACAATATCTGTACTTGTAAACGTGTCCCTATCCTCTCAAAATTTAGGTTTAAGAAACTAAAATGCATTTCCAGAAATGACATGAATCCTATACAGTACATGTAGTTGGTGGCATTATGTTTAGAACTTCTAGCACTTTTTACATTTTAATAATCTAGATCACAAAGGAAATACAATATTCCATCAAAAATAGAAAAGAAAAAGATAATCGAATAAGACTCACCTAAATCAGAAGTTCCTTTTTCTCAAACAAGGTTCCTTTATATTTTTGCAGCCGTACTCCGAAATGAAGTAGCTTGGTTTGAGAAACCTGAGAACAATGTAGGATTCCTTGCAATGCATATTGTTAGTGACACTTCCATGATCAAGACCATCATATCTGACAGAATGTCTGTGATTGTGCAATGCATCTCCTCAATCCTAATAGCAACAGTAGTGAGCATGAAAGTGAACTGGAGGATGGGGCTAGTAGCCTGGGCTCTAATGCCCTGCCACTTCATCGGTGGTCTGATACAAGCCAAATCTGCCAAAGGCTTCTCTGGTGACTCTGCCATGGCTCACCGACAACTTGTCGCTCTTGCATCAGAATCTGTGAGCCATATAAGAACTGTAGCTTCTTTTGTTTACGAAGAGCAACTGCTTAAGAAAGCACAATTTTCATTAGAGGAGCCAAGGAGGCTTAGCAGGGTACAGAGCATCAAGTATGGAGTGTTTCAAGGTGTCTCACTTTGTTTATGGAACATTGCTCATGCAGTTGCCTTGTGGTACACCACAATCCTGGTCGATAAGCATCAATCCAGCTTTGAGGATGGAATAAGATCATACCAAATCTTCTCACTCACAGTTCCATCTATCACTGAGCTATGGACACTGATACCGACAGTTATTTCTGCAATTACCATACTCAAACCTGCATTTGAAATCCTAGATAGGAAAACAGAAATTCCACCAGATGTGCCAGAGACCATAAGCTCTGAGGGAATCACAGGCAGAATAGACTTTGAAAGCATCAGCTTTAGATACCCATCAAGACCTGAAGTGGTGGTACTAGATAATTTCAACTTAAGTATCGAAACTGGAGCATATGTGGCACTTGTTGGGCCTAGTGGAGCCGGGAAGTCCTCAGTTTTGGCGCTGATCTTGAGGTTCTATGATCCTTTCAAAGGAAGAGTTTTGGTTGACAGTAAAGACATAAAAGAGTATAACTTGCACTGGTTGAGACGCCAAATAGGATTGGTTCAACAAGAGCCACTTCTCTTCAGCTCGTCAATCAGAGACAACATCTTCTATGGAAGTGAAGGTGCTTCAGAGACTGAGGTTGTGGAGGCTGCAATGGAGGCCAACATCCACGACTTCATCTGCAGTTTGCCAAATGGGTATGACACAGTGGTGGGGGAGAAAGGATGTCAAATCTCTGGTGGACAAAAGCAGAGACTTGCCATTGCAAGAACACTGCTGAAGAGGCCAGTGATTTTGCTGTTGGATGAAGCTACCAGTGCACTAGATTCTGAAACTGAGAGAATCATCATGCAGGCTCTTGGATCCAGCAAGCGGAGGAGAGATGAGGAGGCATCAAGAAGAATCACAAGGATAACAGTTGCACATAGGTTGTCTACTGTGGTCAATTCAGATACAATTGTGGTGATGGAAAACGGTAGAGTGGTTCAGATGGGGGATCATTCAACTTTAGTTGCAGATGATAATGGTGTTTACTCAAAGCTTTTCCAGCTTCAGAGCCATGATACATAATTGATGAAGTTCTATAGCAATTAAGTTTTAAGTTGATGGTAAAATAAAACCTTATATCATGCAAATTACTAGCTGATAAATGATATCAGACATGGAAAAGAAGGGATTAGTGAACCTTAACTCTGTCTTCCTTATGGGTTTCTAGCTTCAGAGCTAGGAAAGGCAAGCTCTTTTTTGGACTCATTTCCATGTTGGTTCTGTAGAGACTTTTTTGTCTCCTTCCAGAGAGGTTGCTTTTTTATATAGTATATTATATTTCAGTCTTTCCAGGTAGCAATGTTAACTGTTGTGCATTGATCAAGCATGGTTACAAACATTCATTTTATACAACTCGACGGCTGGGGGAAAAAAATAACATTCTGCAAAGGCACTGACTTGACAAAAAACAAAAAGAAAAGAAGATGATAAAATGAAAATGTATGCAAGGGAGCCATACATATTGAACAACGATCCCTAAGAAGAGTTAACTGAGAAAGAAAATACTATCTTTATAGCCACTACAAAATCAGGAAGGAACAAACTCAACCTCAACCATCCCATTTGCAACATCTAAAGCAAAGTTTGAGAAAAATGATCATTATACATTTTACTATCTTCAATCCATCAATTCTAAACATGTAGTTGAAAAACTGATTGCGATTGGACTAATCACAACACAGACGAATTAATATGATATACCTACACTCTTCAAGCTTGTAAACAAAACATGGGGAATTTCTGGTAGCATACCATATGGCTGTTCGAAGAAGTATAATCTGGTAAGGACTCGTATCGGCAGGACTCGGCTTGTTGGTAATAGTCTTGAATTTGAAACTTGAAGCAGGCCACAACAAGGTAATGAGATTACAATTAATATTTGCAAGGTCATTGTGACTGTCAATCTAGTTTTCTTTGAAGCAGCTTCAAATACATACTCAACTATGCAATCTTGGCTATGCATTGATTATCTTAAATGAATGCTTGCATTGAGATCCATTTATCTTTGCAGCTAATTTTGTCCATCTGTACTGGATATATAAGCATCATCATGCTGATAACGTGTGTATGCCATGATGTGAAAATATTTTACCAAAATGAAGCACTTGAATAATGGAAGTATTTCTATCAAGGTCAGCAAAACCATTTCCAGTAGTATTGAGAAAAATAGGCGCGTCTTCTATGCTAGCAAGCCAATCCAGCGATCTCTTAGGGTCTCAAAGGCATCTGAACTGGGAAGAACTGTTAGTATAATCTTCCCTTCCACAAGAATTTCAGATAAGAGACCCAACCTTGTCAGGGTCTCCACAGCCTTGTCAATAGGCATTTCAATCTGCATAAAGTAAATATATATTTTTAAAGTTATGCACATCTCAGAAATATTAATAATTTATCCTATACCTTTTCTCTGAATCTATCATAAATAAATTTTTCACAGGACTCTCTAATCTTTTTACGACAAGATACCTGCATCATGAATCATAAATTCAGTTAGAGATTTCTAAGATCCTTAAACTTTTAAGATTCAAGAACTAAATTAAGAAAATGTCAACACCACTTTTTCAGACAACGATAAGTAAAAGATACAGACAACTAAATAATAGGTACAGATAAAATAAACAACTGACTATAGTTTTGTTCATACCAAGAAGAAATCAGTGGCAAAGTTTCTAAACATTCACTACAGAGGATAGAATCTAGTAATAAGAAAAATTATATGCTATCTATTCAATTTTTGCACCTTCTAGTCCATATTAAATGCAAAGATGTTTGAACTAAGGCATCACTTCCTCAGTAATGAAGATTAAGATTAGTAGTTCATTTTTTTATAGTTTAAATACAAATCAAGAAATGGTACTAATCTTCCTTTACAGCTATCCTTTTAGGTTTTAACCATTAAAAAATGGACATAAGTGAAAGAAAATTAAAATAAAAGAAATGCAAAGCCCTTGGTAACAGCTCAAGATTTTTGGTGAATACTACTTTAGTCAATGTACCTGATATGTTTCAGGATGGAGTAGAATTGAATAAACCAGAATTGCTTCCTTGAACTGCATGATATACTAAATTATAAAGGCAAGACATGAGAAGAATACTCCAAGCGAGAACTTTTTCCTTACTTGTTGTTGTTCAGAAGCATCAAGAAGAAAGTGAACTGAACCAAATCCACTTGCTAAAGTTTTCTCATAAAGAGTTCTATTAACCAGCAGCTGAGACAAATATATGCATTCAGTTCTTCTGGAAGATATCTTTGTCAAGTGAACAAAACAGGAAAGGTAATCATGATTTTTCCTGATTTTGAAAATTGTATTTTATAAAAATAATATAAAAAAGTAATAATTATATATTATGAAATTATTGGAATCACAACCTCATTTTTGAGTTAATGAATACTAAAACCGAATTGTCTAGTAATTTTCAAAAGGTTATCTCACCTCTTACCAATTGCCAAATTAATTTATAAGAAAAATTTAACATTAAAGAGAAAAATTAGGGTGAGAGGACAAAAGAGGCCAAGAATAACATGGAATACATGACAAAGAATTGGGGATCTAGTATACTTTGAAATGTTGAATAACATGTCGAACACAATCATTTATCACATGAGCAGCAGAGAGAGCATAATTTCACCCTAGCAGAAGAGCCCTCAAGAAGATGACTCTAGGAACAATGTCAGATAGGGATAAATTAGTCAGGACAATATTCCATGATCCATGTTTGCTTTTCTTAAACATAAAAAACCCAGCCAAACTCTAATATTGGAACTATAGTTCACAATCAAGTCTTTCAAAAGAAAGACAGAGAAAAAAATATATATAGTGATGAAATGCAGAAATGTTTCTGCATGTTCTATTTCAAAATGCAGATGATTTCCTACAACTTCTTTATTGTCATCTTTGCGAATTAGGGGTTTTGACTAGTTACTTGCAACTCCTTCTATGTGATATTGCTGATAATGGCTAAAGTAGATATAGAATGATTCGTCTTTCATTGGGTTGCCATTGTTGAATTCTGCACAACTCATGGTTCCAAACCAATTGAAGTAGAAGAAAGTATCCTTTCTTGTTTTTCTCATTTTTGGAATCTTCAACTACTCCCTCTATCCATTTCAGACACGATCTTTGGGTCACATACTTCTTTTAAGTCTCATATTTGTTGAGAGCAGAGATAAAAATAGCAAGTGTACATGATGAACTGCAACTACATTTCATATTCTGATACCGGAAGTTGGGGAGCATGGCTAAAAGACCTTTCT
The DNA here is from genome assembly GCF_018446385.1 of Zingiber officinale. NCBI lineage: Eukaryota > Viridiplantae > Streptophyta > Magnoliopsida > Zingiberales > Zingiberaceae > Zingiber > Zingiber officinale. The sequence goes on from NC_056002.1 coordinate 15,516,962, forward strand.
CTGAGTAACACTGAATAATTATCTAGTTTTGACAAAAAAAAGTTATATATATATATATATATAGATATATTTACCTGCACACCCTTAGCTTGAACACTCATGGACGATTGAGTGTGAGTCTGGGCGCCCAGAAGCCCATCCAGGGGCCCCAATCAGCGAAAGTGAATCAGGGAGCCTATACGGGCCTCCAGACACCTAGACTCACACTCAATTGCCCATGAGTGTGCAAGGTAAAAATCTCCTATGTGTGTGTGTGTGTGTGTGTGAACAAAGCACAAAAGAAAACACAACAGCACAAATTCATATTTGATTGAAATATACATTCAAAAAAGGTAAATTAAAATAATATTTACTACAGCATTATCTAATATAGGAAGTGAACTTACCTGATACCGGTCCGTGGTCTGTTTGTAACCTAGCACTACTCGAGTTATATAGATTATAAGTGCAGTGATGGCAATGACATCAAGGAAAACAGCAGACCTGTTTTTACATAAACAAAAACTGAATGAAAGTGATGGTAATACCAATAATAGTAGACTTTGTGTAGAAGGTAGTGTGCATTCAGTAATCAGCAGCATGCAGAGACTAAGTTAAACAATTGTTTGTTAACTGAAATTATTTCATCCATCCATCTGGGATATTATATTAGTACTGCCAGCCTTCGAGATGCAAGGTGCCACAAGTTCCAATACATAATCCGCAAGTGGAAATTTTCTTTCTATTGCAGATTTTTGAATCTAAACTAGCTATTACATAAATTGCACAGAGAAAAAAAAGGTGTGAGCTCAAGTGTCATTTTGATTTCTGATCATCATATATCTTGTTAAAGTTACATTGCCATAGTGGAGAATCATGCATGTAAATTAAATCATATAAGTAAACAGGAACTATTAAGCCGCTAGAGGATTTGGAGAAAAGAATAAAGTGATTTAGGTAATACTAAAGCTTCCTTGAATTCATTAATTCTGTCTTCGATTGTTCCATTTCTTCTTTTAGCATTTATTGTAGTATAGGAATGCCCAAAGATTCAGATATTCTCTACTCTGCTTGCTCATGATTGAGATTTAATATTGGTAATTCAACCCCAAGTGTTAGATACATCCCTCACAAGATGTTTGCCCACTTATTGCTGAATTCTCACCAATGTCCTTAATGAGGTGCTGTAAAAAGTCACCCTACAACCAGAATTCTGGAGTATAGCAGCAAGGGATAAATCAAGTTGACAGTTGACACCTATAACCCAAGTGTCATAGCCTAAATCCTTCGTATTTGGGATGCACGTAAATTTTAGTTGTTTGGTTATAACTTATATCTATTGGTTTGCCAATTTGAAAAACAAGTGTACCCCAGTGATTGGCTCACTGAAATTCTCTGAACCTAACAAATGTCCAGAATGGGAAGTGGTAGATGATATCTAGCATCTCAATACTGCTAGAGGCCTAAAAAATTTTTTATTCCGTTTCCAAATTGACGATGCAACACCATATCATGTGAATATCATATCCCTAGTAAGGAAACTAAAACACAGGTTTACTTTTCCAAGTGTAAACAGAGGTAGAAAGCTATCACATACGTACGGAGAAGAGGCAATGTTCTCAAATTTGTAGTTAATGAAGTATGCCAGCAACCCAACTAAGCTTGCAACATCCAAGCGTACCTGAGTAGAAAATGAAATATTGTTCATTATACAACATAGTTAGAAAGATGTCAATTGATAGAAATATTGACAAATCTAGTTACATTTCCCTTTTATGGCCAATTATGCTTCAATAAATACAGCGTGGAGCCTTTATCTTAAGCTGGCATGGATAGTAGAAGAAAATGGATTAACCCATTCATTCAAACAAGAGGTTTTGGGAAAATGCTAACTGTTACAACTGATAGCTGCTAGTTAATCTTGAATATGATTGGTAATTTCATATAGTACTAATGTTAATATATTGTTATAATAAAATCATTTGATCCAGTGGTCCTAATGCTAATAAATAAATTGTCAATACTGTCCTCTATCATTTAGCTAAAAAATACAATACATACAAAAATTTCAAGTTGTTGTGGAGTAGGTAATTATGATACTGATAGGATTCAACATCAAGGACAACCATGGTTATGTGTGTAAATATTCATGAATAAATTTTTGATAATAAGTGGTTAAATGTGTATACATACTGTATCCAGGATACGGAAGGACAACTTCTTGTGGGGAAAAATAACCTACAGTCACAGTAGTTAGATTATATATAAGCCTGTCTCCCATAGAACCTGCAAATAGAAGCATATGTGCAAGATGCATATCCTCAAAAAAAATGTATAACACTAAGTCCCAATCATAACACGTTTACCGAAAGATCAGGAATTGGTATCTTCTCATATATCTTTAATTGAACAGGATTTATTTCTGCTAGATCTTCATTTTCATTTCGACTTCCTTTGTCAGCATAAAGAAGAACCAGTTCTTGAAATGCAGGTTCCTGATAAGAATTAGAAAATTTGAAACATTACATAAAACAAAGGTCTACTAGGCATTAGAATTTTCTAGGAAAATAACACTATTCTGTACATATCCACAACCCAAAATACATTAACCTTTTCTGATGCCATTTTTTAACTACAGATCCTAATAGGTTCAGTAGAGCATTTTCTTCTTATTGAACTAGAGATCCTAATAAGGGAATTGATGCAGGAAAATACTAGTTTTAGAAGCAGCATTTACTCAAATGGTTATGCTAGCAGGAGAAGTATGTATAAGCGAGATGATGCAGGTTTTTGTTTTATTCATCAACTTGTCAAACAAGCAAGTTAGACAAGTAAACTATGTAATAGAAACGTGTTTAAAATTAAAGTGCATTTGGTTTAATAGTATAGAATATATACCTGAAGAGTTGATTTTGAGAATAGGATGTAAGCTGCAGTTTTTAAAACTTTCCAACTATTATAACCACACGATTCCCATGTAGCAGGTTCCCATAAATTGCTAAGAGTTATCCTTGGAAGGAAGTTTGGCCTGAAAAGGTGTATATATATATATATAGTTATCATAAATTAATTGTATAGACTTCTGAAGGACACAAAAGCAGCAAGATAAAAAAAAAGGTCAGCCCGGTGCACGAAGCTCCCGCCATGCGGGGTTCTAGGGAAGGATCCATTGTACGCAGCCTTATCCTGCTTTTTGCAAGAGGCTGTTTCCAGGATTCGAACCCGTGACCTTTTGGTCACATGGCAACAACTTTATCGTTGCGCCAAGGCTCCCCTTCACACAAAAGCAGCAAGATGAATAACAAAAAGTTAACGTGTATAATAAGAAATTAGTTTGAATGGAAAATATAAAACTAGTAAAACACAGTCATACAAGCTTTTGCATCATACATAAGAGTAATACATAACGATAACAGAAATTTTATGTTGACCAATAGCACAAAGACACAGCAATTCAAATGAGTCAGACCAATAAGGAATAAGACAATGATAGATATACTCAGTCAGACCTAAGAATTTATCTTAGTGGGTGAATACAATATTTTGGAAATTCATTCAAATCAGTTATTAAAATCAAAATTTATATTTGACATGCTCAAAGATAAGTTCCAGACTTATTAAAATACGAGATATTATTGAAATTATTTTAATTAGTCTAGAGAGACAAATCACTGTCCCCGATTGATTGGCCAAATCCACTAATTTTATGAATCTTTTTACATTTTCCTTTTGTATTCTCTATTTGTCAGGTTAAACTAATTGGATTAATGGAAACACCGAATTGGTGCCCAGGCAAGTTTATGATTAATCTAACTCAAAAACATTAGGTATTATGGTATATTGTAATGAGAACAAAACTTAGACAACTATAAAATGTTAAATCGGATGATTGCATCAAAAATTATATTTGACTAACAAAAAAGTCACTCAAAAACCTACAACTGCATTGCAAATAAGAAAAATATTGCATTATTACCAATTTTTTCTTTGACTTCGTTTAGAATTGTTATGAAATGCTCACTGTCTTTAGTTGCTATAACTGGTAAATTATATGTGCAATGGTTCAAAATATATTTTTTATTAGTTTCATAATGCATGCTTACTGTATCCTATTTTGTTAGTCCCTTTATTCTGCAAATAACATTGTCAAAGAGAAAACTGAGAAGGATGAAGATACATCAAATATGACAATCACTAAACTGTAGAAGAAGATTGCGTGTTTTGACAGTAACACGAATATTTTCAAAATGATTGATTCCAGACCTTGAATGTTCTCAAGAGAAATGATTATATTAGAAATAATTACAGATGAAACTCTCGATCATTCTCAAACCAGTAGTAGAAGTAAACTACAATTATAAATATTTTACTATGTGATAAAGAAACAAGAATTTGAAGGAATTATCAGCACAAGCATAGAAGCACGTCTAATTAATGTATCTGAAATAAAGAGGCATATTAATCACATTCCTTACTGTTTAGAATGTATCAACTCAGAGAATGCATCATTTTTGACAATATATATTTTTATTTCACTTACTTTAGGTACTCCAGTCATTAAGGGAAATATGATTATGTTTGCATCCATCAAAGTCAAACATGCAAGTCCAGGTCAGCAAAATAGACTAGCATGGAGCCATGGACCATCAGAGTTGAAAATCTACCAGCACTAACCTCAAATAGATATCTGGATATACTTCATTCTCAAACTCAATTGATACTTCTGGGGGCGAAGAAATTACTCCAATCCAAGCAAGTAACCTTCTTATAAGTCTTCCACGAGGTCCAATGGGTGATAAGAGCCCTTCGTAAAGAGAGACTGCCTTTTGTGCGGCAAGCCAAACAGGAAGACCACTGTCTTCTATCTGGTCAATTTTTGCTTGGTCTCTCGATGTGCTTTCTCCAAAAGACAATGTGCTTTCAAGAGCATAGTTCTCCCTCAACCAACTCTTCACTTTCTCCATCCATATTTGAACACTTTGTGCCTCATGAGAATCTTTCAAAGCCTGTTGTAAACTATAAAAGATATGAACAGGAAGCTTCAAATTACAAAGAGCAATACTTGCATGAGAATAAACTAGACTATTTAAATTAAACATGGAGAGAAAACATAAACAAAGCAATTACCAATATTTTCAGCAAATCTGAAGACCAGAAGCTTCCTAAATTTGCAGTAGAAAATTACTTTATAATTTTATTCTGATCTTTCCTTTAAAAAACAAAAGCAAGTAGCTAGGTACCTACCATAGATTAAAATATCTTTCTATGTCGCTCAACAGGGGCAGAACTTCCTCATTTTTCCAACCGACACATGGAACCACCCCAAACAACTGGAACATCATATTAAATGCAACTGAAGTATTCATAGAAGGTTGGCAAAGCTTCCTCGAGGAAGTGAAATTTCCATGAGGCGAAGTAAGATGGTCAATCAAGATGAAGTATTCTAAATGTGAGTCAATGACAACGCCATCTGTTTAGTATCAAAGCATAACATCCCATGCAGCAAAGCTTCTGCAGAGGTTGCAAGGTCTTTCAAAGGTCAAGAAAGCTTTGACAAAAGTAGTGAGGTATTTTGGGTGGTTGTGAGGTGTTTTAGAGGTTTGTGAAGCTTCGGTGGACATTGTGAGGTGTTTTGGAGGTCTGCAAAGCTTCGATAGAGGTTGCAAGGTGTTTCAGAGGTCAACAAAGCTTCCATGGAGGTCACAAAGTATTTTGGGATCAAAACATCATAGGCAAGAAGATCACACCTAATGAAGTTGCTTCATCCATCTAAGAGTCACTGGCAGAGGAGACGAGTTTCATGATCAACGAATGACCTATTGTCAATGAAGCAAAGCTTCAGCAATTTACATTGCAAATCCTCCCTTTCCCTCCAATTTTCCCCTTTCCTTTTTCAAAGGTTTCACGCACCCACTAGCATCCAGCACGCCTAGTATGTCCCAATCAAGATTTCAAATGTTGATAACTACCATATCTTCTACCTACCTATAAATACATATAAAAAACTTTAAAATTTTATATAAATATCTTGAGGCTTTCTAAGCCAAAGGCAAAATCACTCTCAATATAAGATTAACCAACCAAGCAAGGAAGTAAGCAAGACCATTGGTGTAACACTTTAATACATGTAGCGCTACAATAATTCCAACTACAGTACTAGGATTCATTAGTATCCTTACCCCATTCCCATTACATAAGCTTACCTGCCATCAGTGTAATTAAATTTTAGTCTATACCTGATTTAGCATTTTTACTAGAAATTAAAGTTGTGTAAGTGGACTGAGAAGAATAGGTGAAACCACTGATAATAGGAATTTCTGCCTCAATAGGAAGAAATCAAACCCACAGCTGGAAGGGTATATTGTCCATTCACTTTAGTTTAAGATGGTTTCATATTATGTCATTCAATTAGGAGTAACACAAACCGTGATACCTGCATGAGGCAGGATAAATAGATTATCCACTTAGAAAATATAAATAAATTTTTATTTATATCAAACAGAATTTTGTTAATATACATTTATTCCTCACACTTGGTTGTTTCAAAATATCCCTACTATCTTAACTTATTTTCACTTGTTTTATTATTAACTACACTTTAATTGCTCACTTCAAGATGGTAGCCTACCATGTAGAATAGGATCAAGGAAAAATAACTAAAACTAGGCTTAAGTATGTTCTCCAAAAGAAACATAATAACTCAATGTCATGTAGAGTTGGACTTAGATATGGTAAAGATGCAAGCGGAAGTGACCACCACAATAACAAGCTCGCACTAACAGTGTCAAAGTTTGCGAGCGTGGATGAGAAAAAATAAAAGAGAACAATAAGTGGAAAGAATAAAGGTAAAATAATAGATTTTGAAACAAAAAAAAATCAAACCATAGACCAACTGAGATATCATCAGATTCCCACATAATTTGTGTATTTTTTGGTATTTTAAAATTGCATCTTAGAACAAATTCCAAAAATTAGATTCCAGAAATCAGTATCACCAAATGCTGGTTTCCACGTCCATCATCTGAAGTGGATATATGCTTTTTCATTATTTGACTCAGTATAATGGAAGTTATTGACATCAAACTTGCATATTTAAATGATAGGTGCAAGTTTCTATGGCATCCCTATTGCATGATTTGATAGAATTTAAGATGTTGAGGAACTTCATTGAATATTTATAGTAAAAATTTAAAATAAATGCTCAAGTCCTGGATAAATAAAAGGCTTTTTAGTAGCTGTGGAAGGACCTTCCACGACCAACTTGTAATATAATAGATAATAATAATATTACAGAGAAAGTCATAAGTCAGGTTATAACTTTGCAAAAAGCTAATTGAAGTTACCCTAAGACGTGTAAAAACATTTTTCAAAGCAACTTAATTTTTTGTAGGACTGAGCATAAATATTGAACTTTTGTTCACAAAAGTGATATCTACCAATGGTTATGTAAAAGTCATGCGATCAAAAGGACTGAGCATAATTATCATCATTATTCACATACTAAGATTGGGAGGAAAAAGTTCTCTGAAAAAGGAAATTGAAAATATATATATAGGATTGAGCAGTCCTTGAATGAATTGCAAGCATTAATGTCAAAGCCAAGCAAACATCAAAGACTCATTATGACTAGTCAAATCAATAATAAACTAGAACAACAAAGAACAAATAGAGAACCAAAAATTAACTAACCTCATTAATCCATCTTCCAATTTTCTTCATTGGTTTTGATAGACTAGAGAAAATTGAATCCAAGAGCTTTGATTGCAAATAATCCAATTTTTCAACTATAAGTAATCCCTGCTGCCTCTCAGTTGTATATCCACGCCTAAAGAGAGTGAAGCACAAGGATAATGGAAAGATGGAACTAATGCAAAGGCACCATGTCACTCACCAAGCATCATAATTTTGGCTAGCCAACTAAAATTTCAATGTATTTTTTCAACTAATCCAACAAATAGTAAAGAAGATCCTATGATGGAAAAGATATCAAATTTGATATCTTTTAAAAAAAATACAATTTAGCCAACTCCATCTAGTGGGATAAGGCTTGGTTGTTGTTTCTGTTGTAGTATTAAAAATACAATTAATTTAGTCTGAACAATACACTAAACAGTTGCTTATTAGGATATAAATAATATAAACACTAGAGATACACCCATAGCTTGATTATCATGGTCCAGAGGACTACAATAACACACCATGTATCATGATTATTCTTGGTCTAGTTGATAGCTTTTGTCCCTCCATTTTCCATTGAATTCTATATAAGATCATATCATTAGCAATCTGTAGACCATTTAGATGTACCGCTAAAGAGGAGTAAAGACAAATTTTATATGGCTAAGAATAGGATTAACCGATTAAGAACCTCACTTGAATATTATAGCATTTGAATCAAATGTTTTCTTCCAGTCAACAAATATTGGAAGCCTCAAAAGATAGTCAGTGTTTAATGCATCAGCCAACAGTAAATCTTCTATTGATAATTCTTCAAATTGAGCATCTCGAAGAAGTTTCATAAAAGAGCGCTGAAATTTTTTTGCAATGGTAGCCCTGCATTTCATAACAAATTGTAAAGTATTAGGAGCAGAAGATCCACCTAAACAGCTATGAGCATCTAGAATTTTGATACGTTCCTGTGACTGCCTCAAGAAAATATTGAATGTAAAGTCTGGTTCTTCGAAACTCTAGATACAGGTATGGTTTAAGCAATATAAACATAAGTTATAAAGAATTCTACTAGAACATGCATAGTTGAAACTGTCATGTGTGCAATCAAACAGGAAAGTATACTAATCAAACAACAGCAATGGGTGATTGAGGATATGCACTATAACCTCTTATGTGACTTTCAAATTACTCCTCCCAATATGTACTTCGAACTTCTTCCAAATTTTTTTTTTTAAAAAAACACACTTTCCAGAATCTGAGAGCATCCTTATTTCAATCACATTGTATATTGTAGATGTAAGACAAAACAATGTAACCGAACTTGATTCGAGAAGAAGGAAAACTAACCTTGACTCAGGGAAAGAGACCACAGCAGACTGTCCAAATAGTTTCCATAAGTCCAAACTGTCACTAAGATATAACCATTTGTCGACTTCGTCATTTCTGGAACCATTTGCTTCCTTATGACCAGAAAACTCAGAAGGAGCATTTTTCTTTCTAGATACATCCTCTGCTTTGATTGAAGAGCAAGAGCCCTCATATGCATGCTTATCTTGTGAAGAAGCACCCGAGTAACAAGCCCTCATCTCCTCAAGCATAGCTTTATGTTCAGCATGAAGGATAGAGTCCAAGCACCTGAAGATGGGAACAAATAAGATAATATATAAATGGGCAATGATATTGAAAATTAATAAGGAAACAAAGGAATTCGACAAATCTAAGCAAGACTTGAAGTTTGAAAGTTATAAATTTAATCTGCAAGACTAAATTACAAGTTTTATGAACGAAAATGCATCGTGAAATGTATGAACGCTATGTACTTTTTATAAAAGGAGAATCAAGCAGGAAAAAATGACTGGTAAAGCACATAAAACAAGTTCTTATAAGATCATTTTAGGACTAACCTTGTTTGTTCTACCATAGTCAGCACTAGATCTTCCAAAATTATAAACTTTAGACTGAAATAAGTATTACCAATTAAATTCTAAATCTACTTCCAAGTACTGAGAAAACAAGTAGATGCGCAAACATAGCAATTCTAGTATCTCAGACTCAGCCAATGGCAGTGCTGCAAGTAATATTAAGTATTAACCGCCTGCTGAATAGCCAATTAATGACTAGAGCCAACTTATACAATTGATAAACTTCTATAATCTGTTATAGGATCATAAGTAGCAACGAAACCAAGATGCCTGTCGCAAGAAAACTTACATGGCCAAGCGCTTGAACTCCTCAATTTCCTTCTTCGTCCGAAACATGGAGAGAATAGCATCAAGGAGGTCGACCTTGTTGACGGAGATGTACTTCTGCCGGGGCAAGTGGATCCCGGAGATCCTCTTCTCTTCCTTCGAAGGCGGCGTGCCGACATCCTGCTCCGAAATGGGCTCCTCCTCGGAGCACTCTTTCGTCGCCACGGACACTGCATCCAGTTCGCATCGCAGATGCTCTAACTTTGGAGAAATGGCCGCGACGGTCACAGAACGAGCGCCAGGGAAGGAGGAAATGGAGGACAGAGTGGGGGAGAGGTGGCGGCGCTTGAAGCGCCCGGCGAAGCAGCTAGCCGTGGAGCTCAAGCAGGCCATGACCAAGGAGATCGGAGAAGGAGATGGGAAGCAAGTGGTGGCTTTCGCCGCGGTGGGATTCGGAAGAAGAAGGCGGAAACCTGCGGTAGGAGGGCGGAGTTGATCCCCCAAGGCCCAATCCGATCGACGTCCACACGATTTGGCTCGTGCCTTCGTTCACGTCAACCCGAGATTCAAAAGAGTCACGCGGACAGTAAGATGTCCACAGCTTCCAAGTTTTATATTGTATGAATTTATCTAATAAGGTTGTTTTTTTTCCCCAATGAATTTGATTAAATTTAATTTATTTAAATGTTATTAAGTTTCGAAGTTTTTTCATTGCTTAACATTTATATTTTTAAGTTTATTTAGTTGATTAGTGAGTTTGGTATTGTAAATTAATTTATTTATTAGACAAACAGTCAAAGGATGTTTTTTTTTTAAATCATCAAAATGATACCCATTTTAATTTTTTTTTATTAAGAGGGTGCCACATATACAATTATCTTTCACTATATAGTAATAATTTATTCTTATTACTATATTTCTTATATTTTTTCCATCTTAATTGGTGCATTATAGTAGTTATAAATCCATAAAGGATATAATGCACCCAAACAATTTAGGACTTAAAAGTACAATATTGGAGAGTTATGTCATTTTTTATTTTACAAATTTAAAATGATATTTATTAACAAATATAGTCCATAAATTATTCATCATCTTTGTTCATTAAAGTTAACCAACTATGAATAGATATAAATTCAAATTTATTAATGTAATTTAAAATTATTTATTTAATTGATATTAATATTGAATAAACATAAATAAATTTTTATGAAACTTGATACTAAATTTACTCAAAAATGTTAGAGCGTCGACAATAAGATTTCTTTATATTAACATGTCAAAAAAAAGTTGAGAGATATGTTTGCAAAATCCTAAATCGTAGGATCGCACAATCTTATAATCTAGAATACCGAATCAATCCTGGATTGTGAAGGATTATTTTTTTTAGTGGAATTGGAACAGGAATGATGAAATCATAGCAACGATGAAATCATAGCAGGATCTATAGGATCAGAGCAGAATCAAAGCAAGATCAGAATATGATCAAAGCAGAATTAGAGTAGAATCGGTAGAATGTTTAAGTGGTCATAACTTTTAACTTGATTGAACAATGAGACCTATAATATATCAAATCGAAACTTGTTCAAAGATCTAAAGTTAATTATATAGTAAAACTCAACCTTCAAGTTTCTAAACAAAAAAGAAGTCGTTTAAAATTTTTTTCTCAAAAGATTTTTAATCTCTTTTATTATCTTTTGGACTATTTTATAATTTAGATTATTTTTGTCAATTAAGATTATGAGACTATTTAAATATTTATTTAGTTGTTTTAAGTTAGTTTTTATCAATAATATCTTGTTATTTTTTCCCTCCAAAATGACGAGTTTTTGGATATCTATTGCTTAATATTATGGGAAATCAATAGGTATTTAGAAGATTGTTTCCGTTATTCGTATTTGAATCAAAGGTTTCAATAGTTTCTGCTACGTCACTACTTTGTTGGCCTTTAAACTAAGAGGGTGTTTGGCTAAACTTATTAAAAACAGTTTATTAGCTCGTACAACTTATAAGTTGTTTTAGAAGCTTATAAGTTGTTAGATCTTATTTTAAAAATAAGTTGTTAAAGTGTTTGGGTGAACTTATTACAATCGACTTAAAGATATTGATGTGTTTGGTATTATAAGATCTTTTTATTAATTATAAAATTATCAAAAAGGGTATAATACTATTAATAGAGAGTTTTGAGATTTTTATTAATGGAGGATTTTGGATGAATTTCTGTACCTGGGGAGAGAAAATTAAAATGGTAAAATGATAGTTAAATTGATATCTATTTAAAGTTGTACAAGTAATAATATCACCTGTGGTGTTCAAAATTTTATATGTAAATGATATTTTTAAAATATTTTTTTAATTATCAATGATTAATTATTAATCATGTACTAACAAATATAAGGGCTTTTAGTAGAATCTCTTATCATGAAAAGCTTTTATCCCCATATCACATTCCCTAGACAACGAAAAATTGAATAGTAAAAACACATGATTGCTAGCCAAAAACAAAACTTGTGCTTTGCCCTCCCAAAAGCCCATGCTTTACCCTAAAATATTTCCTCCCAAAATCGATGACTCCCTGTGTCAATGATCGCCAACAGCTCCAGCTCCATCCTGTCCCTTCATAGACGACAGCAACTCTAGCTTCGTCCCCTCCCTTCGTCGAAGATCGCTAGCACTATCAGCTTTGCCATCTCCATCATGGTCCTTTGCCATCATCATTGTAGCTTCGACGCCCGCTGTCACATCTCCGAGATCCACCATTGTCACAACTCCCTTGTAACAACCAGTAAGTATGAAATTGTTTTGGGGCAACATTTTAGGGCTTTTATTTAGGATGAGTTAGAACTTAGAAGGATTAATAGAATGGGGCTAATCCTATCCGAAAATGGTGAAGAAGACTAGCTGGGGATGTGACTCCTTGGTTGACCGCGCGAATACTCTACTCCAATCTGCTACATAAAAAATGTGAGTGTCGGGCTAAGGAAGGAGTCCCCGACGTTGGCTCTCCGACGCTCAAGTTAGTCACCGGAATAGTAGAAAGACGATGGAGCAATCTAGTAGCAATGAGAGCACAAGTACAAATAATAGATATCACATACCTCCTCGGTGCATGGACCCCCTTTATATAGTGCTACAGTAGGCGACGTGCACACTTCTCAAGATACAGTCATGTTTTCCCATCTATCCTATGAAAAGATTTGTCAGAAAAGTGTCTTTGACACTATACCTTAATAAGGGATGCAAATCCCAAATATGACAGTAGAAGTTTTCATCATACGATTTGTCTGTTGATCATTCCCTGTTGTCAGCAGAATTATCTCCCAGAGGGATATTATAAGATATGGGAGGGGTCCATTGCTTGGTCGAATGGGAAAGTCACTCGGTCGCGACTCCTCGCCCGGTCGATCTCAGTTGCTTTTCTCTATAGTACCTTGGTTCGGCAGATTGTTTCTTGCCCGACCGGACATGCGCTCGCTAGTCGACATAACATTCACTTGGTCATTTGTGAGCATTTGATGTTCTCTTCGTAGTGACCCTAGCCGGACAGGTGATCCACTCATATAAGTCTCCTAGCCGATCGACAGTTTGGTGGGTCCATTGGTTCTCTGTCGTTGACCGTCTTGACTTTGACCTCCATGTCGGTTGTTGGTCCCACTTTTGACTTATACTTGATATGTCCCTTTTACCACCGCATCATAAGTCTTCCCCTCAAGTCTAATCGAAGGAGGTTGTAAGTCCGACTGACTAGAAGAGCAGTGTCTTCATTGACCTTTCTCCTGATCAGACATTCTCTGTTCTAGAGCTCCTGATTGCTCACATCACTCTCATAGTCGCCATTCTACTTTATCTTGTTGACTTGAGTTTAGAACCCCCGCTCAGCTATCTTCCACTAACCCGAGTGGAGAGCCGCCACTCGACTATCAATTACTGACCTAGGTTTAAGCTGCCACTCGACTATGGTGGATGTTGAAGTTGCTTTCTCCCATGGGTTTAGAGCCGACACTTGATTATTTTTTAGTCAGAGATCTTTGCTGATCGGGATGGTTGGCGACGACACTTAGCTATTTTTCCACTTCTCACCACTTCCTTGGATGAGTGTCTTTTAATGGTTGCTGACATTCCCCCAATTTCTGAAAGACCGTGCAAATCTCTGGTCATTATTGCCGAACACGTCGCCCATGCCTTTTAATTAAGTCTCATTAATGCTTCCCTATCGCCAGCTGCCACGTGTCTCGCTCTTTGTCATCGCACGCTTGATGTGAAAGGCGAATATCCATGATTGATGTGACAAGCACCGTTTTGAACCCCACGATCAGATCTTGGCTTCATTTTCTGTAACCCTTGATCGGATGGCTCAAAGCGACCGTCCACAGGGTTTATAAGCCCTTATTCATCGTCATTTCCCTTCCTCATCACCCTTTTTCTCTTACACACATTTGCTGCCGATTCTCTTCTTCCTCGTCATCACCGACGATATTTCTCAGTAAGCTTTTTCTTTCTCTCTCTCGTTGAGTTCTCAATCTTCTTCCTTCTTGGTTTTCTATGGCCTCATCTCCTCAGCCTCATGAGTCCATCCCCGGACTTTGGTACACTTCTACCGGGTCCAAGTTCAACAACAACAAAATTGATCAGATGAAACTTACCTATCATTTCTCCACTAATTATCAAATCACCATTCCCTCTGCTAATGATCTGTCCTATTTACTTCTTGATGGCTTTTTGTCCTTCTTTAAGGACTAATTTTACATCGGTCTCCGTTTTCTGATTCACCCTTTATTTTCCACAGTGTGTAAATATTTTCACATTTCCTTGCACCAAATAATGCCCAACTGTAACGCCCCGGCTCGGGCGGGCCCCACCCGCACCGAACCAGGAACGACACCAGAATTACCTATCGGTTTGATGACTAGCTCCACAAACCACCGGAGGTCCTTTCAGCGTGCTTTGTCCTCACTCGCACACATAGATTTCTCCAAGCCAAGCACGCTTAACTTTGGAGTTCTTAAGTTTGGGCTTCCGAAAAGGAAGGTGCACCTTGGTGATATGGATAGTACCATCTAACCTTTTAAGTCATATTTAACCAGAATCTCAGAACCGGGGTATTACAATCACCCCCACTTAAAGACACAACGTCCTCGTTGTGTAACCACAAATCACACCACAAACAAATCCCAGAATCTCCCTCGCTAGGTGGTGCCCTGGGTGCTCCTACCACAGGCGCACTCACGGTCGCAAGGTCGCTCTGATACCATCTGTAACGCCCCGGCTCGGGCGGGCCCCACCCGCACCGAACCAGGAACGACACCAGAATTACCTATCGGTTTGATGACTAGCTCCACAAACCACCGGAGGTCCTTTCAGCGTGCTTTGTCCTCACTCGCACGCACCCTGGAAAACTTCCCAGGAGGTCACCCATCCTCAGATTTCTCCAAGCCAAGCACGCTTAACTTTGGAGTTCTTAAGTTTGGGCTTCCGAAAAGGAAGGTGCACCTTGGTGATATGGATAGTACCATCTAACCTTTTAAGTCATATTTAACCAGAATCTCAGAACCGGGGTATTACACCAACTCTTTTAGGTTGCTGTGTAGGGTGGTCATACTATTCCATCTATATGACATACCTTTAGTACCTCAAGATTACGGTAACACTAACACAAGAAGACTTGGAGTAACTGATATAATATTAAGTAGCGAAGATGATGGAATAACAATAAATAGCGGTCGATCGTTGAGCAGACGACCCTGCTGTGTTGGGTAATGATTAGTACGCTGAACCCAGAGCCTGAGTGGAAGATCAAGCCGGCTGGAAGCAAAGCAACCGGCTGACCGACATCTCCCAAGATGTGCCGAACGGGCCCATCCCTTACCACCGTGCATTGTTTCGCCATCGTCAAAAGAACAGGGCCGACTGGAGCGAACACCCAGCTCCTTGTCAGATGACGCGTCCGTCTGGGATGAGCAAAAAGGTAAAGAACCTTAGCTAGATACCTCTCCTGAACGAATTAACTGACAGTTCTCCCAGAAGATCCTCGACGACCAGTTGCCACGCCATTATAGGCCTTTGACAATCGGGGAATACACAGAGGCAACCGATCCTGAAGATTATATGATCAAATTTAATAATGTGGCAACGCTCCACCAGTATACTGACGGAGTCAAGAGTCATGTATTCCTCATCATGCTCTCTAGATCAACATAAAGGTGGTCCAAGAGGCTATCGATCGGATCCATCTGAAGCTTCAAAGATTTTTGATTGGTGTTCTTACAACACTTTGCTAGCAGTTGCTGCCATTAGAAGACAAATGTCAACCTATTTACGGTCAAGCAAGGGCCCAATGAAACACTACGGACTTATATCAAGAGATTCAACCAAGTGGTAATGGAAGTTCCATCAGCCACACTGGAGATCTTAATAAGCTCCTTCTTCTAAGGACTTATAGAGGGCGAGTTCTTTCGATTGCTAATCCGGAGGCCTCCTAGAGACTTCGATCACCTGCTCAGATATATTACCGAGTATATCAATGTTAAAGAAGCTCAGACAGCTTGGAGGAAGGAAGTGATCCTTAAGCCAACCGCTACCCAGGAGCGTCGAACATCCCATGCATATCAACCACCAAAGGGGCCCCGAGCGGGAACAATGCAGCAACACCAAGAGACCCAGACCCATGTTGTCCAATATGTGGAGGCCGAGCAGGGGAGGCCCACCGAGTTGTGGCTGTGGACCCCGCTCTTTTGCTCATATCACCAGACAACAACATACAAAATAAGAGATTGCTACAGTTACAAACCGAAACCCCGCTGACCTACTTCATCAAGATTTCGCCTCCAATCCCCCTGCCCTGATAAACACCATCACCAGCGAGCGGGAGGGTGGCGTGAAGAGAGGAGGTCGATAACCGAAGAGAACTGACAGTAGCGTCACCGTGAAGACTATCAAAGGCTGGCCTGAGCGTCTGGCAAGTGGGAGCGCCCGTCTCACGGGGAGGGGGGGGGTGAGAAAACTATAACAATGCCACTAGGGATGATATTGGGATGATCGTGGGAGGCCCAACCGGCGATGACTCTAACCGGGCTCGGAAATCACACGCCTGACGGTTAGAAATTCACGCTATCGGATGTAGCAAAGCAACAGTAGAAGGACCTGAGATTAGTTTCAATCCTTGAAACTTAGAGGGAGTGGAGGTCCCTCATGACGATGCCCTAATCATCAAAGCAATAATTGCTAACTACAATATTCACCGTACTTTTATAGATATAGGTAGCTCGGTGAATATTATCTTCAAAAAGGTATTTGATCTACTACAAATTGACTGGAGTGAATTGCAACCCATGATGACTCCTTTATACGGATCGACAACGAAGTATTTCTAATCGGCCAAGTTTGACTGGCCATATCCCTCGGCAATGAGCCACTCATGAGGATAAGGATGACGAATTTCATCATGGTGGATGCCTCGTTTGCCTACAATGTCATACTCAGTCAATTGGTGCTAAATGAATTCTGGGTGGTCGTCTCCACATTTTGTCATAAGATCAAATTTTCCATTGAGAACTCGACCAGTGAAGTAAAGGGCGATCAGTTGGCCGCTCGGTGATGCTATATCGAGATAGTCAAGACTGAGTCAAGAGCCCCTCGGAAGGCCCAGCAGCTAGAGGTAAACACAATCTTAGAGGAGCCTCTGACGCTGGTCTATGAAGAAAAGGAGAAGGTTCAAGTTCATCCTAGCCAGTCGGAGTCTACTACTTTCATAGCCGCCGACCTGACTACAGAAAAGAAGAAGGAGCTAGTTGCCTATCTTAGGAAAAATCACGACGTGTTCTCATGGGCGACACACGATCTCTTAGGAATTTCACCATCCATAGCGTACCATGAGCTTCACGTCCGACCGAACGCCAGGTCAGTTAAACAAAAGAAGAGAGACTTCAGCTCGGAGCAAAATCAGATCATCCGAGTGGAAGTAGAAAAGCTGTTGGAGGCTGGACATATACAATTCTCGAGCCGGCTAGCTAATGTGGTGTTAGTCTCCAAGTCGAGCAATAAATGATGGGTCTGCATCGACTTCCGAGATTTGAACAAAGCCTGCCCGAAGGACTATTACCTGCTGCTATGCATTGATCAGATGATGGATTTGACGGTGGGTTACGAGCTGATTTGCATGCTGGATGCGTACCAAGACTACCACCAAGTACCGCTCACCAAAGAAGATCAAGAGAAGGTTAGCTTCATAACTGCTGACGGTACCTTTTGCTATAATATAATGTAGTTCAAACTGAAGAACGCTAGAGCCACTTACCAATAGATGATAAATAAGGTGTTCCGAAGGCAGATCGATCGAAATATGGAGATATTGAGGAGACCTACCCAATGCTGAGAAGGTATGGAATCAAACTCAATCTAAATAAGTGCATGTTCGGAGTAAAGAGTGGGTGCTTCCTCGGTTATATAGTGACCGAGCCAGGAATCGAAGCAAATCCAAGCAAAGTAAAAGCCCTCCAAGACATGTCACCTTCACGCAACCTGAAGGAAGCTCAATGGCTAACCGGGCAGATCACGACATTATCTAGGTTTATCTCCAAGTCTTTCGATCGAAGCCACTCGTTCTTCAAGGTTCTACGCTAGGCTACAAAATTTCAATGGGATGTCGAGTGCGATAAGGCGCTAGAAGAGCTGAAGAATTATCTATCTTCTTATCTGTATTAGTGAAGCCCATCGCTAATTTTGTGATAGAGGTACAGAATGTCGAGCCAAAAGCAACTTGGAAGATCTATGTGGATGAGTCGTCCACTCGACAAAGAAGCGGTATGGGCATACTTCTGATATCGCCACACGAGGATCAAATGCAGCTATTTATTCGGCTAGATTATCGAGCCATGAATAACGAGACAAAGTATGAGGCGCTAATAGCCGGTCTACAAGCAGCAAGGTATGTGGGAGCTGTTGGATCGTGAGGAATCGATAGAGGGGAGGTCAATATCGAAAAACATTCGAAACGAGTTAGTGCAGCGGAAAAGTATACAAAAGGACAATGCTAACACAGGTTTTTTTTACTTGGTTCAGAGCCTGTGTCGACTCCTACTCCAAGGCCCGTACTCGTTGAGTACTTTCGTTGGGTAATCCACTAGCAATTCGAATAATGTATTACAATGATTAAGTATAGAAAAGCTAGAAGTAGAATACCGACAAATGTAACACAATAAGAAAAGAATGGAGCTTGTCGGAGCAGAGTCGCAGCATTGCAGGAGCGCAAGAGAGCAGATCGTCAATTCAGAGTTGTTGTGGAAGCTTCACCCCTGCCCCTTCTTTTATATGAAGCTAGGGGCGCCCCAGATCCCCTCCGGGCGTCCTGGTGGGATGTGGCAGGTCCAACCAATGATCTCCACGTGGCGACGACGTATTTGGATAAAATTCGCCTCCCGGGCGCCCGAACCACCTTTTTCCAGGGAGTCCTTTCATGCAAAACAAGGTTAGTCCGAGGCAAATATATAAACTATAACCTGCAAAACAGAGTGTTAGTTCAGTTTATAGTTTAGCAAAAAGAGTATGACTTAGATTTCATCTTTCTGTGACCAGAATCTAGTCACGATCTCGACTTAGATATCCGAAATGGGTCTAAGCTGGATCGACACCAAATGTTCCCTTCCCGGGAACGCGTCCTCACAGTCACTCCCTTCTAGTGACTTACCTTTACTCACCTGCTAGACGCCCGGTCAGCCCTTCGACCCGTCTGGACTTCTCGCCAAGCGTCCGGTCAGCCCGTCGACCTGCTTGGACTTCTCGCTAGCTATTCGGTCAGCCCGTCGACCTAGCTGGACTTCTCGCCAAGCGTCCGGTCAACCCGTCGACCCGCTTGGACTTCGTGCCAGACATCCGGTCAGCCCGTCGACCTGTCTGGACTTATCTTGCACACTCGGTCAGAGTATTAGATCACGACAAATCTAACTTAACCTGATTTGTCATTTATCAAAACCTGAGTTAGACCGTTAGTGCTAACTGTACCAACAATCTCCCCTTTTTTGATGGAATGACAACCTGGTTAAGTTAGTAAAGAATATATGCGAGTAAACAGAGTTTAAACATTTTGTTCTCGCATGAGGTTTAAGTTAGTTTTTAACTTTGACATTTTATTTTTCTAACTTAACCACCTATCCCTCCCCCTTTGGCATTCATCAAACAAGGATATAATTTAAACATTAAAACTACAGAACACATAAAAAATGTAAGGAATGATGTCTAGTTATCTTGGGGGAGTTTAAATTTTTTGAAGACTTGTCTAAATTATTAGCTTTAGCTTTTGAAAAATAGCTAAGTTTGAAAGAGTGGCCAATTTTTTAAGGATCATTTACAAAATTAATTTAATTTCCAAAAGTGACTTTGCAAATTCAAAAGAGACTTTCTTAATAAAAAAATTTTGAAAAACTAATTTTCTAATATAAGTGTATAAGTTTCAAATTTTAGGATCAAGGTAAATTTTCAAAATATGTTTTAATTTTGAAGTATTTTTCAAACATAAGTTTTGAAAATTTTAAGGCTAAGTTTTCAAAACTAGATTTTCCAACCAACATTTTTCAAATTTTGAAAAAAATTTCAAAGCTAAAGACATTTACTTTTCAAGACTGATTGAAACTAAGTTTTAAAAAAATCTTAGTTTATAAAATCTAATTGAAGAATTTAGTTTATATAAAAATATTTGAAACATAGGATTTCAAAAATTAAATTTGAAAACTTTTCTTTTCAAGATTTATGAAGTTTGTAAAAACTTTAATTTGAAATCAAAATTCAATTTGTAATAAAAAAATATTAGAAAAGATATTATGTTTAAGGTGGAGAAAATAATTTTGGTGTTAAGTGTTGATTTAATCCTCCCCCTAAACCTGACAACTAAAATAGCTGTCTAACCAATTTGCTACTTACTGACTATCAGAAGATAGCAGCTTTCACTTGGTTAGTCAAGTTAAGTTCATTGTGATCAGTTAGCGATTGACTAAACTGAATAACTTAACTTGATCAATGTATGTTTTGTATTTAACGCCCATACTTATATCGATGCACTGACGTAAGCATCTTAAGTCCAGGCAATTGGCCTATATATCTCACCCCTTTCTATATATGCCAATCACAAGCAGGGTAAACCTAGGGTGTTGGTGAGATGTTCAAATGCTAGTCCTAGGGGAACATGATTTCTAAGGGGATTTTTATAGTCAAAGGCTAAAATTGTTTTGAAATTCTAAAAGTAGGAAGGTTTTTTTAAAAAATAAAACAATTTTAACCTAGAATTTAAAACAGTCAATTTTAAAACAGTTTTGAATTTTGAAAACCCTAGTCTATTAAATTAGAGTATAACCAATCATATATGAAAATGAAGATCAATAGAATAATATGTACTACAAAAGTTGTAATAGTGTCATAACAGTGCTATGTAATAATCACGACTACTGAGACGATGACGGAGGTGGTCCGGAGCCCAACGACTGAAGCAGTGCCAATATCTCAGTGTGATGAGTCCGGTCGTCCTCTAGTAGGTCTCATCGCAGGTCGGAGATCTCCTGCCGCACATCTCGCCGTAAATCAGAGACCTCCCGTCGCACCTCTCATCGGAAATCGAAGACCTCTCGTCGTATGTCTCGGTGAAACTCGGAGGACTCCTGCTGGAGGCTCGACATAGCTCTCTCTAGCCCGGATACTCGATCGGCTAGAGTGCGAGGAGCGGGACGTGGGGCTCGAGCTGGCACTGGGGCAGGAGCGACCTCGTCAGGAAAGAGTGTGAGAAGAAACTCATCGGCCTCCTCCTGCTGTGCGTCTGGGTCAGGCTGGTGCTGTGCCCCCTCTGCCAAGTCATGATACCCTCACCATCTATATGAATACTAGTTAGGGAAAAGTTCCTAGCTCCTATAACGTCAAACTCGGGTCATATAGCGGATGTCACCTCTGGTGACATCAATGCCCAAAGAGGACATATATGTTATCAGAATGTGACAGTAGGGCATATGAACTCGCCCACTCGTCAGTATCCGTCCGAGTAAATAATGGTGGAAAAGATATGCAGGCTAATGTCAATATCTAGCCTATGACACAAAGCATAGAGGAGAAGGAATGGAATGTGCACATCATCGCGATGTCGCGAGTGCTCAGTGGTAGAATGCAAAAGACTAAGACCCTATAAAGGGCGTAGTCTTGGACTCGAATGGTAACTGACCTAAACTAGGTCATTGTGGGTACTCGCTCGCCCCCAAAAAAATACGAATAAATCGTATCAAGAGTGATATGCGAGTAGGGATCTCCAAAGGGTAGCTCCTTGGGAGGATAGCACTGAAAGGGACAGGTAGACTCCCGTAACTCCAAAAACTCACGGATGGCAGTAGGGGACAGTGTGATATCAGTCCCAGCTGCCCTAGTAGTATAGGTAAAGTCGTCTACTTTCACTAGGTTGTTATAAAATTCGTCGCACAAACTTATATTTACTGGGCTAGTACATTCAACAAGGTTCTGCAACCTATAGTGGTTTATAGCCTCTATGGCTGGAACGCAAGAGCGTAAAAAGAACGCTCTATCTATACATTTGGTCCTAATGGCCATGTAGATGGTTGACTCAAACTTAATCCTAAGCTCATCAGTGGGAAACTTAGGGTCAACACTAGGAGTAGAGGACCCAGCACCAGATTTATACCGTTTCCTAAATTATATAACAAAATTATACTAATTAAAGAAAACAAACATGTAATAATATTCTTAAACTTTAAATAGAAGATAGGAATTTTACCAAGGAGCCATTGCTAAAATAATTTTAGAACTGACGACCTCGGTTGATTCGTGACCGCGTATTAACCGTAGAACGAGAAATTTTTTTAACTTTGAATGCTTTCGTAGTAAAGCTTGGAAGAAGCTTGAACGAAAGTTTGGAAGAGGAGGTGCAAGGATGGGGGGCGCCCCTGCCCCCCTATATATAGTGGACTCCGGGTGCCCGGACCTGTTCTGGACGCCCGGGGTCAAGTGGGGAGGGGCGCCCGGA
Organism: Zingiber officinale; assembly: GCF_018446385.1. NCBI lineage: Eukaryota > Viridiplantae > Streptophyta > Magnoliopsida > Zingiberales > Zingiberaceae > Zingiber > Zingiber officinale. Next base: position 15,539,807 of record NC_056002.1, read on the forward strand.
TCCCCTCCGGGCGCCTCGGGTCCGTATACCAAGGGCGCCCGCCCCTGGTTTTTGACTCCGATTTTTTTTTTATTATTTTAAAGATAGAAATTTGAGAGTAGTAAAAAGAATTAAGTTTAAGTTTTAAAATGATTTTTAAGTTAACAAAAATAATTTTTAAGTTAAAAACAATTTAAGTTTTAATTTTTAAAATAATTTTTAAGTTAAAAACAATTTAAGTTTTAATTTTTAAAATGATTTTTAAGTTAAGAAAAATAATTTTTAAGTTAAAAACAATTTAAGTTTTAATTTTTAAAATGATTTTTAAGTTAAGAAAAATAATTTTTAAGTTACAAACAATTTAAGTTTTAATTTTTAAAATGATTTTTAAGTTAAAAAAATAATTTTTAAGTTAAAAACAATTTAAGTTTTATTTTTTTTTAAAATAATTTTTAAGTTAAAACCAATTTAAGTTTTAAATTTTAAAATAAATTTTTAAGAAAAAAAGACAATTTAAGTTTTAATTTTTTTTAATTTTTTAAAAAGAAATTTACGTTTAATTTAATTTTAATTTAAATTAAATTTAAATTTAATTTTAAATTTAATTCAAATTTAATTTAATTTTAATTCCTTAGTCATCTCACCCGATCTATGTTTTCAATCAGGGAATCCTATAATTTTGTGACATGAATTAGGTTCAATTTTAGGATTTGTTTTTAACTTGTGTTAGATTCAGGTTTAGCTTTGGGTTCAACAAATATGCGTTCTCTGGATAAACTTCTAGGCTATCGTGAGTCACTCGGACATCATTAAAGTAACCATGCCTTCGAGGTTTTCCTAATAGTCCTATCCACTGGACTTAGTACAAAACCTTGGTCTAACTGGTTAGGATTCATAAAAGGTATCTTCGGTTAGTTCCACTTAGCCAAATACACCAGGTCGAAGCCATATCTTCCTAGACATGCATAGACTAAGCTTCCCTAATGTACTATCATCCAATATTTCACCAGTACCATTTTTCAAGTTAAACTTGAACCCTTTTTAACTAATCCTAATTTCCCTGTCGGGTAAGTTGGTTAAGGTTACCCTGCCGGGTAGGTTAGTTTTGGAGGTGTCAGCTATTCTAGAGCCTCCCCCTGAATTAATGACCATTTAATTTAATTTTGTTCTTGGTTTATGTTTATTTCTTTTGTAATTATATTTTACTTGGTGATAGTTTACATTTTGTTGAGTTTTAATATATTTAGATTTTAAATTTTTTTGTTCAGGTTTGTATTCTAGTTTTTTATTTGGTTTGTTTGACTTTATGTAATATATTTTATCTTTAGGGATATAATATTGGTTAGGTTCTATTTGCGTGATCAAACACGCTTTCGGAACCCAGGCCTTATTCGTTGGTTTGTATTGAGTTATTAATGATTTAAATGTTTTATTTGAGTTCGACTTATATCCGAGTCCGGTTTTATTATAACATGCTTTTTAATTATTTAGTATTAAGTCTAAATTTTTTGATCTAGTAGTAAATTTTTCTAACATATTTTTTAAATTATTAATTTGTAATTTTAATGATGAGTTCTCCTCCTCAATTGTTAGATCTTGAGTTGGTTTATTATTTACAACTTGTTCCTTGAGGATTTGATTTTTCTCGAGGAGCAATTTGTTTTTATTTTCTAACTTAACTAATTTATTATTTAAGCACGAATTAATTTAAAAAAATTTATGGTTTAAGTTTAGGAATACCTCTTCAGAACCTTCGGAAACGAGTACGGACTCGTGGCTCGATTCGGGTTCGGACCCGTCTTCCGATTCATCTTCCGACTTTGCTTCGTGGGCCATCAGCTCGAGGTGACTCTGGTGCTTTTGATCTTCTGCTTTTGACTATTTCGAGGAGGAGTCGTCCCACGTCGCTTTGAGGGCCTTCTTTTTGGTCTGCTTCGGTTTGTCGATCTTTAATCTCGAGCACTCGTTCTTGTAGTGGCCCTTCTTGTTGCATCCGAAGCACGTCACACTCCTTGATTCGGTTGGAGAATTGATCTTTTGAAGGTCCTTCTTGCTGAAGCTTCTTTTCCTCCTGGTGAACATCTTCCTTACCAGGTTCGCCAGGTGTTCTTCATCTTCAGAGTTCTGGTTAGAGTCTTCTTCTGGTTCAGACTTGTTCTTCTTTTCTTTTGAGGAACCTGCAAATAAGGCTACACCTTTCTCGACCCCAACGTTAGTTTGCTCATGCAGTTCTAATTCACAGAAAAGCTCATCTAATTTTAATTTAGATAAATTTTTAGAGATCTTGTAGGCATCTACGATAGATGCCCACAAGCTGTTGCGTGGAAAGGCGTTTAGGGCATACCTTATTAAGTCCCGGTTCTCCATTTGGTGCCCTATTGCGTGGAGTCCGTTGAGAATGTCTTTAATTCTTACGTGCAGTTGTCTAGTCGTTTCTCCTTCCTGCATTTTTATGTTAAAAATTTTATTTAAGAGCAAGTCTCGTTTTGTTACCTTAGCGTCGCTCGTTCCTTCGTGCAGCTCGATCAGTTTGTCCCACAGCTCTTTGGCGTTCTTATGTGGTCCGACCCGGTTTAGTTTTTCTCTAGTCAATCCACACTGTAGGGTGTTGATTGCCTTGTTCTCTGTTGATGCCTTCTTCTTTAGGTCTGTTGTCCAATCTTCTAGATCCAGTAGATTCCTGGAACTGTCTACTGGTATTTTGTAGGGTCTGGTGATGCTCATCCACTGGTCGAAGTCCGTCTTGAGATACACTTCCATTCGCTTCTTCCAGTACGGTAAATCATCCCTGTTGAAGAGGGGAGGTCACACTGTGCTGAAGCCCTCGATTTGCGACATTTTAAATCTGCACACAAAAAAATATAGAGAGGTTCCAAGACTTGGTCTTGGATTAATAGTGCGGGAAGAATTAAATAAAAATAACTAAATTGGTGTTGCACCAATTTAGATTAAATTACGACGGAAAGAAACTTCCAAAAAGGTAATAATACCAATTTGGATCTTTTACGAAAAACTGAAATCCGAAAAGAAATTAAAAATAAGTCACCCCCTTGTCTGATTGGTAGTTGCACCAAATCAGAGCGGTACCTGCTCTGATACCACTTGTTGGATCATGAGGAATCGATAGAGGGGGGGGGGGGTTATATATCGAAAAACGTTCGAAATGAGTTAGCGCAGCGGAAAAGTATAACAGAAGGACAATGCTAACACAGGTTCTTTTTATTTGGTTCGGAGCCTGTGTCGACTCCTACTCCAAGGCCCGTACTCGTTGAGTACTTTCGTTGGGCAATCCACTAGCAATTCGAATAATGTATTCAATGATTAAGTATAGAAAAACTAGAAGTAGAATACCGACAAATGTAACACAATAAGAAAAGAATGGAGCTTGTCGAAACAGAGTCGCAGCGTTGCAGGAGCGCAAGAGAGCAGATCGTCAATTCAGAGTTGTTGTGGAAGCTTCACCCCTGGCCCTTCTTTTATATGAAGCTCGGGGCGCCCCGGATCCCCTCCGGGTGCCCTGGTGGGATGTGGCAGGTCCAACTAGTGAGCTCCACGTGGCGACGACGCGTTTGGATAAAATTCGCCTCCCGGGCGCCCGGATCCCTTCCGGGCGCTCGGACCTCCGGGCGCTCGGATCCCCTCCGGGCGCTCGGACCACCTTTTTCCAGGGAGCTCATTTCCTGCAAAACAAGGTTAGTCCGAGACAAATATATAAATTATAACCTGCAAAACAGAGTGTTAGTTCAGTTTATAGTTTAGCAAAAAGAGTATGACTTAGATTCCGTCTTTCTGAGACCGGAATCTAGTCACGATCTCGACTTAGATATCCGAAATGGGTCTAAGCCGGATCGACGCCTAATGTTCCCTTCTCGGGAACGCGTCCTCACAGTCACTCCCTTCCAGTGACTTACCTTTACTCACCTGCCAGACTCCCAGTCAGCCCTTCAACCCGTCTGGACTTCTCGCCAAGCGTCCGGTCAGCCCGTCGACCGGCTTGGACTTCGTGCCAGACATCCGGTTAACCCGTCGACCTGTCTGGACTTATCCTGCACACTGGGTCAGAGTGTTAGATCATGACAAACCTAACTTAACCTGATTTGTCATTCATCAAAACCTGAGTTAGACCGTTAGTGCTAACCGCACCAACAGGAGCTACATGAGTCATTATCCACTCAGACTCTCAATTGGTGGCACAACAACTCTGAGAGACTTTTGAAATAAACAATGCAAGGCTCAGGTTATATGGGGAGGTGTTCAAAAAGTTAAAGGTTGGATTTCAAGAGGTTATTATTCAAAAGATCCTTTGAGCGGAAAATCAGTATATGGACGAATTGACAAAGCTAGTAAGTTCCTTAACTCCAGTGGTATTAGATAGGCCAAGAGCAGGTGATGTTAGTAGCTCATATCGACAGGCCAATCGGAGGAGCATCTAGTGACTTGAGTACACCTCTGATCAAGTTTCTCCATCCGGTAATATGTCGACCGATCGGGAGCAGGCTAGGTTACTAAAAAAGAGAGCTAGACAGTTCACATTAATCGGGGGCCACCTATACAAGAGAGCCTACTCAATACCTCTGCTCAAGTGCATCGAATTAGAGGGCATTCTATATATCTTACAAGAAGTTCACCAAGGCTCCTGTAGCAATCATCCAGGCGGCTGATCGTTGGCCAGAAAAATCCTACTGGCAGGGTATTTCTGACCTACTCTACAAGCCAATGTCACGTGAACAGTAGCAACTTACCTATCCTGCCAAAAATATCAAAACATATCGCACAGACCCACGAAAGAGATGAAGGCATCTGTGGTATCTTGCATGTTCGACCAATGAGACATGGACATTGTAGCGTCATTCCTAATGAAGACCGGACAAAGGAAATTCCTCCTTATAGCGGTAGACTACTTCTCCAAGTGAGTTGAAGTCGAGCCGCTAGCCAAGATAACCGAACAGATGTGTTGGACACCGTTGGTGGCCGACTGTCGGAGGGGTTGAATAACCCTACAAAATAAAAATACCCTTCTCAAACTTTTTAAGATAACACTTGCATAAATAATTAAAGACTGAACTTAAAAGAAAAGAGACACCGGAGTTTACTTGGTTACAACCGGGGAGGTTGTTAATTGAAGGAAGATGATCACACTAAATTCTCCTTCAGGTGGAGAAGCCTCTTTTACAGCAGTGTAAGCACAAAAAGAAGGAAGCTAAACAAAACAGGAAAGCGTACAAATGTTGTTACAATTTTTTGAATGAATTAAAAAACTTCTAGACCAAGGCTGTATTTATAGCCTTGGTTGGGGCGCCTGGAAGCGTTCCAGGCGCCTAGAGGGGGATAAAGTTTTATCCCCTTCACAATGGATTGAGGGCAAACGCGATCCGATCAAAATCGGATTCCGAGTGCCCGGACCACTAAAGTCAACATAGTTGACTTTCGATCGGGACCCTCTGCTCCGGTGCTGCTCATCTCAATTCGGGTCTTCCGCTCCGGCTCCGCTCGCTTGGGTGATTTCGGCCAATCGAAATAAGACTCACCCAAACCCAATTTCGACCTTCTCGAGCAACCTTCCGCTCCGACTTCTCGTCCCTCGAAAACTTTGCGCGCTTCATTCTCGTCTGCCCGCGTACTCTTCCGCAACACCTCATCCCTCAGACGCACCGAGCCCATCGACTCTCTCCCATGCCGTCCTTCTCGCTAGCTGTGTCTTTTGCTCGACTTTTTATGTTCCTAAACTCCTGCATACTTAGACACAAGATTAAAACACCACAAGACCTAACCTAACTTGGTTAATCACATCAAAACAACCTTGAGATTCCAATAATCTTTCCCTTTTTGATGTGAGCAACCCAAATTAAGCTAGGGTAAAGAGACATAAAGTTAAAATAATAAATTCTACAATAAAGTGCAAAAAAATTTGAATCTACCCCCTAGACTTAAACTTTTTCTTCTCTCCCTTTGATCACATAAAAATGGGGTTCCAAGAAAAATCTAAGGGTAAAAGAAATTTTTGAAATAACTTCTATCGAATTTTGAAAACTTTGAAAATTTTGATAGTACTGAAAAAATTTGAGAAAAATTTCTAAGTAAAAAAAAAAATTCAAACAACAAAATATTTTTGACTAACTTTTTTTTAAAAAATAATTTTGATAAGTTTTTACAAGAAAAAATATTTTTAAGAATTTTAAAAAAATCTAAGTTAGACATTTCCAAGTAAGAAAAATATTTGAAATTTTTTTTCTAAAGCATTAACTGATCCTAATTTAATGTTTTATCAGTTAGTCAATTAAACATTTTATTTCAATATTTTAGCTTCCAGACTGTGACGAGGCACTAGGCCTTCTTGGTTATTGGATCATCAACCACTTCTAGACAAAGCTTTATAAAGAAATTAAACATTTAAAGAACTCTCTGAAAGCCCTAAAATTTTCAATTAGGATAAGACTTTGGAACCCACTAAAGATTCCTTTCGACTAGGTTAACTAGTAATTTCTTTGGAATGTATTTCTCAGAAATTTTTCTAATTTATCTTTTGTGATATCTAAAAATACCAATTTAGATTATTGAATTTTCTAACACTTGTATTAGATGAGCATGCAAGATTTTTTAAGTTATTTATTTCTTTTTACAAATTATCATTTTCTAATTTTACTTTGTCAAACTCTTCTAACGGGCAAAATTTAGCTAGAATTAATTTTAAAATTTTAACCTCTTTTTCTAATTTACAGCAATCTTTAGTTAATATTTTAACAAACTTAAATAATTTATCGGGAGGAAGAGATCATACCTGACTTATCTTATCGATCTCGTTATTAGTGGCTTCCCCTGAACTGCTGCTTTCTTCCGACGTAGCTCCCCCTTCATCAATGCTCTCGATGCTCATTTTGGACGAGCTTGAATCGTAGTCCTCGTCTTGATGACTTTCCATTAATGCAAGTCTGGAGAAGGCCTCAATTTTCGATTCGGACGACATATCGTCCCACGTTGCTTTTAGTGTCTTGAACTTTTTTGTTTGGACAGGAATCTTTCCTTTGTCCTTGTCCTTGTTCCTTAGCTTGGAGCGGTTGTCTTTGACGTTCCCTTCTTTGTTGCAGTGGTAGCATCTGATCGTCCTTTTCTTTCTACCCTGTGGATGGTTAATTTTACTTGAATTAAACAACTTTTTAAAGCGCCTTACCATCATTATCATTTCCTCGTCGTCGAGAGAAGATTCTGACTCATTTTCATCTCTCGTTGCCTTGAGGGCAATGTTGTGCTTCGACTCCTTTATACCTGCACATCTCGATTCATGCACTTCAAACATAGAAAATAATTCTTCTAAGGTAATAGTTTCTAAGTCCTTAGAGATATAAAAAGCATCTACAAGTGAAGCCCATTTCGTATTCCTAGGGAATGCATTTAACGCGTACCTTAGCGAATCTCGGTTACTTACCTTTTCTCCAAGATTCGATAGTGTGGTGATGAACTCCTTAATTCTCGAGTGAAGATGCACAATTGTCTCGTCTTCTTCAAGCCGTAGGTTGGTCAGCTGGTTGCGAAGTAAGTCCCGTCTCGCGAGTTTGGCTTTGAACGTCCCTTCGTGTAGCCCAAGGAACTTCTCCCAAAGCTCCTTTGCTGAATCGTAGTTGTCGATCCGGTTGACTTCTTGTGGGAGAAGGATGCTCAGAAGATGAAACTTTGGTTTGCCTTTTGCCACGTAGTCGGCCTGCTCCTTTTTTGCCCACTGGTATTTTTCCTTATCTTCCGGTGTTATAAAACCGAATTCCATTATTAGAAGTAAATCAAAATCAGTTTTTTAAAAAATACCTGCATTCGCTTTTTCCAGCTAGCGAACTCCCCCTCAAACTTTGGCGGGTATATGCTTGGTTTGACCATCGTCTTTGCTTCGATTGGTGCTTAGTCTTCTTGAAACGTCCTGGCTCTGATACCACTTGTTGGACACCGTTGGTGGCCAACTGTCGAAGGGGTTGAATATCTCTACAAAATAAAAATACCCTTCTCGAACTTTTTAAGATAACACTTGCATAAATAATTAAAGACTTAACTTAAAAGAAAAGAGACACTGAAGTTTACTTGGTTACAACCGGGGAGGTTATTAATCCAAGGAAGATGATCGCACTAAATTCTCCTTCAGACAGAGAAGCCTCTTTTACAGTAATGTAAGCACAGAAAGAAGGAAGCTAAACAAAACAGGAAAACACACAAGTATTGTTATAATTTTTTGAATGAATTGAAAAGATTCTAGATTAAGGCTGTATTTATAGCCTTGGTCAGGATGCCTGGAAGTGTTCCGGGCGCCTGGAGGGGAATAAAGTTTTATCCCCTTCGTAACGGATCATAGTCAAACGTGATTCGATCAAAATCGGGTTCCGGGCGCCCAGACCACTAAAGTCAACATAGTTGACTTTCGGTCCGGGCCCTTTGCTCCGGTGCTGCTCGTCTCGGTCCGGGTCTTCCGCTCAGGCTCCACTCGCTTGGGTGATTTCAGCCAACTGAAATAAGGCTCACCTGAACCCAATTTCGGTCTTCTCGAGCAACCTTCCTCTCTGGCTTGTTGTCCCTCGGACGCACCGAGTCCGTCGGCTCTCTCCTGTGCTGTCCTTCTCGCTAGCTACGTCTTTTGTTCGACTTCTTGTGTTCTAAGCTCCTGCACACTTAGACACAAGGTTAAAACACCACAAAACCTAACCTAACTTGGTTGATCACATCAAAGCAACCTTGGGATTCCAACAAGATGGTCATAAAATTTTTATGGTAGAATATCATTGCTTGTTCAGCGTCCCTCATAGACTTGTCTCTGACAATGGAAGGCAATTGTAAGGAAGGAGACTCAGAGAATGGTGTGCTAGCTATGGTATTACACAGGCCTTCACCTCAGTGGTGTATTCCCAAAGCAATGGTCAGGTGAAGGTCACCAATAGAGAAATCCTCCGAGAACTCAAGACTCGGCTCGACCATACCAGTGGGAGTTGGCAGGACAAATTATTGAGCGTGCTATGAGCCTACCGCACCATGCCCCGAGAGGCCACTAGCATCACCTTGTTTCACTTAGTATATGGAGTAGCTGTAGTGCCAGTCAAGATGGAGTGGAGTCAGATTGGGTGCAGTTCTACGATGAGGATAATCCTGAATGGCGCCGCATGGAGCTAGATTTAATAGATGAAATTAGGGACAAAGCAGCCGCGTGAATGATGGCTTACCGACAAAGGATGAAGCAGAACTACAACAGACTAGTGATTTCCAGATCATTCTAGGTCAGCGACTTTATCTGGAAAAGAGTTAAACCGGTTAGCGACATAAGCAAATTGGAGGACCCTACAAAGTGATTCAGAAGTTCAGCTCAGGATCTTATTATCTACAAGATGAAATGGGAAGGAACTTAGAACAACCTTGGAGCGCGAACCATCTATAACCCTATTAGGCTGGGTAGTAAGTTCATGAATAAACTTATGTAACTTGCAAAATGTTCATTTTATGAATGTAGGAAGTTTTGAAAGGAAATAATTTAAGTGTCAAGGACTCATGAGTCGTTCGGTCATGTTATAAGTGAGCGATGCTCTCGCGCCAAGTGTCAAAGACTCTCAATCCGATCGGGTGAGTTATAAGCAAGCGTTGCTCTCGCACTTGAAGATAACTAGCCAAGGGGTCCAGACCGAGTGAGTGAAAGACTCTCTACCTGATCAGGCGAGTTATAAGCAAGCATTGCTCTCGTGCTTGAAGATAACTAGCCACGAGGTCCAGACCGGACGCGTCAAAGACTCTTGACCTGATCTTACTCTCGCGCCTGAAGATACATAGCCACGGTGTCTAGACCGGGTGCATCAAAGACTCTCAACCCCGATCGAGCGAGTTATAAGCGAGCATTGCTCTCGCGCCTAAAGATAATTAGCCACGGGGTCCAAACCGAGCGCATCAAAGACTCTCGACCTGATCGGGTGAGTTATAAGCGAACATTGCTCTTGCGCTTGAAGATACATAGCCATGGGGTCTAAACTGGGCTCGTTAAAGACTCTTGACCCGATCAGGTGAGTTATAAGCGAGTGTTTCTCTCGTGTCTGAAGATAAACACTAGATCGGGCGCGTCAAAGACTCTCGACCCGATCGGGCGAGTTATAAGTGAGTGTTGCTCTCACGCCTGAAGATAAATAGTCATGGGATCCAGACCGGGCGTGTCAAAGACTCTTGACCCAATCAGGCGAGTTATAAGCTAGCATTGCTCTTGCACCTGAAGATAATCAACCACATGATCTAGACCAGGTGTGGAAGAGACTCACGAGCCATTCGGCCGTGTGATTAATGAGCGAGTCTCTCATGCCAAGTGTCGGAGACTCTTGACTCGAGTGGTGAGTTAAGCAGATCTCCATAGCCAAAAACTATATAGCGCTAAATAGGAGCACGTGGATTCATACTTAGAAGATTTTTGCAGACTACCCTAATGAGGGTCTACAAGCTTATAGAACGATAAACTGGATAGCCATAAACCATCGAGAGAAGGTGCACCGAATGCTACCTAGAAATTTTAAACAAGACCCTACAGCGAAAACTTTAAAGCGCCGAATGGGCATGCATTTATTCATACTTATAAATTTTTACAAAGTGCCAGGGGGGAGTATAGAAAGCTGATGAAGAACTTAAAAAGGAAACTACGCTAAGTAATCAATGATCTCATCCGGGAGTGACTCAGTAATCTTATCCCTGTTTATAATTTTGCTCATTAGATTGGGTGAGAGATAGCGGTCGTCCTTGAGTTGCTAGAGGGTCCTATTGATGCTATAATTAAAAAGGTGAATGGTCTAGTCGGTAAACATGTCGTTGAAAGCATCAGAGTGAAGGTAGTCTACTCTGAATGATTCCAACCGGCCAGGTTTCTCCTCTTTGAACCTATGGAAAGACGCCATGGATGCCTTTAATGTAGCCTTTAGGGTGGTCAGCTCGACATCTTTCTCCTCGAGCTAGAGTTTGCTCGTTGTTTGCTTCACAGTTCGACTGTCCCATTCGGCTGCCAGAGTCGCTTCTGCCTCTTTAAGATTCTGGGCCAAGGCCCGAGCCTCATTGTTTTTGATGTTGAGGTCCTCAATGGTTGAAATTTCTTAGCATCGGCAAAATTTATTTTTGACTCGAAGTTGTGGGCATGCTTGGTCAGCCGATCAAGTTGAAGGGCCTGCTCATGATTTTTGTTCTTCTCAATAGTAAGCACTCATTTGAAGCCCAATAGCTACTCAGAACTCCGGTCCAAGTCTTCCTTCAGTTGGGCCACCTCCGTAGTTAGTTGATCAATGCGGGCTTGGGAGGTTTCTGATCACTCGACCGGAGCGTATAGCTGCTGAACCTCATGCTCCAAAAACGTTAGCCTCTGGTACATGGCTAGATTCTTAACCCAGTACTACAGGATGGAAAAGCTAATCAGTGCAAATCGGGAAATGGAAAGGAAAAACATGGTTAAAAATATACCCTGGTGGATTTCTGAGTGAAGCCGTCCGCGAGCTCCCCAGGTGGAATAGTCATCGCCCGGGCCCTAGAATCTGCCTAAACTTGCACTAGTGACCCTTGGATCTTAATCTGGTGCTTGGGAGAGCGTGGCTCGGCTTTATCAGGGTGACACCACTCGTCTGTCAGCAAGTGGATAACGACCGTTATGTGTCTACGACCGCTCAGATATGATGGCTTATATGTGGCTGGACCCTTAGACTTGGACATCGGGGAGGAGCGCATCATGGACACCTGGGCAGTGGAGGTGACCAGTTAGGGTGGTATGTAAGCAACTGACTGTGCGTATTGTTAGAATCTTGACGTCCGCTAGATGGGGGTGAATAGCCGATCACCCAAATCGTCGCTTCCTATAATGGTTAGTACACACAGTAGAATATAAAAATAAATACTAATAAGAGAAATCTAAACTTAGAGGCAATAACCAAGAAAATCAGACCTCTAACACGTTTATGTAACGTGGTTCAGAGATCACTTACTCCTACTTCACAGCTGTCTGTAAGGTGGACGATCCCAATCCATCGGTGGATAATTCCCCGGAAAACTTCCGGCTAGCTCGCATAGCTCCTTGTGGGTGGATAAACCTCACTACAACTCGCACAAGACCACACTAGATCACTTGAGCACTTGAAGACTCTAATTAGGGTTAACCATCACTAATTTCATCAATAATGCCCAAGCACTTCGAGCTCTATTAAATAGAGCTCGGGAGGAAAATACCAAGCTATTTTTCCGCCACCAGTTGACTAGTACAATCACCAGTCGACTAGTCCTAAGTGAAATTCAATTGTTACAAGACAACGATCGACTACCAGTCAACTGATGAAAACACCGGTTGACTGCTATAGTAACGCTACAGTATCCTAGACTTTTACACTAAGTATAGTCTCTTTTGCACTTGTCCTTGCCTGCATAATCTAGACCTAGCCTTCTAGCCTCTTCCATTAGTCTCGCATTCCTCGAATGACTCCCCATCCTTTATGCTTTGCCTTCTGGTGCTTCCATCAACTATGTCATTATTATCGGGTCTTCCTTTGTCAAGAGACGACACCTCCAAGACTTCATCCATTGCCAAGTCACACTTGGACTTATATTGCCAAGACTACATGTTTAGACTTACATCACCAAGACTCACCCTTGGACTTTTCTCCTTTGCCAAGATCACACTTGGACTCTCCTTGTTGTACTTGTATCCTACACACTCACAATATATATCAAATACAATAATAAACCTAACTTAAACCTTTTCCCAAATATCAAAATCTAGAGTACCCAGATTGCTCTAACATGTATATCATCTCGGCCGACAGCACAGATAATGAAGGTATTCGATCGGATGATGGAGGAGTTGGTGTGGTTGTCTCCTTCTCCGGGATAGCGGAAGATGAGGTTTCTCCCCACTTGGAATGCGGGTGAGAGGCGGTAGGTGCAGAGGTTTGCAGAGTGGAGGTGGTTGAGCGGGAAGAAGCTTCCCCTCTGTGCCTTTTGCAACGTTGGATTAATGGATCATCTGATGTGGTCGACTCCAAATGCACCACAATCAACGCCATGGATTGCCGCTCGGGAGGTAGTGATGTGCGTAGATTATATATACTTTTATGCATATTTTGACACATATCTACTTGTATATTTGAGCATATTATTGCACTTTATTTCATTATAATATTACATTTCCACTCTTTTGTCGGATATCTGTTTTTTGTGTGTTTTTTATTGAAAGGACATTATTTGAAGAAAAAATGGAGCAAAAACACACACATGAGCAACTCTAGAAGAAATCAAGCTCAGGCTATGTGAAAACACGATCGTGTGACCATCCCAAAGTGAAGAAAGGCATGGTCATGCCAAATGACATGACCGTACCACATTCCAGAGGTAGAGCATACATCGACCGTGTGGATTCCACACGACCGTACATATTCCAGAGGCAGAGCAGACCTCGACCATGTAGATCCACATGACCATGTGGAATTTCTAGAACAGGAGCTGACTGTGGCTGTGTTAATCCATATAGCCATGCATATCCAACCAAGACCATGCATGCCACGGCCGTGTGGAGGAGAAGCCGAGGTTGTGTCATGCCAAAACAGAGCCATGCTGAATTCTAGGTAAATTGCAGATGAATCGTAAAATAGCCATAACTTTGCATTCTGTTTGAGTTATGGAATGTTCTTTATACCAAAACGAATCTAACTTCAAGATATACAACTTTTTTTTAGGTTAAATAGAGAGAAAGTAGAGTCCAGCCATGCTAAAAGGCACTTCCATGCCTCCCAACCGTGGCTTCATCGGAACCTCCACCCATACCGTAGACCAAATTTTGAACTATTATAAATTTATACTCGGTTAGAGCTAGGGCTTGATCCAAATATCAGATTATAGATAATTTCAAGAGATACAACTTTGGTTCGGGGTGAATTACAAGAAAACTAGGTTTAATAGATGAAAAACTTGGTTTATCAGACCCCTGTAATCCTGGTTTTTAGTTTGGAGGAGGTATAAAAGGGTCAAGAACCTCATTCTTTGACTCATCTTGTGATTGAGGACTTCCTCCTTCTCCTTGGGAAAGGGTTCTCTCCTTAGGGGGAAGCCCTAAATCTCTTCTTCTTTAAGTTCCATCCATCTCTGGAGCAAGGGAGCGCTTCCAAGGACGCTACGCTTCAAAGATATGCATCTCTTCTCTCTATCTCCATGTATTGAGTTGTAGTTTGCTTCTTTCTTCATCTTTAGATTGTAATCCCTTGTAATAGAGTAAATTCTATAGATTTAGGATATACGAAGTAGTGTGATGTGCTATGATGTATGAACTATGTATTTAGACATTTTCCTATGCAATGATGTGTTTACTACTTGTTCTAAGTGTTATACCTTTTATATGTTTAACAAAATGTGTGAATGATGTAAACATATAGACATGAGAGGTTTGTCTCTATGTTAAGGTTGCTACTAGATTGGATAATCAGGGATCTTTAATGACAGATAATACTCATTCAACTGGGCATATATACCTTTAGTGACAGAGGACATTGATACTTACCACTTTCTAGAGTCAAAAGATCTTAATATAGGGACTAATCCTTGTTAGGGCATTCCAATTAGAGTGGATACTCCAGTGCTTTCGCTAGTAAGTGACTATGTAATCTAGGAATATATGACTGGGGGGTCCTAGTAACAGAGATTCCCTCTTAACCGGACTTCTTAGGTTGCCTCTTTTCTTAATGGTGTTAGAACTTAGATAGACTCTTCAGTGCAACCTACATGAGGGTTGTGCTAGGCTTTGGTTAGAATCCCTACACAAGTGTAAGCATGGAGTTAGGTAGATGAATAATGCATAAGGACATTAACTAGCATCATAACGAAACCGAAATCCTAGCATTTATCCATCCTCAAATCCAACTTCACTTTCTTCTTTCTTCTCTTTCTTTATCTCAACCTTATCTCCCTCTCTTTAATCGCTCTCGTTAGTTCACAAGCACCAAAGCCAACTTTCAACTATCTAGATAACTTACTTTGTGACATCTCTAGTGCTTAATCAACAGTCCTTGTAGGTTCGATAATCTTTTATATTAATGATGACGTAATCACACACTTGTGGTTTGTAACAGGTAACTCGCTTGTTGTGGCCACAACATCACTAGTCCCCACTCGGCTGTCTCCTGCCTCGCTAGTTATCGCGTGGCTTCCTCCTGCCTCACCGATCGGATCATCGGAATACTTGACCGGCAATAAGCCGCAACTCTCTAACTCAACAACACCTCTAGCATTGATCTTCACGTCGGCTAGTCTACTCTTGCCGCTTAGCAGTGCCCTCAACATGATTTATGCTGCAAAAAAGAAAGAGAAATGAGTTAGATTCAAAGGTGAGCAACAACAAAAGGACATAGCTAGAGGGATAAGTAGCTACTGTTGGATCGTAAGCATTCGATAGAGGGGGGGGGGTGAATATCGATTAAAACTTTCGTCGAGTAAGCGTAGCGGAAAAGTAAAGACAAAGTAAGAAGGCAAGGCTAACACAGTTCGGTTTTACTTGGTTCGGAGCCTGTGCCGACTCCTACTCCAAGGCCCGCACTCATCGAGTGCTTTCGTTGGACAATCATTATCAATTCGAAAAGATGTTACAAACAAAGTACAGGAATTAATAGAATGAAAATATCGACAAAATGAAAAGAAGTAAACTGAAGACAGCGCTTTGTCGGAGCAGCCTCAAGGCATCGCAGGAGCACAGTAGAGCAGAGAGTTCTGAGTTACGTTTGAAGCTCCACCCCTGCCCCTTCTTTTATATGAAGCTCGGGGCACCCCGGATCCCTTCCAGGCGCCCTGGTGAGACGTGGCAGGTCCATCCAGCGAGCTCCACGTAGCGACGCACGATCGGGATAAAACTTGCCTCCCGGGCGCCCGGATCCCTTCCGAGCGCCCGGACCTCCGCGCGCCCGGACCACCTTTCTCCAGAAATCAGCTTTTCTGCAAGACAAGGTTAGTCCGAGGCAAATAAATAGTATATATCCTACAAAACAGAGTGTTAGCACAGTTCATAAGTTTGACATAAAAAGTATGACTTAGATTCCGTCTTTCCGAGACCGGAATCTAGTCACGATCTCGACTTAGATATCCGAAATGGATCTAAGCCGGATCGACGCCTAATGTTCCCTTCCCGGGAACGCGTCCTCACAGTCACTCCCTTCCAGTGACTTACCTTCACTTACCTGCCAGACGTCCGGTCAGCCCTTCGACCCGTCTGGACTTCTTGCCAAGCGTCCGATCAGCCCGTCGACCCGCTTGGACTTCTCGCCAGCTATCTGGTCAGGCTGTCGACCTAGCTGGACTTCTTGCCAGACATCTGGTCAGCCCGTCGACCTGTCTGGACTTCGTCTGCACACTCGGTCAGAGTGTTAGATCACAACAAACCTAACTTAACCCGATTTGTCATTCATCAAAACCGGAGTTAGACCGTTAGTGCTAACTGCACCAACAATCTCCCCCTTTTTGATGGAATGGCAACCTGGTTAAGTTAGTAAAAATATGCGAGATAAAAGGTTAAACATTTTGTTCTAGCATGGGGTTTAGTTTTTATATTTTGTTTTTCTAACTTAACCATCTATCCCTCCCCCTTTGGCATTCATCAAACAAGGATATAATTAAAACATACAGAATGCATAAAGAAATGTAGGAAATGATGTCAAGTTAACTTGGGGGAGTTTTAAATTCCACCATATAGTAATTTAACTTTTGTAACATAACTAATTTTTGAAAGATAACTAATTTAGCAACATAACTTAGTATGAATTTGCAAACTTTTAAAAGCTAATTTTCAAGTATAGATATCCAAATTTCAAGAAATTGAATTTTCAAAATAAGTTTCAACTTGGAATTCTTTACAAACATGAGTTTTCAAAATCAAAATTTTAAAATTAAGTTTGAAAATCTATTTTTCAAAACTATGCCCTTAGTTTATAAAATCCAATTTAAACCCTTAGTTTTATTTTAAGACTAAGTTTGAAAAATCTACTTTTCAAAGCTAATTAAAATTTATTTTTCAAGTCAAAGTTTGCAAAATCCAGATTTTCAAAATGAAGTGAAGTTTAATTTTCAAATCAAACTTTAAGGCTAGATCCAATTATTGAAATTTTCAAAATAAGCTTGTAAGGTTAAAACACCTTTTTAAACATAAGTTTTATAAAGATAATTTTGCAAAAGTAAGATTTTCAAAACCAAGTTTATTAGATTTTCAAAACCAACTAATTAATCCTCCCCCTGAACCTGACATCTAAAATAGCTGTCTAACCAATTAGTTACTTACTGACTATCAGAAGATGTCAGCTTTCACTTGGTTAGTCAAGTTAAGTTCATTGTGATCAGTTAGTGGTTGACTAAGCTGAATAACTTAACTTGATTAATGTTGGTTTTGTATTTAACGCCCAGACTTATATCGATGCACTGACATAAGCATCTTAAGTCCAGACAATTGGCCTATACATCTCAACTCTTTCTAAGTTTGTCAATCACAAGCAAGGTAATCCTAGGGTGTTGGTGAGATGCTCAAACACTAGTCCTGGGGGAACATGATTTCTAAGGGGATTTTTCTAGTCTAAGGCTAAAGTTGTTTTGAAATTCTAAAAGTTGGAAGGTTTTAAAACAAATGAAAACAAATATAACCTAGAATTTAAAACAGTCAATTTGAAAGCAATTTTGAATTTTGAAAATCCTAGTCTATTAAACACATTCCTAACTGTCTACGCAGATTGCTAAATTCACTTTCAGGGAGTGGTTTTGTGAATATGTCAGCTAAATTGGATTTGGACTCAATGTATTTGAGTTCAATGTCCCCTTTAGTAACATGATCCCTGATGAAGTGATGTCTAATTTCAATATGTTCAATTCTGGAATGATGCACTGGATTTTTTGTTAGGTTGATTGAGCTAATGTTGTCAATTAAGACTTTGACATTTGTGAGGTTCAAGTTGAAGTCTTTTAAGGTGTGCATCATCCATAATAATTGTGCAACACACTCTCCTATTGCTATATATTCTGACTCAGTTGTAGAAAGGGCAACACAATGTTGCTTTTTACTAAACCAGCTGACAAGTGATGGACCTAATAATTGACATCCGCCACTTGTGCTTTTGCGGTCTAACTTGCATCCAGCATAATCTGAGTCAGAGTACTCTATTAATTCAAAGTTATTAGTCCTAGGATATCAAATGCATACATTTGTTGTTCCTTTAAGGTATCTAAAGATTCTTTTGACTTGAGTCAGATGGGATTCTTTAGCACAACTTTGGTATCTTGCACACATACTAACTGCAAATAAGATATCTGGTCGACTTACAGTTAAGTATAGTAGGCTACCTATGACACTCTTATAATGCTTTAGATCAACTGGTTTTCCATTGGGATCATCGTCTAGGATTGTGTTTACTGCCATAGGTGTTTTTATCTCTTTGGTGTTTTCCATTTCAAATTTCTTAAGTAATTCCTTAGTATATTTTTGTTGATAAATGTAGTTACCTTCATTTCTTTGTTTGATTTGTAATCCTAAAAAGTAGGTTAATTTGCCTACCAGACTCATTTCAAACTCGTGCTCCATTAAACTTGTAAATTCATCTAGGAAATCTGAATTTGTTGAACCAAAGATTATATCATCTACGTAAACTTGTGCTATAAAGATATCTTCCTTTATTAATTTGACAAATAAGGTTGAGTCAATTTGTCCTTGGTTAAATCCTTTAGAAATTAGGTAAGATGTTAATCTTTCATACCATGCCCTAGGTGCTTGTTTAAGTCCATATAAGACTTTCTTCAATTTATAGACATAATCAGGGTGTTCTAGACTCTCAAACCCAGGTGGTTGTCCTACGTAGACTTCTTCCTTTATTAGTCTGTTTAGGAATGCTGACTTAACATCCATTTGGTATAGTCTAAACCCTTTGTGTGCTGCATAACTTAGTAGCATTCTAATGGATTCCAATCTAGCTACTGGGGCATATGTTTCATCATAGTCAAGTCCTTCTACTTGACTAAACCCCTTAGCAACTAGCTTGGCTTTATTTCGTGTAATTTCTCCAGTTTCACTTAATTTGTTTCTAAATACCCATTTTGTTTCTATTATTTTCTTATTTTTGGGTGGTGGTACCAAGTCCCAAACTTCATTTCGCTCAAATTGAGCTAATTCTTCTTGCATAGTTATGACCCAGTCTGGGTCAAGTAGTGATTCAGCTATGGTTTTGGGTTTAATTTTTGAAATTAAAGATATTTGACTTAGATTTCTGAAGGATGATCTAGTTTGAACTCTAAGATTTGGGTCACCAATTATTTGACCAGTTGGGTAATTTGGGTTGACTCTTATAGTTCTAGGGGGTTGACTTTCCTTAGGTTGTTCTTCTTCTTCAAGACTTAGAGTTTGGTTAGTTCCTTCAAAATTATTATTTTGTTGAACAAATTCAATTGGTTGAAGTTGTGTTTGTTCTGGATTTTGTTTGGATTCTTCAAATTTCACATTAGTAGTTTCTTCAATTCTTAAGGTAACCTTATTGTAAACCCTGTAGCCTCTACTATTTAGGGAGTTGCCTAGAAAGATTCCATTTTCAACTTTAGAGGTGAATTTTCCTAAGTGTTCTCTTATGTTTAGGATAAAAATGGGACACCCAAATACTCTAAAGTATTTTATATTGGGTTGTTTATTATGATAAACTTCAAAAGATGTTTTGTTATGGATTTTATTTAGAGTTGTTCTGTTTTGTACGTAGCAAGCTGTACTGACAGCTTCTGCCCAAAAGTATTTAGGTAGTTTGTATTCATTTAACATCGTTCTAGAAGCTTCAAGTAATGTTCTATTTTTTCTTTCTACAATCCCATTTTGTTGGGGGGTTTTAGGATACGAAAATTTGTGATGGTAGCCATTTTCAAGACAGAATTTATTGAAATTATGATTTTTGAATTCTCCCCCATTATCACTTCTAATCCTTTTAATTTTAAGGTCCTTTTCATTTTCAACTTGTTTACAAAAGTTTGTAAAAATTTCAAAAGTTTCATCCTTATTTTTTAAGAATTTTACCTAGGTGAACCTAGAGTAGTCATCTATTATCACTAGACAATATAGGCTTCCATTTATTGATTTGACTCCATGGGAGTCAAATAGGTCTAAGTGTAATAGTTCTAGTATTGAGTTGGTTTGTGATTGATTAGTTGGTTTGTGGGTGGATTTTGTCTGTTTACCTTGTTGACAAGCATTACATATGGTTGAGTCTAAGTTAAGTAATTTTGGAAGACCTCTAACTAATCCATTTAGTTTACTTATATTTCTAAAATTTGTGTGTGACATCCTTCTATGCCATAACCAGGTTTCTTCTTTTTGTGTTAAGTGACACTCAATTGAAGAAGTGGTTAAGTTGATTGCATAGATGTTGTCTTTTCTAAACCCTTTTAGGCTTATGTTAGGATTGTCTAGGTGTTTGATTAAACATTCTGTAGATAAAAACCTAACCTTATACCTAGTATCACATAGTTGACTGATACTCAAGAGATTATATTTGAAATTTTCAACAAGTAAAATATTTGTAATAATAAAGTCAATTTTTAGTTCTATGTTACCTATACCAATTACCTTGAGTTTGCTATTGTTCCCAAAGACAACTGTTCCTAGGCTTTTGTAGGTGAGTTGAGTGAATTTTGTGTGATCTCCAGTCATGTGTTTGGAGCAACCACTATCCAAAATACACTTAGTTTCCTACAATATGTAGGAATTGAGATTAGTCTAACTATTGAACTTAAAAATGTTTTAAGTTTTTTTTTTAAGTTAAAATATTTACGTTTCAAATTTAACATAAATTTTTAAGTTAAAGAAAATTTAAGTTTTAATTTTAAGTTTTATTAAAAAAATTTTAAAGAAAAAAAATTAAAAAAATATTTTAAATAAAAAAATAAGTTTTAATTTTGAAAAAAGAACATTTAACTTTAATTTAATTTAATTTAATTTTAATTTAATTTTAATTTAATTTAATTTAATTTTAATTTTAATTTATTTAATTTTAATTTATTTAATTTTAATTTAATTTTAATTTTAATTTAATTTTAATTTAATGTCCTTAGTCATCTCACCCGACCTATGTTTTCAATCAGGGATTCCTATAATTTTGTGAGATGAATTAGATTCAATTTTGGAGTTTGTTTTTAACTTGTGTTAGATTCATGTTTAGCTTTGGGTTCAACAAATATACGTTCTTTGGATAAACTTCTGGGCTATGGTGAGTCACTCGGACATCATTAAAGTAATCATGCCTTCGAGATTTTCCAAATAGTCCTATCCACTGGACTTAGTACAAAACCTTGATCTAACTGGTTAGGATTAATAAAGGGTAGCTTCGGTCAGTTCCACTTAGCCAAATGCACCAGGTCGAAGCCATATCTTCCTAGACATGCATAGACTAAGCTTCCCTAACGTACTATCATCCAATATTTCACCAGTACCATTTTTCAAGTTAAACTTGAACCCTTCTTAACTAATCCTAATTACCCTGTCGGGTAGGTTGGTAAGGGTTACCCTGCCGGGTAGGTTAGTTTTGGAGGTGCCAGTTATTCTGGAGTTTCCCCCTGAATTAATTACCATTTAATTTAACTTTGTTCTTGGTTTATGTCTATTTCTTTTATAATTAAATTTCACTTGATGATAGTTTATATTTTGTTGAATTTTAATATGTTTAGATTTTAACCCTTTTGGTTCATATTTGTATTATGGTTTATTTGATTTATTTTACTTTATATAATATATTTTATCTTTAGGGATATAGTATTGATTAAGTCCTACTTGCGTGGTTAAACATGCTTTCGGGACCCAAGCTTGTTTTGTTGGTTTGTGTTGGGTTATTAATGATTTAAAAGTTTTAGTTGAACTTGATTTGTAACCAAGTCCAGTTTTGTTGTAACTTGCTTTTTGATTGTTTAAAATTAAATCTAAGTTCTTTGACCTCGTTGTGAATTTTTCTAGTATTTCTTTTAAATTATTAATTTCTAATTTTAGTGATAGATTCTCCTCCTCAAGTGTTAGATCTTGAGTTGGACTTGAGTTTTTGATTTGTTCCTTGAGGTCTTGATTTTCTTCGAGGAGTGACTTATTTTCATTTTCTATTTTTACTAATTTATTATTTAAGCAGGAAATAATTTTAAAAAATTTTCTGTTTAGATTTCGGTATACCTCTTCGGAACCTTCGGAAACGAGTACGGACTCGTGGCTTGATTCGGGTTCAGACCCGTCTTCCGATTCATCCTCCGATTCTTCTTCGCGGGCCATCAGTGCTAGGTAACTCTGGTTCTTTTGTTCTTCTGCTTCCGATTCATCCGAGGAAGTGTCGTCCCACGTCGCTTTGAGCGCCTTCTTTTTGATCAGCTTCAGTTTGTCGTTTTTCAGTTTCGGGCACTCGTTCTTGTAGTGGCCCTTTTTGTTGCATCCGAAGCACGTCACGCTCCTTGATTCGGGGGAGTTGATTTTTTTGAAGGTCTTTCTTGCTGAAGCCCCTCTTTCTCCTGGTGAACATTTTCCTTACCACGTTCACTAGGTGCTCTTCATCTTCAGAGTCCTGGTCAGAGTCTGCTTTAGGCTCAGGCTTGTTCTTCTTTTCTTTGGAGGGACTTGTAAACAAAGCAATTCCTTTCTCGGCCCCGACGTTAGTTTGTTCGTGTAGTTCTAATTCACAAAACAACTCATCTAATTTAAGTTTCGATAAATTCTTAGAAATTTTATAGACATCTACGATAGATGCTCACAAACTATTACGTGGAAATGCGTTTAATGCATACCTTATTAAGTCCCGATTCTCCATTTGGTGGCCGATGGCGTGAAGCCCATTGAGGATGTCCTTGATCCTCGCGTGAAGTTGACTTGTAGTTTCTCCTTCCTGCATTTTTATATTAAATATTTTATTTAATAATAAGTCTCGTTTTGTTACCTTAGCATCGCTCGTTCTTTTGTGCAGCTCGATCAGTTTGTCCCATAGTTCTTTGGCGTTCTTATGTGGTCCGACTCGGTTCAGTTCTTCTCTGGTCAATCCGCACTGTAGGGTGTTGATTGCCTTATTTTCTGTTGACGTCTTCTTCTTTAGGTCTGACATCCAATCTTTTGGGTCCAGCAGATTTCTGGAACTATCTACTGGTATTTTATATGGTCTGGTGATGCTCATCCACTGGTCGAAGTCCGTTTTGAGATAGACTTCCATTCTCTTCTTCCAATATGGGAAGTCATCCCCGTTGAAGAGGGGAGGACACACTGTGCTGAATCCTTCAAGTTGAGACATTTTTAATCCTGCACACAAGTAAAAAAAATAGACAAGAAAAAGTCCCAAGATTTGGTCTTGGATTAGCAGTGTGGGAAGAAAAAGAGATCTAAATGAGTGTTGCACCAATCTGAATAACGAAAAAAACTTTCCAAAAAGGTAAGATTACCGGTTTGGAATTGTGCGAAAAAAATAAAAAAAATAAAAAACTTAACAGAAAGTTCACCCCCTGTCTGATTGGTGGTTGCACCAAATTAGAGTGGTTGTTGGATCGTAAGCGTTCGATAGAGGGGGGGGGGGTGAATATCGATTCAAACTTTCGTCGAGTAAGCGCAGCGGAAAAGTAAAGACAAAGTAAGAAGGCAAGGCTAACACAGTTCGATTTTACTTGGTTCGGAGCCTGTGTCGACTCCTACTCCAAGGCCCGCACTCGTCGAGTGCTTTCGTTGGGCAATCACTATCAATTCGAAAAGATGTTACAAACAAAGTACAGGAATTAATAGAATGAAAATACCGACAAACTGAAAAGAAGTAAACTGAAGACAGCGCTTTGTCGGAGCAGCCTCAAGGCATCGCAGGAGCACAGTAGAGCAGAGAGTTCTGAGTTGTGTTTGAAGCTCCACCCCTGCCCCTTCTTTTATATGAAGCTCGGGGCGCCCCAAATCCCTTCCAGGCACCCTGGTGAGACGTGGCAAGTCCAACCAGCAAGCTCCACGTGGCGACGCGCGATCGGGATAAAACTTTCCTCCCGGGCGCCCGGATCCCTTCCGGGCGCTCGGACCTCCGGGCGCCCGGATCCCCTCCGGGTGCCCGGACCACCTTTCTCCAGAAATCAGCTTTCCTGCAAGACAAGGTTAGTCCGAGGCAAATAAATAGTATATATCCTACAAAACAGAGTGTTAGCACAGTTCATAAGTTTGACATAAAAAGTATGACTTAGATTCCGTCTTTCCGAGACCGGAATCTAGTCACGATCTCGACTTAGATATCCGAAATGGATCTAAGCCGGATCGACGCCTAATGTTCCCTTCCCGGGAACGCGTCCTCACAGTCACTCCCTTCCAGTGACTTACCTTCACTTACCTGCCAGACGTCCGGTCAGCCCTTCGACCCGTCTGGACTTCTTGCCAAGCGTCCGGTCATCCCGTCGACCCGCTTGGACTTCTTGCCAGCTATCCGGTCAGCCCGTCGACCTAGCTGGACTTCTTGCCAGACATCTGGTCAGCCCGTCGACCTGTCTGGACTTCGTCTTCACACTCGGTCAGAGTGTTAGATCACAACAAACCTAACTTAACCCGATTTGTCATTCATCAAAACCTGAGTTAGACCGTTAGTGCTAACTGCACCAACAACTACGTGCGGATTGGGCTTTGCCTGAACACGTATAAAACTCCCTCTAACAGCAGCCGGTGTATGTGGTACTTTTGACCGGTGAGACTCAAGGCTGCCTGGAGATAGTCCAGCTTGTTGTGGTATCTGCTGAACAAGGGAGGTTTCACCAATTCTATCTGGCAGTCGGTCAGATAATTAGGCAGGCCGGGAAGATGGACGAAGAAATAATGCTCCCTCCAGCACTTATTGGAGGAAGACATTTTATCAAAATAGACCGTGCCCACTCGAGCTTAAAATAGAAAGGGTAATAGAAATAGTGGAACATGTGGGGTACTAAGGGAATCCCATATAGATGGAATAATACGACCACCCCGCACAGCAACCTAAAAGAATTGGGCACTAGTTGGTGCAAAGAGATGTGGAAATATTTGCAAACTTTCGAGAAAAAGGGGTGGACGGGAAAGTGGAGGCCGATATAAAATTGGTCCTTAAAGAAAGGGAGAAAGCCGTCATGCGATAGGTGAGGACGATCATAAATGGAAGGGATGGCGATTTAATAATCAGAGGGAAAGCGATAGGTGAGCTTCATTTGGTCGATGGCAGTCAGCCTTATTCACATGTCACTAGGCGCTCCAAATTAATCAAGATTAGGAACTCAACTAAACTAAAGACAACACGTGTAGTAAGGAGTCCCAAGTCATATTTTTCCAAGGATAACTAGTGAGTGTGTGAGTGTTCTAGAATTGATTCAAACCGAATTATTTCATCAACAAGATCAACTAAGCTTTTCCATTTGATTCACACTGCAAATTGAATTCTTCTATAATCAAGAATTATAGCAAAGAAGGTCCATTCTCATCTAAACATAATTCAACACCTGGTAGTCAAGTTAATAGCAATTAAATTCATATTCTCAAGTATCATAATCAATTAAGTCTATTAATTAATCTTCCATTCACATTCACAGAAACAAAGCATTCAAGCATCCAACCTTCATATTCACAGTGGTCATTAAACTCAAGAACTCCATACAATTCCAAAATCAAAGTTAACATTTCAAATTCACCATCACAATCAAATTAAGCTAAGTCTTCAATTCTCAATATCAATGAACAGAGGTAAATAATCAAAACATCAAGTTAAGTATTCCATAATTAAATTCAATCACAACACAAAGATCTGATGTTGAAATCAAGTGATTTTGATATAGGAACGAATTAAATGCAAATAAGAATGTAAAGATTAAGGAATTGCCAACTAATAATCGAAATTAACAATCTAGCTTAAACAGAATTTTAAGTTCAAAATGAACATAAATTGCAAACAATTAAGCTAAGATTCGAATTGTAGAACTCAAACAAAAACAAAGTTGCAAAGAAATTCAGAAATTGAATTGCAGGAAATTGAAACAAAGAAGAAATGGTAAGGTAAATAAATCAGATCTTCATATCTAAGCAATGTGATGAACAATCCAAAGTAATTGCAAGAAAAATAAATTAAGAAACGTTCAACAATCACAGATCCTTGCCGCAAGCTTCTCCTCCCTGCTGTCACTACAGGATTGCCTCTGGGAACGCCCTTCGGGCAATTGGCTTTGAATCTCGAACTTTCAACTAGTCCATCTGAATGTTCATAGCCTCTGAGAACGCTCTTCGGGCTCACAACCGAGTGGAGTCCTCAAAGCACGAAGAAACAGATTTGAAATCTGGAATTTGCTTCACTTAACCGATTGATCAGATCACTCGAGTGCAGCAGAAGGAGTGGAATTCGGGTTGAAATCGAAGCTTCTGGGAACGCCTCTCAAGCTCCGTTGATGGTGAAAATTGCAAATCTAGGGAACACCCACTAATTTGGATCGCGGTAAGGAGAAACAGAAATCAAGTTCGTGGACTGGGGAACACCCTCTGCCACTCTTTGTATCCTTGGACGATGAACGCCGGAGCTCAGGGATCGCCGCCGGTGAAGAACGCTAGCTAATAGATCTGGAATAGAGAACGAGAGCGTCGGCCGTCACTGCAAAGAAGAAGAAGGAACAGTAGCAATGCCACGTACGCCCGAGCCCCGGAAGCATTGTAGCTTCTCACGGCTTTTAAACCTCTCCCAATCTGATCCAACGACTGAGAATGCTCGGAGCTCAATCAATGGTGGAAGATCGCCTAAAATTTGATTCAACGGTACTGATCTTCATCTACGGTCCAGATCCACTCCTTATTAGGTTGGATGGTCAGGATCTTCAATGAATGGTGTAGATCTGCTCCAATCTTGAATGAACGACTACTATTGTTCTGGAGCTTGATCGTCTCATTAAAATTCCGATCCGAGCACAAATTTGGTTCAAATTCATCCCAGTCCAAGAACCTATGATGCCTACAAAATAACCATAAAAAATTAGCATCAAATAAAATTATAATGAAATAATTTGCAATTAAGTCCAAAATCGATACAATGCATAAAATGTAATATAAATATGAGTTCCATTTATGAAAACTACATCAAACCATGAATGTATGAAATGAAAATAATACAGTAAAATCATGGTTATCAAATCCCCCACACTTACTCTTGAACGTCCCGTGAAAGTCAAGAAAAATTAA
The DNA here is from genome assembly GCF_018446385.1 of Zingiber officinale. Taxonomy (NCBI): domain Eukaryota; kingdom Viridiplantae; phylum Streptophyta; class Magnoliopsida; order Zingiberales; family Zingiberaceae; genus Zingiber; species Zingiber officinale. The sequence continues at coordinate 15,566,952 of NC_056002.1, forward strand.
AAATCATTTCCACACAAATTCCCTAACAATACCTAGAAGATGGTAAGAAGAATTT